>NC_134035.1:5938375-6657000 GCF_964204645.1 Tubulanus polymorphus | reverse complement strand
ACGATTCGAGCGCTTTTACGCATCGACATTGTCGTCTTTCCGATAGGGGGAATATTTGATACGAAAACGTCTTTTCTCGCGCTGAACGACGTTTTCGGGTCGAAAAGTGCTTTTCCTGACGATTCGTGCGCTTTTACGCATCGACATTGTCGTTTTTCCGATAGGGGGAATATTTGATACGAAAACGTCTTTTCTCGCGCTGAACGACGTTTTCGGGTCGAAAAGTGCTTTTCCTGACGATTCGAGCGCTTTTACGCATCGACATTGTCGTTTTTCCGATAGGGGGAATATTTGATACGAAAACGTCTTTTCTCGCGCTGAACGACGTTTTCGGGTCGAAATGTGCTTTTCCTGACGATTCGAGCGCTTTTACGCATCGACATTGTCGTGTTTCCGATAGGGGGAATATTTGATACGAAAACGTCTTTTCTCGCGCTGAACGACGTTTTCGGGTCGAAAAGTGCTTTTCCTGACGATTCGTGCGCTTTTACGCATCGACATTGTCGTTTTTCCGATAGGGGGAATATTTGATACGAAAACGTCTTTTCTCGCGCTGAACGACGTTTTCGGGTCGAAAAGTGCTTTTCCTGACGATTCGAGCGCTTTTACGCATCGACATTGTCGTTTTTCCGATAGGGGGAATATTTGATACGAAAACGTCTTTTCTCGCGCTGAACGACGTTTTCGGGTCGAAAAGTGCTTTTCCTGACGATTCGAGCGCTTTTACGCATCGACGTTGTCGTTTTTCCGATAGGGGGAATATTTGATACGAAAACGTCTTTTCTCGCGCTGAACGACGTTTTCGGGTCGAAAAGTGCTTTTCCTGACGATTCGAGCGCTTTTACGCATCGACATTGTCGTTTTTCCGATAGGGGGAATATTTGATACGAAAACGTCTTTTCTCGCGCTGAACGACGTTTTCGGGTCGAAAAGTTCTTTTCCTGACGATTCGAGCGCTTATACGTATCGACATTGTCGTTTTTCCGATAGGGGGAATTTTTGATACGAAAACGTCTTTTCTCGCGCTGAACGACGTTTTCGGGTCGAAAAGTGCTTTTCCTGACGATTCGAGCGCTTTTACGCATCGACATTGTCGTTTTTCCGATAGGGGGAATATTTGATACGAAAACGTCTTTTCTCGCGCTGAACGACGTTTTCGGGTCGAAAAATGCTTTTCCTGACGATTCGAGCGCTTTTACGCATCGACATTGTCGTTTTTCCGATAGGGGGAATATTTGATACGAAAACGTCTTTTCTCGCGCTGAACGACGTTTTCGGGTCGAAAAGTTCTTTTCCTGACGATTCGAGCGCTTATACGCATCGACATTGTCGTTTTTCCGATAGGGGGAATATTTGATACGAAAACGTCTTTTCTCGCGCTGAACGACGTTTTCGGAGCGAAAAGTGCTTTTCCTGACGATTTGAGCGCTTTTACGCATCGACATTGTCGTTTTTCCGATAGGGGGAATATTTGATACGAAAACGTCTTTTCTCGCGCTGAACGACGTTTTCGGGTCGAAAAGTGCTTTTCCTGACGATTTGAGTGCTTTTACGCATCGACATTGTCGTTTTTCCGATACGGGGAGAATGTGATGAGAAAACGTCTTTTCTCGCGCTGAACGACGTTTTCGCGACGAAAAGTGCTTTTCCTGACGATTTGAGCGCTTTTACGCATCGACATTGTCGTTTTTCCGATAGGGGGAATATTTGATACGAAAACGTCTTTTCTCGCGATGAACGACGTTTTCGGGTCGAAACGTGCTTTTCCTGACGATTTGAGCGCTTTTACGGATCGACTTTGTCGTTTTTCCGATACGGAGAGAATGTGATGAGAAAACGTCTTTTCTCGCGCTGAACGACGTTTTCGGGTCGAAATGTGCTTTTCCTGACGATTTGAGCGCTTTTACGCATCGACATTGTCGTTTTTCCGATACGGGGGAAATGTGATGAGAAAACATCTTTTCTCGCGCTGAACGACGTTTTCGGGTCGAAAAGTGCTTTTCCTGACGATTCGAGCGCTTTTACGCATCGACATTGTCGTTTTTCCGATAGGGGGACTATTTGATACGAAAACGTCTTTTCTCGCGCTGAACGACGTTTTCGGGTCGAAAAGTGCTTTTCCTGACGATTCGAGCGCTTTTACGCATCGACATTGTCGTTTTTCCGATAGGGGGAATATTTGATACGAAAACGTCTTTTCTCGCGCTGAACGACGTTTTCGGGTCGAAATGTGCTTTTCCTGACGATTCGAGCGCTTTTACGCATCGACATTGTCGTTTTTCCGATAGGGGGAATATTTGATACGAAATCGTCTTTTCTCGCGCTGAACGACGTTTTCGGGTCGAAATGTGCTTTTCCTGACGATTCGAGCGCTTTTACGCATCGACATTGTCGTCTTTCCGATAGGGGGAATATTTGATACGAAAACGTCTTTTCTCGCGCTGAACGACGTTTTCGGGTCGAAAAGTGCTTTTCCTGACGATTCGTGCGCTTTTACGCATCGACATTGTCGTTTTTCCGATAGGGGGAATATTTGATACGAAAACGTCTTTTCTCGCGCTGAACGACGTTTTCGGGTCGAAAAGTGCTTTTCCTGACGATTCGAGCGCTTTTACGCATCGACATTGTCGTTTTTCCGATAGGGGGAATATTTGATACGAAAACGTCTTTTCTCGCGCTGAACGACGTTTTCGGGTCGAAAAGTGCTTTTCCTGACGATTCGAGCGCTTTTACGCATCGACGTTGTCGTTTTTCCGATAGGGGGAATATTTGATACGAAAACGTCTTTTCTCGCGCTGAACGACGTTTTCGGGTCGAAAAGTGCTTTTCCTGACGATTCGAGCGCTTTTACGCATCGACATTGTCGTTTTTCCGATAGGGGGAATATTTGATACGAAAACGTCTTTTCTCGCGCTGAACGACGTTTTCGGGTCGAAAAGTTCTTTTCCTGACGATTCGAGCGCTTATACGTATCGACATTGTCGTTTTTCCGATAGGGGGAATTTTTGATACGAAAACGTCTTTTCTCGCGCTGAACGACGTTTTCGGGTCGAAAAGTGCTTTTCCTGACGATTCGAGCGCTTTTACGCATCGACATTGTCGTTTTTCCGATAGGGGGAATATTTGATACGAAAACGTCTTTTCTCGCGCTGAACGACGTTTTCGGGTCGAAAAGTGCTTTTCCTGACGATTCGAGCGCTTTTACGCATCGACATTGTCGTTTTTCCGATAGGGGGAATATTTGATACGAAAACGTCTTTTCTCGCGCTGAACGACGTTTTCGGGTCGAAAAGTTCTTTTCCTGACGATTCGAGCGCTTATACGCATCGACATTGTCGTTTTTCCGATAGGGGGAATTTTTGATACGAAAACGTCTTTTCTCGCGCTGAACGACGTTTTCCGGTCGAAAAGTGCTTTTCCTGACGATTCGAGCGCTTTCACGCATGGACATTGTCGTTTTTCCGATAGAGGGAATATTTGATACGAAAACGTCTTTTCTCGCGCTGAACGACGTTTTCGGGTCGAAAAGTGCTTTTCCTGACGATTCGAGCGCTTTTACGCATCGACATTGTCGTTTTTCCGATAGGGGGAATATTTGATACGAAAACGTCTTTTCTCGCGCTGAACGACGTTTTCGGGTCGAAAAGTGCTTTTCCTGACGATTCGAGCGCTTTTACGCATCGACATTGTCGTTTTTCCGATAGGGGGAATATTTGATACGAAAACGTCTTTTCTCGCGCTGAACGACGTTTTCGGGTCGAAAAGTGCTTTTCCTGACGATTCGAGCGCTTTTACGCATCGACATTGTCGTTTTTCCGATAGGGGGAATATTTGATACGAAAACGTCTTTTCTCGCGCTGAACGACGTTTTCGGGTCGAAAAGTGCTTTTCCTGACGATTCGAGCGCTTTTACGCATCGACATTGTCGTTTTTCCGATAGGGGGAATATTTGATACGAAAACGTCTTTTCTCGCGCTGAACGACGTTTTCGGGTCGAAAAGTGCTTTTCCTGACGATTCGAGCGCTTTTACGCATCGACATTGTCGTTTTTCCGATAGGGGGAGAATGTGATGAGAAAACGTCTTTTCTCGCGCTGAACGACGTTTTCGCGACGAAAAGTGCTTTTCCTGACGATTTGAGCGCTTTTACGCATCGACATTGTCGTTTTTCCGATAGGGGGAATATTTGATACGAAAACGTCTTTTCTCGCGATGAACGACGTTTTCGGGTCGAAACGTGCTTTTCCTGACGATTTGAGCGCTTTTACGGATCGACTTTGTCGTTTTTCCGATACGGAGAGAATGTGATGAGAAAACGTCTTTTCTCGCGCTGAACGACGTTTTCGGGTCGAAATGTGCTTTTCCTGACGATTTGAGCGCTTTTACGCATCGACATTGTCGTTTTTCCGATACGGGGGAAATGTGATGAGAAAACATCTTTTCTCGCGCTGAACGACGTTTTCGGGTCGAAAAGTGCTTTTCCTGACGATTCGAGCGCTTTTACGCATCGACATTGTCGTTTTTCCGATAGGGGGACTATTTGATACGAAAACGTCTTTTCTCGCGCTGAACGACGTTTTCGGGTCGAAAAGTGCTTTTCCTGACGATTCGAGCGCTTTTACGCATCGACATTGTCGTTTTTCCGATAGGGGGAATATTTGATACGAAAACGTCTTTTCTCGCGCTGAACGACGTTTTCGGGTCGAAATGTGCTTTTCCTGACGATTCGAGCGCTTTTACGCATCGACATTGTCGTTTTTCCGATAGGGGGAATATTTGATACGAAATCGTCTTTTCTCGCGCTGAACGACGTTTTCGGGTCGAAATGTGCTTTTCCTGACGATTCGAGCGCTTTTACGCATCGACATTGTCGTGTTTCCGATAGGGGGAATATTTGATACGAAAACGTCTTTTCTCGCGCTGAACGACGTTTTCGGGTCGAAAAGTGCTTTTCCTGACGATTCGTGCGCTTTTACGCATCGACATTGTCGTTTTTCCGATAGGGGGAATATTTGATACGAAAACGTCTTTTCTCGCGCTGAACGACGTTTTCGGGTCGAAAAGTGCTTTTCCTGACGATTCGAGCGCTTTTACGCATCGACATTGTCGTTTTTCCGATAGGGGGAATATTTGATACGAAAACGTCTTTTCTCGCGCTGAACGACGTTTTCGGGTCGAAAAGTGCTTTTCCTGACGATTCGAGCGCTTTTACGCATCGACGTTGTCGTTTTTCCGATAGGGGGAATATTTGATACGAAAACGTCTTTTCTCGCGCTGAACGACGTTTTCGGGTCGAAAAGTGCTTTTCCTGACGATTCGAGCGCTTTTACGCATCGACATTGTCGTTTTTCCGATAGGGGGAATATTTGATACGAAAACGTCTTTTCTCGCGCTGAACGACGTTTTCGGGTCGAAAAGTTCTTTTCCTGACGATTCGAGCGCTTATACGTATCGACATTGTCGTTTTTCCGATAGGGGGAATTTTTGATACGAAAACGTCTTTTCTCGCGCTGAACGACGTTTTCGGGTCGAAAAGTGCTTTTCCTGACGATTCGAGCGCTTTTACGCATCGACATTGTCGTTTTTCCGATAGGGGGAATATTTGATACGAAAACGTCTTTTCTCGCGCTGAACGACGTTTTCGGGTCGAAAAGTGCTTTTCCTGACGATTCGAGCGCTTTTACGCATCGACATTGTCGTTTTTCCGATAGGGGGAATATTTGATACGAAAACGTCTTTTCTCGCGCTGAACGACGTTTTCGGGTCGAAAAGTTCTTTTCCTGACGAATTCGAGCGCTTATACGCATCGACATTGTCGTTTTTCCGATAGGGGGAATATTTGATACGAAAACGTCTTTTCTCGCGCTGAACGACGTTTTCGGAGCGAAAAGTGCTTTTCCTGACGATTTGAGCGCTTTTACGCATCGACATTGTCGTTTTTCCGATAGGGGAATATTTGATACGAAAACGTCTTTCTCGCGCTGAACGACGTTTTCGGGTCGAAAAGTGCTTTTCCTGACGATTTGAGCGCTTTTACGCATCGACATTGTCGTTTTTTCCGATACGGGGAGAATGTGATGAGAAAACGTCTTTTCTCGCGCTGAACGACGTTTTCGCGACGAAAAGTGCTTTTCCTGACGATTTGAGCGCTTTTACGCATCGACATTGTCGTTTTTCCGATAGGGGGAATATTTGATACGAAAACGTCTTTCTCGCGATGAACGACGTTTTCGGGTCGAAACGTGCTTTTCCTGACGATTTGAGCGCTTTTTACGGATCGACTTTGTCGTTTTTCCGATACGGAGAGAATGTGATGAGAAAACGTCTTTTCTCGCGCTGAACGACGTTTTCGGGTCGAAATGTGCTTTTCCTGACGATTTGAGCGCTTTTACGCATCGACATTGTCGTTTTTCCGATACGGGGGAAATGTGATGAGAAAACATCTTTTCTCGCGCTGAACGACGTTTTCGGGGTCGAAAAGTTCTTTTCCTGACGATTCGAGCGCTTTTACGCATCGACATTGTCGTTTTTCCGATAGGGGGACTATTTTGATACGAAAACGTCTTTTCCTCGCGCTGAACGACGTTTTCGGGTCGAAAAGTGCTTTTCCTGACGATTCGAGCGCTTTTACGCATCGACATTGTCGTTTTTCCGATAGGGGGAATATTGATACGAAAACGTCTTTTCTCGCGCTGAACGACGTTTTCGGGTCGAAATGTGCTTTTCCTGACGATTCGAGCGCTTTTACGCATCGACATTGTCGTTTTTCCGATAGGGGGAATATTGATACGAAATCGTCTTTTCTCGCGCTGAACGACGTTTTCGGGTCGAAATGTGCTTTTCCTGACGATTCGAGCGCTTTTACGCATCGACATTGTCGTTTTTCCGATAGGGGGAATATTTGATACGAAATCGTCTTTTTCTCGCGCTGAACGACGTTTTCGGGTCGAAAGTGCTTTTCCTGACGATTCGTGCGCTTTTACGCATCGACATTGTCGTGTTTCCGATAGGGGGAATATTTGATACGAAAACGTCTTTTCTCGCGCTGAACGACGTTTTCGGGTCGAAAAGTGCTTTTCCTGACGATTCGAGCGCTTTTACGCATCGACATTTGTCGTTTTTCCGATAGGGGAATATTTGATACGAAAACGTCTTTTCTCGCGCTGAACGACGTTTTCGGGTCGAAAAGTGCTTTTCCTGACGATTCGAGCGCTTTTACGCATCGACGTTGTCGTTTTTCCGATAGGGGAATATTTGATACGAAAACGTCTTTTCTCGCGCTGAACGACGTTTTCGGGTCGAAAAGTGCTTTCCTGACGATTCGAGCGCTTTTACGCATCGACATTGTCGTTTTTCCGATAGGGGAATATTTGATACGAAAACGTCTTTTCTCGCGCTGAACGACGTTTTCGGGTCGAAAAGTGCTTTTCCTGACGATTCGAGCGCTTTTACGCATCGACATTGTCGTTTTTCCGATAGGGGGAATATTTGATACGAAAACGTCTTTTCTCGCGCTGAACGACGTTTTCGGGTCGAAAAGTGCTTTTCCTGACGATTCGAGCGCTTTTACGCATCGACATTGTCGTTTTTCCGATAGGGGGAATATTTGATACGAAAACGTCTTTTCTCGCGCTGAACGACGTTTTCGGGTCGAAAAGTGCTTTTCCTGACGATTCGAGCGCTTTTACGCATCGACATTGTCGTTTTTCCGATAGGGGGAATATTTGATACGAAAAACGTCTTTTCTCGCGCTGAACGACGTTTTCGGGTCGAAAAGTGCTTTTCCTGACGATTCGAGCGCTTTTACGCATCGACATTGTCGTTTTTCCGATAGGGGGAATATTTGATACGAAACGTCTTTTCTCGCGCTGAACGACGTTTTCGGGTCGAAAAGTGCTTTTCCTGACGATTCGAGCGCTTTACGCCATCGACATTGTCGTTTTTCCGATAGGGGGAATATTTGATACGAAAACGTCTTTTCTCGCGCTGAACGACGTTTTCGGGTCGAAAAGTGCTTTTCCTGACGATTCGAGCGCTTTTTACGCATCGACATTGTCGTTTTTCCGATAGGGGGAATATTTGATACGAAAACGTCTTTTCTCGCGCTGAACGACGTTTTCGGGTCGAAAAGTTCTTTTCCTGACGATTCGAGCGCTTATACGCATCGACATTGTCGTTTTTCCGATAGGGGGAATTTTTGATACGAAAACGTCTTTTCTCGCGCTGAACGACGTTTTCGGGTCGAAAAGTGCTTTTCCTGACGATTCGAGCGCTTTTACGCATCGACATTGTCGTTTTTCCGATAGGGGGAATATTTGATACGAAAACGTCTTTTCTCGCGCTGAACGACGTTTTCGGGTCGAAATGTGCTTTTCCTGACGATTCGAGCGCTTTTACGCATCGACATTGTCGTGTTTCCGATAGGGGGAATATTTGATACGAAAACGTCTTTTCTCGCGCTGAACGACGTTTTCGGGTCGAAAAGTGCTTTTCCTGACGATTTGAGCGCTTTTACGCATCGACATTGTCGTTTTTCCGATAGGGGGAATATTTGATACGAAAACGTCTTTTCTCGCGCTGAACGACGTTTTCGGGTCGAAAAGTGCTTTCCTGACGATTCGAGCGCTTTTACGCATCGACATTGTCGTTTTTCCGATAGGGGGAATATTTGATACGAAAACGTCTTTTCTCGCGCTGAACGACGTTTTCGGGTCGAAAAGTGCTTTTCCTGACGATTCGGGCGCTTTTAAGCATCGACATTGTCGTTTTTCCGATAGGGGGAATATTTGATACGAAAACGTCTTTTCTCGCGCTGAACGACGTTTTCGGGTCGAAAAGTGCTTTTCCTGACGATTCGGGCGCTTTTACGCATCGACATTGTCGTTTTTCCGAAAGGGGGAATATTTGATACGAAAACGTCTTTTCTCGCGCTGAACGACGTTTTCGGGTCGAAAAGTGCTTTTCCTGACGATTCGGGCGCTTTTACGCATCGACATTGTCGTTTTCCGATAGGGGGAATATTTGATACGAAAACGTCTTTTCTCGCGCTGAACGACGTTTTCGGGTCGAAAAGTGCTTTTCCTGACGATTCGAGCGCTTTTACGCATCGACATTGTCGTTTTTCCGATAGGGGGAATATTTGATACGAAAACGTCTTTTCTAGCGCTGAACGACGTTTTCGGGTCGAAAAGTGCTTATTCCTGACGATTCGAGCGCTTTTACGCATCGACATTGTCGTTTTTCCGATAGGGGGAATATTTGATACGAAAACGTCTTTGCTCGCGCTGAACGACGTTTTCGGGTCGAAAAGTGCTTTTCCTGACGATTCGGGCGCTTTTACGCATCGACGTTGTCGTTTTTCCGATAGGGGGATTATTTGATACGAAAACGTCTTTGCTCGCGCTGAACGACGTTTTCGGGTCGAAAAGTGCTTTTCCTGACGATTCGGGCCCTTTTACGCATCGACGTTGTCGTTTTTCCGATAGGGGGAATATTTGATACGAAAACGTCTTTTCTCGCGCTGAACGACGTTTTCGGGTCGAAAAGTGCTTTTCCTGACGATTCGAGCACTTTTACGCATCGACATTGTCGTTTTTCCGATAGGGGGAATATTTGATACGAAAACGTCTTTTCTCGCGCTGAACGACGTTTTCGGGTCGAAAAGTTCTTTTCCTGACGATTCGAAAGCTTATACGTATCGACATTGTCGTTTTTCCAATAGGGGGAATTTTTGATACGAAAACGTCTTTTCTCGCGCTGAACGACGTTTTCGGGTCGAAAAGTGCTTTTCCTGACGATTCGAGCGCTTTTACGCATCGACATTGTCGTTTTTCCGATAGGGGGAATATTTGATACGAAAACGTCTTTTCTCGCGCTGAACGACGTTTTCGGGTCGAAAAGTGCTTTTCCTGACGATTCGAGCGCTTTTACGCATCGACATTGTCGTTTTTCCGATAGGGGGAATATTTGAAACGAAAACGTCTTTTCTCGCGCTGAACGACGTTTTCGGGTCGAAAAGTTCTTTTCCTGACGATTCGAGCGCTTATACGCATCGACATTGTCGTTTTTCCGATAGGGGGAATTTTTGATACGAAAACGTCTTTTCTCGCGCTGAACGACGTTTTCGGGTCGAAAAGTGCTTTTCCTGACGATTCGAGCGCTTTCACGCATGGACATTGTCGTTTTTCCGATAGAGGGAATATTTGATACGAAAACGTCTTTTCTCGCGCTGAACGACGTTTTCGGGTCGAAAAGTGCTTTTCCTGACGATTCGAGCGCTTTTACGCATCGACATTGTCGTTTTTCCGATAGGGGGAATATTTGATACGAAAACGTCTTTTCTCGCGCTGAACGACGTTTTCGGGTCGAAAGTGCTTTTCCCTGACGATTCGAGCGCTTTTACGCATCGACATTGTCGTTTTTCCGATAGGGGGAATATTTGATACGAAAACGTCTTTCTCGCGCTGAACGACGTTTTCGGGTCGAAAAGTGCTTTTCCTGACGATTCGAGCGCTTTTACGCATCGACATTGTCGTTTTTCCGATAGGGGGAATATTTGATACGAAAACGTCTTTGCTCGCGCTGAGCGACGTTTTCGGGTCGAAAAGTTCTTTTCCTGACGATTCGAGCGCTTATACGCATCGACATTGTCGTTTTTCCGATAGGGGGAATTTTTGATACGAAAACGTCTTTTCTCGCGCTGAACGACGTTTTCGGGTCGAAAAGTGCTTTTCCTGACGATTCGAGCGCTTTTACGCATCGACATTGTCGTTTTTCCGATAGGGGGAATATTTGATACGAAAACGTCTTTTCTCGCGCTGAACGACGTTTTCGGGTCGAAATGTGCTTTTCCTGACGATTCGAGCGCTTTTACGCATCGACATTGTCGTGTTTCCGATAGGGGGAATATTTGATACGAAAACGTCTTTTCTCGCGCTGAACGACGTTTTCGGGTCGAAAAGTGCTTTTCCTGACGATTCGAGCGCTTTTACGCATCGACATTGTCGTTTTTCCGATAGGGGGGAATATTTGATACGAAAACGTCTTTTCTCGCGCTGAACGACGTTTTCGGGTCGAAAAGTGCTTTTCCTGACGATTCGAGCGCTTTTACGCATCGACATTGTTGTTTTTCCGATAGGGGGAATATTTGATACGAAAACGTCTTTTCTCGCGCTGAACGACGTTTTCGGGTCGAAATGTGCTTTTCCTGACGATTCGAGCGCTTTTACGCATCGACATTGTCGTGTTTCCGATAGGGGGAATATTTGATACGAAAACGTCTTTTCTCGCGCTGAACGACGTTTTCGGGTCGAAAAGTGCTTCTCCTGACGATTCGAGCGCTTTTACGCATAGACATTGTCGTTTTTCCGATAGGGGGAATTTTTGATACGAAAACGTCTTTTCTCGCGCTGAACGACGTTTTCGGGTCGAAAAGTGCTTTTCCTGACGATTCGAGCGCTTTTACGCATCGACATTGTCGTTTTTCCGATAGGGGGAATATTTGATACGAAAACGTCTTTTCTCGCGCTGAACGACGTTTTCGGGTCGAAAAGTGCTTTTCCTGACGATTCGAGCGCTTTTACGCATCGACATTGTCGTTTTTCCGATAGGGGGAATATTTGATACGAAAACGTCTTTTCTCGCGCTGAACGACGTTTTCGGGTCGAAAAGTGCTTTTCCTGACGATTCGAGCGCTTTTACGCATCGACATTGTCGTTTTTCCGATAGGGGGAATATTTGATACGAAAACGTCTTTTCTCGCGCTGAACGACGTTTTCGGGTCGAAAAGTGCTTTTCCTGACGATTCGAGCGCTTTTACGCATCGACATTGTCGTTTTTCCGATAGGGGGAATATTTGATACGAAAACGTCTTTTCTCGCGCTGAACGACGTTTTCGGGTCGAAAAGTGCTTTTCCTGACGATTCGAGCGCTTTTACGCATCGACATTGTCGTTTTTCCGATAGGGGGAATATTTGATACGAATACGTCTTTTCTCGCGCTGAACGACGTTTTCGGGTCGAAAAGTGCTTTTCCTGACGATTCGAGCGCTTTTACGCATCGACATTGTCGTTTTTCCGATAGGGGGAATATTTGATACGAAAACGTCTTTTCTCGCGCTGAACGACGTTTTCGGGTCGAAAAGTTCTTTTCCTGACGCTTCGAGCGCTTATACGTATCGACATTGTCGTTTTTCCAATAGGGGGAATTTTTGATACGAAAACGTCTTTTCTCGCGCTGAACGACGTTTTCGGGTCGATAAGTGCTTTTCCTGACGATTCGAGCGCTTTTACGCATCGACATTGTCGTTTTTCCGATAGGGGGAATATTTGATACGAAAACGTCTTTTCTCGCGCTGAACGACGTTTTCGGGTCGAAAAGTGCTTTTCCTGACGATTCGAGCGCTTTTACGCATCGACATTGTCGTTTTTCCGATAGGGGGAATATTTGATACGAAAACGTCTTTTCTCGCGCTGAACGACGTTTTCGGGTCGAAAAGTTCTTTTCCTGACGATTCGAGCGCTTATACGCATCGACATTGTCGTTTTTCCGATAGGGGGAATTTTTGATACGAAAACGTCTTTTCTCGCGCTGAACGACGTTTTCGGGTCGAAAAGTGCTTTTCCTGACGATTCGAGCGCTTTCACGCATGGACATTGTCGTTTTTCCGATAGAGGGAATATTTGATACGAAAACGTCTTTTCTCGCGCTGAACGACGTTTTCGGGTCGAAAAGTGCTTTTCCTGACGATTCGAGCGCTTTTACGCATCGACATTGTCGTTTTTCCGATAGGGGGAATATTTGATACGAAAACGTCTTTTCTCGCGCTGAACGACGTTTTCGGGTCGAAAAGTGCTTTTCCTGACGATTCGAGCGCTTTTACGCATCGACATTGTCGTTTTTCCGATAGGGGGAATATTTGATACGAAAACGTCTTTTCTCGCGCTGAACGACGTTTTCGGGTCGAAAAGTGCTTTTCCTGACGATTCGAGCGCTTTTACGCATCGACATTGTCGTTTTTCCGATAGGGGGAATATTTGATACGAAAACGTCTTTTCTCGCGCTGAACGACGTTTTCGGGTCGAAAAGTGCTTTTCCTGACGATTCGAGCGCTTTTACGCATCGACATTGTCGTTTTTCCGATAGGGGGAATATTTGATACGAAAACGTCTTTTCTCGCGCTGAACGACGTTTTCGGGTCGAAAAGTTCTTTTCCTGACGATTCGAGCGCTTATACGCATCGACATTGTCGTTTTTCCGATAGGGGGAATTTTTGATACGAAAACGTCTTTTCTCGCGCTGAACGACGTTTTCGGGTCGAAAAGTGCTTTTCCTGACGATTCGAGCGCTTTTACGCATCGACATTGTCGTTTTTCCGATAGGGGGAATATTTGATACGAAAACGTCTTTTCTCGCGCTGAACGACGTTTTCGGGTCGAAATGTGCTTTTCCTGACGATTCGAGCGCTTTTACGCATCGACATTGTCGTGTTTCCGATAGGGGGAATATTTGATACGAAAACGTCTTTTCTCGCGCTGAACGACGTTTTCGGGTCGAAAAGTGCTTTTCCTGACGATTCGAGCGCTTTTACGCATCGACATTGTCGTTTTTCCGATAGGGGGAATATTTGATACGAAAACGTCTTTTCTCGCGCTGAACGACGTTTTCGGTCCAAAAGTGCTTTTCCTGACGATTCGAGCGCTTTTACGCATCGACATTGTTGTTTTTCCGATAGGGGGAATATTTGATACGAAAACGTCTTTTCTCGCGCTGAACGACGTTTTCGGGTCGAAATGTGCTTTTCCTGACGATTCGAGCGCTTTTACGCATCGACATTGTCGTGTTTCCGATAGGGGGAATATTTGATACGAAAACGTCTTTTCTCGCGCTGAACGACGTTTTCGGGTCGAAAAGTGCTTCTCCTGACGATTCGAGCGCTTTTACGCATAGACATTGTCGTTTTTCCGATAGGGGGAATATTTGATACGAAAACGTCTTTTCTCGCGCTGAACGACGTTTTCGGGTCGAAAAGTTCTTTTCCTGACGATTCGAGCGCTTATACGCATCGACATTGTCGTTTTTCCGCTAGGGGGAATTTTTGATACGAAAACGTCTTTTCTCGCGCTGAACGACGTTTTCGGGTCGAAAAGTGCTTTTCCTGACGATTCGAGCGCTTTTACGCATCGACATTGTCGTTTTTCCGATAGGGGGAATATTTGATACGAAAACGTCTTTTCTCGCGCTGAACGACGTTTTCGGGTCGAAATGTGCTTTTCCTGACGATTCGAGCGCTTTTACGCATCGACATTGTCGTGTTTCCGATAGGGGGAATATTTGATACGAAAACGTCTTTTCTCGCGCTGAACGACGTTTTCGGGTCGAAAAGTGCTTTTCCTGACGATTCGAGCGCTTTTACGCATCGACATTGTCGTTTTTCCGATAGGGGGAACATTTGATACGAAAACGTCTTTTCTCGCGCTGAACGACGTTTTCGGGTCGAAAAGTGCTTTTCCTGACGATTCGAGCGCTTTTACGCATCGACATTGTTGTTTTTCCGATAGGGGGAATATTTGATACGAAAACGTCTTTTCTCGCGCTGAACGACGTTTTCGGGTCGAAAAGTGCTTTTCCTGACGATTCGAGCGCTTTTACGCATCGACATTGTCGTTTTTCCGATAGGGGGAATATTTGATACGAAAACGTCTTTTCTCGCGCTGAACGACGTTTTCGGGTCGAAAAGTTCTTTTCCTGACGATTCGAGCGCTTATACGCATCGACATTGTCGTTTTTCCGATAGGGGGAATTTTTGATACGAAAACGTCTTTTCTCGCGCTGAACGACGTTTTCGGGTCGAAAAGTGCTTTTCCTGACGATTCGAGCGCTTTTACGCATCGACATTGTCGTTTTTCCGATAGGGGGAATATTTGATACGAAAACGTCTTTTCTCGCGCTGAACGACGTTTTCGGGTCGAAATGTGCTTTTCCTGACGATTCGAGCGCTTTTACGCATCGACATTGTCGTGTTTCCGATAGGGGGAATATTTGATACGAAATCGTCTTTTCTCGCGCTGAACGACGTTTTCGGGTCGAAAAGTGCTTTTCCTGACGATTCGAGCGCTTTTACGCATCGACATTGTCGTTTTTCCGATAGGGGGAATATTTGATACGAAAACGTCTTTTCTCGCGCTGAACGACGTTTTCGGGTCGAAAAGTGCTTTTCCTGACGATTCGAGCGCTTTTACGCATCGACATTGTTGTTTTTCCGATAGGGGGAATATTTGATACGAAAACGTCTTTTCTCGCGCTGAACGACGTTTTCGGGTCGAAATGTGCTTTTCCTGACGATTCGAGCGCTTTTACGCATCGACATTGTCGTGTTTCCGATAGGGGGAATATTTGATACGAAAACGTCTTTTCTCGCGCTGAACGACGTTTTCGGGTCGAAAAGTGCTTCTCCTGACGATTCGAGCGCTTTTACGCATAGACATTGTCGTTTTTCCGATAGGGGGAATATTTGATACGAAAACGTCTTTTCTCGCGCTGAACGACGTTTTCGGGTCGAAAAGTTCTTTTCCTGACGATTCGAGCGCTTATACGCATCGACATTGTCGTTTTTCCGATAGGGGGAATTTTTGATACGAAAACGTCTTTTCTCGCGCTGAACGACGTTTTCGGGTCGAAAAGTGCTTTTCCTGACGATTCGAGCGCTTTTACGCATCGACATTGTCGTTTTTCCGATAGGGGGAATATTTGATACGAAAACGTCTTTTCTCGCGCTGAACGACGTTTTCGGGTCGAAAAGTGCTTTTCCTGACGATTCGAGCGCTTTTACGCATCGACATTGTCGTTTTTCCGATAGGGGGAATATTTGATACGAAAACGTCTTTTCTCGCGCTGAACGACGTTTTCGGGTCGAAAAGTGCTTTTCCTGACGATTCGAGCGCTTTTACGCATCGACATTGTCGTTTTTCCGATAGGGGGAATATTTGATACGAAAACGTCTTTTCTCGCGCTGAACGACGTTTTCGGGTCGAAAAGTGCTTTTCCTGACGATTCGAGCGCTTTTACGCATCGACATTGTCGTTTTTCCGATAGGGGGAATATTTGATACGAATACGTCTTTTCTCGCGCTGAACGACGTTTTCGGGTCGAAAAGTGCTTTTCCTGACGATTCGAGCGCTTTTACGCATCGACATTGTCGTTTTTCCGATAGGGGGAATATTTGATACGAAAACGTCTTTTCTCGCGCTGAACGACGTTTTCGGGTCGAAAAGTGCTTTTCCTGACGATTCGAGCGCTTTTACGCATCGACATTGTCGTTTTTCCGATAGGGGGAATATTTGATACGAAAACGTCTTTTCTCGCGCTGAACGACGTTTTCGGGTCGAAAAGTGCTTTTCCTGACGATTCGAGCGCTTTTACGCATCGACATTGTCGTTTTTCCGATAGGGGGAATATTTGATACGAAAACGTCTTTTCTCGCGCTGAACGACGTTTTCGGGTCGAAAAGTGCTTTTCCTGACGATTCGAGCGCTTTTACGCATCGACATAGTCGTTTTTCCGATAGGGGGAATATTTGATACGAAAACGTCTTTTCTCGCGCTGAACGACGTTTTCGGGTCGAAAAGTGCTTTTCCTGACGATTCGAGCGCTTTTACGCATCGACATTGTCGTTTTTCCGATAGGGGGAATATTTGATACGAAAACGTCTTTTCTCGCGCTGAACGACGTTTTCGGGTCGAAAAGGGCTTTTCCTGACGATTCGAGCGCTTTTACGCATCGACATTGTCGTTTTTCCGATAAAGGGAATATTTGATACGAATACGTCTTTTCTCGCGCTGAACGACGTTTTCGGGTCGAAAAGTGCTTTTCCTGACGATTCGAGCGCTTTTACGCATCGACATTGTCGTTTTTCCGATAGGGGGAATATTTGATACGAAAACGTCTTTTCTCGCGCTGAACGACGTTTTCGGGTCGAAAAGTTCTTTTCCTGACGATTCGAGCGCTTATACGCATCGACATTGTCGTTTTTCCGATAGGGGGAATTTTTGATACGAAAACGTCTTTTCTCGCGCTGAACGACGTTTTCGGGTCGAAAAGTGCTTTTCCTGACGATTCGAGCGCTTTCACGCATGGACATTGTCGTTTTTCCGATAGGGGGAATATTTGATACGAAAACATCTTTTCTCGCGCTGAACGACGTTTTCGGGTCGAAAAGTGCTTTTCCTGACGATTCGAGCGCTTTTACGCATCGACATTGTCGTTTTTCCGATAGGGGGAATATTTGATACGAAAACGTCTTTTCTCGCGCTGAACGACGTTTTCGGGTCGAAAAGTGCTTTTCCTGACGATTCGAGCGCTTTTACGCATCGACATTGTCGTTTTTCCGATAGGGGGAATATTTGATACGAAAACGTCTTTTCTCGCGCTGAACGACGTTTTCGGGTCGAAAAGTGCTTTTCCTGACGATTCGAGCGCTTTTACGCATCGACATTGTCGTTTTTCCGATAGGGGGAATATTTGATACGAAAACGTCTTTTCTCGCGCTGAACGACGTTTTCGGGTCGAAAAGTGCTTTTCCTGACGATTCGAGCGCTTTTACGCATCGACATTGTCGTTTTTCCGATAGGGGGAATATTTGATACGAAAACGTCTTTTCTCGCGCTGAACGACGTTTTCGGGTCGAAAAGTGCTTTTCCTGACGATTCGAGCGCTTTTACGCATCGACATTGTCGTTTTTCCGATAGGGGGAATATTTGATACGAAAACGTCTTTTCTCGCGCTGAACGACGTTTTCGGGTCGAAAAGTGCTTTTCCTGACGATTCGAGCGCTTTTACGCATCGACATTGTCGTTTTTCCGATAGGGGGAATATTTGATACGAAAACGTCTTTTCTCGCGCTGAACGACGTTTTCGGGTCGAAAAGTGCTTTTCCTGACGATTCGAGCGCTTTTACGCATCGACATTGTCGTTTTTCCGATAGGGGGAATATTTGATACGAAAACGTCTTTTCTCGCGCTGAACGACGTTTTCGGGTCGAAAAGTTCTTTTCCTGACGATTCGAGCGCTTATACGCATCGACATTGTCGTTTTTCCGATAGGGGGAATTTTTTATACGAAAACGTCTTTTCTCGCGCTGAACGACGTTTTCGGGTCGAAAAGTGCTTTTCCTGACGATTCGAGCGCTTTCACGCATGGACATTGTCGTTTTTCCGATAGGGGGAATATTTGATACGAAAACGTCTTTTCTCGCGCTGAACGACGTTTTCGGGTCGAAAAGTGCTTTTCCTGACGATTCGAGCGCTTTTACGCATCGACATTGTCGTTTTTCCGATAGGGGGAATATTTGATACGAATACGTCTTTTCTCGCGCTGAACGACGTTTTCGGGTCGAAAAGTGCTTTTCCTGACGATTCGAGCGCTTTTACGCATCGACATTGTCGTTTTTCCGATAGGGGGAATATTTGATACGAAAACGTCTTTTCTCGCGCTGAACGACGTTTTCGGGTCGAAAAGTGCTTTTCCTGACGATTCGAGCGCTTTTACGCATCGACATTGTCGTTTTTCCGATAGGGGGAATATATGATACGAAAACGTCTTTTCTCGAGCTGAACGACGTTTTCGGGTCGAAAAGTGCTTTTCCTGACGATTCGAGCGCTTTTACGCATCGACATTGTCGTTTTTCCGATAGGGGGAATATTTGATACGAAAACGTCTTTTCTCGCGCTGAACGACGTTTTCGGGTCGAAAAGTGCTTTTCCTGACGATTCGAGCGCTTTTACGCATCGACATTGTCGTTTTTCCGATAGGGGGAATATTTGATACGAAAACGTCTTTTCTCGCGCTGAACGACGTTTTCGGGTCGAAAAGTGCTTTTCCTGACGATTTGAGCGCTTTTACGGATCGACTTTGTCATTTTTCCGATACGGGAAAATGTGACGAGAAAACGTCTTTTCTCGCGGAGAACGATTTTCGGGTCGAAAAGTGCTTTTCCTGACGATTTGAGTGCTTTTACGCATCGACATTTTCATTTTTCCGATAGAGGGAATATTTGATACGAAAACGTCTTTTCCCGCGCTGAACGACGTTTTCGGGTTGAATAGTGCTTTTCCTGACGATTTGAGCGCATTTACCCATGGACGTTGTCGTTTTTCCGATAGAGGGAACATTTGATACGAAAACGTCTTTTTTTCGCGCTGAACGACGTTTTCGGGTCGAAAAGTGCTTTTCCTCACGGTTTGAGCGCTTTTACGCATCGACATTGTCGTTTTCCGATAAGGGGAATATTTGATACGAAAGTAATTGGAAAAGTGGGCTTTCAGATCAGAGGACGAGAGGACGAGACACCACTCATCACCACAAGTAATAATTCAATTGAGTATGAGACACCACTCATCACAGCTAGGCTCTAGTGAGAACGGACGATTGCTCTATGATACACATATACAGTGAGTGCGCGTAACAACAGCTGCGCGTGGATAGATCGATACAGTGAGTCGCTACTGAGAACGGTTATTAACGCGTGTGCTGTTACTGTAGTACAGTGATTGCGTGTCAACTGTGCCCAGATAAATAGATGCTGTGAGGCTTGGGTGAGAACGGTTAATAGCGTGTTTGTTATATACAGGGGGAAGTAATCCCCACTCATCACCACAAGTAATTTGTTTTCCTTATAAATGGGAGATAGAAAAGCATTCTTAGCAACAATAAATAACAGAATAAAACCAGCAAAAAAACAATTTGAAATAAAAAAGTTAGTTGATGTTACAAAAGAAATTGAACATAAAATATTGAAATTAGAAAAGATAAAAACTAAATACGGAGAGAAAGTATCAGCTAATTTAAGCTACTGCAATGTTAGTACATCGCGAGAATTTAAAGTATTTTTACCTGATAAATGGGTTTCATTGAGTACAGAGGAATTATAAGATTCAGAAGGATTTAAAATAATCTATCATGGAAAAAATGAAGATGGCCATCATGATTTAGAAATTGTTGATTAAATTAAACAAAATAAATCAATAAAAATAATGAATATCTAGAATCCGAAATGACTTATCTGGACAATTTAATTGCTCCGCATAGATAAACAAAAGTAGTGAGATATTCAATTAATTTAAAAAAATTATTTTTTTTGCTTTTTTTCTAAAATATTAATCCATTTTTTTTATAATCAATTTTGGAATTTCAGAATTATTTTCATTTTTGATAGCAGTTGTTTCAGAATTATTAATATCATGAATTTTATTTGATTTCTTATACCAATTACACAAATCAAAATGAATACAATTACAAATCCAACTGTAAAATATAAACATTTATCAAATATTCTATCATTAGAAGGAGTAGAAATAACCATATTTTCACTATTTTTATTAACATTTGTATTACTTATTTTTTCTTTTACAGCTTTTTTATATTCTTGTGATTTAATTCCTAATTGCCGAGACCATTCAATTTGTTACTGTGATCTCGGTTTTTTCTTCACAGTTAATTCCTTCACTTCTTCCACCTCGCTAATTTATTATAGAAATATTTTTACTTTCAATATTTGAAAATGTTATAACCCCAGTTGATAATAATGTCATAAATCCACCTAATTGAAATGATAAATATCCAATCCATTTATTTAATTCAGTCATAACTAAATAATCATTTTTTAAATCGGAATATAATCTATTTTCATCTTCAATTGGTAGTATATAATTACATAATTTACTATAACCTTTTACTACATTTTCTGATATCGCGTCATTAATTCTAGCTGTTCTCGCGGCTTCATAAATCTTAAATAATCTAATAATTTCATCTGATTTCATTGTATCTAATTCATTATAAGTTAAATTTTTACCGACAAAATTTTTACATTTTCCAGATGCTATTAATATTTCTAATTGATGTTTACAATAAAGATAATATTCATAATTATTATTTGTTGTAACATTATTTAAAGCACCATTATCTTGAATTAATTTGTTTTCTGTTATTCCTAAATCATCTAAAGTTTTTTCAATTGGAACATCACCATTTTTAGATTTTATTTTCTTTTCACCTACCATTTATATAACAAAAAAATTAGTTGTGATGTTGCAACTAGAATTCAACTAGAATGTAACTAGAATTCAACTAGATTAACAAGCTAGTTGAAATATTGTTGTTTTTGTTTATATCTTGTTAAATCTAGTTGATTTTTGTTCCAACTACTAACAACTAGAATTCAACTAGAATGTAACTAGAATTAAACTAGATTAACAAGCTAGTTGAAATATTGTTAAATCTAGTTGATTTTTGTTACAAATACCAATAACTAGAATTCAACTAGAATGTAACTAGAATTCAACTAGATTAACAAGCTAGTTGAATTTAAATAAATTCATTTTTAAATGGGTGTTGTAATCTAAATAGTAATTTTGATCTTTTAATATTTTTCAACTTATCCATATATTCATTATGTAAATCATGTGGAATAATATCATTTTCCTCAAGTGCATTTTTCATCGATTTTCTATCTTTATTGTAGAATAAAACTAGAAATCTAATGTTTTCTCTAAAGTCTTTAACAATTGAATTATATTTTTGATTTAAAACCCAAGTTGTTATCCCAAAATGTCTGCCAGAAAAAACGAAATAGCATAACTCACTCTCTCTAACTTTTGAATCATGTAGATTAGCACAATCATCTATAATGAATAATGTATTTGATCCTTTATAAATATCTATTGCTATTTTAATACAATTATCTAAATTTTCTTTTACTGTTTTAGGATCTAATATAATAAATTTATTATTTCTAGTAATATTTCTATCATAAGTTTGATTAAATTCATATGTTGGACAAAATAATACTATATTATCAAAATAGTTTTCATAAACAGTTTCTAATAAATCTAATATAGAATAAGTTTTTCCACAATTTGTTACGCCAGAAATTAACATATTATGAGGCTCAAATATAAATAATTCTTTATTCATTTATATATTTTTAATTTTACTTGATAATATCCATTCATTGAATTTATCTGGCCATCCAACCCATTTTACTAAAGAATATTTTTTTCTTTTAACAGTTTTTGTTTTTAATACTTTTTCAATTTTATATTCTTGTTCTAGATTTTCAGTAGTTAAACTCAATTCTTCTTTGTAAAAGTAGCCATCAACTTCTTCACTATCTAAATCTTCTAATTTATAGACATATGGTTTTGTTGTTATAACCTTTTTTATTTTATATAATTCTCTAGTAAAATTTCGATCGTATCCTTTATCAAATATCTTTTTATACTTAGAAATTCTAACATTTTGACCAACTTTAAATCTAGGTTCACCAAAATCATCTACAAGAAATGCTCCATATAAATTATTCCAAACAATTTCAGCATTTTCAGGTTTTCTAGCATCAATAGGTTTCATTCCAATAGAAGAATGATAAGAATTATTATATCCTTCTATCAATTTTGGTAAAACATCAATCCATTTAAAAGTATTATTTGCTGTAAAATATTTCCACATTCTTGTTCTTAATGTTCTATTAAATCGTTCAACAACTGCTGCTTTTTTATCCGATTTTGTTGAAAAAATATTTAATATTATGATTGTCTAAGAGTTCATGAACAAGTGAATTATCAAACTCTTTTCCATCATCAAATTGTATTTTTTCTGGTTTTAGTTTATCATCCGAAAGAAATTTTCTTAAAACATTTGATGTTTGTACAGCATCTTTTCTATAAAGTGGGAAGCTCCATACATAACGACTAAAAATATCAATTATGTTTAAGATCCACCAATAATCATCATTTTCTTTCTTAACATTTTTCATATCAATTAAATCTCCTTGCCACTGTTGATCTACATAACTTACCATAGTTTTACGAGTTTTATATTTTCTAACAATTTTTTTATGTGTTGTGTATGTTGGTTGTTCTAACACAAATTCATTTATATCTTTATATTTAACTAAATTTCGTGGGATTATCTTATCTAATTTATCTTGTTTTACTTGACGCCATATATTTTTGGTAGAAGAATAAGCAACCGAACTCTCAGGGTTGTAATATAAATTTCTTAAATATTGTTCTTTAGTATTAGGAGTTTTTTTACCACCAATTTATATATCCTTAATTTTAACTTTATATTTCTAATATTGAATACTATCTAATTGTGAATTTACAATATTTAATTGTGCGTCAGATATAATATAAATGTGCATTTTAAAATTTAAGCTTCCTTTTTTCTTTTTCATGAATAATTGTATTCCATCTTTTGTGTTCTGTAGTTTTTTCCCAGAACCATGTAATGAATTATCCTCTGTTGTTCTAAAATCTAACCATAATGCATATTTATTGCCGGTATAATAATCAATTTGATTAATATTTCAAATTTCAATTTTCAAATGATTTTACTTTTTCATTCATAAAATGTTTTCTAATTTCTGGCCATTGATCAATCATTCTCATTCCTTGACAAAATATTTTATTTGCTATTCCTTCGATAGTTATTTCTACTTTTGTTATTTTAGGATTATAATAATTATCTACCTTTATTGTGCCATTATAATATGTTGCAATGGTAAAAAATATTAATATACCTTTAATAGATCTTCTTGGGGAGTTAATATTCTCATTAATTATTTCATCATTTGCATTAATAGTTACAGTTTTAAATTTATCAATATAATCATATAATAATGAAAATCCTTGATTGTATTGAGTTTGAATTGTGCTAGCATTATTGTCATTAGTTACTGTGTCATATTCTAAACATATATTCGATAATTTATAACCCATATCTTTAACAACGCTAGATAATACAATTTCATTTACAGGAGCAAATGTTATCTCAAATATAATATGTTCTTGAATTACATATTTATATAAAGGTGCATTATTATTCATCAATTCAAAGTCTAATGGAATTTTATATTTGCTTCCATAAATCTTTTTTATCAAATTATCTGCGGCACTAGTTACTACTGCATTATTGGCTTCAGATCTTAATTTATTATGGTTTTCCGATTGAATGCCTTGAAATATCATATTAAATCTATTTTCTTTAGTTAACCATAAATCTTTATAATGCATAAATAAATTATAATCATCTAATGAGAAAACTGTTTCTGGACCAATCTTTATAGTTAATTTTTTAATCAAATATCTCCCAACATTATCGACAACATAATTATTATCATGACCAGTTACTTTTATATCGGTCTGACTTTTATATCAGACTTCCGCATCGTGTATACATCCGCCATTTAACCGAATAATCCGATTTACTTATCATTTATATTTATGCCTGCCGCTTCTGATATAATCATACATCCTTTACTAAAACAAAACGTCTTCTAATGATATTCAATGCAATATAACATTTCGACGTTCAAATATAGGTCATTATATAATCACAGGAAGCCATTCTACATCTATGTCAATAATATTTTGCCAGATAGCTTGTTTGTGTACACATAAACCTGTGACGTTTTGCACATCGATTTACGGCTGTCGTTTGTAAAATGACGCTGAATGGTTAGCATTGTTTAGGTTTCATAATGGTAACGTTTTATAAGGCGTCAAAAAATAAAATAATATGTTCAGCAGCAAAGTTAAGAATATTCCCAGCAGATTTCAATATAAAACCAACAATTGATGCAATAATTCCTGGTAAAGCTGCAGCAGATTTTTTAGATAGTTCCCATAAATATTTTGCTAATTTTTTCAAACCATCTTTAACTTTATCTTGTATAGAATTATTATCATTCGGGGGTTTATCCGGTTTATTTGGAGTAGGAGTAGATTTTAAAGCATTTGATATTGCTAAACCAATTGTTGTAAATAACATAGTTACAGCTGTTAGAATTGAAAGAATTGTTATTCCTTCTAATTTAAATAATAACTTTATTCTATCTTTCAATGATATTTCAGAATTTGGTTTTATCAACAAATCTTTAAAAATAACTTTTAATCTATTAATATTATAATCATATGATTTTAATAATAATTTTATTTCTTCTTTCTGTACTTCTAAATTATCTTTTAAATTATTAATTTCTTTTTCTAAACGTAATTCTTTTTGCCTATATTCCATTTCAACAATTACTTGACTATCAAGATCAGACTTTAGTTGTTCTATTTCTTTATTTTTATCAGTTAATTCTTTTTCTAAAGTTCTAATTTTAATATCACTTTTACTTTTATTATGTGCAATTTTATCAGCTTCATTTCTTATACTAATAATTTCTCTAATTGCTTCATCAGAAAATATATTTAAATCTTCTAATTCTTGATTTGTTGCATCAAGTAACCCATTTTGTAAAAGTTTTTCAGTTTGAACTTCGGTTGATTTAGGTTTACTAGTTTTGGAAGTTTTATTCTGTTCAGAAGTTGTTTCTGGTTCTAAATTTTCATTAATTATCTTCAAAAAATAATCATTTCTTTTTTCAAATTCTCTTATATTATCATCTCTTTCTTCTTGTGTAACATCAGTTATAATATCATTAATGATTTTCTTAATTCTATCTGGTTTTAATAAATTAAAAGTTGATTTTGTTATTATTTTATCGAGACTTTTATTAGAAGAAATCTTAAAATAATAGTCGCCTTTCAATTTCCAATAATAATCGCCATTTAAACATTTCAAATCTTCTACTAAATAATCCATACCTTTATTTGTTATATTGAAACCAGATCTTTTTAACATTGGTTTAAAATCACTAGCAATTTCATTATATTTAAATTTTTTTTCTGTTAATTCTGGTACTTCATTTTCAATACTTATCTTTGAACGTGTTTTATCAATAAATTCAGGTGTAGTTGAATTAGAATTACGTCCTGGCTCATTACCGTCATTAAAACTTATTTCACCAAAATCAGGTGGTTGTTCATCACTTATACCAGGTTCATCTAAATGATCCAACTGAATATCTACTCCACCTTCTACATCCATTTATATAATAAAAAAATTAAAATTTAAAATATAATATTCCTCCTATAACAATTCCTATACAAGTTAAAGCTAAATTAGTATTTTCATGGAATTTATTATCATTATCAGTTTTAATTATATCATGTTGAATATTATCAGTTTTAATATTTTCTGATGTATTGTAATCTTTTATTTTAGAATCATTATCCAATTTAATATCTTTTGTTTTAGTTTCTGTTGATTGAATATGTTTTTTATTTTTTCCACCTTCCATTAATTTTGGAGCAGTAATACTCTTTTCATTTATATCATTTATTCCAAATGAATTATTTATTGTTGCAGTTTTAATTAGATTATTATAACCAATTATGTTTCCCATCTATAATACTAAATCATTAGAAATAATTAATAGATTAGGGCCTATACAATAATTTAATCTAATATGTAATTTATCTAAATAATTTTGATATCTTACAATGTTTTTAATTGTATACACATGAAATATATTTTCCATCTTTACATGAAAATTATTACTTTCAGTAACATAAATATATAAATCAATTAATGAATTTAAAACATTTCTATATGTAATATCTTTATTAAAATCTATTGCAGGAATATTATATTTAATTGATTTATTATATTGGAAAGCTTTTGGAAAACTATCTGCCATTTATATAACTAAAAAATTAATAATTTATTAATTCTTTTAATAATTTATCTTGTTCTTCAACTGTTTTATTGCCATTTAAACTTATTATATAATCTAGTGTATTCTTTAATTAATTAATTAGTTTTAATTTTTTCTTTATTACCTTTTATATTTAATTTTGAACCTATACCAGTTAAAACACTTGAACTTAATCCTAGTACGCCAATTGATATAGCTAAAGGTGTTAATGGTGAAAATATTGCTAGAAAAGTTATTACAGAACTAATCGTAACCGAACCACTTATAATCAAATAATATATAATTTTACCTTTTAAATATTTTTTCTTTTTAACTTTTAAGTCATTTTCAAATTCTAATATTTGTTTTTCTGAATATATTTTTAATTTAGTTTTATTTATATCATGAGGAATAATATCAATATTATCAACTTTATCTTCCATTTATTTAACAAAAAAAATTACTAATTAGTAAACTTATAAGCAACAAATATAACAATAACAGTTCCGCCTAAAATCCACATTATTTCATATTTCTTCTGTTCATTACTTGGGGTATAATAATCTGATAATTTAGGTTTGTATAGATGTAATTTTTCTTTATTGCTTACCGCGTTATATAAACTCATTGCATCATCAACTGATTGAAAATCTCTATGTGAAATCTTCTGATCATATAATTCTTTGTTAATATAATACATATAGTTTTGTCTCTTTTCTCTATATTCTTCTGCTGCTTTATTATATTTCTCTAATGCTAAGTTATGCCTTTTTTTGTTCTGTTAATGATCCATTTTTATCAATATGTTTAAATAAATAAGCACCACCAGTAAATGCTAAAGCGTTAACAATTGCCGATCCTATAATAGTTATAACTGCAGAAGCCATTTATTTAGTAAAATAATTATGTATTTATATGGGAGGAATATATTTTGGTTTTTCTAAATAATCAATAGTTAAATTAGATAAAGTAACTGCTAATGTTAATTTTAAAATATCATTGATATCAAATCTATCAACATTAACACTTCCCATTTTGAATACCTTTTTAATACCATTGTATAACCAACAGTTCCAACTGATAGTAATGCGCCATTATATAATCCAGTTATTATCCACTTATTATCACTCATTTATTAATCATAAAAATTACTATCATCAAAATATTTAGATAACTTATTTATGATTAAATCAACATTTATTTCATTACTAGTTTCATTTGTATATATTTCAATTATTATTTTTTTGATATCATCTATAATAAAATCTTCATCTAATTCATAAAATCTTATTCTTAAGATTCTCTAATTAAATTAGTAAACTTTTCTACATTTAAAGTTTCTTTATCTATTGTTGTTTCATACTCTAATGTTGTTTCATTAGAAAATGCAATATTTTTGATATGTGTAATTACATCATTAACGTTAAATTCATTTCTTTCTCACGTTTAAAATCAAATCCAAAACATAAACTCGGTCCAACAGCTATATTCATTTATATAGTGAAAAAATTACTCTTTACATCTTATAACTAATTCATATATTACAGGAAAGTTATTCAAATCAATTTAATATCCATTATGATTTCTTATTTCTAATTTAAAATTATTAAATTGAGGAATACAAGGTTTAAAATCACATTCTGTTAAATTATAATTTATTTGCGTTCCAAATTGTTTAACATTTTTTAATGGTAAAATATTTAGTATACTAGAATTACAAATTGTATCTTTAGTTGCTTCGAAAGTTTTTGTAGGATCAATTAAATTACAATAAATATAGAAGTGCGTAACAGGTATTATATTTGGCGTAGTATCAACATTTGAATAAAGTTTATCTAGATTAATTCCTAACAGTTTTGCCATAGGTTTTTTAACTAAAAATTTATGTTTTAAAATTAAATTTATGTCTTTGTCTAACTTTATTCTTACTTTATTATTGATATCACTTTTTAAAAATTTAATTACAAATCCAGCAGCCGCGCCCATTTTTGCCCTAGCTCTTCTATTAATTTCTTTCGCTAATGTTTTTAAATTATTTAATCCTGGTCTTATAAATATATGATACCATTCATCGGCATTTCTATCAAAAATCATAAACAATCTATGTTCAATAGATTTATCCGATGTGTTATAAAAAAGAATTACATAAACTTATATCTACTAATCTTAAATCAACACAATTCTTGAATTCTCTATCTAATTGTACTAGTAAATTATGAGATTTATAATTTGTAAGTTTTCTTGAATCAACAAATATTCTGTATTCTTTTAATTCTACCATTATTTATAACATAAATAACCGCTCATCACTAAAAATTAATTTTAAAAAAATTTTTCCTTAATAAATGGATGAGAAGATAGGATGTGAAATTTGTGGTGAACTTCTAAGAAAAAGTAATATGGCTCGACATATGAAAAAACATGATGAAAATTATAAACCCCCTAAACTAAACTGCCCAAAATGTAATAAATTATTCTCAAGAAATTATGTTAAAAAACATTCAGAGAAGTGTAAAATTAATGGCGCAATGGCTAATGTTGATAGTAATGAAAGTAATAGTAATTCTGTTGAACTTGAACCTGAAATTATTTGGAAAAGACCTTTCATATTCTATGATAAGGATAATATAAAAGATCATTTCTGCGAGCCTTGTCGAATAAAATATAGCCCTGAAAATATAGAAGATTGGGAGAATCATCAATATCGTAAAGCACATATAGATAAAATTTCTAATAAATTTGAAACTGAATTCAATGAAAGAAAAAATAATATATTAGAAAAAATAAAATATGAGAAAACGTTACCAGATAATAAAGAAACAGTTGAAAAGTTAGAAAAACAATATAATGAATTAACAAGAAAAACATATTATTGTAAATATTGTAAATTGATTATTACAACAAGTAATTCAAATCTACATAATAGAACAATAAAACATAAAGAAAACGTAAGAAAATACCAAGAGCTTAATGGAGATCTATTACCAAGAAATTATAAACAAAAATGCCCACAATGTAAATACGCGACCTTAAGACAAGAAGGTACTGTGTTATTTTGTGTTGATTGTGGATGGCAAAAGAATTTATGGGGTGAAGAAAAAACTAGAAATTTTCTCATAGATCCAAAATTAAATTATCTAGATGAAATTTCTAAAATATTTTCTATAGAAGATCAGAATATATGCAATGGCTTGAAAAAATGAAAATAATAGAAAATAAAAATGGTGAAATAACTAAAAAAGATATTATAAAACAATTATTCCATCAACGTTTAACACAAAACAAAAGAAAATGTATTTATATTTATTATTTAACGATTATTATGAAAAACCTAAATTAACAGAAGAAGATATGGAAAATATAAAAAAAATATTTAAACAAATATTAATGTATCATTTGGAAAATAGAATAACAGATTCAATAAATTCAATGAATTCTTTTTAAATAAGATTGTAAATTATTTAAACATAGCTATTATAATTCCATTTGATGAATTAACAAACAAAAAGAAACAAAGAGAGCGAGATGAAATGTGGAACAAGATAGAACTTTATTGAAATGAGAAAAATGAAATGGAAGAACCTAAACAAATTATACAAGAACAATTAAATGAAAATGAAGAAGCCAATAGTGATTTCGAGTATGATGATATTGATTTTATGTTTTTATGGCCATAAGGTAATGTTTTTATACCATCATCTAAAATATGCCTTTTATCATCAAATGGATTCAAAGTAGTTTTTTCAACTTCATTAATGTACATCTCGTGATCCTCTGATCCTAAACAATTCATTTTATGTTTCATTACAATTGAGTTATATAAACACTTTATATAATCTTGAAATTCTATATGTTTATCAACCACATGTTTTGTTATTCCTTTTAACTTTTTAGCTTCATGATCTTTTGTTCTGTAACTATACATTTTATTTCTTATCCCAACAAATTCAATCATTTCATCACCCCCTAATTCATCTTTAAACTTACCAGGAATCTTTTTATTATCATTGCTAAATAGTTCATGATCTTTGGGATAATTGCTAAAATCAAAATGATGTTTTAATGTTTTTAAGTCTTTTGTTATGTCATTTGTCTTGATTTTTAGTATGTAGGCGTCGGTATTTTGGGCTATTAATGGAAATCCACAGTTAAATGTACCATCTTCAGTTGATAAATCATAAACATAATCTGTTGGGTTATATATTTCAAATAAATCTTTAACTTCTTCAGTTAAATCTTTTTCTGTGTGGCTTAAATTCAAGCAATTTGGTTTAGATTTAATCAACCCAATATTCGTATTGAAGCCTAATGAATTACATAATATATTTAACCCTGATATAGCAACTTTTCCTTTCTGTGCAAAGGTTATCTTTTTATCCTTTGTAAATTTTTTAGTGCCATCTGCGGCATAGAATCCAATGAAGAACCATTTTCTTAAATTATTTTTTGCATTTAATACATAATCTGGCACTATCTTTTCTTTAGTTGAAGTATTACTTTTCACTATTGCATGAATATGGAATTCGTCATTATATTTTATAGCAAAATCTTTAGGATTATTCACATGTATTCTATAACATTGCGATGATTTCATAACATCCATGATTTTAAATGTTTTATTTGGATAAACTTCTTCACAGAATTTCTTTATTCTTTCTAATAATTTTAAGTCTTGATTGCATAAATACCAGCAATATTGAGTGCGATTAACATAATTATACACACCTGCTGAACCATCACTCATGAAAAATCCTTAATATTAATATGATTCATTCTTTGGAAAAATCTTTAATGTAATAATTCATCTCCAATTTTTAAATCAGTTGGTTTTATTTCATCGCCATTTCGTTTAATTAAACTATGGTCTTCTGTAACATCAACAAACCCTAATTTAGTTCTAACTCTATAGATTTTCTTATTTGTTTTATGTCTAATAATATTCTTTAATTTTTTCCATCCATTTATTGTCCAAACATCCATTAATCCATTTATTTGTATTAATTCTTTTTCACCATATGAAATATAACATTCATTTTGTTTTGGAATTATTTCTGAAATTCTTCTTATCAATATTTTATCATTACATTTTAATAATATTGGGGTGTCAGCTGTTACAGAATCAAAATATAATAATTCAATATGCTTTTCCCCAAAAAGTGGTTGTAAAACATTATAATAAAAATCATACATTAATAATTTTGATACTTCTAAAACAGTTGGACCAATGAATATAGGTTTATTAAATTTCATTGACGTTCTTTTTAATTTTACTGCGGTTAAATAATCTTCAAATCTTGTATTTCCTAAATGTCTAGGACTTGATTGTAAATGTCTTAATCTTTCAGAATTATTTACTAATTCAATATCATTTCTATTTCTAATATTTTCACATGTTTTACCATAAAAACTATTATTCATTAATTTGAAGAAATCTTTTTCAAAATCTGTTTTTGATATGGTTCTCTGTTGAGTATTGAAATCTATATATTTTTCTAACCACTTCGATTGATTAAATTCAATATATCTATGTACTTTCTTTAATTTCATTCCTTGTTTTAGATAAAATTTTAACATTCTATAATGAACAATATAATTGTATTTATTATTTTGAGAAAGTATTAAATTTTCTGTAAAAACATGATCTTTCGGTTTTATTTTCTTCTGGTATTCACTTAAATAACTATCATCTACAGTTAAATGTTCTGGGCAATAAGGTAAGTTTCTTGTTTTAAACTTTATATTTTCAGGATATTCTAAATCAACTACAAAGAAATAACCAATTGGTGCTTCATATTCTAAACTCATAATTGCGCTTTCCCAATTAGTTTTATCATCATTTTCAACTTCTGTTAATATAAAATTTTTATATGGCTGAGGTTGCATCATTGCCCAACCATACAAATTATTGGCGTCAATATATAATAATTTATATTCATCATTCCACCTCTAATTGATTTTTCAAATAATAAAACCATATCTGGTTCTTTTAATAAATCTAATTCTACATTTGTATATTTTAAACCACATTGCCAGGTTAAACCAGGACTAGGGTAGCAATAACAAGGATCAACATTAAAATGATTCAAATTAACTTCTCTAAATTTTTCAAATATGTCAGCCAATATCATAACATCTGATTTTGAATATAAATCAACTAATTCACCATGATTTTTCATCTTAAAATGGTTCCAAATATGTAATGTTCTATTAAACACTTCGTCTTTCACATACTCCTCTTTTAATTGATCATAAAATTGATCTCTTAATAATTCTGTTACATTAAAATCATTGTGTGTTTTATAAAATGAATAAGGAATTGCGCCTTTATATCTCAATAATTTAAAATCTTGGTCTTTTGGATAATAATATCGAGTTATAACAAAATCATTATCAACTAAACTTTTTGATAAATTATCTAATGAACTTGCTAGAAATCTATAAGAATCTAAAAATCAAATACAACCAAATTGAAATGAAATATAATTTTCAGATGTTTTAGCTAATAGTTTAAAATCATATTTTCTTACATTTACACCATTCATAGCATTATATTCTTCTATTTCTTGATTAATTGAACCCAATTTTCCTGATAATTGTTTTATAAATAGATGGGTATCATAGCCTGATAAATTATGAAATAATATTGGTACGAAATTAACTTTCTTAGCTTGTAAATTGCAATCTTCATGAGCAGCTCCACGTTATTTTGAATTTAAATGATCATGATCTCTAACTTTTTTATCAAATGAATAAAAACGTTTTTCACAATAACAACAATGAGTTGCATAATTAAAATCAATTTCATCTTCTTTTGTCATAACTATTCTTTTATTTTTGTTTAATAATTTTGCAAAATCACTTTCTAATTCAATCATTTTATTACAAAAATCATTAACTACATTTTCACCTCTAAAAGAAATATATTGACTTTCATATAATTCAGGATAATTTGATTTTATATAAATTCCATAAGCAGCAGCTCTTTGATGAACTTTGTTAATTGTATTTATAATGGGTGGGTCTTGTGTTGTGTCTTCATTTAATTCATTTCCTTTATCCATTGATTTAAATAATTGCTTTTTGTTATATATTTCTTTTCTATCTTGATCGGTTAATTCTTTATTCAACGATTCAAAATCCCCATAAATTACAAATGGAACAATATTCTTAAATTTATGATTAGTAAATTTCAATTTATAATCTTTTTCTGTTGGCATTATTAATTTACAAAAATCTTTATTATCATAATTCTTTATGTTTTAATAATGTATTCTCAGTCATAAATTTAGATAAACATTTTCTACATAGATAAATTTTTTGATGATAATCACTTTCTGTTCTAAAGAATAAATCAATTTGTTTTAACCACATATAATGTTCATTTTCATCTTTTTTGTAATAAAACAAATCTATAGCATTTTCATCATCATAATATTCTGTTAAATATAAAGCTTCCAATGTATAATCTTTAATATGTTCACCTTTTGTCTTTGGTAATTGCATTAATTCGAATACATTTATTTTTAAATTATTAACTTTTTCTATTTTAGAAATCATTTTTATAGTTACTGGATATTGATCAATTTTATATAATGTTTCATATTTCCGATAATCTGTTATTCTACAAACATTTTCCTGTGTTGGATGTAAGCAACTAATAATTGACCATAGAAAATCTTCATTTTAAATATTTATTACTGCTTTTGTTGTAAATGGTAATTTAATATAAGATGATGCTTTAATATCCTTTTCTGTTGTAAAGTTTGAATCATTTTTAAACATTTTATTACTTTTTGATTTTGTATTTCTTTTTATATTATAAACATTTAAATCTAAATATATAATTTCATTCAATGTTAAGCCAGAACCCTCAAAATATCTTTCTTCAATATGACGTTTAAATTCATCAAATATTTTTTCTAACTTCTCTTTTATTTGTGTTTTTGAAATTATTTCTTCAGAGTGTGTTTGAATATTATAATCCATTTTTTCTTCTGACTTTATAAAACTTACTTTCCCAGAGATACTAATTTTTGGATATTCAACATCTGTTATCAAATCTAGTATTTTTTCTATTATTTCATTAAATTTACTATAATCTTCTATTGTTGTACCTTTAAAAAATCTAAATATAATAGCTGCAGGACCAATTTTACTATGTAGTAATGTTTCTAAAATTTCAATTGTATCTTTTATTTCTAGTGAATCAATATAATTTCTAACATTTTCCATGTAAGGTTTATTTGAAATGGATTTAGTTTTTGAATTTGGTTTTTTTACTTTTTGAGGTTTATCATCAAAAAAATCTTTTCCTAAAACATTATTACTCAAATTTTGATGGTGTTTATGTGATTCGAGATGTCTATTATAATTCCTTTTTACTATAAATTCATTACAAACTTCACATTTTATTTCATCCACATTCATATTTTCTAATCTTTCTTTTCTTTCATTGGAATTTTCTGGAGTTTCAAAATCTATTACATTTTTTATATGATTTGCAGTTTTTTCATGTCGTGTTTCATTAGATGTTACGACGTATTTTTTACAATATGTGCAATAATATTGATTTTTATTCACATTATTGTTTTCTGGCTGGTGTTCATTCTCCCCCATTTATTAGGAAAAAAAATTACTTGTGGTGATGAGTGGTGTCTCGTCCTCTCGTCCTCTGATCTGAAAGCCCACTTTTCCAATTACTTACGAAAAAGTCTTTTCTCGCACTGAACGACGTTTTCGGGTCGAAAAGTGCTTTTCCTGACGATTGGAGCGCTTTTACGGATCGACTTTGTCATTTTTCCGATACGGGGAAAATGTGATGAGAAAACGTCTTTTCTCGCGCTGAACGACGTTTTCGCGTCGAAAAGTGCTTTTTCTGACGATTTGAGCGCTTTTACGCATCGACATTGTCGTTTTTCCGATAGAGGGAATATTTGATACGAAAACGTCTTTTCTCGCGCTGAACGACGTTTTCGGGTCGAATAGCGCTTTTCCTGACGATTTGAGCGCATTTACGCATGGACGTTGTCGTTTTTCCGATAGAGTGAACATTTGATACGAAAACGTCTTTTCTCGCGCTGAACAACGTTTTCGGGTGGAAAAGCGCTTTTCCTGACGATTTGAGCGCTTTTACGCATCGACATTGTCGGTTTTCCGATAGGGGGAATATTTGATACGAAAACGTCTTTTCTCGCGCTGAACGACGTTTTCGCGACGAAAAGTGCTTTTCCTGACGATTTTAGCGTTTTTACGCATGGACATTGTCGTTTTTCCGATAGGGGGAATATTTGATACAAAAACGACTTTTCTCGCGCTGAACGACGTTTTCGCGACGAAAAGTGCTTTTTCTGACGGTTTGAGCGCTTTTACCCATCGACATTTTCATTTTTTCGATAGGGGGAATATTTGATACGAAAACGTCTTTTCTCGCGCTGAACGACGTTTTCGGGTAGAAAAGTGCTTTTCCTGACGATTTGAGCGCTTTTACGCATCGACATTTTCATCTTTCCGATAGGGTGAATGTTTGATACGAAAACGTCTTTTCTCGCGCTGAACGACGTTTTCGGGTCAAAAAACGCTTTTCCTGACGATATGAGCACTTTTACGGATCGACTTTAGTAATAGGGGTAATGGGCTTTCAGGCCAAAGGTCGAAGGGTCGAGCTCGTAAAAAATAAAAATAACAATAATTTACAGTTAAATTAGTCGCGCACACTCCTAATTCAACTGTAAATTATTGTTATTTTCATTTTTTACTCACTCGCCCCTTCAACCTTTAGCCTGAAAGCCCATTACCCCTATGACTCTTAAAATATTCATTTACATGAATAACATTTAAATTGATAGATTATTCAATATAAAAGTGTGAGCTCTTATAGAATAGATATATAGATATATTTACAACATTATTTCAATATTTATATTTGTATGAGTTTGATTTTTAAACATTAAAAGTGTTAGTAAAGTGTGATTGAAATAATACATGATATAAATCATTGAACTTCTAAAATCAATTTTAAAAAAAAATTAGTATTAAAATGGAAGCAAATAAGTACTACTGTCCAACATGTAATATCAATATAGATAAATCCCAAAAAGCAAGACACAATAAAACTAAAACACATTTAGAGAATAAATTGAAACTAGAATATAAAGATGATATATTAGAAACTAAATTAGATGAATTAAAGAATGAAAAAGAAACATACAAATGTGATACATTTAATCTATCATTCAGTGATAAAAGATATTATAATGAACATTTAAAATCTAAAAGTCATATTAGAAATATGAATAATGATATTTTAGGTGAAGATTATTTTGATAAAGATAATGATAAGAAACAGAAGACAATTAAAAGCATAAAAAATAAATTAAACAATAAAAGACCATACATGGAAGATGTAAGAAATTATATTAATTCATTAGATAATAAAAAAGATATAGAGATGACCGAAGCATTTAAAAGTGATATTGGTCCAGCAGCTATTGAGTTTAAATTTCATAAAGGAAAAACATTAGAAGAAAATAAAAAACATTTAGAAAATATGAAAGAAATAATAAAAATAATAACTGATGTTGAATACCCTAAAATTAGTATATCTTCTAAAGTAAAGTTTATAAAATCTGAAGATAAACCAATATACAATATAAATTCTCATTCACAACATATTATATCTAAACAACATATAGATGGTAAATTAGCTAAATGTTATAATGAAGTAAAAACTAAAATAGAAGAGAAATATTTTGAAGGATCTGGTTTAATATTTGATGAAATAATATTTATGACTTTACATGTTCATAACACAAAATATAATAAGTTAACTAAATCAAAACCAATTGATGAAAATAATGTATCATATTATAAAGAACCAGATATTGAAGCATCGAGTTATATTAAACTACCATTTAAAACTAATGCTGTCATAAATGTACTAAATGAAGATGATAAATGTTTTCTATGGGCTATAATAAGTTGTTTACACCCAGTTGAAGATTATAATAAACATACTTATAGATTAACAAATTATAAACAATTTGAAAATAATTATAAGATAGATAAGTATCCTGTTAGAATTAAAAACATCCCAAAAAAAAGAGATAATAATATAAAGATAAATGTATTTGATTTAATCAAATTACCAAATACGAAAGGTAACAATATAAAACATTATACATTAGAACCTTTATATCTATCAAAAGATTATGATTCAAACGATGTTATAGATATACTATATTATGAGAATCATTATATGTGGATTAAACAAATCGATTTATTTTTTAAATCAGAAAATGATCACCATAAAATATATCTTTGTAGAAAATGTTTATATAGATTCAGTAATGAAAGTACATTATTGAATCATAAACAATTATGTGAAAATCATGATTATTGTAAATTAGTTTTACCAAATGAAAAAGATAAAATATTAGAATTCAAAAAATATGATTACAAAAATAAAGTTCCATTTGTTATATATGGAGATTTTGAATCATTAAATAAAGAACTAACTGATCAAGATAGAAAAGAAATATATTATAAAAGAAAGAAATTAAATTCTAATGAAAATTTTCAGATGAACCACCAATAACAAATACAATTAAAAAGATTCATCAATCAGCTGCAGCTTTCGGGTTATATATTAAATCTGATTATTTAGAACTAATTGAAAGTGAATATTATCATTATAGAAATGAAAATGTTATCAATCATTTTTGTGACTTATTAATTGAATATGAAATAAGATTTAGTAAATTATTGAATACAAATATAGAAATAATTATGACAGAAGAAGATAAAGAAGAATTTGTGTTTACAGGTAAATGTTATTATTGTGAAAAGATATCTAATTATAAAGATAAAATAGTAAGAGACCATGATCATTTGAACGGAAAGTTTAGAGGCGCTGCACATGAGAATTGTAACTTACAAGCTAAGAAAATTAACTTTGTACCAGTTATATTTCATAATCTATCAGGATATGATGCACATTTATTCATCAAACAGTTATGCCATAAAATAGAAGAAATTAATAATGAAATAAAAAGATTAAATTCAAATAGATCTAAAGATAAAATACCAACTTATAAATTTAGAATGTTAGCTAAAACATCTGAGAATTATATCATTCCAATTTGGGTGTTTAAGATTTATAGATTCATATAGATTTTTAAATAGTTCATTAGATAACTTATCAAAATCATTAGTTGATGATGAATTAAGAATATTAAAACAACACTACCCAAATAATGATGATTTCCAATAAATGAGATATAAAGGCGCAATTCCATATTCTTTCTATAAAAATCATAATGATTTTAGCATAACTGAATTATTAAAAGAACAATTCTATGATGAATTAAAAAATGAATATGTTAAAGATGAAGTATATAATAGAACATTGAATATTTGGAATCATTTCAAAATAGAAAATCATGGACAATTAGTAGATTCATATCTAAAATCAGATGTATTATTATTAACTGATATATTCGAAAGGTTTAGAGATGTAAACCTAAAATATTTTAACATTGATCCTTGTCATTGTTATTCATCACCAGGTTTAACATGGGATTGTGGATTAAAATTTACAGATATAAAAATGGATTTGTTAACAAATATAGATCAATTACTATTATTTGAAAAATCTATAAGAGGAGGAGTTTCAGGTGTATTAGGGGATAGATATTTCAATGTAAATGATAACCCTGGATATAAGTTATTATATATAGATGCAAATAATTTATATGGTTGGGCAATGATGGAACCACAACCTTATGGAGTATTTGAATTAACTGAAGTTTTACAGAATGAATATAATGATAAATTTGATTGGAAGAAAAGAATTCTAGATATTGCAGATGATTCAGATACTGGTTACTTCTTTGTTGTAGATTTAGAATATCCTGAAGATAAAACATTTAAATCTAGAAATCTAGCATACTGTCCAGGACATAAAACTGTTACTCATGAAGAATTATCAAATCATCAAAAAAGAATTAAACCCGAAAATCATATTCATACAGAAAAGTTAATGGTAACTCAAGAAGATAAATATAATTATGTAGTACATTATAGAATGTTAAAGTTTTATCTAAAACAAGGAATGGTTCTAAAAAAAGTACATAGATATATTTCATTCAGTCAATCTAAGTGGTTAGAAAAATATATAGATTTTAACACCAAACAGATAACTGAAGCTAAAACTGATTTTGAGAAAGATTTCTTCAAGTTAATGAATAATGCATTCTATGGTAAGACTTGTGAAAATATTAGAAATAGAAATGATATTGAGTTAGTTAGTAATGGTAAAAGAATTAGACATTTACAATCATATCCTAAGTTCATTGGTAACAGAATATTTGATGAAAATTTAGCTGCAGTTAAGATGAGAAGAACATTAATGAAATTTAATAAACCAATCTATGTTGGCGCTTCAGTTTTAGAATTATCAAAATTACTAATGTATGAATTCTATTATAATGTATTACAACCACTTTTTGGAGAAAAACATATAGAAATATTATATTTTGATACCGATTCTTACATATTAAAGATAAAAACTGATAACATAACAGATGATTTAAAAACATTAAAACATCATTTTGATTTCAGTAACTATCCTAAAGATCATGAATTGTTTAGCAATGATAATAAGAAAGTTCCCGGTAAATTCAAAGATGAATTAGGTGGTGAAGAAATGATAGAGTTCATCGGTATTAGATCTAAAATGTATTCATATAAAACTAAAGAACATGAAGCTAAAAAGTTAAAAGGAATAACCAAAAGTGTAGTAGAAAAGAATATTCATTTCAGAGATTACATCAATTGTATATTCAATGAAGAAGTTAGAAAACATAAGATGAGATGTTTAAGATCTGAAGATCATGAAATGTTTATTGAAGAAATTGAAAAGATTAGTCTAAACCCATTTGATGATAAAAGATATATTTTAGATGATGGAATTCATACAGTTGCTTATGGTTGTAATTTAGATGAATATTTAAAATTTAAAAGAGAAGAAACAAAAGAGAAGGAAATAATGAAAAGAATTCTAACGTGTTAATCAAATTTTAATAAAACTATGTATTATAAATGGAGAGTAAACAAACACACAGTGAGAACAACAAATTATTTCTAGATAGAATAAAAGATACTACAAATGTAAAATCTGTAGATTATAAATTTAAGAAGTTAACAGAATTAACAATCCATAAGAAATATCTAATTACAAATATTGATACAGTTACTAACAAATATGGAAATAAATTATTTATACACTTAGAATATGAAGGATTAAAAGGAAATACATATAAATTCAGAACATATTTACCAGATAGATTTCATAGATTATCAAGTGAAGACTTGGAAGAATTATGTTCTGGAGATTTCTATTTCGTATACAAAGGTAAGAATGCAAAAGGGCACCATGAAATAGATTTCGAATAAGAAAATATGTAAAATAAATGGCGGAATTAAAAGAATACAGAATATTTGTTGATTCTAGAAAACTTACAAATTATAAATCTCATAATTTACTAGTACAATTAGATAGAGAATTCAAGAATTGTGTAGATTTAAAATTAGTAAATATAAGTTTATGTAATTCTTTTTACAATATATCGGATAAAACTATTGAACATAGAGTCTTTTTAATTCATGATAGAAATAAAAGTGAATGGTTTCATCTTTACCTTAAACCAGGATTATATAATTTAGATACATTAGCGCAGGAAATTAATAGAAGAGCTCGGTTGAAAATGGGTGCATCTGCTGGATTTGGATTAAGACTGATTAAAAGTGATAGCTCCGATAAAATAAGAATAAAATTAGGTAATGAAGATCAACATCAATTTCTAGTTAAAAAACCTTTAGCTAAAATTTTAGGAATAACCCCAGATGTAAGGATACGCAATGCTGATGCTACACCAAACTTAATACCTTTTACACACTTTTATATTTATTGCAATTTAATTGATCCTACAAAAACATTTGAAGCAACTAAAGATGCAATTTGTAATTCTAGTATATTAAATATTTTACCATTAAAGAATGTTAAACAATTTGGAACGCAAATAAATTATAGAAATAAGAAATCATAATGGATACTTAATTGATTTAAATAACTTTCCTGTGATATATGAATTAGTTATAAGATGTAGAGAGTAATTTTTCATTATATAAATGAATATAACTGTTGGACCGAGTATATGCTTTGGGTTTGATTTTAAACGTGAGAAAGAAATGAAATTTAACATTAATGATGTAATTACACATATCAAAAATATTGCATTTTCTAATGAAACAACATTTGAGTATGAAAAAACAATAGATAAAGAAACTTTAAATGTAGAAAAGATTACTAATTTAATTAGAAGATCTTTAAGATTTTATGAATTAGATGAAGATTTTATCATCGATGATATTAAAAAAAATAATAATTGAAATATATACAAATGAAACTAGTAATGAAATAAATGTTGAATTAATCATAAATAAGTTAACTAAATATTTTGATGATAGTAATTTTTTTGATAAATAAATGAGTGATAATAAGTGGATAATAACTGGATTATATAATGGAGCATTACTATCAGTTGGAACTGTTGGTTATTCAATGGTATTAAAAAAAGTATTCAAAATGGGAAGTGTTAATGTTGATAGATTTGATATCAATGATATTTTAAAATTAACATTAGCAGTTACTTTATCTAGTTTAACTATTGATTATTTGGAAAAACAAAACAAAAATATATTCCTCCTATATAAATGCATAATTATTTTACTAAATAAATGGCTTCTGCAGTTATAACTATTATAGGATCGGCAATTGTTAACGCTTTAGCATTTACTGGTGGCGGTTATTTATTCAAGCATATTGATAAAAATGGATCATTAACAGAACAAAAAAGACATAACTTAGCATTAGAAAAATACAATAAAGCAGCAGAAGAATACAGAGAAAAACGACAAAACTATATGGATTACATCAATAAAGAATTATATGATCAGAAGATTTTACAGAGATTTTCAATCAGCTGATGATGCAATGAGTTTATATAACGCGGTAACAAATAAAGAAAAATTACATCTATACAAACCTAAATTATCAGATTATTATACCCCAAGTAATGAACAACAGAAATATGAAATAATTTGGATTTTAGGTGGAACAGTTATTGTTATATTTGTTGCTTATAAGTTTACTAATTAGTAATTTTTTTTGCTAAATAAATGGATGATAATATTGATATTATTCCTCATGATATAAATAAAACTAAATTAAAAACATATTTAGAAAAACAAATATTAGAATTTGAAAGTGACTTAAAGATAAAAAAGAAAAAATATTTAAAAAGTAAAATTATATATTATTTGATTATTAGTGGTTCGGTTACAATTAGTTCTGTAATAACATTTCTAGCAATATTTTCACCATTAACACCTTTAGCTATATCAATTGGTGTATTAGGATTAAGTTCAAGTGTTTTAACTGATATAAGTTCAAAATTAAATATAAAAAGTAATAAACAAAAAATTAAAATTAATATAAAAGAAATTAATAAATTAAAGAATACACTAGATTATATAATAAGTTTAAATGGTCATATAACAGTTGAAGAACAAGATAAATTATTAAAAGAATTAATAAATTATTAATTTTTTAATTATATAAATGGCAGATAGTTTTCCAAAAGCTTTCCAATATAATAAATCAATTAAATATAATATTCCTGCAATAGATTTTAATAAAGATATTACATATAGAAATGAAGTTTTAGATTCATTAATTGATTTATATATTTATGTTACTGAAAGTAATAATTTTCATGTAAAGATGGAAAATATATTCAATGTTTATGAAATTAAATTTAAAAATTTAAATGAGGCAAAACAATGGTTAATAAAATCTAATATGAAGTATTGGCAGAACCAATTAAATTTTGCTGTTTATTGCGCAACAACAGGATGCGGAATTAGTTGGAATGATCATTTAAACAAACCAAGTTTACCATTGATGTTATCACTTTTTAGATTTCATACATATTTTCAAATAAAATTAATATTAGATGAATTAGAATGTCCTTTACCAGGTTCAAAATATTTTAAAGAATTGAATAATAATATTAATTTTTCTAAGTTTTATAAAATATGTTATGAATTTAATATTGATTCAAATAAAGATTTTAGAGCAAAAATTGGAACAATGGGTGGATTAGGAATATTGTATACTAAGGAATTTGGAAAAATAATGACAAATTCAGATATAAGAACACTAAATTGGAATGAATTACCAAAATATTATAATAATATACAACAACAAAACAATAATGGTTGGGTTAATTTCATTTTAGAAAATAGTGAAGGTTTTACTAAAGCTGGTATACAAAGAATAAATCAATCTATTAGAACTTATTTGATATGTATTTTAGGCGCGAAAGTTGAAACAAGATCCCCAATAATTAGAAATGATAACACTTCATTCGATGCGCAGAAACAATTCAAAGTATTATTTGAAGATTCAATTCATAATGATAAAATAGATCGATTCCAGAAAACATTGTAAGATATCAAAATTATTTAGATAGATCACATATTAGATTAAATTATTGTATAGGCCCTAATCTATTTGTTATTTCTAATGATTTAGTATTAAAGATGGGAAACATAATTGGTTATAATAATCTAATTAAAACTGCAACAATAATAATTCATTTGGATTAAATGATATAAATAAAAAGATTATTACTGCTCCAAAATTAATGGAAGGTGAAAAAAATAAAAAACACATTCAATCAACAGAAACTAAAACTAAGAATATTAAATTAAATAATGATTCTAAAATAAAAGATTACAATACTACAGAAAATATAAAACTGATAATATTCAACATGAAATAATTAAACTAAATGATGATAATAAATCCCATGAAAATACTAAATTAGCTTTAACTTGTATAGGAATTGTAATCGGAGGAATATTATATTTAAAATTTTGATTTTTTTATTATATAAATGGATGTAGAAGGTGGAGTAGATCCTTTATATGAACCCGGTATAAGTGATGAACAACAACCTGATTTTGATGAAGCAAGTTTTAATGATGATAATGAGCCAGATTATAATACTAATTTACCAGAAGTTGTTCCTGGTTCTGAAACCCCATCAACAGATGAATATATTAGAGGAGCTAAATCGAGAATATATATTCAAAATGAAGTACCAGAATTAGAAAAAGAAAATTAAAATATAATGAAATTGCTAGTGATTTTAAACCAATGTTAAAAAGATCTGGTTTCGATATAACAAATAAAGGTATGGATTATTTAGTAGAAGATTTGAAATATTTAAATGGCGATTATTATTGGAAATTGAAAGGCAATTATTTTAAGATTTCAAATCTTAACAGTAACGATAAAATAATAACACAATCAACTTTTAATTTATTAAAACAATCTAGAATTAAGAAAATCATTAATGATGTTATAACTGATGTTACAACAAGAAAAAAGAGATGATAATATAAAAGAATTTAAACAAAGAAATGATTATTTTTTGAAGATAATTAATGAAAATTTAGAACCAGAAACAATTACTAAAGAAGTTATTAATTCCAAAACTAGTAAACCTAAATCAAGAAGAGTTCAAACTGAAAAACTTTTACCAAATGGATTACTTGATGCAACAGATCAAGAATTAGAAGATTTAAATATATTGTCTGATGAAGCAATTAGAGAAATTATTAGTATAAGAAATGAAGCTGATAAAATTGCACATAATAAAAGTATAAGAGATATTAAAATTAGTACTTTAGAAAAAGAATTAACTGATAAAAATAAAGAGATAGAACAACTAAAGTCTGATCTTGATCGTCAAGTAATTGATGAAATAGAATATAGGAAAAAAGAATTACGTTTAGAAAAAGAAATTAATAATTTAAAAGATAATTTAGAAGTACAAAAAGAAGTAATTAAATCATTATTAAAATCATATGAATTTAATATTAATAGATTAAAAGTTATTTTTAAAGATTTGTTGATAAAACCAAATTCTGAAATATCATTGAAAGATAGAATAAAATTATTATTTATGTTAGAAGGAATAACAATTCTTTCAATTCTAACAGCTGTAACTATGTTATTTACAACAATTGGTTTAGCAATATCAAATGCTTTGAAATCCACTCCTACTCCCAATAAACCAGATAAACCCCCGAATGATAATAATTCTATACAAGATAAAGTTAAGGATGGTTTAAAGAAATTAGCAAAATATTTATGGGAACTATCTAAAAGATCTGCTGCAGCATTGCCAGGAGTTATTGCATCAATTGTTGGTTTTATATTGAAATCTGCAGGAAACATTATTAACTTTGCTGCTGAACATATTATTTTATTTTTAATTACAGTTGTAAGTGCTATTATTTTTGGTTTAGTAAACATGATAAAAAATAAATGTTTAATTTTTTTGTTAAATAAATGAGTGGGAGTTATATCAATCCTTCTAAGAATCATAGAATATCTAATGCTATTAAAGCAGAAAGATCACATCATATAATTACTCATAACCCTTCTAATATTAATCCTGATGAAACTTTATATGTTAGAATCCCTCGATTAACACAAAATACTTTTTATGTTCCAAATAGTATTTATTTATCAGCCGATATAAAAGTAATCGGTAATAATAATAATTATGTTGTCGATAATGTTGGGAGATATTTGATTAAAAAATAAACTATAAAGATTGGTCCAGAAACAGTTTTCTCATTAGATGATTATAATTTATTTATGCATTATAAAGATTTATGGTTAACTGAAACTTACAAATAATATGATATTTCAAGGAATCCAATCAGAAAACCAAAATAAATTAAGATCAGAAGCACATAATGCAATATTAACTAATGCTATAGATAAATTGATAAAAAGTATATATGGAAGCAAATATAAAATTCCATTAGACTTTGAATTGATAAATAACAATGCGCCTTTATATAAATACGCAATTCAAGAAGACGTTATATTCGAAATAACATTTGCTCCTGTTAATGAAATTGTAATATCTAGCGTTAATAAAGATATGAGTTATAAATTATCGAATATATGTTTAGAATATGATACAGTAACTGATGAAAATATTTCAAGTATAATTCAAACTAAATACAATCAAGGATTTTCATTATTATATGATTATATTGATAAATTTAAAACTGTAACTATTAATGCAAATGATGAAATTATTAATGAGAATATTAACTTCCCAAGAAGATCTATTAAAAGTATATTAATATTTTTTACCAATGCAACATATACAAATGGCGCAATAAATGTTGATAATTATTATAATCCTGAAATAACAAAAGTAGAAATAACTATCGAAGGAATAGCAAATAACATATTTTGTCAAGGAATGAGAATGATAGATCAATGGCCAGAAATTAGAAAACTTTTTATGAATGAAAAAGTAAAATCATCTGAAAATTGTAACATTAATCAAATTGATTATTATACCGGTAATAAATACGCATTATGGTTAGATTTTAGAACAACAGAGGATAATTCATTACATGGTTCTGGAAAAAAACTACAGAACACTGAAGATGGAATACAATTATTCATGACAAAGAATAAAGGAATCAAAAATTTTAAAATGCACATTTATATTATATCTGACGCGCAATTAAATATTGTAAATTCTCAATTGAATAGTGTTATGTATTAAAATTTTAACTTTAATAAAAATTTATATAATAAATGGAAGGAGGTAAAGTATATAAACATATTCCATACATCGATACACATGAAAATAATGATGGTTTATATTATGAAATACCTTGTAATATAGCTTTGATATTTGATCCTATTTTCAAAATTTATAAAACTAAACTAATAGAAATCGATAATGATAAAAGTGGTGTCGTTGATAATTTAAGTAATGTAATTGATAATAATGTAATACCTTCTACATCTAATAATGTAATACCTACTACATCTAATAGAGTAATACCTACTACATCTAATAATGTAATACCTTCTACATCTAATAATGTAATACCCTCTACATCAAATAATGAAATAATATTAAATGTTAGTGAAAATAGAAATTATTGTGGATATTGTAAAGGTGAATATTCAAACGCTACATCAAATTGGAATAAACATATGAATACAAATTTACATATTACTAATGTAATAGATCGTGTTGGTTTAAAAGAATTTTTAGAACACCCATTTAGATATGTTTTGATAAGTTTGTTTCAAATCAAAAAGTAAATGGTAAAGAATTATATAAAGATTTATTATTAGCAACACCTAATAAAGATGAATTAGATTTAACCGATGCTAATAATAAAGATTTATTAGGATCAAACACTGTGAATGAAATATTAGGAGCAAACACTAATAAAGATAATAATGAAGATATAGTTACAGATAAGCATATTGATATTAAAGATTCTATGAAACATAAAGTAGAAAATAATGATAAATTTGATTGGATGAATAAGCATAACAATGAAACAACTATTGATGATGCGGTAAAAAGGGTGAAGAATAAGTATAAAAATAATGAAGAATTAGAAGAAGATTCGGTAGAGAAATTGAATAGATTGTTAGGGTCTGATAGTGAAAGTGATTAAGATATTAATTATATTTAACTCAAATAATAATAAAGGTTGAAAATTGTAAAAATAATAGTAAATAAAAAAGGGGCTTTTAAGTATTTAAGGTATTTAAGGTATCTAATACATATCTAATACATATCTAATACAATCTAATACATAAAATATCTTATTTTATAAACTTATATTCATATGGAAATTGAAACCTCAGTAATAATAAATAACCTTTATTATTTTCAAACTTATTCATATATTAGTTGAAAAAATAAAAATAAACTGGTTGAAAATTGTATAAATAATATTAATTTTAAAAAAGGGGGTTTTAAGTATTTAAGGTATCTAATAGGGTATCTAATAGGGCATCAGGTATTAGGGTATCTAATAGGGTATCTAATACATAGATATACAAATAGTTATTTTATAAATTTATATTCATAGGGAAATTGTAATCTCAGTAATAATTTTGAACCTTTATTATTCTTTAATTTATTCATATATTCATCATGTAACTCAGTAGGTATAATTTGATTTTCTTCCAATGATTGTTGCATAGATTTTTTATCTTTGTTATAAAATAAAACTAGAAATCTTATATTCTCCCTAAAGTCTTTAACAATTGAATTATATTTTTGATTTAAAACCCATGTTGTTATCCCAAAATGTCTCCCAGAGAAAGCTAAATAACATAACTCACTTTCTCTCACTTTTGAATCATGTAAATTTGCGCAATCATCTACGATGAATAATGTATTTGATCCTTTATAAGTATCAATTGCTATTTTTATACAATTATCTAAATTTTCTTTTACTGTTTTAGGATCTAATATAATAAACTTTTTCATCTTAACTATATCTCTATTATATGTTTTATTCATTTCATAAGTAGGACAGAATAATATTATATTATCAAAATGATTCTTATAAACAGTTTCTAACAAATCTAATATGAAATGTGTTTTACCACAATTGGTTACTCCAGTAACTAACATATTATCCGGTTCAAATATAAATAAATCTTTATTCATTTATTCTTTTAATTTTACTAGATAAAATCCATTCATTAAATTTATCATCATATCCTTTATATTTCACCAAAGAATACTTTTTTCCTTTAAGGGTTTTTGTTTTCAATACTTTTTCTATTTTGTATTCTATTTCATCTGGATTTGGTACAAGTGATAATTCTTGTTCATAGAAATAACCTAATATTTCTTCATCTTTTAAATCTTCTAATTTATAAACAAATGGTTTAGTTTATATTATCTTTTTAATCTTGAATATTTCTTCTGTAAAATTAGGGGTATAACCTTTATAAAATATTTTTCCATATTTAGATATTCTTACGTGTTGTCCAATTTTAAATTTAGGTTCACCGAAATTATGTGTTACAAACGCTCCATATAAATTATTCCATACTATTTCCGAATTATCTTCTTTTCTAGCTTCTATAGGTTTCATATTTATAGAACTTGTTTAGAATTATTATAACCTTTCACTAAATCATCTAACACATTGATATATTTATATGTTTCATTAGCAGTAAAATATTTCCACATTCTAGTTTTCAATGTTTTATTAAATCTTTCTATAATAGATGCTTTTTTATCTGAATGTGTTGAAAAATAATCTACATCGTTATCAGATAATAGTTTTTTGAAATGTTTGTTATAAAATTCCTTACCTTCATCAAATTGTATCTTATCTGGAATAGCTTCTTTAAATATTGATTTAAAAGCATTTGTCACTTCTATACCAGTTATATTTTTGATTGGAATTGACCATGCGTATCTACTGAATATATCTATAACATTTAATATCCAGAAATATCCTTTGTTGTATTCCTCTAAGTTCTTCATGTCAATTAAATCAGCTTGCCATTGTTGATCAATATATGAAACCATAACCTTTCTTGTTAAATAAGTTTTATCCATTTTCTTGTGTATTTGATATGTTGGTTGATTTTGTAACCATGATTTTAATTCACTATATCTTATACCACCATGTGGGTGCCATACGGCACCATCACCATTTTCATTATCAGATTTAATTTTATTCCATAATTCTGTAACGTTAGAATATGATACTTCACTTTCTGGGTTATTATATAACTCTCTTAAATATTCTTCTTTTTTCATCTTATTTTAATTCATTAATAATAATTTAGATTTAGTTTCAATGGTTTTATGATTTGACTTATTTTCTGGTATGATAGGTTTATTGTCATTGGAATCATATTTATCATCAGATTTGAATTTTGATTTATATATTACACCGGATAATATAATAACTGTTACTAATCCAATTGTAATATATAATTTTTAATTACTTCCAGCATTAGAAGAATTAGATGGATTATTATTTGAATCAATATCAGGTGATTCATTTATATCAGTTAATTTCTTTTTCTTAGCTTTTTTTAATGAAGATCTTTTACCTAATTCTCTTGCCCATTTAATTTGTTTCTCGGATCTAGCCTTTTTCTTAACTCCATCACTCATTTATTTTAGTTAATTTTTGTTCTGATTCATTTTCTGTTTCGACGTTTGGTTGTAGTACATCTGTTTCGTTCTTACCTGATTTATATTCCATAGGCTTGATATTCGAAAATGTTATGACGCCAGTAGAAATTAATGTCATAACCGATCCTAATTGAAATGAAGCATAACCAACCCATTTTTGTAATTCAGTCATAACTAAGTAGTCATTTTTGAAATCACTATATAATTTATTTTCATCATTAATTGGTATTAACTGGTTACATAACTTAGAATAACATTTGACAATACCATCTGAAATAGAATCATTTATTCGGGCTAATCTTGCCTCTTCATGAATCTTAAAATATTTCATTACTTTATCTGGTTTCATAGCATCTAATTCTTGAAAAGTAATAATTCTATTTAAAAACTCTTTTGTTTTTCCACCGGCAATCAATAGTTTTAGATGATGCTTACAATATAAATAGTATTCATAATCTATATTACAATTAACTTGAGCACAATTAGTTACAACTGTATCTTTATTATCACTTATACCCAAATCATCTAATGTTTTTTCAATATCAATACTATTCTTATTAGATTTCTTTGACATTTATATTAGAGAAAAAAAAGCGAAAAAAAATATTATAAGTATTCTTCAAATGATACTAGCTAGTTAAAGCTAAAGAATTTCTATTCGGATCTATTCAAAATATAAAGTATTCTCTTTTTGAAAAGAAAATATTAAAAATATAATAGAATTCACTGGTTAGTTGAAGTTATGTAATTGTTAATATTTTTATTTGAGATATATTAATCTTTAACCACTCATTAAAGACTCAACGTATTGTTCATTATTTGGATCATTGTTCCATTGATCAATAAATTTCTTTGCCTTTGTTAACTGTTCTAAATATAACTGTAAATCTAGTTTATTAGATTTAATTATGTTTTCCTTCTTTTCTAAAGGTCTTAAATTCTTCCAATTCCAAATAAGTTTTTTATTGTATTCATCATTCATGTTAAATTTAGAAATCGGTAACGTATGATCAATATGAAAGTATTCACCATAATTATCTATATTCATTTTATCGTCGAATTGATATACAATCCATGATTTAAGAAATTTATCTGAACAACCCAATAAATTAGATAGTGTTTCTGAATGTGTTTCTTTGTTGAATAATTGTGTTAATCTAGATCTTAAGCATTGTTTCAATCTAAAATTAAGATCTGTTTGATATCTTTCTCTCATATATTCTGCCATATAATAATTATAATGTTCTATATTATCTTCTCGGTATTGTTTGGTATATAGTTTAAAACAAGTTTTACAGCAATATTGAAAACCATCTTTGCTAATCTTACGCTTACTAAATTCTGTTAAAGCTAATTTATCTAATTCACATTTAGAACACTTCTTGTAATATATATTTATAACACCAGTGTTATTTGTAATATTGATAGTTTGTGGTTGTTCTGGTTCCATTTATTATACGTATTTTTTCACTAAATTGGTTAATATTTTAGAATCCTCTTCCATTTCTTCGACCAACGTCATCCTTTTTTCATTTCGCTGCTTTTGATAAGTTGTTTCGATTCCTTGATATCTAAATAATACCACTGGGCAAAACCGCGCATTCAGGCCCGGTTTGGATCAATGCGCATGCGCTAATCATAATTATATATTCATTCTATAAATTCTGTAAAATAGAAACAACACATGCGTTACATGCGTCACATGCGGCCATTGATGTCCGGTTTTGCTTAATGCACATGTTTTAATCATAATTATATATTCATTCTGTAAATAGAAACAACTGAACACATAAGATATCAAAACGTGTTCGCATTAGGCAAGACCGGGCATTCAGGCCCGGTTTGGATCAATGCGCATGCGCTAATCATAATAGAAACGACTGAACATAAAAATTCACCAAACAGATTTACACAATACATTATACAAGTTGTTCGGCCGTTTCTTCCAATACATCATTTGATTTCTATAAATACAATTTATAGAAATCAAACATTTTTTCAATTGCTGGTAAATATTTAACTACATCAACAAATGTTAAACTTAATCATTGGAGTCTTAATGTTTTTGAAATTCTTATATAGTTTCTTCGTCGATCTTTTGGCGATTCTTGTGTTTCTTGTGCTAATTTCTATTGGTTCGATATCCATTGCTGTTGATTCCTCAGTCAGAAAGAGTATCTTGAGTTTCTCTATCACTTCTTGATGCGTATGGCGGGCGTTTTATTAATCTAAAAGATATTAGCGGCAACTCTAGCCATCTAAAAGAATATATCTAAAGGTTTCATATTTAATAGCCCTAATAACTACAAAAAACAGTACTATACATTTAGATTTAGAATTGTAAACTATAAACTCCTAATTTCGTTTCGAGAGATAGAATATCCTAAGCGTAATGTTACAGTCTGTTCATTTCCTGCCACGTCATCTGGTTCCGGCACACCTTTCTAGAATGTTCTCTACACGTTTGCAATATTATGACTCATATGTCTCGGCGTCATAGTAACAGCTGTAACAGCTGTGAATTTATAGATTTATTCAATAGTTCATTACATGAAATGTATATAGGCTCAAATAGAATCATGTTCTAGTATAAACAGCTATGCATTATTTCAATCACACTTTACTAACACTTTTAATGTTTAAAAATCTAACTCACACAAATATGAATATTGAAATAATGTTGTAAATATATCTATATATCTATTCTATAAGAGCTCACACTTTTATATTGAATAATCTATCAATTTAAATGTTATTCATGTAAATGAATATTTTAAGAGTAATAGGGGTAATGGGCTTTCAGGCTAAAGGTTGAAGGGGCGAGTGAGTAAAAAATGAAAATAACAATAATTTACAGTTGAATTAGGAGTGTGCGCGACTAATTCAACTGTAAAATATTGTTATTTTCATTTTTTTACGAGCTCGACCCTTCGACCTTTGGCTTGAAAGCCCATTACCCCTATTACTGACTTTGTCATTTTTCCGATAGGGGGAATATTTGATACGAAAACGTCTTTTCTCGCGCTGAACGACGTTTTCGGGTCGAAAAGTGCTTTTCCTGACGATTGGAGCGCTTTTACGGATCGACTTTGTCATTTTTCCGATAGGGGGAAAATTTGACGAGAAAACATCTTTTCTCGCGGAGAACGACTTTCGGGTCGAAAAGTGCTTTTCCTGACGATTTGAGTGCTTTTACGCATCGACATTTTCATTTTTCCGATAGAGGGAATATTTGATACAAAAACGTCTTTTCTCGCGCTGAACGACGTTTTCGGGTCGAAAAGTGCTTTTCCTGACGATATGAGCACTTTTACGCATCGACTTTGTCATTTTTCCGATTGGGGGAATATTTGATACGAAAACGTCTTTTCTCGCGCTGAACGACGTTTTCGGGTCGAAAAGTGCTTTTCCTGACGATTTGAGCGCTTTTACGCATCGACATTTTCGTTTTTCCGATAGGGGGAATATTTGATACAAAAACGTCTTTTCTCGCGCTGAACGACGTTTTCGCGACGAAAAATCGACATTGCCATTTTTCGGATACGGGGAAAATCGGATGAGAAAACGTCTTTTCTCGCGGAGAACGACGTTTTCGGGTCGAAATGTGCTTTTCCTGACGATTTGAGCGCTTATACGGATCGACACTGTCATTTTTCCGATACGGGGAAAATGTGCTGATAAATCGAATTTCAGGGTAATGTGGTGCAGATAGTGGTTGTGCCGTTGGACCAGTTATCGGATGTCGAACAACAAATCGCTGAAGCGCCTGTAGAGGAGGGTTAAACCCTACTTTACGTGGATCCGTTGTAAACAGATTTTCTTACGGGGATGGTGCTACTTCACGGAAGCGATTGGGGATTGAACCGGTGACTCCGCCCAGTTTTGTGCCGTTCGAGGATCCGAGGCCGAAGGAGTTTGCTGAGTCGTCTAAAGGAAGACAAAATGTCGTGATAAACACTCCATCACGTCTCAGTACGTTTTCCGGTGAGGAGAATTAAACTGATGTCTCGTATCGGCAGTGGAAGAGTGAGGTGCAGGGTTTGCAGGCAGATGGTGTGTACTCGGATTCTCAAGTGGTGAATTTCATTCGTAGGTCACTGAAGGGTACAGCACGTGATTGTTTGTTGAACCTTGAGGGTGAGTACGGGTCAGACTTGTCGTTGAACATGGTGATCAATCGACTGGATACCCTGTTTGGGGAGATTTTAACTGCTAGGCAAGTATACGGAAAATTTTATACAGCAGAGCAAGGTAGGGATGAGAGTGTGAATCTCTGGGCGTGTCGGTTGGAGGAGATACGGGGTCACGCCCCTGGACAGATTGATGAGGCGGAACTGAAGACGCAGTTTTGGCAGGGATTTTTTAACAGGCAGCTTAATCATGGGCTGCGTCCGCTGTTGTTATCTCATTCATACCAGGAAATGGTGGTTGAGGCGAGGAAATTGGAGCAAGAGTTTGGGTTCCAACCTGGAGGTCGGGAGATAGCAAGCGTTGGGAAAGAGGCATCTAACCTTGGAAGGAATCTGGTGCCTAGGAAGCACCAGATGTACGCTGAAGGCTCGGGCCAACTCGTAAAGACCGTTGAATCATTGGTGGAAACCGTTAATGAACTGAAACGGGAGATAACAGCATTCAGGGAACGACATATATAAGCTGACCGCTGGGAATCGGTGCCTTATATCGTAGAAAACAAGGTAACTGGAGATGTACCTGTTTACGAGCTAAAAAGAATTGAAGGTGGGGGGAGGAGGATTCTGCATAGGAACAAGTTATTACCTTTGGCTACTCCTTTGCGTGACATCATTCCGAGTAAAGGAAGCAAACCCGGAACCTGTTACTCCGAAAAAAGTCGCTGTCGGTAATACTAATATGCCGGAGGAAATAGTTGCCGAAGTAGCGGACGATGGGTCCGACGAGGAAGACTGGGTACTTGTCTCACGCGAGGTGGAAACTGCGGAGGAACCTCCCATCGTTGAGCCTGGGATTGCCGGTGCGGACACCGTGTTATCTCGAAGTTCCATTGAGAGTGTTTCTCCAGCTCCAATTTCTGAGGAGATTGTGCGATCGGAAATGGCCTCCGTTCCGAATTCACCGGGAGCTGAGGAAACAAGCGATTCTGTGGAGCATCCAGTTCTGGTTGACGTGGAGACTCCTCCGTTGAGCCCTTTGTCGGTGGATAGCGTGCCGGCTAGTTCACCCTCTGTTTCAACTTCACCGGATGTTGACGAGCCAAGTCCTAGTTCGGAGGAACGTCCTGTGCCCCGACCGCGGACGAGACAACCCCGGCTTGGCAGCGTTCAGGTGAATTTCTAATGTTCAACATGCAAACGGATCGTAGGAGGATTGAATTTTTCCTGGAATATGTGAAAGTCCGGAGGTTTTAGAGAATCCTAAACTGTTGGATGCGCTTGCCAACATGATCCGGACTGGTATATAGTAGAGTGTAACATGTAAACTCATTTAGTATATGCAATATGATATAAGAAAAAAATTAAAAAAAAACTATCAAAAAAGGGGGAGGGAACGTGTTGTTGTATCGTTTATTGTATCATGTGGTTGACTGCTGAAATCAGTTGTTGTTGGCCTTGACATTTTATTCTTCTTCTTATGCTGTCCCAGTTCGTGTACGATTTGTTCAGATACACTTTGAGATATCGAGGACGATATTTTACGGCTCGGGGGAGTATGTGACAGACATTCAAAAATGACATTGGTTGAGTAATCTTTTGTTTTCTGAACGACACTCCAGCCTGTGGCGCCCTCTCGGTTATGTTCTGGTTGTGGGTTTGTGTGGTCATACATCGTATTGATTCCGCGAATGGCGGTAACGTACCTAACTGTTGATGAATAAATATTTGGAATTTGGTTATCATGAAATATTGTTTGTCGCAGGTTGTTGGAGAGGCCGTGGAGTAACTTCTTTTCTACTGGTGGTTGGAGCCAAGGCTGTACACCCCCAACAAAGCCGCTGCGACGAGGTACCAGCGAATCGTCGGATTGTCGAATCGAATAATTAATATTACGTGTTCGACCCCTGATTACCCCTCACGATCGCCGGAGGAGAAGGGCGTGCACAATTTTCCTCGCGACAAGTCGACATATTCATGACGACTTGAAACTCAGTCGTCATATTACTGGCGTCCTCATCTTACATTTAGACATGTCTTCAAATGACGGCTTGTCCCGTGGAAAATGGGCAAAAAAGCGAAATTTGTCGTGAAAACGTCACGATATATAGACATATTCATGTGGACTTGACGCGATATATCGCGATATTATATCGACATAAATATGGCGACTTGTCGAGTTTGAACGCGACAACTCGAGTCCCTTTATCGCTTCCGTAGTATATCAGATTAATCGACTTCAAAATAGGCGAAAGCATAAGTCTTAAATACGTTATTAATTGGCCTTATTATTCAAAAGCTAATAAAGTGGGCGACAAAATCAAAAAAATTAATTGTCGCGGGCGATAAAACCAAAATAATCAATTGTCGCGGGCGATAAAACCAAAATAATCAATTGTCGCTGGCGATAAAACCAAAATATTGAATTGTCGCGGGCGACAAAACCAAAATATTGAATTGTCGCGGGCAACAAAACCAAACTAATGAATTGTCGCGGGCGATAAAACCAAAATAATGAATTGTCGCGGGCGATAAAACCAAAATAATGAATTGTCGCTGGCGATAAAACCAAAATAATGAATTGTCGCGGGCGATAAAACCAAAATAATGAATTTCGCGGGCGATAAAACCAAAATATTGAATTGTCGTGGGCGAAAAAACCAAAATATTGATTTGTCGCGGGTGACAAAACCAAATTAATGAATTGTCGCAGGCGATAAAACCAAAATAATGAATTGTCGCGGGCGATAAAACCAAAATAATCAATTGTCGCTGGCGATAAAACCAAAATATTGAATTGTCGCGGGTGACAAAACCAAAAAAATGAATTGTCGCGGGCGATAAAACCAAAATCTTGAATTTTTGCAGGCGACAAAACCAAACTAATGAATTGTCGCTGGCGATAAAACCAAAATATTGTATGGTCGCAGGCGATAAAACCGCGACAAAAAAATAAAATTGTTGCGGGCAATAAAACCAAAATAATGAATTGTCGCGTGCGACAAAACCAAAATAATGAATTGTCGCGGGCGATAAAACCAAAATATTGAATTGTCTTAGGCGACAAAACCAAAATATTGAATTGTCGCGGGCGATAAAACGAAAATAATGAATTGTCGCGGGCGATAAAACGAAAATAATGAATTGGCGCGGGCGATAAAACGAAAATAATGAATTGTCGCGGGCGACAAAACCAAAATTATTGTTTTGTCGCGTTATTTTAGTTTTGTCGTGTTGTCATAATGTCGCCCTCATTTGCATATACGTGTTCTTTTTACGCATGGCCCTTATCAGCCACCATACTAAAGCCTTAAGGTCGCGTAAAACTCGATAAACACTTCAAGCGACACAGCGAACGATCTCCTTTCCCCCACAGCGAACGCTTAACCTAGTAGAGGCTACTAGCCTATGTACATGCGTAGGCCTAACATCCGGACAGATTGGTCGTAGGCCTATTGAATAACAACCCACCTAAATATCGTAAATTTTGTTTTGAAGTTCAATCCAATGAGTCCGTTAATAAACGCAACAATTATACTGTGTTTGTTTGAGACAGTAAAGCTCAGTACGGTAGGCCTAAAGCCGCGTCAAACTCGATAAACACTTCAAGCGACACAGCGAACGATCCCTTTACCCCACAGCGAACGCTTACTCCGAATGTAAAGTGTGAGTCCAGCATACGGAAAGGATTATGTGTTATATACTTGTATTTAGTAAATACCTTGTGCATTTGACAATGATCGGTATGTACTGTAGGAAATATAGAGTATTGATGGTATTGATATAGAGGTTGAAGCCCGCGGCCGAATAAAGTAATATATTCTTTTATTTTGATACCTCGTCGACATAACAGCTTTTCTCCGCTATATCTCTTCGGCGTGTCCCCGGTACACTAATGATTATCTTAGTAAATACACGGTTAATTTGATAAAGAAAAATAGGTATTGCTAAACTAATTGCATGACGCCCGCAGCCAAATCACTGGTAGTAATAAATTAATTTGTACTCGATTTGATTCTCATGATGAGGTGAAACTCGCAGCTGATCCCCGGAACGACGATGTAGTGACACACGTCGATTCGTCGATGTTTACGGCTCGAAAGTGCTTTCAAAATCTAAAGAAGTAAATTTCCTGTATATCGGTAATATGATTTGATGAGGAAAATGGGCTATTGTTAAAATTAGTTTTTAAAAACCGCGACAGAATGTGCAATCTTTGGGTAATAAATTTGTTAATTTATGCTTGAATTGATAATTGATGTGACAAGAAACGTGCGGTAGATTTCGGAAAGAGGACTTAGAAAAACATGTCGGCTCTTTGAATGGGGCTCAATTTTCGATGTTTACGGCCCGACAGTGCTTTTGTACCGATGATTCTTCAAAATACGCACGGGGTATTTGTAGATCGAAGTGAGCTGAATGATATCAGACGGATTGTATCGACAACAGCGGCAAGGTAACAAAGCCTTTGTTCTTTTAGTAAAAATAGTGTGGAAGAAAATAATTATAAATATAGCTGCAAAGCAGCGATAACGGGTTTTCTGCACAGTCTTAGAATCCCGTTCAACGGTGGATTTCAACAAAGCATTTGATTAGGCTCAACATCAGCCATTACTAAACAGGCTATTAGGTATCAGTATCAATGATAGGTCGCTCAAATGGCTCAGCAGTTATCTCTGAACGGAAACTTGTAACCGAAGTCAACAGAACGCCTCATCTTGGAATGAGACGGTCTAACTAGTGGAGTCACGCAAGGTAGTATCCTAAGTCGTCTTCTATTTAATGTCCTGACAAATGACATACACAGTAATCCAAAATATACCAGACCGAGTAAATTTCCAAAAATACCTTAACACACTGTTCGACCAAAAAACTTAATGTTCCGACAAAACCACGGGCAACTAAACCAAAATTATGAATTGTCGCTGGTGACAAAACCAAAATATTGAATTGTCACGGGCGACAAAACAAAAATAATGGTTTCCGCGGGCGATAAAACCAAAATAGTGAATTGTCGCGGGCGATAAAACCACAATAATGAATTGTCGCGGGCGTTAAAACCAAAATATTGAATTGTCGCGGGTGATAAAACCAAAATAATGTATGGTTCCGGACGACAAAAACAAAATATTGAATTGTTGCGTGCGACAAAACCAAAATAATGAATTGTCGCGGGCGACAAAACCAAACTAGGGGTCCAGGGACACCATGCTCACTTGGGAAGTGGATTCAAATGCTCAACAATCTAACAATTTCAATACATAACGCCCGCTAGTGACCATATACAAAAACCAATGACCTTGAAACCCACCACAATCATAGAACATGTGAGCAGCTATGATTTTGTAATTGATTGTGATAACAAAATATGCCTCGTTACCAATTTAATATGGAAATACTAAATTATTCTACTATTCAACGCCCCCTGGTGACTATATGGAATAACTAATGTCCTTAAAAACTCACCACAATCATAGACGATGTCATGAACTACAACTTTGCAATGGATCATGGTAACAAACTATGCCTAGGTACCAATCTAATAAGGAAAAACTAAGCTTTTCTACTATTCAACGCTCCCTGGTGACTATATGGAATATCTAATGTCCTTAAAAACTCACGGACGAAAAATGAACGTAATAGCCCGCTGGGACTAAAGTCCCAAGTGGACTGAAAAAGAATTGTCGCGGGCGACAAAACCAAACTAATGAATTGTCGCGGGCGATAAAACCAAAATAATGAATTGTCGCGAGCGACAAAACCAAAATATTGAATTGTCGCGGGCGACAAAACCAAAATAATGAATTGTTGCGGGCGATAAAACCAAAATAATGAATTGTCTCGTGCGACTAAACCAAAATAATGAATTGTCGCGGGCGACAAAACCAAAATAATGAATTATCGCGGGCGATAAAAGCAAAATATTGAATTGTCGCAAGCGATAAAAGCAAAATATTGAATTGTCACGGGCGAAAAAACCAAAAAAAAATTGTCGCGGGCGACAAAAACAAAATATAAAACCAAAATAATGAATTGTCGCTGGCGATTAAACCAAAGTAATGAATTGTCGTGGGCGATAAAACCAAAATAATGAATTGTTTGGGCGACAAAAACAAAATATTGAATTGTCACGTGCGACAAAACCAAAATAATGAATTGTCGCGGGCGACAAAACCAAAATAATGAATTGTTGCGGGCGATAAAACCAAAATAATGAATTGTCTCGTGCGACTAAACCAAAATAATGAATTGTCGCGGGCGACAAAACCAAAATAATGAATTATCGCGGGCGATAAAACCAAAATATTGAATTGTCGCAGGCGATAAAACCAAAATATTGAATTGTCACAGGCGACAAAACCAAAAAAAAAATTGTCGCGGGCGACAGAAACAAAATATAAAACCAAAATGATGAATTGTCGCGGGCGACAAAACCAAAACAATGAATTGTCGCTGGCGATAAAACCAAAGTAATGAATTGTCGAGGCGACAAAACCAAAATATTGAATTTTTCGCGGGCGACAAAACCAAAATATTGAATTGTCGCGGGCGATAAAACCAAAATGATGAATTGTCTCGGGCGACAAAACCAAAATAATGAATTATCGCGGGCGACAAAACCAAAATATTGAATTGTTGCGGGCAACAAAACCAAAAAAAAAATTGTCGCGGACGACAAAAACAAGATATTAAAAAAAAATAATGAATTGTCTCGGGCGACAAAACCAAAAAGAAGAATTGTCGCGGGCGACAAAACCAAAATAACGAATTGTCGCTGGAGATAAAACCAAGGTAACGAAATGTCGCGGGCGATAAAACCAAAATATTGAATTGTCGCGGGCGACAAAACCAAAATATTGAACTGTCGCGGGCGACAAAACCAAACTAATGAATTGTCGCGGCCGACAAAACCAAAAAAAGAATTTCGGGGCGACTAAACCAAAAAAATGAATTGTCGCGGGCGATAAAACCAAACTAATGAATTGTCGCGGGCGACAAAAGCAAAATGGTGAATTGTCGCAGGCGACAAAAACAAAATATAAAACCAAAATAATGCATTGTCGCGGGCGACAAAACTAAAAAGAAGGATTGTCGCGGGCGACAAACCAAAATAATGAATTGTCGCTGGCGATAAAACCAAAGTAATGAATTGTCGTGGGCGATAAAACCAAAATATTGAATTTTTCGCGGGCGACAAAACCAAAATATTGAATTGTCGCGGGCGACAAAATCAAAATCATTGTTTTCTCGCGTTATTTTCGTTTTGTCGCCCTCATTTGCATATTCGTGTTTTTTTTATCGTATCAGCCACCATACTTAAGCCTTAAGGTCGCGTAAAACTCGATAAACACTTCAAGCGACACAGCGAACGATCTCCTTTCCTCCACAGCGAACGCTTACTCCGAATGTCAAGTGTGAGTCCAGCCTACGGATAGGAGTGTGTTGTATACTTGTATTTAGTAAATACCTTGTGGATTTGACAATGATCGGTATGTACTGTAGGAAATATAGAGTATTGACGGTATTGATAAAGAGGTTAAAGCCCGCGGCCGAATAAAGTAATATATTTCTTTATTTTGATACCTCGTCGACATAACAGCTTTTCTCCGTTATATCTCTTGTTTAGTTTAGGCCTACGACTCCCCGGTACACTTATGATTTATCTAAGTAAATACACGGTTAATTTGGTAAAGGAAAATAGGTATTGCTAAACTAACTGTTTGACGCCCGCAGCCAAATCACTGGTAGTTATAAATTAATTTGTACTCGATTTGATTCTCATGATGAGGAGAAACTCGCAGCTGATCCCCGGAACGACGATGTAGTAACACACGTCGATTCGTCGATGTTTACGGCTCGACAGTGCTTTTAAAATCTAAAGTAGTAAATTTCCAGTGTATCGGTAATATGATTTGATGAGGAAAATGGGCTATTGTTAAAATCACTGTTTGAAGACCGCGACTGAATGTGAAGTCTGCGGCAATAAATTAGTTCATTTATACTTGAATTGATAATCGAAGTGACAGTCGGCCTGCGGGTTGATTTCGGGATGACGACTCGATAAACATGTCGCCCCATTGAATGGGGCTAAATTTTCGATGTTTACGGCCCGACAGCGTTTTTGTAACGATGATTCGTGAAAAAACACGCGGACTATTTGTAGATCTCAGTGAGCTGGACGATATTATATGGATTGTATATGAAACAGCGGTAAGGTAACAAAGCCTATGTTCTTTTGGTAAAAATAGTGTGGAAGAAAATAATAATAATAAATATAGCTGCAAAGCCGCGATAACGGGTTTTCTGCACAGTCTTAGAATCCTGTGCCACGGTGGATTTCGACGAAGCATTTGATAAGGCACAACATCAGCCATTACTAAACAGGCTATTAGAAAACAGTATCAATGATAGGTCGCCCAAATGGCTCAGCAGTTATCTCTGAACGAAAACTTGTAGCCGAAATCAACGGAACACCTCATCTTGGAATAAGTCGGTCAAACTAGTGGAGTCACGCAAGGTAGTATCCTAAGTTGTCTTCTGTTTAATGTCCTGACAAATGACATACACTGTAATCCTACATATACCAGACCGAGTAAATTTCCAAATCGACCTTAACACGCCGTTCGACCAAAAAACTTAATGTTCCAACAAGAAAATCTTGTTCGAATGAAAATAATACTGTTTGATCGAACAATACGCTTTTTGCTTGAACCAAAAATTTTCTTCATTCTGACAAAAAATGTGTTCGAATAAAAAGCTATGTTATTGTTGAAATGAAAAATTTTTAGTCCCGGCAAAAAAAATTTGGTTGAGCGAAAACAATTTTTTCGAACGAATGTTTGAATGAAAACAATTCTGTTCTATTGAACGAAATACTTAATACTTTCGGTTCGGAGAAAAAACTTTTTTCAATATACTTGTTCGAACGAAAAACTTAATGTTCTGACAAGAAAATTCTGTTCAAATTAAAACGATTCTGTTCACTTGAACGATTGTTCAAACGAAAAACCTTTCGTTTGGACAAAAAAAGTTTGTTCAACTTTGTTCTAACGATTTTTTCAAATTGGTTCAATCGTATAGAATATTATTGGTTCGAACGAAATAGATTTTGTTCCGACGAAAGAATTTTCAAGCGAAAGGTCTTTTGAACGAAAAAAAAGATATTTCTGGTGCTCCGCAGTAACTTAAAGCCGGACGTAGGTTGGTCTTGTGACACGATGCGATCCTCGCGTTGCATCGCAAGTTTCGGTGCAAGTCGGTTTCAATACGATCGTGTGCGACTAGTTTCTGCCAGTCGCAAGAGCGCGTCGGTTGGTTGTGACAGTCGTTTCGCGTCGCAGAAAGTAGAACACGTACGACTCCATGTGACTGGCGTTGCTGAAAGATGAGGACGCCAGTGATATGACGACTGAGTTTCAAGTCGTCAAAACGTCATGATATGTCGACATATTCATGTCGACTTGATGCGATATATCGCGATATATCGACATAAATATGGCGACTTGTCGAGTTGGAACGCGACAACTCGAGGCCCTTTATCGCTTCCGTAGATCTTTCATTAAGTAGGATCACTTGAATGATCGCTTTAATATCACTTTTAAAAAAAAGAATCTGCCAAAATGACCGTAATATTCGACACTATATCTACGGAAGCGATAAGGGGCCTCGAGATGTCGCATTCCAACTCGACAAGTCGCCATATTTATGTCGACAAACCGCGATATATCGCGTCAAGTCGACATGAATATGTCGATATATCGTGACGTTTTGACGACATATTTCGTTTTCTTGACCATTTTCCTCGCGGCAAGTCGACATATTCATGACGACTTGAAACCCAGTCTTCATATTACTGGCGTCCTCATCTTACATTTGGACATGTCTTCAAATGACTGCTTGTCCCGTGGAAAATGAGCAAAAAAGCGAAATTTGTCGTGAAAACGTCACGATATGTAGACATATTCATGTGGACTTGACGCGATATATCGACATAAATATGGCGACTTGTCGAGTGGTGAATGCGACAACTCGAGGCCCTTTATCGCTTCCGTACTATATCAGATAAATCGACTTCAAAATAGGCGAAAGCATAAGTCTTTATTACGTTACTAATTGGCCTAATTATTCAAAAGCTAATAAAGTGGGCGACGAAACCAAAAAAATTAATTGTCGCGGGCGATAAAACCAAAATAATCAATTGTCGCGGGCGATAAAACCAAAATAATCAATTGTCGCGGGCGATAAAACCAAAATAATCAATTGTCGCTGGCGATAAAACCAAAATATTGAATTGTCGCGGGCGATAAAACCAAAATAATGAATTGTCGCTGGCGATAAAACCGAAATATTGAATTGTCGCAGGCGATAAAACCAAAATATAGAATTGTCGCGTGGGACAAAACCAAAATATTGAATTGTCGCGGGCGACAAAACCAAACTAATGAATTGTCGCGGGCAATGAAACCAAAATAATGAATTGTCGCTGGCGATAAAACCAAAATATTGAATTGTTGCAGGCGATAAAACCAAAATATTGAAGTGTCGCAGGCGATAAAACCGCGACAAAAAAAAATTTTCGCAGGCGATAAAACCAAAATAATGAATTGTCGCGTGCGACAAAACAAAAATAATGAATTGTCGTGGGCGATAAAACCAAAATAATGAATTGTCGAGGGCGATAAAACCAAAATAATGAATCGTCGTGGGCGATAAAACCAAAATAATGAATTGTCGGGGGCGATAAAACCAAAATATTGAATCGTCGTGGGCGACAAAACCAAGATATTGATTTGTCGCGGGTGACAAAACCAAATTAATGAATTGTCGCAGGCGATAAAACCAAAATAATGAATTGTCGCGGGCGATAAAACCAAAATAATCAATTGTCGCTGGCGATAAAACCAAAATATTGAATTGTCGCGGGCGAGAAAACCAAAAAAATGAATTGTCCCTGGCGATAAAACCAAAATCTTGAATTGTCGCGGGCGACAAAACCAAAATATTAAATTGTTGCAGGCGATAAAACCAAAATAATGAATTGTCGCGTGCGACAACACCAAAATAATGAATTGTCGCGGGCGATAAAACCAAAATAATGAATTGTCGCGTGCGACAACACCAAAATAATGAATTGTCGCGGGCGATAAAACCAAAATAATGAATTGTCGCGGGCGAAAAAACCAAAATTATTGTTTTGTCGCGTTATTTTAGTTTTGTCGTTTTGTCATAATGTCGCCCTCATTTGCATATACGTGTTTTTTTTTACGCATGGCCCTTATCAGCCACCATACTAAAGCCTTAAGGTCGCGTAAAACTCGATAAACACTTCAAGCGACACAGCGAACGATCTCCTTTCCCCACAGCGAACGCTTTACCTAGTAGAGGCTACTAGCCCAGGTAGGCCTATGTATATGCGTAGGCCTAACATCCGGACAGATTGGTCGTAGGCCTATTGAATAACAACCCACCTAAATATCGTAAATTTTGTTTTGAAGTTCAATCCAATGAGTCCGTTAATAAACGCAACAATTATACTGTGTTTGTTTGAGACAGTAAAGCTCAGTACGGTAGGCCTAAAGCCGCGTCAAACTCGATAAACACTTCAAGCGACACAGCGAACGATCCCTTTACCCCACAGCGAACGCTTACTCCGAATGTAAAGTGTGAGTCCAGCATACGGAAACATTATGAGTTTTCCGGTTTGCTCGGCTACCCGTACTGGCGGGGTAGTCTAGAGAGGCCAATAAAAACTCCGGTTTGCTGAACCACCCCTCTTTGCGGGGATGCGGTATGATGTTTGATCTGACAGTCTCAAGTGGTTAATGGCTGTTTCAAGTGCTTACAACGATGCTTATTACTTCGTGGTACATGGTGGTTTAAAAAAAGATTTCATAATAATACGCTCACCGCGTGGGCTTCGTAGAAAGACCACTACCTGTGACCTTCCCAAATTTTAATTGTCCTGTCCGATTTGGTTTCATCCAATTGAGAGACTGCCTTTTCCAGTTAGGGCATTTTTGGATCACGTCACTCCAGGAAATGACTTAACGCTTTTGGGCCCCATCGTCGGTTCCACATGTTTCATTTGAGCTATAGACCACCATGATGGTCAGTAACTGACCAATTGAGATATCCCCGAGTCTGAACACTTGACTTCGAATTTCGGAAATTTATCATGTAATGTTTGATTTCAAACTACTAAGGAATCATCATTGCAAATTCATCACTGACCATCACTGACCACCAATGACCAATTCAAACTTCTCGAATATGAAAACGATATACCGCGTTATGGTGTCAAACTAGAAAAGATTCGCCATTGAAAATTAATAAATTGACCATCTCTGACCACCACTGACCAATTGAAACTTCTTGAAAGAACGATATACCGGTACCGCATTTGATGTGAAACTAGAAAGGATTCGCCATTGAAAATTCATAAATTGACCATCACTGACGACCACTGACCAATTGAAACTTCTCGAAAGAACGATATACCGGTACCGCATTTGGTGTGAAACTAGAAAGGATTCGTCATTAAAATTCATAAATTGACCATCACTGACCACCACTGCCCAAGTGAAACTTCTCAAATATCGTGGTCGAATTCGAAAGTGCTTGTCGTCGTATTGTTATTTCTAGAAACCAGCAGAAAGTTTTGCCACTGAATGGCGTTGACATGATGGAAATTTATTACCCATAAATGGGTTACACATCTGGATCACATCACCTCACTTACCGCAGTGCGTTATTTTCACTGCATAGTAATGCTAATACATAAACTTTTTTACTACTTGACTCGAATCATCTGAACAGTACTGCGTTTGAAAACTCAACGAATAGAAAATGTTTGCGGGAAGCGCCTACAATTAAGTTATAATAAGATTAATTAATCGATGCATGAAAAACAATTAAATCACAAGGTGACTAACACCCGTCTTTCAACCAATCTGCGCGATACCAATTAATTAAATCATTAAACGCATTGGGTTCCTAATATTTGAAATCATGTGATACAATAGTTGTTCTTTAGACTTGGCCACTTCCATTTCAGAAAACCGCGTACTAGACCAGTGGTCACCGAGGCATTAAACATTCCTTCAAGTTTTGAAAATTCGATGGTAACGCGGATTCTTCGCCTCTAAAAACTGTTTCGTTAAATAGTTTTCTTTATATGAAAAGTGTTCATAGGAATTGAAATTTGGAGTGATATCAGTCACAGCTGTAACCCTTTTTCATTGTCAGTTCTTTTTTGGAATTCAAGTAGATTAGTGTAAATATCAATGATGAAGTTCACTTATCATATCAAGTACCGTTTTTACCGGTATTCGAAAAACGCCTAATGAAAAACACCGAATCGGAAAACGCATAACGCCTAATTCAAGTAACATCCAAGAAATTGACCTAAATCCCTACGTGAACTATGTACGCAACGCTACATAGTTCACGTCGGAGTGCGTGGAGCGCCGCCTGTTCCATCTTCGTTTCTACTGTCTTTGGTTACACAGGCTTATCTGTGTTATTATTTCATATTAAGACAGAGTATTATGATAATAAAAGACATCATTTTATGGAACATATAGTTTATTTTTTTTTGTTCAAGGAAGTTCAGGGGCTGGACATTATTTAGTCTCTCATCGGTTCGGTAGGTTCACATTAGCGTGGTTGTGAACAGTTTTGGAGGATAATTTTGAGAAAGGCTATTTTATCAGTCTTTGTGTGCGTTGTACCTACGAGCGTAGGTTGTACCATATTTATGCATTCCGGTTTCAAAATTCAAGAAAGCCGGTTTATAACCGCGGCGTTTGTTTTCGCGTTATCATAGAAGTGTGAACTGTTTCAGTTTACACTTTCTTTTTTCAGTTTAAAAGTCTTGATCGTAAAAGTTTGACAAGTCTCGCATGTTGGTACCGATACGCACGTTCACGCGAGTGAAATGTGCACGTTGCAGGCTCAAATGCGCACGTTACAATTACAAATGGAAACGTTGTTCGTTCAAAACCCTACGTAAAAATCTTATGCATTTTAGCGGAATTTCAAAGTTAGCTCGCTACCTACAACAAAAATCGGACAAGACTTTTTCAAGCGACACATTTAAATGTAAGAGCTAGTAGTACTAACGAAGGATTCACTAAACATATAAATTACTTATGGGGGTTCTGGTTAGCACTGGTAACTGGTCTGTACTGGTCAAGCATTGGTTAGTTAAACAATTTTTAGATTAATGCCCACATCATATCTAGTTATTTGACACCAAACAACTTAATTGTTTGCAAACAAATAATTTACTATATGGTCAGTACTGGTCATGCATTGGTCAGTTAAAAGACCATGGTCCATGCCACATTTGATACCAAACATGATTGGATTGTGTCGTTTCGAAAATTTATCTGTTGGGCAATTTGTGGTCAGCCCTGGTTCGTTAGGTTCTTATTTTGCGGGCATTTTATCTCGAACCACCGAAAGACCGAATCACTAATTAATTCACCAGATCGTTAATTGCTGATAATGAAGATTAGTGTTTAACTAATAGTCCTTGTCTGAACAAAATGTCTCTAGTATGGGTGCTATGGAATCATGTCCTTAACTGTACACCGTACTGTATCTTTGTACTGTATCTTTTTATGTTCACTACTACCGTAATTGACTATGATGTTTTCAAGTGGTCTTAAGTACCGAATAGCCGAAAGTCGTTGATTTATGTGAAATTTACATACAGCGCCACCCGTTGATAGTAAAACTAATCCGAGCAATACGGGTGTTAAATAGATACGCTAGCAAACCGGCATTCTCATAATGGGATTGTGTTATATACTTGTACTTAGTAAATACCTTGTGCATAGGAAATATAGAGTATTGATGGTATTGATATAGAGGTTGAAGCCCGCGGCCGAATAAAGTAATATATTCTTTTATTTTGATACCTCGTCGACATAACAGCTTTTCTCCGCTATATCTCTTCGGAGTGTTTCGTTTAGGCCTACGACTCCCCGGTACACTTATGATTTATCTTAGTAAATACACGGTTAATTTGATAAAGAAAAATAGGTATTGCTAAACTAACTGCATGACGCCCGCAGCCAAATCACTGGTAGTAATAAATTAATTTGTACTCGATTTGATTCTCATGATGAGGTGAAACTCGCAGCTGATCCCCGGAACGACGATGTAGTGATACACGTCGATTCGTCGATGTTTACGGCTCGACAGTGCTTTTAAAATCTAAAGTAGTAAATTTCCTGTATATCGGTAATATGATTTTATGAAGAAAATGGGCTATTGTTAAAATTAGTTTTTAAAAACCGCGACAGAATGTGCAATCTTTGGGTAATAAATTTGTTAATTTATGCTTGAATTGATAATTGATGTGACAAGAAACGTGCGGTAGATTTCGGAAAGAGGACTTAGAAAAACATGTCGGCTCTTTGAATGGGGCTCAATTTTCGATGTTTATGGCCCGACAGTGCTTTTGTAACGATGATTCTTCAAAATATGCACGGGTTATTTGTAGATCGAAGTGAGCTGAATGATATCAGACGGATTGTATCCAAAATATACCAGACCGAGTAAATTTCCAAAACGACCTTAACACACTGTTCGACCAAAAACTTAATGTTCCGACAAAACCACGGGGACAAAACCAAAATTATGAATTGTCGCGGGTGACAAAACCAAAATATTGAATTGTCACGGGCGACAAAACAAAAATAATGAATTGTCGCGGGCGATAAAACCACATAGAGAATTGTCGCGGGCGTTAAAACCAAAATATTGAATTGTCGCGGCGACAAAACCAAAAAAATGAATTGTCGCGGACGACAAAAACAAAATATTGAATTGTTGCGTGCGACAAAACCAGAATAATGAATTGTCGGGGGAGACAAAACCAAACTAGGGGTCCAGGGACACCATGCTCACTTGTGAAGTGGTTTCAAATGCTCAACAATCTAACAATTTCAATACATAACGCCCTCTAGTGACCATATACAAAAACCAATGACCTTGGAACCCACCACAATAATAGAACATGTGAGCAGCTATGATTTTGTAATTGATTGTGATAACAAAATATGCCTCGTTACCAATTTAATATGGAAATACTAAGTTATTCTACTATTCAACGCCCCTGGTGACCATATGCAAAACCCAATGACCTTAAAACTCACCACAATCGTAGTACATGTCATGAAATACAACTTTGCAATTGATCATAGTAACAAAATATGCCTAGGTACAAATGTAATAAGGAAATACTAAGCCATTCTACTATTCAACGCCCCCTGGTGACTATATGGAATAACTAATGTCCTTAAAAACTCACCACAATCATAGACGATGTCATGATCTACAACTTTGCAATGGATCATGGTAACAAAATATGCCTAGGTACCAATCTAATAAGGAAATACTAAGCCATTCTACTATTCAACGCCCCCTGGTGACTATATGGAATAACTAATGTACTTAAAAACTCACAACAATCATGGACGATGTCATGAACTACAACTTTGCAATTGATCATGGTAACAAAATATGCCTTGGTACAAATATAATATAGCAATACTAAGTTATTGTATTACTCAACGCCCCCTGATGGCCACATACTAAAACCAAAGACATTGAAACTCATAGAACACGTTATGGGCTACAACTTTCCAATTGAATATAGTAACACAATATGCTTAGGTATCAATTTAATGTGGAAAAACTTACCTTGAAGCGTCTTCAAAACTTCCCAAAATAACTGGATTCCGTCTATGGACGGACGGAGGGACGAAAAGTGAACACAATAGCCCGCTGGGACTAAAGTCCCAAGTGGACTGAAAAAGAATTGTCACGGGCGACAAAACCAAACTAATGAATTGACGCGGGTGATAAAACCAAAATATTGAATTGTCGCGGGCGACAAAACCAAACTAATGAATTGTCGCGGGTGATAAAACCAAAATATTGAATTGTCGCGGGCGACAATAAGAAACTAATGAATTGTCGCGGGCGATAAAACCAAACTAATGAATTGTCGCGGGCGATAAAACCAAAATAATGAATCGTCATGGGCGATAAAACCAAAATAATGAATTGTCGCGGGCGACAAAACCAAAATAATGAATTGTCGCGGGCGCGATAAAACCAAAATAATGAATTGTCTCGGGCGACAAAACCAAAATAATGAATTGTCGCGGACGATAAAAACAAAATATTGAATTGTCGCGGGCGATAAAACCAAAATAATGAATTGTCGCGGGCGACAAAGCCAAAAACAAGAATTGTCGTGGGCGACAAAACCAAAATAATGAATTTTCGCTGGAGATAAAACCAAACTAATGAATTGTCGCGGGCGACAAAACCAAAAAAAGAATTGTCGGGGCGACAAAACCAAAATAATGAATTGTCGCGGGCGACAAAACCAAAATGGTGAATTGTCCAGGCGACAAAACCAAAATAATGAATTGTCGCCGGCGATAAAAAAAAAATAATGAATTGTCACGGGCGATAAAACTAAAATAATGAATTGTCTCGGGCGACAAAACCAAAATAATGAATTGTCGCGGGCGATAAAACTAAAATAATGAATTGTCTCGGGCGACAAAACCAAAATAAAGAATTGTCGCGGGCGATAAAACCAAAATAATGAATTATCGCGGGTGACAAAACCAAACTAATGAATTGTTGCGGGCGACAAAACCAAAAAAAGAATTGTCGGCGCGACAAAACCAAAATAATGAATTGTCGCGGGCGATAAAACCAAAATATTGAATTGTCGCGGGCAACAAAACCAAACTAATGAAATGTCGCGGGCGATAAAACCAAACTAATGAATTGTTGCGGGCGATAAAACCAAAATATTGAATTGTCGCGGGCGATAAAACCAAAATAATGAATTGTCTCGGGCGACAAAACCAAAATAATGAATTGTCGCGGACGATAAAAACAAAATATTGAATTGTCGCGGGCGATAAAACCAAAATAATGAATTGTCGCGGGCGATAAAACCAAAATAATGAATTATCGCGGGTGACAAAACCAAACTAATGAATTGTCGCGGGCGACAAAACCAAAAAAAGAATTGTCGGCGCGACAAAACCAAAATAATGAATTGTCGCGGGCGATAAAACCAAAATATTGAATTGTCGCGGACGATAAAACCAAAATAATGAATTGTCTCGGGCGACAAAACCAAAATAATGAATTGTCGCGGACGATAAAAACAAAATATTGAATTGTCGCGGGCGATAAAACCAAAATAATGAATTGTCGCGGGCGACAAAACCAAAATAAAGAATTGTCGCGGGCGATAAAACCAAAATAATGAATTATCGCGGGTGACAAAACCAAACTAATGAATTGTCGCGGGCGACAAAACCAAAAAAAGAATTGTCGGCGCGACAAAACCAAAATAATGAATTGTTGCGGGCGATAAAACTAAAAATAATGAATTGTCCCGGGAGACAAAACCGTAATAATGAATTGTCGCGGGCGACAAAACCGTAATAATGAATTGTCGCGGGCGACAAAACCGTAATAATGAATTGTCGCGGGCGATAAAACCAAAATATTGAATTGTCGCGGGCGACAAAACCAAAATATTGAATTGTCGCGGGCGACAAAACCAAACTAATGAATTGTCGCGGGCGACAAAACCAAAAAAAGAATTGTCGAGGCGACAAAAACAAATTAATGAATTGTCTGTGGAGATAAAACCAAAGTAATGAATTGACGTGGGCGATAAAACCAAAATATTGATTGTCGCGGGCGACAAAACCAAACTAATGAATTGTCGCGGGCGCCAAAACCAAAATAATGAATTGTCGCTGGAGATAAAACCAAAGTAATGAATTGTCGTGGGCGATAAAACCAAAATATTGATTGTCGCGGGCGACAAAACCAAACTAATAAATTGTCGCGGGCGACAAAACCAAAAAAAGAATTGTCGGGGCGACATAACCAAAATAATGAATTGTCGCGGGCGACAAAACCAAAATGGTGAATTGTCCAGGCGACAAAACCAAAATAATGAATTATCGCCTGCGATAAAACCAAAATAATGAATTGTCACGGGCGACAAAACCAAAATCTTGAAATGTCGCGGGCGACAAAACCAAACTAATGAATTGTCGTCGCGGGCGACAAAACCAAAAAAAGAATTGTCGAGGCGACAAAACCAAATTAATGAATTGTCGCTGGAGATAAAACCAAAATAATGAATTATCGCGGGTGACAAAACCAAACTAATGAATTGTCGCGGGCGACAAAACCAAAAAAAGAATTGTCGGCGCGACAAAACCAAAATAATGAATTGTCGAAGGCGATAAACCTAAAAATACCAAAATAATGAATTGTCAAAATCGACAAAACCAAAATAATGAATTGTCGCGGACGATAAAAACAAAATATTGAATTGTCGCGGGCGATAAAACCAAAATAATGAATTGTCGCGGGCGACAAAACCGTAATAATGAATCGTCGCGGGCGACAAAACCAAAATAATGAATTGTCGCGAGCGATAAAACCAAAATATTGAATTGTCGCGGGCGATAAAACCAAAATATTGAATTGTCGCGGGCGATAAAACCAAAATATTGAATTGTCGCGGGCGACAAAACCAAAATATTTAATTGTCGCGGGCGACAAAACCAAACTAATGAATTGTCGCGGGCGACAAAACCAAAAAAAGAATTGTCGAGGCGACAAAAACAAATTAATGAATTGTCTGTGGAGATAAAACCAAAGTAATGAATTGACGTGAGTTAAGACCAAAATATTGATTGTCGCGGGCGACAAAACCAAACTAATGAATTGTCGCGGGCGCCAAAACCAAAATAATGAATTGTCGCTGGAGATAAAACCAAAGTAATGAATTGTCGTGGGCGATAAAACCAAAACATTGATTGTCGCGGGCGACAAAACCAAACTAATGAATTGTCGCGGGCGACAAAACCAAAAAAAGAATTGTCGGGGCGACATAACCAAAATAATGAATTGTCGCGGGCGACAAAACCAAAATGGTGAATTGTCCAAGCGACAAAACCAAAATAATGAATTATCGCCGGCGATAAAAAACCAAAATAATGAATTGTCACGGGCGACAAAACCAAAATCTTGAAATGTCGCGGGCGACAAAACCAAACTAATGAATTGTCGTCGCGGGCGACAAAACCAAAAAAAGAATTGTCGAGGCGACAAAACCAAATTAATGAATTGTCGCTGGAGATAAAACCAAAATAATGAATTATCGCGGGTGACAAAACCAAAAAAAGAATTGTCGGCGCGACAAAACCAAAATAATGAATTGTCGAAGGCGATAAAACTAAAAATAATGAATTGTCGCGGGCGACAAATCCAAAATATTGAATAGTCGCGGGCGACAAAACCAAAATATTGAATTGTCGCGGGCGACAAAACCAAAATAATGAATTGTCGCGGACGATAAAAACAAAATATTGAATTGTCGCGGGCGATAAAACCAAAAACAAAACCAAAAACAAGAATTGTCGTGGGCGACAAAACCAAAATAATGAATTGTCGCGGGCGACAAAACCGTAATAATGAATCGTCGCGGGCGACAAAACCAAAATAATGAATTGTCGCGAGCGATAAAACCAAAATATTGAATTGTCGCGGGCGATAGAACCAAAATATTGAATTGTCGCGGGCGATAAAACCAAAATATTGAATTGTCGCGGGCGACAAAACCAAAATATTGAATTGTCGCGGGCGACAAAACCAAACTAATGAATTGTCGCGGGCGACAAAACCAAAAAAAAAATTGTCGAGGCGACAAAAACAAATTAATGAATTGTCGTTGGAGATAAAACCAAAGTAATGAATTGTCGTGTGCGATAAAACCAAAATATTGATTGTCGCGGGCGACAAAACCAAACTAATGAATTGTCGTGGGCGACAAAACCAAAATAATGAATTGTCGCTGGAGATAAAACCAAAGTAATGAATTGTCGTGGGCGATAAAACCAAAATATTGATTGTCGCGGGCGACAAAACCAAACTAATGAATTGTCGCGGGCGACAAAACCAAAAAAAGAATTGTCGGGGCGACATAACCAAAATAATGAATTGTCGCGGGCGACAAAACCAAAATGGTGAATTGTCCAGGCGACAAAACCAAAATAATGAATTATCGCCGGCGACAAAACCAAAATAAAGAATTGTCGCGGGCGATAAAACCAAAATAATGAATTATCGCGGGTGACAAAACCAAACTAATGAATTGTCGCGGGCGACAAAACCAAAAAAAGAATTGTCGGCGCGACAAAACCAAAATAATGAATTGTTGCGGGCGATAAAACTAAAAATAATGAATTGTCCCGGGAGACAAAACCGTAATAATGAATTGTCGCGGGCGACAAAACCGTAATAATGAATTGTCGCGGGCGACAAAACCAAAATAATGAATTGTCGCGGGCGATAAAACCAAAATATTGAATTGTCGCGGGCGACAAAACCAAAATATTGAATTGTCGCGGGCGACAAAACCAAACTAATGAATTGTCGCGGGCGACAAAACCAAAAAAAGAATTGTCGAGGCGACAAAAACAAATTAATGAATTGTCTGTGGAGATAAAACCAAAGTAATGAATTGACGTGGGCGATAAAACCAAAATATTGATTGTCGCGGGCGACAAAACCAAACTAATGAATTGTCGCGGGTGCCAAAACCAAAATAATGAATTGTCGCTGGAGATAAAACCAAAGTAATGAAATGTCGTGGGCGATAAAACCAAAATATTGATTGTCGCGGGCGACAAAACCAAACTAATGAATTGTCGCGGGCGACAAAACCAAAAAAAGAATTGTCGGGGCGACATAACCAAAATAATGAATTGTCGCGGGCGACAAAACCAAAATGGTGAATTGTCCAGGCGACAAAACCAAAATAATGAATTATCGCCGGCGATAAAACCAAAATAATGAATTGTCACGGGCGACAAAACCAAAATCTTGAAATGTCGCGGGCGACAAAACCAAACTAATGAATTGTCGTCGCGGGCGACAAAACCAAAAAAAGAATTGTCGAGGCGACAAAACCAAATTAATGAATTGTCGCTGGAGATAAAACCAAAATAATGAATTATCGCGGGTGACAAAACCAAACTAATGAATTGTCGCGGGCGACAAAACCAAAAAAAGAATTGTCGGCGCGACAAAACCAAAATAATGAATTGTCGAAGGCGATAAAACTAAAAATAATGAATTGTCGCGGGCGACAAATCCAAAATATTGAATAGTCCCGGGCGACAAAACCAAAATATTGAATTGTCGCCGGCGATAAAAAAAAAATAATGAATTGTCACGGGCGATAAAACTAAAATAATGAATTGTCTCGGGCGACAAAACCAAAATAATGAATTGTCGCGGGCCATAAAACTAAAATAATGAATTGTCTCGGGCGACAAAACCAAAATAAAGAATTGTCGCGGGCGATAAAACCAAAATAATGAATTATCGCGGGTGACAAAACCAAACTAATGAATTGTTGCGGGCGACAAAACCAAAAAAAGAATTGTCGGCGCGACAAAACCAAAATAATGAATTGTCGCGGGCGATAAAACCAAACTAATGAATTGTCGCGGGCGATAAAACCAAAATATTGAATTGTCGCGGGCGATAAAACCAAAATAATGAATTGTCTCGGGCGACAAAACCAAAATAATGAATTGTCGCGGACGATAAAAACAAAATATTGAATTGTCGCGGGCGATAAAACCAAAATAATGAATTGTCGCGGGCGATAAAACCAAAATAATGAATTATCGCGGGTGACAAAACCAAAAAAAGAATTGTCGGCGCGACAAAACCAAAATAATGAATTGTCGCGGGCGATAAAACCAAAATATTGAATTGTCGCGGACGACAAAACCAAAATAATGAATTGTCGCGGACGATAAAAACAAAATATTGAATTGTCGCGGGCGATAAAACCAAAATAATGAATTGTCGCGGGCGACAAAACCAAAATAAAGAATTGTCGCGGGCGATAAAACCAAAATAATGAATTATCGCGGGTGACAAAACCAAACTAATGAATTGTCGCGGGCGACAAAACCAAAAAAAGAATTGTCGGCGCGACAAAACCAAAATAATGAATTGTTGCGGGCGATAAAACTAAAAATAATGAATTGTCCCGGGAGACAAAACCGTAATAATGAATTGTCGCGGGCGACAAAACCATAATAATGAATTGTCGCGGGCGACAAAACCAAAATAATGAATTGTCGCGAGCGATAAAACCGTAATAATGAATTGTCGCGGGCGATAAAACCAAAATATTGAATTGTCGCGGGCGACAAAACCAAACTAATGAATTGTCGCGGGCGACAAAACCAAAAAAAGAATTGTCGAGGCGACAAAAACAAATTAATGAATTGTCTGTGGAGATAAAACCAAAGTAATGAATTGACGTGGGCGATAAAACCAAAATATTGATTGTCGCGGGCGACAAAACCAAACTAATGAATTGTCGCGGGCGCCAAAACCAAAATAATGAATTGTCGCTGGAGATAAAACCAAAATAATGAATTGTCGCGGGCGACAAAACCAAAATAAAGAATTGTCGCGGGCGATAAAACCAAAATAATGAATTATCGCGGGTGACAAAACCAAACTAATGAATTGTCGCGGGCGACAAAACCAAAAAAAGAATTGTCGGCGCGACAAAACCAAAATAATGAATTGTCGAAGGCGATAAAACTAAAAATAATGAATTGTCGCAGGCAACAAATCCAAAATATTGAATAGTCGCGGGCGACAAAACTAAAATATTGAATTGTCGCGGGCGACAAAACCAAAATAATGAATTGTCGCGGACGATAAAAACAAAATATTGAATTGTCGCGGGCGATAAAACCAAAATAATGAATTGTCGCGGGCGACAAAACCAAAAACAAGAATTGTCGTGGGCGACAAAACCAAAATAATGAATCGTCGCGGGCGACAAAACCGTAATAATGAATCGTCGCGGGCGACAAAACCAAAATAATGAATTGTCGCGAGCGATAAAACCAAAATATTGAATTGTCGCGGGGGATAAAACCAAAATATTGAATTGTCGCGGGCGATAAAACCAAAATATTGAATTGTCGCGGGCGACAAAACCAAAATATTGAATTGTCGCGGGCGACAAAACCAAACTAATGAATTGTCGCGGGCGACAAAACCAAAAAAAGAATTGTCGAGGCGACAAAAACAAATTAATGAATTGTCTGTGGAGATAAAACCAAAGTAATGAATTGACGTGGGCGATAAAACCAAAATATTGATTGTCGCGGGCGACAAAACCAAACTAATGAATTGTCGTGGGCGACAAAACCAAAATAATGAATTGTCGCTGGAGATAAAACCAAAGTAATGAATTGTCGTGGGCGATAAAACCAAAATATTGATTGTCGCGGGCGACAAAACCAAAATGGTGAATTGTCCAGGCGACAAAACCAAAATAATGAATTATCGCCGGCGATAAAACCAAAATAATGAATTGTCGGCGCGACAAAACCAAAATAATGAATTGTCGAAGGCGATTAAACTGAAAATAATGAATATTCGCGGGCGACAAAACCAAAATATTGAATAGTCGCGGGCGACAAAACCAAAATATTGAATTGTCGCGGGCGATAAAACCGTAATAATGAATTGTCGCGGGCGATACAACAAAAATAATGAATTTTCTCAGGCGACAAAACCAAAATAATGAATTATCGCGGGCGATAAAACCAAAATAATGAATTGTCGCGGGCGATAAAACCGTACTAATGAATTGTCGCGGGCGATAAAACAAAAATAATGAATTTTCTCAGGCGACAAAACCAAAATAATGAATTGTCGCGGGCGACAAAACCAAATAAAGAATTGTCGTGGGCGACAAAACCAAAAAAAGAATTGTCGGCGCGACAAAACCAAAATAATGAATTGTCGCGGGCGATAAAACCAAAATATTGAATTGTCGCGGACGATAAAACCAAACTAATGAATTGTCGCGGGCGACAAAACCAAAAAAAGAATTGTCGGCGCGACAAAACCAAAATAATGAATTGTTGCGGGCGATAAAACTAAAAATAATGAATTGTCCCGGGAGACAAAACCGTAATAATGAATTGTCGCGGGCGACAAAACCGTAATAATGAATTGTCGCGGGCGACAAAACCAAAATAATGAATTGTCGCGGGCGATAAAACCAAAATATTGAATTGTCGCGGGCGACAAAACCAAAATATTGAATTGTCGCGGGCGACAAAACCAAACTAATGAATTGTTGCGGGCGACAAAACCAAAAAAAGAATTGTCGAGGCGACAAAAACAAATTAATGAATTGTCTGTGGAGATAAAACCAAAGTAATGAATTGACGTGGGCGATAAAACCAAAATATTGATTGTCGCGGGCGACAAAACCAAACTAATGAATTGTCGCGGGTGCCAAAACCAAAATAATGAATTGTCGCTGGAGATAAAACCAAAGTAATGAAATGTCGTGGGCGATAAAACCAAAATATTGATTGTCGCGGGCGACAAAACCAAACTAATGAATTGTCGCGGGCGACAAAACCAAAAAAAGAATTGTCGGGGCGACATAACCAAAATAATGAATTGTCGCGGGCGACAAAACCAAAATGGTGAATTGTCCAGGCGACAAAACCAAAATAATGAATTATCGCCGGCGATAAAACCAAAATAATGAATTGTCACGGGCGACAAAACCAAAATCTTGAAATGTCGCGGGCGACAAAACCAAACTAATGAATTGTCGTCGCGGGCGACAAAACCAAAAAAAGAATTGTCGAGGCGACAAAACCAAATTAATGAATTGTCGCTGGAGATAAAACCAAAATAATGAATTATCGCGGGTGACAAAACCAAACTAATGAATTGTCGCGGGCGACAAAACCAAAAAAAGAATTGTCGGCGCGACAAAACCAAAATAATGAATTGTCGAAGGCGATAAAACTAAAAATAATGAATTGTCGCGGGCGACAAATCCAAAATATTGAATAGTCCCGGGCGACAAAACCAAAATATTGAATTGTCGCCGGCGATAAAAAAAAAATAATGAATTGTCACGGGCGATAAAACTAAAATAATGAATTGTCTCGGGCGACAAAACCAAAATAATGAATTGTCGCGGGCCATAAAACTAAAATAATGAATTGTCTCGGGCGACAAAACCAAAATAAAGAATTGTCGCGGGCGATAAAACCAAAATAATGAATTATCGCGGGTGACAAAACCAAACTAATGAATTGTTGCGGGCGACAAAACCAAAAAAAGAATTGTCGGCGCGACAAAACCAAAATAATGAATTGTCGCGGGCGATAAAACCAAACTAATGAATTGTCGCGGGCGATAAAACCAAAATATTGAATTGTCGCGGGCGATAAAACCAAAATAATGAATTGTCTCGGGCGACAAAACCAAAATAATGAATTGTCGCGGACGATAAAAACAAAATATTGAATTGTCGCGGGCGATAAAACCAAAATAATGAATTGTCGCGGGCGATAAAACCAAAATAATGAATTATCGCGGGTGACAAAACCAAACTAATGAATTGTCGCGGGCGACAAAACCAAAAAAAGAATTGTCGGCGCGACAAAACCAAAATAATGAATTGTCGCGGGCGATAAAACCAAAATATTGAATTGTCGCGGACGATAAAACCAAAATAATGAATTGTCTCGGGCGACAAAACCAAAATAATGAATTGTCGCGGACGATAAAAACAAAATATTGAATTGTCGCGGGCGATAAAACCAAAATAATGAATTGTCGCGGGCGACAAAACCAAAATAAAGAATTGTCGCGGGCGATAAAACCAAAATAATGAATTATCGCGGGTGACAAAACCAAACTAATGAATTGTCGCGGGCGACAAAACCAAAAAAAGAATTGTCGGCGCGACAAAACCAAAATAATGAATTGTTGCGGGCGATAAAACTAAAAATAATGAATTGTCCCGGGAGACAAAACCGTAATAATGAATTGTCGCGGGCGACAAAACCATAATAATGAATTGTCGCGGGCGACAAAACCAAAATAATGAATTGTCGCGAGCGATAAAACCGTAATAATGAATTGTCGCGGGCGATAAAACCAAAATATTGAATTGTCGCGGGCGACAAAACCAAACTAATGAATTGTCGCGGGCGACAAAACCAAAAAAAGAATTGTCGAGGCGACAAAAACAAATTAATGAATTGTCTGTGGAGATAAAACCAAAGTAATGAATTGACGTGGGCGATAAAACCAAAATATTGATTGTCGCGGGCGACAAAACCAAACTAATGAATTGTCGCGGGCGCCAAAACCAAAATAATGAATTGTCGCTGGAGATAAAACCAAAATAATGAATTGTCGCGGGCGACAAAACCAAAATAAAGAATTGTCGCGGGCGATAAAACCAAAATAATGAATTATCGCGGGTGACAAAACCAAACTAATGAATTGTCGCGGGCGACAAAACCAAAAAAAGAATTGTCGGCGCGACAAAACCAAAATAATGAATTGTCGAAGGCGATAAAACTAAAAATAATGAATTGTCGCAGGCAACAAATCCAAAATATTGAATAGTCGCGGGCGACAAAACCAAAATATTGAATTGTTGCGGGCGACAAAACCAAAATAATGAATTGTCGCGGACGATAAAAACAAAATATTGAATTGTCGCGGGCGATAAAACCAAAATAATGAATTGTCGCGGGCGACAAAACCAAAAACAAGAATTGTCGTGGGCGACAAAACCAAAATAATGAATCGTCGCGGGCGACAAAACCGTAATAATGAATCGTCGTGGGCGACAAAACCAAAATAATGAATTGTCGCGAGCGATAAAACCAAAATATTGAATTGTCGCGGGCGATAAAACCAAAATATTGAATTGTCGCGGGCGATAAAACCAAAATATTGAATTGTCGCGGGCGACAAAACCAAAATATTGAATTGTCGCGGGCGACAAAACCAAACTAATGAATTGTCGCGGGCGACAAAACCAAAAAAAGAATTGTCGAGGCGACAAAAACAAATTAATGAATTGTCTGTGGAGATAAAACCAAAGTAATGAATTGACGTGGGCGATAAAACCAAAATAATGAATTGTCGCTGGAGATAAAACCAAAGTAATGAATTGTCGTGGGCGATAAAACCAAAATATTGATTGTCGCGGGCGACAAAACCAAAATGGTGAATTGTCCAGGCGACAAAACCAAAATAATGAATTATCGCCGGCGATAAAACCAAAATAATGAATTGTCGGCGCGACAAAACCAAAATAATGAATTGTCGAAGGCGATTAAACTGAAAATAATGAATATTCGCGGGCGACAAAACCAAAATATTGAATAATAAAACTAAAAATAATGAATTGTCGCAGGCAACAAATCCAAAATATTGAATAGTCGCGGGCGACAAAACCAAAATATTGAATTGTCGCGGGCGAAAAAACCAAAATAATGAATTGTCGCGGACGATAAAAACAAAATATTGAATTGTCGCGGGCGATAAAACCAAAATAATGAATTGTCGCGGGCGACAAAACTAAAAACAAGAATTGTCGTGGGCGACAAAACCAAAATAATGAATCGTCGCGGGCGACAAAACCGTAATAATGAATCGTCGCGGGCGACAAAACCAAAATAATGAATTGTCGCGAGCGATAAAACCAAAATATTGAATTGTCGCGGGCGATAAAACCAAAATATTGAATTGTCGCGGGCGATAAAACCAAAATATTGAATTGTCGCGGGCGACAAAACCAAAATATTGAATTGTCGCGGGCGACAAAACCAAACTAATGAATTGTCGCGGGCGACAAAACCAAAAAAAGAATTGTCGAGGCGACAAAAACAAATTAATGAATTGTCTGTGGAGATAAAACCAAAGTAATGAATTGACGTGGGCGATAAAACCAAAATAATGAATTGTCGCTGGAGATAAAACCAAAGTAATGAATTGTCGTGGGCGATAAAACCAAAATATTGATTGTCGCGGGCGACAAAACCAAAATGGTGAATTGTCCAGGCGACAAAACCAAAATAATGAATTATCGCCGGCGATAAAACCAAAATAATGAATTGTCGGCGCGACAAAACCAAAATAATGAATTGTCGAAGGCGATTAAACTGAAAATAATGAATATTCGCGGGCGACAAAACCAAAATATTGAATAGTCGCGGGCGACAAAACCAAAATATTGAATTGTCGCGGACGACAAAAACCAAAATAATGAATTGTCGCAGGCGATAAAACCGTAATAATGAATTGTCGCGGGCGATACAACAAAAATAATGAATTTTCTCAGGCGACAAAACCAAAATAATGAATTATCGCGGGCGATAAAACCAAAATAATGAATTGTCGCGGGCGATAAAACCGTACTAATGAATTGTCGCGGGCGATAAAACAAAAATAATGAATTTTCTCAGGCGACAAAACCAAAATAATGAATTGTCGCGGGCGACAAAACCAAAAAAAGAATTGTCGTGGGCGACAAAACCAAAATAATGAATTGTCGCTGGAGATAAAACCAAAATAATGAATTGTCGCGGGCGATAAAACCAAAATAATGAATTATCGCGGGTGACAAAACCAAACTAATGAATTGTCGCGGGCGACAAAACCAAAAAAAGAATTGTCGGCGCGACAAAACCAAAATAATGAATTGTCGCGGGCGATAAAACCAAAATATTGAATTGTCGCGGACGATAAAACCAAAATAATGAATTGTCTCGGGCGACAAAACCAAAATAATGAATTGTCGCGGACGATAAAAACAAAATATTGAATTGTCGCGGGCGATAAAACCAAAATAATGAATTGTCGCGGGCGACAAAACCAAAATAAAGAATTGTCGCGGGCGATAAAACCAAAATAATGAATTATCGCGGGTGGCAAAACCAAACTAATGAATTGTCGCGGGCGACAAAACCAAAAAAAGAATTGTCGGCGCGACAAAACCAAAATAATGAATTGTTGCGGGCGATAAAACTAAAAATAATGAATTGTCCCGGGAGACAAAACCGTAATAATGAATTGTCGCGGGCGACAAAACCGTAATAATGAATTGTCGCGGGCGACAAAACCAAAATAATGAATTGTCGCGAGCGATAAAACCGTAATAATGAATTGTCGCGGGCGATAAAACCAAAATATTGAATTGTCGCGGGCGACAAAACCAAAATATTGAATTGTCGCGGGCGACAAAACCAAACTAATGAATTGTCGCGGGCGACAAAACCAAAAAAAGAATTGTCGAGGCGACAAAAACAAATTAATGAATTGTCTGTGGAGATAAAACCAAAGTAATGAATTGACGTGGGCGATAAAACCAAAATATTGATTGTCGCGGGCGACAAAACCAAACTAATGAATTGTCGCGGGTGCCAAAACCAAAATAATGAATTGTCGCTGGAGATAAAACCAAAGTAATGAAATGTCGTGGGCGATAAAACCAAAATATTGATTGTCGCGGGCGACAAAACCAAACTAATGAATTGTCGCGGGCGACAAAACCAAAAAAAGAATTGTCGGGGCGACATAACCAAACTAATGAATTGTCGCGGGCGACAAAACCAAAAAAAGAATTGTCGGCGCGACAAAACCAAAATAATGAATTGTCGAAGGCGATAAAACTAAAAATAATGAATTGTCGCGGGCGACAAATCCAAAATATTGAATAGTCGCGGGCGACAAAACCAAAATATTGAATTGTCGCGGGCGATAAAACCAAAATAATGAATTGTCGCGGGCGACAAAACCGTAATAATGAATTGTCGCGGGCGACAAAACCAAAATAATGAATTGTCGCGGGCGATAAAACAAAAATAATGAATTTTCTCAGGCGACAAAACCAAAATAATGAATTATCGCGGGCGATAAAACCAAAATAATGAATTGTCTCGGGCGACAAAACCAAAATAATGAATTGTCGCGGACGATAAAAACAAAATATTGAATTGTCGCGAGCGATAAAACCAAAATATTGAATTGTCGCGGGCGATAAAACCAAAATATTGAATTGTCGCGGGCGATAAAACCAAAATATTGAATTGTCGCGGGCGACAAAACCAAAATATTGAATTGTCGCGGGCGACAAAACCAAACTAATGAATTGTCGCGGGCGACAAAACCAAAAAAAAAATTGTCGAGGCGACAAAAACAAATTAATGAATTGTCGTTGGAGATAAAACCAAAGTAATGAATTGTCGTGTGCGATAAAACCAAAATATTGATTGTCGCGGGCGACAAAACCAAACTAATGAATTGTCGTGGGGGACAAAACCAAAATAATGAATTGTCGCTGGAGATAAAACCAAAGTAATGAATTGTCGTGGGCGATAAAACCAAAATATTGATTGTCGCGGGCGACAAAACCAAACTAATGAATTGTCGCGGGCGACAAAACCAAAAAAAGAATTGTCGGGGCGACATAACCAAAATAATGAATTGTCGCGGGCGACAAAACCAAAATGGTGAATTGTCCAGGCGACAAAACCAAAATAATGAATTATCGCCGGCGATAAAACCAAAATAATGAATTGTCACGGGCGACAAAACCAAAATCTTGAATTGTCGCGGGCGACAAAACCAAAAAAAAAGAATTGTCGGTGCGACAAAACCAAAATAATGAATTGTCGAAGGCGATAAAACTGAAAATAATGAATTGTCGCGGGCGACAAAACCAAAATATTGAATAGTCGCGGGCGACAAAACCAAAATATTGAATTGTCGCGGGCGATAAAACCGTAATAATGAATTGTCGCGGGCGATACAACAAAAATAATGAATTTTCTCAGGCGACAAAACCAAAATAATGAATTATCGCGGGCGATAAAACCAAAATAATGAATTGTCGCGGGCGACAAAGCCAAAAACAAGAATTGTCGCGGGCGACAAAACCAAAATAATGAATTGTCGCTGGAGATAAAACCAAACTAATGAATTGTCGCGGGCGACAAAACCAAAAAAAGAATTGTCGGGGCGACAAAGCCAAAATAATGAATTGTCGCGGGCGACAAAACCAAAATGGTGAATTGTCCAGGCGACAAAACCAAAATAATGAATTGTCGCCGGCGATAAAAAAAAAATAATGAATTGTCACGGGCGATAAAACTAAAATAATGAATTGTCTCGGGCGACAAAACCAAAATAATGAATTGTCGCGGGCGATAAAACTATAATAATGAATTGTCTCGGGCGACAAAACCAAAAAAAGAATTGTCGGGGCGACATAACCAAAATAATGAATTGTCCAGGCGACAAAACCAAAATAATGAATTATCGCCGGCGATAAAACCAAAATAATGAATTGTCACGGGCGACAAAACCAAAATCTTGAATTGTCGCGGGCGACAAAACCAAAAAAAAGAATTGTCGGCGCGACAAAACCAAAATAATGAATTGTCGCAGGCGACAAAACCAAAATATTGAATAGTCGCGGGCGACAAAACCAAAATATTGAATTGTCGTGGGCGACAAAACCAAAATAATGAATTGTCGCTGGAGATAAAACCAAAGTAATGAATTGTCGTGGGCGATAAAACCAAAATATTGATTGTCGCGGGCGACAAAACCAAACTAATGAATTGTCGCGGGCGACAAAACCAAAAAAAGAATTGTCGGGGCGACATAACCAAAATAATGAATTGTCGCGGGCGACAAAACCAAAATGGTGAATTGTCCAGGCGACAAAACCAAAATAATGAATTATCGCCGGCGATAAAACCAAAATAATGAATTGTCACGGGCGACAAAACCAAAATCTTGAATTGTCGCGGGCGACAAAACCAAAAAAAGAATTGTCAGCGCGACAAAACCAAAATAATGAATTGTCGAAGGCGATAAAACTGAAAATAATGAATATTCGCGGGCGACAAAACCAAAATATTGAATAGTCGCGGGCGACAAAACCAAAATATTGAATTGTCGCGGGCGATAAAACCAAAATAATGAATTGTCGCGGGCGATAAAACCGTAATAATGAATTGTCGCGGGCGATACAACAAAAATAATGAATTTTCTCAGGCGACAAAACCAAAATAATGAATTATCGCGGGCGATAAAACCAAAATAATGAATTGTCGCGGGCGATAAAACCGTACTAATGAATTGTCGCGGGCGATAAAACAAAAATAATGAATTTTCTCAGGCGACAAAACCAAAATAATGAATTGTCGCGGGCGACAAAACCAAAAAAAGAATTGTCGTGGGCGACAAAACCAAAATAATGAATTGTCGCTGGAGATAAAACCAAAATAATGAATTGTCGCGGGCGATAAAACCAAAATAATGAATTATCGCGGGTGACAAAACCAAACTAATGAATTGTCGCGGGCGACAAAACCAAAAAAAGAATTGTCGGCGCGACAAAACCAAAATAATGAATTGTCGCGGGCGATAAAACCAAAATATTGAATTGTCGCGGACGATAAAACCAAAATAATGAATTGTCTCGGGCGACAAAACCAAAATAATGAATTGTCGCGGACGATAAAAACAAAATATTGAATTGTCGCGGGCGATAAAACCAAAATAATGAATTATCGCGGGCGACAAAACCAAAATAAAGAATTGTCGCGGGCGATAAAACCAAAATAATGAATTATCGCGTGTGACAAAACCAAACTAATGAATTGTCGCGGGCGACAAAACCAAAAAAAGAATTGTCGGCGCGACAAAACCAAAATAATGAATTGTTGCAGGCGATAAAACTAAAAATAATGAATTGTCCCGGGAGACAAAACCGTAATAATGAATTGTCGCGGGCGACAAAACTGTAATAATGAATTGTCGCGGGCGACAAAACCAAAATAATGAATTGTCGCGAGCGATAAAACCGTAATAATGAATTGTCGCGGGCGATAAAACCAAAATATTGAATTGTCGCGGGCGACAAAACCAAAATATTGAATTGTCGCGGGCGACAAAACCAAACTAATGAATTGTCGCGGGCGACAAAACCAAAAAAAGAATTGTCGAGGCGACAAAAACAAATTAATGAATTGTCTGTGGAGATAAAACCAAAGTAATGAATTGACGTGGGCGATAAAACCAAAATATTGATTGTCGCGGGCGACAAAACCAAACTAATGAATTGTCGCGGGTGCCAAAACCAAAATAATGAATTGTCGCTGGAGATAAAACCAAAGTAATGAAATGTCGTGGGCGATAAAACCAAAATATTGATTGTCGCGGGCGACAAAACCAAACTAATGAATTGTCGCGGGCGACAAAACCAAAAAAAGAATTGTCGGGGCGACATAACCAAAATAATGAATTGTCTCGGGCGACAAAACCAAAATAATGAATTGTCGCGGACGATAAAAACAAAATATTGAATTGTCGCGGGCGATAAAACCAAAATAATGAATTGTCGCGGGCGACAAAACCAAAATAAAGAATTGTCGCGGGCGATAAAACCAAAATAATGAATTATCGCGGGTGACAAAACCAAACTAATGAATTGTCGCGGGCGACAAAACCAAAAAAAGAATTGTCGGCGCGACAAAACCAAAATAATGAATTGTTGCGGGCGATAAAACTAAAAATAATGAATTGTCCCGGGAGACAAAACCGTAATAATGAATTGTCGCGGACGACAAAACCGTAATAATGAATTGTCGCGGGCGACAAAACCAAAATAATGAATTGTCGCGAGCGATAAAACCGTAATAATGAATTGTCGCGGGCGATAAAACCAAAATATTGAATTGTCGCTGGCGACAAAACCAAAATATTGAATTGTCGCGGGCGACAAAACCAAACTAATGAATTGTCGCGGGCGACAAAACCAAAAAAAGAATTGTCGAGGCGACAAAAACAAATTAATGAATTGTCTGTGGAGATAAAACCAAAGTAATGAATTGACGTGGGCGATAAAACCAAAATATTGATTGTCGCGGGCGACAAAACCAAACTAATGAATTGTCGCGGGTGCCAAAACCAAAATAATGAATTGTCGCTGGAGATAAAACCAAAGTAATGAATTGTCGTGGGCGATAAAACCAAAATATTGATTGTCGCGGGCGACAAAACCAAACTAATGAATTGTCGCGGGCGACAAAACCAAAAAAAGAATTGTCGGGGCGACATAACCAAAATAATGAATTGTCGCGGGCGACAAAACCAAAATGGTGAATTGTCCAGGCGACAAAACCAAAATAATGAATTATCGCCGGCGATAAAACCAAAATAATGAATTGTCACGGGCGACAAAACTAAAATCTTGAATTGTCGCGGGCGACAAAACCAAAAAAAAAGAATTGTCGGCGCGACAAAACCAAAATAATGAATTGTCGCGGGCGATAAAACCAAAATAATGAATTATCGCGGGTGACAAAACCAAACTAATGAATTATCGCGGGCGACAAAACCAAAAAAAGAATTGTCGGCGCGACAAAACCAAAATAATGAATTGTCGCGGGCGATAAAACCAAAATATTGAATTGTCGCGGACGATAAAACGAAAATAATGAATTGTCTCGGGCGACAAAACCAAAATAATGAATTGTCGCGGACGATAAAAACAAAATATTGAATTGTCGCGGGCGATAAAACCAAAATAATGAATTGTCGCGGGCGACAAAACCAAAATAAAGAATTGTCGCGGGCGATAAAACCAAAATAATGAATTATCGCGGGTGACAAAACCAAACTAATGAATTGTCGCGGGCGACAAAACCAAAAAAAGAATTGTCGGCGCGACAAAACCAAAATAATGAATTGTTGCGGGCGATAAAACTAAAAATAATGAATTGTCCCGGGAGACAAAACCGTAATAATGAATTGTCGCGGGCGACAAAACCGTAATAATGAATTGTCGCGGGCGACAAAACCAAAATAATGAATTGTCGCGAGCGATAAAACCGTAATAATGAATTTTCGCGGGCGATAAAACCAAAATATTGAATTGTCGCGGGCGATAAAACCAAAATATTGATTGTCGCGGGCGACAAAACCAAACTAATGAATTGTCGCGGGCGCCAACACCAAAATAATGAATTGTCGCTGGAGATAAAACCAAAGTAATGAATTGTCGTGGGCGATAAAACCAAAATATTGATTGTCGCGGGCGACAAAACCAAACTAATGAATTGTCGCGGGCGACAAAACCAAAAAAAGAATTGTCGGGGCGACATAACCAAAATAATGAATTGTCGCGGGCGACAAAACCAAAATGGTGAATTGTCCAGGCGACAAAACCAAAATAATGAATTATCGCCGGCGATAAAACCAAAATAATGAATTGTCACGGGCGACAAAACCAAAATCTTGAAATGTCGCGGGCGACAAAACCAAACTAATGAATTGTGGTCGCGGGCGACAAAACCAAAAAAAGAATTGTCGAGGCGACAAAACCAAAATAATGAATTGTCGCTGGAGATAAAACCAAAGTAATGAATTGTCGTGGGCGATAAAACCAAAATATTGATTGTCGCGGGCGACAAAACCAAACTAATGAATTGTCGCGGGCGACAAAACCAAAAAAAGAATTGTCGGGGCGACATAACCAAAATAATGAATTGTCGCGGGCGACAAAACCAAAATGGTGAATTGTCCAGGCGACAAAACCAAAATAATGAATTATCGCCGGCGATAAAACCAAAATAATGAATTGTCACGGGCGACAAAACTAAAATCTTGAATTGTCGCGGGCGACAAAACCAAAAAAAAAGAATTGTCGGCGCGACAAAACCAAAATAATGAATTGTCGCGGGCGATAAAACCAAAATAATGAATTATCGCGGGTGACAAAACCAAACTAATGAATTATCGCGGGCGACAAAACCAAAAAAAGAATTGTCGGCGCGACAAAACCAAAATAATGAATTGTCGCGGGCGATAAAACCAAAATATTGAATTGTCGCGGACGATAAAACGAAAATAATGAATTGTCTCGGGCGACAAAACCATAATAATGAATTGTCGCGGACGATAAAAACAAAATATTGAATTGTCGCGGGCGATAAAACCAAAATAATGAATTGTCGCGGGCGACAAAACCAAAATAAAGAATTGTCGCGGGCGATAATACCAAAATAATGAATTATCGCGGGTGACAAAACCAAACTAATGAATTGTCGCGGGCGACAAAACCAAAATAATGAATTGTCACGGGCGACAAAACCAAAATCTTGAATTGTCGCGGGCGACAAAACCAAAAAAAGAATTGTCGGCGCGACAAAACCAAAATAATGAATTGTTGCGGGCGATAAAACTAAAAATAATGAATTGTCCCGGGAGACAAAACCGTAATAATGAATTGTCGCGGGCGACAAAACCGTAATAATGAATTGTCGCCGGCGACAAAACCAAAATAATGAATTGTCGCGAGCGATAAAACCGTAATAATGAATTTTCGCGGGCGATAAAACCAAAATATTGAATTGTCGCGGGCGATAAAACCAAAATATTGATTGTCGCGGGCGACAAAACCAAACTAATGAATTGTCGCGGGCGCCAAAACCAAAATAATGAATTGTCGCTGGAGATAAAACCAAAGTAATGAATTGTCGCGGGCGATAAAACCAAAATATTGATTGTCGCGGGCGACAAAACCAAACTAATGAATTGTCGCGGGCGACAAAACCAAAAAAAGAATTGTCGGGGCGACATAACCAAAATAATGAGTTGTCGCGGGCGACAAAACCAAAATGGTGAATTGTCCAGGCGACAAAACCAAAATAATGAATTATCGCCGGCGATAAAACCAAAATAATGAATTGTCACGGGCGACAAAACCAAAATCTTGAAATGTCGCGGGCGACAAAACCAAATTAATGAATTGTCGCTGGAGATAAAACCAAAATAATGAATTATCGCGGGTGACAAAACCAAACTAATGAATTGTCGCGGGCGACAAAACCAAAAAAAGAATTGTCGGCGCGACAAAACCAAAATAATGAATTGTCGAAGGCGATAAAACTAAAAATAATGAATTGTCGCGGGCGACAAATCCAAAATATTGAATAGTCGCGGGCGACAAAACCAAAATATTGAATTGTCGCTGGCGATAAAACCAAAATAATGAATTGTCGCGAGCGACAAAACCGTAATAATGAATTGTCGCGGGCGACAAAACCAAAATAATGAATTGTCGCGGGCGATAAAACAAAAATAATGAATTTTCTCAGGCGACAAAACCAAAATAATGAATTATCGCGGGCGATAAAACCAAAATAATGAATTGTCTCGGGCGACAAAACCAAAATAATGAATTGTCGCGGACGATAAAAACAAAATATTGAATTGTCGCGGGCGATAAAACCAAAATAATGAATTGTCGCGGGCGACAAAACCAAAAACAAGAATTGTCGTGGGCGACAAAACCAAAATAATGAATTGTCGCGGGCGACAAAACCGTAATAATGAATCGTCGCGGGCGACAAAACCAAAATAATGAATTGTCGCGAGCGATAAAACCAAAATATTGAATTGTCGCGGGCGATAAAACCAAAATATTGAATTGTCGCGGGCGATAAAACCAAAATATTGAATTGTCGCGGGCGACAAAACCAAAATATTGAATTGTCGCGGGCAACAAAACCAAACTAATGAATTGTCGCGGGCGACAAAACCAAAAAAAAAATTGTCGAGGCGACAAAAACAAATTAATGAATTGTCGTTGGAGATAAAACCAAAGTAATGAATTGTCGTGTGCGATAAAACCAAAATATTGATTGTCGCGGGCGACAAAACCAAACTAATGAATTGTCGCGGGCGACAAAACCAAATTAATGAATTGTCGCTGGAGATAAAACCAAAATAATGAATTATCGCGGGTGACAAAACCAAACTAATGAATTGTCGCGGGCGACAAAACCAAAAAAAAGAATTGTCGGCGCGACAAAACCAAAATAATGAATTGTCGAAGGCGATAAAACTAAAAATAATGAATTGTCGCGGGCGACAAATCCAAAATATTGAATAGTCGCGGGCGACAAAACCAAAATATTGAATTGTCGCTGGCGATAAAACCAAAATAATGAATTGTCGCGGGCGACAAAACCGTAATAATGAATTGTCGCGGGCGACAAAACCAAAATAATGAATTGTCGCGGGCGATAAAACAAAAATAATGAATTTTCTCAGGCGACAAAACCAAAATAATGAATTGTCTCGGGCGACAAAACCAAAATAATGAATTGTCGCGGACGATAAAAACAAAATATTGAATTGTCGCGGGCGATAAAACCAAAATAATGAATTGTCGCGGGCGACAAAACCAAAAACAAGAATTGTCGTGGGCGACAAAACCAGCAAGGGCGGAGGACGCCCTGAGCGACACCAGCAACCCGGGATGTCGCCGAAAAATTACTATCGAGCTCTTCAAGTGGCGCACCACCTTGCCCAGTTGAGCTCTGGTCCGAAAGCGATTCGGAGGAAGAAGGACCATCTGAAGATGTTCCTGCGGCCGGCGGCTTGCACCGAAGCAGTAACGGTGCAGCTGCACGCTGCCGCGGACGTCTGGATGGAGACAGTTTCGAAAGAGCTGACCATCCATTACGCTGCCACATTTGTTGAGCTAATGGGTGATCCTCTGCCGGACTGTCTATCAGCACAGGATGTCGCCCTGACATGGGCCCGGAGGAATTTCGGCTCCCGTCTGAGCCCCGGAACGATCCGGCTTTTCAACATCGCGCTGGATTTGCGGTCGAAATTCCGCGGTCAGGCTCTGTCTGACAAACTCAGAAATGTCCTATCTAACCCACCTTCTTCCCCTTCTCATTTCAGGTCACACCACCAGGAGGCACCCACGGAGCCGAAGATTCGTCCGCCGCCGAGACCGAGCCGGAAGATTCGAAAGCCCACGACGCCGAGGACGCCTGCACCAACCGCAGCCGCGCCCGCCGCGCCCACAGCGCCTCCTTCTTTTTCTGATTCCAGGTCACCGAGAAGCTACGCGGATGTCACCAGGACGCCACCAACCAGAATGGCGCCACCACCGAGAAATCCGATGCCGACGCCGCCGCCGCCACCAAGAAGTCCGACGCCACCGAGAAGTCCGACGCCGCCGCCTCGAAACCCGACGCCGCCGCCGCAGAGAACGCCGACCGCACCAACCAGCAGTCCGACGCCGTCTCTCTCTTCTTCTCTTTCCAGCTCTCCGTCTCATTACAGGTCACCAGGGCGCCTACTGCCAGCGCGAAGTCCGACGCCAACACCGAGACCGATGGCGCCCCAGGAAGTTCGCCGTCATCCGAATACGGGTCGGAAGAAACAGGATTGGAGTCTGCCACCAACCCGGCGACCCATTCTGGTGATTGGTGACTCAAATCTGAGTAACATCACATCAAGCCGCCGTCACGAATGAATTGTCACGGGCGATAAAACTAAAATAATGAATTGTCTCGCGCGACAAAACCAAAATAATGAATTGTCGCGGGCGACAAAACCAAAATAATGAATTGTCACGGGCGATAAACCTAAAATAATGAATTGTCTCGGGCGACAAAACCAAAATAATGAATTGTCGCGGGCGACAAAACCAAAATAATGAATTGTCACGGGCGATAAACCTAAAATAATGAATTGTCTCGGGCGACAAAACCAAAATAATGAATTGTCGCGGGCGACAAAACCAAAATAATGAATTGTCGCGGGCGACAAAACCAAAATGGTGAATTGTCCAGGCGACTATATGGAATAACTAATGTCCTTCAAAACTCACCACAATCATAGACGATGTCATGAACTACAACTTTGCCATTGATCATGGTAACAAAATATGCCTTCCTACAAATATAATATAGCGATACTATGTTATTGTATTATTCAACACAATATGCTTAGGTATCAATTAATCCTTTTTCCCACCTACGAATGAGTACTGATGACACCAAGATGGCCGCCAATTGCGTCATAATTGGCTGATCAAAAATACCTGTCCCAGGTATAAAACATCCCTCTCTAAAGAATATCCATCAGCAATTGCAATGAGAAATGGCAAACCAGTAGGAAGCTACAGGACCTAGAATTCTGGCCAAAATTGACATTTTTGGGCACTAAAAAGGTCATAGGACGGCCATCTTGAGTCAGATCGACCCAATTTTGTTATGCTGATGGGCCCTGATTCAAATATAAACGAAAGATCAAGGTAATTGATCAAAGCGTCTTCAAAATTTTTTTCGGGCGACAAAACAAAAATAATGAATTGTCGCTGGAGATAAAACCAAAGTAAAGAATTGTCGTGGGCGATAAAACCAAACTAATGAATTGTCGCGGGCGACAAAACCAAAATAATGAATTGTCGCCGGCGACAAAACCAAAATGGTGAATTGTCCAGGCGACAAAACCAAAATAATGAATTGTCGCCGGCGATCAAACCAAAATAATGAATTGTCACGGGCGATAAAACCAAAATAATGAATTGTCGCGGGCGATAAAACCAAAATAATGAATTATCGCAGGTGACAAAACCAAACTAATGAATTGTCGCGGGCGACAAAACCAAATTAATGAATCGTCGTTGGAGATAAAACCAAAGTAATGAATTGTCGTGGGCGATAAAACCAAAATAATGAATTATCGCGGGTAACAAAACCAAACTAATGAATTGTCGCGGGCGACAAAACCAAAAAAAGAATTGTCGGCGCGACAAAACCAAAATAATGAATTGTCGAAGGCGATAAAACTAAAAATAATGAATTGTCACGGGCGATAAAACCAAAATAATGAATTGTCGCGGGCGACAAAACCGTAATAATGAATTGTCGCGGGCGATAAAACCGTAATAATGAATTGTCGCGGGCGACAAAACCAAAATAATGAATTATCGCGGGCGATAAAACCAAAATAATGAATTGTCTCGGGCGACAAAACCAAAATAATGAATTGTCGTGGACGATAAAAACAAAATATTGAATTGTCGCGGGCGATAAAACCAAAATAATGAATTGTCGCGGGTGACAAAACCAAACTAATGAATTGTCGCGGGCGACAAAACCAAAAAAAGAATTGTCGGTGCGACAAAACCAAAATAATGAATTGTCGCCGGCGACAAAACCAAAATGGTGAATTGTCCAGGCGACAAAACCAAAATAATGAATTGTCGCCGGCGATAAAACCAAAATAATGAATTGTCACGGGCCATAAAACCAAAATAATGAATTGTCGCGGGCGATAAAACCAAAATAATGAATTATCGCAGGTGACAAAACCAAAATAATGAATTATCGCAGGTGACAAAACCAAACTAATGAATTGTCGCGGGCGACAAAACCAAATTAATGAATTGTCGTTGGAGATAAAACCAAAGTAATGAATTGTCGTGGGCGATAAAACCAAAATAATGAATTATCGCGGGTGACAAAACCAAACTAATGAATTGTCGCGGGCGACAAAACCAAAAAAAGAATTGTCGGCGCGACAAAACCAAAATAATGAATTGTCGCGGGCGACAAAACCAAAATGGTGAATTGTCCAGGCGACAAAACCAAAATAATGAATTGTCGCCGGCGATAAAACCAAAATAATGAATTGTCACGGGCGATAAACCTAAAATAATGAATTGTCTCGGACGACAAAAACCAAAATCATGAATTGTCGCGGGCGACAAAACCAAAATGGTGAATTGTCCAGGCGACAAAACCTAAATAATGAATTGTCGCCGGCGATCAAACCAAAATAATGAATTGTCACGGGCGATAAAACCAAAATAATGAATTGTCGCGGGCGATAAAACCAAAATAATGAATTATCGCGGGTGACAAAACCAAACTAATGAATTGTCGCGGGCGACAAAACCAAATTAATGAATCGTCGTTGGAGATAAAACCAAAGTAATGAATTGTCGTGGGCGATAAAACCAAAATAATGAATTATCGCGGGTGACAAAACCAAACTAATGAATTGTCGCGGGCGACAAAACCAAAAAAAGAATTGTCGGCGCGACAAAACCAAAATAATGAATTGTCGCGGGTGACAAAACCAAACTAATGAATTGTCGCGGGCGACAAAACCAAAATAATGAATTGTCGCCGGCGACAAAACCAAAATGGTGAATTGTCCAGGCGACAAAACCAAAATAATGAATTGTCGCCGGCGATAAAACCAAAATAATGAATTGTCGCCGGCGATAAAACCAAAATAATGAATTGTCACGGGCGATAAAACCGAAATAATGAATTGTCGCGGGCGATAAAACCAAAATAATGAATTATCGCAGGTGACAAAACCAAAATAATGAATTATCGCAGGTGACAAAACCAAACTAATGAATTGTCGCGGGCGACAAAACCAAATTAATGAATTGTCGTTGGAGATAAAACCAAAGTAATGAATTGTCGTGGGCGATAAAACCAAAATAATGAATTATCGCGGGTGACAAAACCAAAATAATGAATTGTCGCGGGCGACAAAACCAAAAAAAGAATTGTCGGCGCGACAAAACCAAAATAATGAATTGTCGCGGGCGACAAAACCAAAATGGTGAATTGTCCAGGCGACAAAACCAAAATAATGAATTGTCGCCGGCGATAAAATCAAAATAATGAATTGTCACAGGCGATAAACCTAAAATAATGAATTGTCTCGGGCGACAAAACCAAAATAATGAATTGTCGCGGGCGACAAAACCAAAATAATGAATTGTCGCGGGCGACAAAACCAAAATGGTGAATTGTCCAGGCGACAAAACCAAAATAATGAATTGTCTCCGGCGATAAAACCAAAATAATGAATTGTCACGGGCGATAAACCTAAAATAATGAATTGTCTCGGGCGACAAAACCAAAATGGTGAATTGTCCAGGCGACAAAACCAAAATAAAGAATTGTCGCCGGTGATAAAACCAAAATAATGAATTGTCACGGGCGATAAAACTAAAATAATGAATTGTCTCGCGCGACAAAACCAAAATAATGAATTGTCGCGGGTGACAAAACCAAAATAATGAATTGTCGCGGGCGATAAAACCAAAATAATGAATTATCGCGGGCGATAAAACTAAAAATAATGAATTGTCGAGGCGACAAAACCAAAATAATGAATTGTCGCGGGCGATAAAACCAAAATAATGAATTATCGCGGGCGATAAAACTAAAAATAATGAATTGTCGCGGGCGATTAAACCAAAATAATGAATTGTCGCGGGCGACAAAACCAAAATATTGAATTGTCGCGGGCGACAAAACCTAAAAAAGAATTGTGGGAGCGACAAAACCAAAATAATGAATTGTCGCGGGCGACAAAACCAAAATGGTGAATTGTCCAGGCGATAAAACCAAAATGGTGAATTGTCGCAGGCGAAAAACCAAAATAATGAATTGTCGCGGGCGATAAAACCAAAATGATGAATTGTCGCGGGCGATAAAACCAAACTAATGAATTGACGCGGGCGACAAAACCAAAAAAAGAATTGTGGGGGCAACAAAACCAAAATAATGAATTGTCGCGGGTGACAAAACCAAAATGGTGAATTTTCCAGGCGACAAAACCAAAATGTGAATTGTCGCGGGCGACAAAACCAAAATAATGAATTGTCGCGGGCGATAAAACCAAAATGATGAATTGTCTTGGGCGACAAAACCAAAATAATGAATTGTCGCGGGCGAAAAAACCAAAATAATGAATTATCGCGGGCGATAAAACCAAAATATTGAATTGTCGTGGGCAACAAAACCAAAAAAAAAATTGTCGTGGGCGACTAAAACAAAATATAAAACCAAAATAATGAATTGTCGCGGGCGACAAAACCAAAAAGAAGAATTGTCGTGGGCGACAAAAGCAAAATAATGAATTGTCGCTGGGGTTAAAACAAAGTAATGAATTGTCGCAGGCGACAAAACCAAAATATTGAATTGTCGCGGGCGACAAAACCAGACTAATGAATTGTCGCGACAAAACCAAAATAAAGAATTGTCACGGGCGATAAAACCAAAATAATGAATTATCGCGGGTGACAAAACCAAACTAATGAATTGTCGCGGGCGACAAAACCAAAAAAAGAATTGTCGGCGCGACAAAACCAAAATAATGAATTTTCGCGGGCGATAAAACTAAAAATAATGAATTGTCGAGGCGACAAAACCAAAATAATGAATTGTCGCGGGCGATAAAACCAAAATAATGAATTGTCGCGGGCGATAAAACCAAAATAATGAATTGTCGCGGGCGATAAAACCAAAATAATGAATTGTCGCGGGCGATAAAACCAAAATAATGAATTGTCGCGGGCGATAAAACCAAAATAATGAATTGTCGCGGGCGATAAAACCAAAATAATGAATTGTCGCGGGCGATATAACCAAAATAATGAATTGTCGCGGGCGATAAAACCAAAACAATGAATTATCGCGGGTGACAAAACCAAACTAATGAATTGTCGCGGGCGACAAAACCAAAAAAAGAATTGTCGGCGCGACAAAACCAAAATAATGAATTTTCGCGGGCGATAAAACTAAAAATAATGAATTGTCGAGGCGACAAAACCAAAATAATGAATTGTCGCGGGCGATAAAACCAAAATAATGAATTGTCGCGGGCGATAAAACCAAAATAATGAATTATCGCGGGTGACAAAACCAAACTAATGAATTGTCGTGGGCGACAAAACCAAAAAAAGAATTGTCGGCGCGACAAAACCAAAATAATGAATTGTCGCGGGCGATAAAACCAAAATATTGAATTGTCGCGGACGATAAAACCAAAATAATGAATTGTCTCGGGCGACAAAACCAAAATAATGAATTGTCGCGGACGATAAAAACAAAATATTGAATTGTCGCGGGCGATAAAACCAAAATAATGAATTGTCGCGGGCGACAAAACCAAAATAAAGAATTGTCGCGGGCGATAAAACCAAAATAATGAATTATCGCGGGTGACAAAACCAAAAAAAGAATTGTCGGCGCGACAAAACCAAAATAATGAATTGTTGCGGGCGATAAAACCAAAAAAAGAATTGTCGGCGCGACAAAACCAAAATAATGAATTGTTGCGGGCGATAAAACTAAAAATAATGAATTGTCCCGGGAGACAAAACCGTAATAATGAATTGTCGCGGGCGACAAAACCGTAATAATGAATTGTCGCGGGCGACAAAACCAAAATAATGAATTGTCGCGAGCGATAAAACCGTAATAATGAATTGTCGCGGGCGATAAAACCAAAATATTGAATTGTCGCGGGCGACAAAACCAAAATATTGAATTGTCGAGGCGACAAAAACAAATTAATGAATTGTCTGTGGAGATAAAACCAAAGTAATGAATTGACGTGGGCGATAAAACCAAAATATTGATTGTCGCGGGCGACAAAACCAAACTAATGAATTGTCGCGAGCGATAAAACCAAAAAAAGAATTGTCGGGGCGACATAACCAAAATAATGAATTGTCGCGGGCGACAAAACCAAAATGGTGAATTGTCCAGGCGACAAAACAAAAATAATGAATTATCGCCGGCGATAAAACCAAAATAATGAATTGTCACGGGCGACAAAACCAAAATCTTGAAATGTCGCGGGCGACAAAACCAAACTAATGAATTGTCGTCGCGGGCGACAAAACCAAAAAAAGAATTGTCGAGGCGACAAAACCAAATTAATGAATTGTCGCTGGAGATAAAACCAAAATAATGAATTATCGCGGGTGACAAAACCAAACTAATGAATTGTCGCGGGCGACAAAACCAAAAAAAGAATTGTCGGCGCGACAAAACCAAAATAATGAATTGTCGAAGGCAATAAAACTAAAAATAATGAATTGTCGCGGGCGACAAATCCAAAATATTGAAAAGTCGCGGGCGACAAAACCAAAATATTGAATTGTCGCGGGCGATAAAACCAAAATAATGAATTGTCGCGGGCGACAAAACCGTAATAATGAATCGTCGCGGGCGACAATACCAAAATAATGAATTGTCGCGAGCGATAAAACCAAAATATTGAATTGTCGCGGGCGATAAAACCAAAATATTGAATTGTCGCGGGCGATAAAACCAAAATATTGAATTGTCGCGGGCGACAAAACCAAAATATTGAATTGTCGCGGGCGACAAAACCAAACTAATTAATTGTCGCGGGCGACAAAACCAAAAAAAAAATTGTCGAGGCGACAAAAACAAATTAATGAATTGTCGTTGGAGATAAAACCAAAGTAATGAATTGTCGTGTGCGATAAAACCAAAATATTGATTGTCGCGGGCGACAAAACCAAATTAATGAATTGTCGTGGGCGACAAAACCAAAATAATGAATTGTCGCTGGAGATAAAACCAAAGTAATGAATTGTCGTGGGCGATAAAACCAAAATATTGATTGTCGCGGGCGACAAAACCAAACTAATGAATTGTCGTGGGCGACAAAACCAAAAAAAGAATTGTCGGCGCGACAAAACCAAAATAATGAATTGTCGCGGGCGATAAAACCAAAATATTGAATTGTCGCGGACGATAAAACCAAAATAATGAATTGTCTCGGGCGACAAAACCAAAATAATGAATTGTCGCGGACGATAAAAACAAAATATTGAATTGTCGCGGGCGATAAAACCAAAATAATGAATTGTCGCGGGCGACAAAACCAAAATAAAGAATTGTCGCGGGCGATAAAACCAAAATAATGAATTATCGCGGGTGACAAAACCAAACTAATGAATTGTCGCGGGCGACAAAACCAAAAAAAGAATTGTCGGCGCGACAAAACCAAAATAATGAATTGTTGCGGGCGATAAAACTAAAAATAATGAATTGTCCCGGGAGACAAAACCGTAATAATGAATTGTCGCGGGCGACAAAACCGTAATAATGAATTGTCGCGGGCGACAAAACCAAAATAATGAATTGTCGCGAGCGATAAAACCGTAATAATGAATTGTCGCGGGCGATAAAACCAAAATATTGAATTGTCGCGGGCGACAAAACCAAAATATTGAATTGTCGAGGCGACAAAAACAAATTAATGAATTGTCTGTGGAGATAAAACCAAAGTAATGAATTGACGTGGGCGATAAAACCAAAATATTGATTGTCGCGGGCGACAAAACCAAACTAATGAATTGTCGCGGGCGCCAAAACCAAAATAATGAATTGTCGCTGGAGATAAAAACAAAGTAATGAATTGTCGTGGGCGATAAAACCAAAGTATTGATTGTCGCGGGCGACAAAACCAAACTAATGAATTGTCGCGAGCGATAAAACCGTAATAATGAATTGTCGCGTGCGACAAAACCAAACTAATGAATTGTCGCGGGCGACAAAACCAAAAAAAGAATTGTCGAGGCGACAAAAACCAATTAATGAATTGTCTGTGGAGATAAAACCAAAGTAATGAATTGACGTGGGCGATAAAACCAAAATATTGATTGTCGCGGGCGACAAAACCAAACTAATGAATTGTCGCGGGCGCCAAAACCAAAATAATGAATTGTCGCTGGAGATAAAAACAAAGTAATGAATTGTCGTGGGCGATAAAACCAAAATATTGATTGTCGCGGGCGACAAAACCAAACTAATGAATTGTCGCGGGCGACAAAACCAAAAAAAGAATTGTCGGGGCGACATAACCAAAATAATGAATTGTCGCGGGCGACAAAACCAAAATGGTGAATTGTCCAGGCGACAAAACAAAAATAATGAATTATCGCCGGCGATAAAACCAAAATAATGAATTGTCACGGGCGACAAAACCAAAATCTTGAAATGTCGCGGGCGACAAAACCAAACTAATGAATTGTCGTCGCGGGCGACAAAACCAAAAAAAGAATTGTCGAGGCGACAAAACCAAATTAATGAATTGTCGCTGGAGATAAAACCAAAATAATGAATTATCGCGGGTGACAAAACCAAACTAATGAATTGTCGCGGGCGACAAAACCAAAAAAAGAATTGTCGGCGCGACAAAACCAAAATAATGAATTGTCGAAGGCAATAAAACTAAAAATAATGAATTGTCGCGGGCGACAAATCCAAAATATTGAAAAGTCGCGGGCGACAAAACCAAAATATTGAATTGTCGCGGGCGATAAAACCAAAATAATGAATTGTCGCGGGCGACAAAACCGTAATAATGAATCGTCGCGGGCGACAAAACCAAAATAATGAATTGTCGCGAGCGATAAAACCAAAATATTGAATTGTCGCGGGCGATAAAACCAAAATATTGAATTGTCGCGGGCGATAAAACCAAAATATTGAATTGTCGCGGGCGACAAAACCAAAATATTGAATTGTCGCGGGCGACAAAACCAAACTAATTAATTGTCGCGGGCGACAAAACCAAAAAAAAAATTGTCGAGGCGACAAAAACAAATTAATGAATTGTCGTTGGAGATAAAACCAAAGTAATGAATTGTCGTGTGCGATAAAACCAAAATATTGATTATCGCGGGCGACAAAACCAAATTAATGAATTGTCGTGGGCGACAAAACCAAAATAATGAATTGTCGCTGGAGATAAAACCAAAGTAATGAATTGTCGTGGGCGATAAAACCAAAATATTGATTGTCGCGGGCGACAAAACCAAACTAATGAATTGTCGCGGGCAACAAAACCAAAAACAGAATTGTCGGGGCGACATAACCAAAATAATGAATTGTCGCGGGCGACAAAACCAAAATGGTGAATTGTCCAGGCGACAAAACCAAAATAATGAAATATCGCCAGCGATAAAACCAAAATAATGAATTGTCGCGGGCGACAAAACCAAAATGGTGAATTGTCCAGGCGACAAAACCAAAATAATGAAATATCGCCAGCGATAAAACCAAAATAATGAATTGTCACGGGCGACAAAACCAAAATCTTGAATTGTCGCGGGCGACAAAACCAAAAAAAGAATTGTCGGCGCGACAAAACCAAAATAATGAATTGTCGAAGGCGATAAAACTGAAAATAATGAATTGTCGCGGGCGACAAAACCAAAATATTGAATAGTCGCGGGCGACAAAACCAAAATATTGAATTGTCGCGGGTGATAAAACCAAAATAATGAATTGTCGCGGGCGATAAAACCGTAATAATGAATTGTCGCGGGCGATACAACAAAAATAATGAATTTTCTCAGGCGACAAAACCAAAATAATGAATTATCGCGGGCGATAAAACCAAAATAATGAATTGTCGCGGGCGACAAAACCAAAAAAAAAGAATTGTCGTGGGCGACAAAACCAAAATAATGAATTGTCGCTGGAGATAAAACCAAAGTAATGAATTGTTGTGGGCGATAAAACCAAAATATTGATTGTCGCGGGCGACAAAACCAAACTAATGAATTGTCGCGGGCGACAAAACCAAAAAAAGAATTGTCGGGGCGACAAAACCAAAATAATGAATTGTCGCGGGCGACAAAACCAAACTAATGAATTGTCGCGGGCGACAAAACCAAAAAAAAAATTGTCGAGGCGACAAAAACAAAATTAATGAATTGTCGTTGGAGATAAAACCAAAGTAATGAATTGTCGTGTGCGATAAAACCAAAATATTGATTGTCGCGGGCGACAAAACCAAACTAATGAATTGTCGTGGGTGACAAAACCAAAATAATGAATTGTCGCTGGAGATAAAACCAAAGTAATGAATTGTTGTGGGCGATAAAACCAAAATATTGATTGTCGCGGGCGACAAAACCAAACTAATGAATTGTCGCGGGCGACAAAACCAAAAAAAGAATTGTCGGGGCGACAAAACCAAAATAATGAATTGTCGCGGGCGACAAAACCAAAATGGTGAATTGTCCAGGCGACAAAACCAAAATAATGAATTGTCGCCGGCGATAAAACCAAAATAATGAATTGTCACGGGCGATAGAACTAAAATAATGAATTGTCGCTGGAGATAAAACCAAAGTAATGAATTGTCGTGGGCGATAAAACCAAAATATTGAATGTCGCGGGCGACAAAACCAAACTAATGAATTGTCGCGGGCGACAAAACCAAAATAATGAATTGTCGCGAGCGATAAAACCAAAATATTGAATTGTCGCGGGCGATAAAACCAAAATAATGAATTGTCACGGGCGATAGAACTAAAATAATGAATTGTCGCTGGAGATAAAACCAAAGTAATGAATTGTCGTGGGCGATAAAACCAAAATATTGAATGTCGCGGGCGACAAAACCAAACTAATGAATTGTCGCGGGCGACAAAACCAAAATAATGAATTGTCGCGAGCAATAAAACCAAAATATTGAATTGTCGCGGGCGATAAAACCAAAATATTGAATTGTCGCGGGCGATAAAACCAAAATATTGAATTGTCGCGGGCGACAAAACCAAAATATTGAATTGTCGCGGGCGACAAAACCAAACTAATGAATTGTCGCGGGCGACAAAACCAAAAAAAAAATTGTCGAGGCGACAAAAACAAATTAATGAATTGTCGTTGGAGATAAAACCAAAGTAATGAATTGTCGTGTGCGATAAAACCAAAATATTGATTGTCGCGGGCGACAAAACCAAATTAATGAATTGTCGTGGGCGACAAAACCAAAATAATGAATTGTCGCTGGAGATAAAACCAAAGTAATGAATTGTCGTGGGCGATAAAACCAAAATATTGATTGTCGCGGGCGACAAAACCAAACTAATGAATTGTCGCGGGCGACAAAACCAAAAACAGAATTGTCGGGGCGACATAACCAAAATAATGAATTGTCGCGGGCGACAAAACCAAAATGGTGAATTGTCCAGGCGACAAAACCAAAATAATGAAATATCGCCGGCGATAAAACCAAAATAATGAATTGTCACGGGCGACAAAACCAAAATCTTGAATTGTCGCGGGCGACGAAACCAAAAAAAGAATTGTCGGCGCGACAAAACCAAAATAATGAATTGTCGAAGGCGATAAAACTGAAAATAATGAATTGTCGCGGGCGACAAAACCAAAATATTGAATAGTCGCGGGCGACAAAACCAAAATATTGAATTGTCGCGGGTGATAAAACCAAAATAATGAATTGTCGCGGGCGATAAAACCGTAATAATGAATTGTCGCGGGCGATACAACAAAAATAATGAATTTTCTCAGGCGACAAAACCAAAATAATGAATTATCGCGGGCGATAAAACCAAGATAATGAATTGTCGCGGGCGACAAAACCAAAAAAAAAGAATTGTCGTGGGCGACAAAACCAAAATAATGAATTGTCGCTGGAGATAAAACCAAAGTAATGAATTGTCGTGGGCGATAAAACCAAAATATTGATTGTCGCGGGCGACAAAACCAAACTAATGAATTGTCGCGGGCGACAAAACCAAAAAAAGAATTGTCGGGGCGACAAAACCAAAATAATGAATTGTCGCCGGCGATAAAACCAAAATAATGAATTGTCACGGGCGATAGAACTAAAATAATGAATTGTCGCTGGAGATAAAACCAAAGTAATGAATTGTCGTGGGCGATAAAACCAAAATATTGAATGTCGCGGGCGACAAAACCAAACTAATGAATTGTCGCGGGCGACAAAACCAAAAAAAGAATTGTCGGGGCGACAAAACCAAAATAATGAATTGTCGCGGGCGACAAAACCAAAATGGTGAATTGTCCAGGCGACAAAACCAAAATAATGAATTGTCGCCGGCGATAAAACCAAAATAATGAATTGTCTCGGGCGACAAAACCAAAATAAAGAATTGTCGTGGGCGACAAAACCAAAATAATGAATTGTCGCTGGAGATAAAACCAAAGTAATGAATTGTCGTGGGCGATAAAACCAAAATATTGAATTGTCGCGGGCGATAAAACCAAAATATTGAATTGTCGCGGGCGATAAAACCAAAATATTGAATTGTCGCGGGCGACAAAACCAAAATATTGAATTGTCGCGGGCGACAAAACCAAACTAATGAATTGTCGCGGGCGACAAAACCAAAAAAAAAATTGTCGAGGCGACAAAAACAAATTAATGAATTGTCGTTGGAGATAAAACCAAAGTAATGAATTGTCGTGTGCGATAAAACCAAAATATTGATTGTCGCGGGCGACAAAACCAAATTAATGAATTGTCGTGGGCGACAAAACCAAAATAATGAATTGTCGCTGGAGATAAAACCAAAGTAATGAATTGTCGTGGGCGATAAAACCAAAATATTGATTGTCGCGGGCGACAAAACCAAACTAATGAATTGTCGCGGGCGACAAAACCAAAAACAGAATTGTCGGGGCGACATAACCAAAATAATGAATTGTCGCGGGCGACAAAACCAAAATGGTGAATTGTCCAGGCGACAAAACCAAAATAATGAAATATCGCCGGCGATAAAACCAAAATAATGAATTGTCACGGGCGACAAAACCAAAATCTTGAATTGTCGCGGGCGACGAAACCAAAAAAAGAATTGTCGGCGCGACAAAACCAAAATAATGAATTGTCGAAGGCGATAAAACTGAAAATAATGAATTGTCGCGGGCGACAAAACCAAAATATTGAATAGTCGCGGGCGACAAAACCAAAATATTGAATTGTCGCGGGTGATAAAACCAAAATAATGAATTGTCGCGGGCGATAAAACCGTAATAATGAATTGTCGCGGGCGATACAACAAAAATAATGAATTTTCTCAGGCGACAAAACCAAAATAATGAATTATCGCGGGCGATAAAACCAAAATAATGAATTGTCGCGGGCGACAAAACCAAAAAAAAAGAATTGTCGTGGGCGACAAAACCAAAATAATGAATTGTCGCTGGAGATAAAACCAAAGTAATGAATTGTCGTGGGCGATAAAACCAAAATATTGATTGTCGCGGGCGACAAAACCAAACTAATGAATTGTCGCGGGCGACAAAACCAAAAAAAGAATTGTCGGGGCGACAAAACCAAAATAATGAATTGTCGCGGGCGACAAAACCAAAATGGTGAATTGTCCAGGCGACAAAACCAAAATAATGAATTGTCGCCGGCGATAAAACCAAAATAATGAATTGTCACGGGCGATAGAACTAAAATAATGAATTGTCGCTGGAGATAAAACCAAAGTAATGAATTGTCGTGGGCGATAAAACCAAAATATTGAATGTCGCGGGCGACAAAACCAAACTAATGAATTGTCGCGGGCGACAAAACCAAAAAAAGAATTGTCGGGGCGACAAAACCAAAATAATGAATTGTCGCGGGCGACAAAACCAAAATGGTGAATTGTCCAGGCGACAAAACCAAAATAATGAATTGTCGCCGGCGATAAAACCAAAATAATGAATTGTCTCGGGCGACAAAACCAAAATAAAGAATTGTCGTGGGCGACAAAACCAAAATAATGAATTGTCGCTGGAGATAAAACCAAAGTAATGAATTGTCGTGGGCGATAAAACCAAAATATTGATTGTCGCGGGCGACAAAACCAAACTAATGAATTGTCGCGGGCGACAAAACCAAAAAAAGAATTGTCGGGGCGACATAACCAAAATAATGAATTGTCGCGGGCGACAAAACCAAAATGGTGAATTGTCCAGGCGACAAAACCAAAATAATGAATTATCGCCGGCGATAAAACCAAAATAATGAATTGTCACGGGCGACAAAACCAAAATCTTGAATTGTCGCGGGCGACAAAACCAAAAAAAGAATTGTCGGCGCGACAAAACCAAAATAATGAATTGTCGAAGGCGATAAAACTGAAAATAATGAATTGTCGCGGGCGACAAAACCAAAATATTGAATAGTCGCGGGCGACAAAACCAAAATATTGAATTGTCGCGGGTGATAAAACCAAAATAATGAATTGTCGCGGGCGATAAAACCGTAATAATGAATTGTCGCGGGCGATACAACAAAAATAATGAACCGTCGCGGGCGACAAAACCAAAAAAAAAGAATTGTCGTGGGCGACAAAACCAAAATAATGAATTGTCGCTGGAGATAAAACCAAAGTAATGAATTGTCGTGTGCGATAAAACCAAAATATTGATTGTCGCGGGCGACAAAACCAAACTAATGAATTGTCGCGGGCGACAAAACCAAAAAAAGAATTGTCGGGGCGACAAAACCAAAATAATGAATTGTCGCGGGCGACAAAACCAAAATGGTGAATTGTCCAGGCGACAAAACCAAAATAATGAATTGTCGCCGGCGATAAAACCAAAATAATGAATTGTCACGGGCGATAAAACTAAAATAATGAATTGTCGCTGGAGATAAAACCAAAGTAATGAATTGTCGTGGGCGATAAAACCAAAATATTGAATGTCGCGGGCGACAAAACCAAACTAATGAATTGTCGCGGGCGACAAAACCAAAAAAAGAATTGTCGGGGCGACAAAACCAAAATAATGAATTGTCGCGGGCGACAAAACCAAAATGGTGAATTGTCCAGGCGACAAAACCAAAATAATGAATTGTCGCCGGCGATAAAACCAAAATAATGAATTGTCTCGGGCGACAAAACCAAAATAAAGAATTGTCACGGGCGATAAAACCAAATAATGAATTATCGCGGGTGACAAAACCAAACTAATGAATTGTCGCGGGCGACAAAACCAAAAAAAGAATTGTCGGTGCGACAAAACCAAAATAATGAATTGTCGCGGGCGACAAAACCAAAATGGTGAATTGTCCGAGCGACAAAACCAAAATAATGAATTGTCGCCGGCGATAAAACCAAAATAATGAATTGTCACGGGCGATAAAACTAAAATAATGAATTGTCTCGCGCGACAAAACCAAAATAATGAATTGTCGCGGGCGACAAAACCAAACTAATGAATTGTCTCGGGCGACAAAACCAAAATAAAGAATTGTTACGGGCGATAAAACCAAAATAATGCATTATCGCGGGTGACAAAACCAAACTAATGAATTGTCGCGGGCGACAAAACCAAAAAAAGAATTGTCGGCGCGACAAAACCAAAATAATGAATTGTCGCGGGCGATAAAACTAAAAATAATGAATTGTCGCGGGCGACAAAACCAAAATATTGAATTGTCGCGGGCGACAAAACCAAAATATTGAATTGTCGCGGGCGACAAAACCAAAATGGTGAATTGTCCAGGCGACAAAACCAAAATAATGAATTGTCGCCGGCGATAAAACCAAAATAATGAATTGTCACGGGCGATAAACCTAAAATAATGAATTGTCTCGGGCGACAAAACCAAAATAATGAATTGTCGCGGGCGACAAAACCAAAATAATGAATTGTCACGGGCGATAAACCTAAAATAATGAATTGTCTCGGGCGACAAAACCAAAATAATGAATTGTCGCGGGCGACAAAACCAAAATAATGAATTGTCGCGGGCGACAAAACCAAAATGGTGAATTGTCCAGGCGACTATATGGAATAACTAATGTCCTTCAAAACTCACCACAATCATAGACGATGTCATGAACTACAACTTTGCCATTGATCATGGTAACAAAATATGCCTTCCTACAAATATAATATAGCGATACTATGTTATTGTATTATTCAACACAATATGCTTAGGTATCAATTAATCCTTTTTCCCACCTACGAATGAGTACTGATGACACCAAGATGGCCGCCAATTGCGTCATAATTGGCTGATCAAAAATACCTGTCCCAGGTATAAAACATCCCTCTCTAAAGAATATCCATCAGCAATTGCAATGAGAAATGGCAAACCAGTAGGAAGCTACAGGACCTAGAATTCTGGCCAAAATTGACATTTTTGGGCACTAAAAAGGTCATAGGGCGGCCATCTTGAGTCAGATCGACCCAATTTTTGTTATGCTGATGGGCCCTGATTCAAATATAAACGAAAGATCAAGGTAATTGATCAAAGCGTCTTCAAAATTTTTTTCGGGCGACAAAACAAAAATAATGAATTGTCGCTGGAGATAAAACCAAAGTAAAGAATTGTCGTGGGCGATAAAACCAAACTAATGAATTGTCGCGGGCGACAAAACCAAAAAAAGAATTGTCGAGGCGACAAAACCAAAATAATGAATTGTCGCCGGCGACAAAACCAAAATGGTGAATTGTCCAGGCGACAAAACCAAAATAATGAATTGTCGCCGGCGATCAAACCAAAATAATGAATTGTCACGGGCGATAAAACCAAAATAATGAATTGTCGCGGGTGATAAAACCAAAATAATGAATTATCGCAGGTGACAAAACCAAACTAATGAATTGTCGCGGGCGACAAAACCAAATTAATGAATCGTCGTTGGAGATAAAACCAAAGTAATGAATTGTCGTGGGCGATAAAACCAAAATAATGAATTATCGCGGGTAACAAAACCAAACTTATGAATTATCGCGGGCGACAAAACCAAAAAAAGAATTGTCGGCGCGACAAAACCAAAATAATGAATTGTCGAAGGCGATAAAACTAAAAATAATGAATTGTCGCGGGCGATAAAACCAAAATATTGAATTATCGCGGGTGACAAAACCAAACTAATGAATTGTCGCGGGCGACAAAACCAAAAAAAGAATTGTCGGCGCGACAAAACCAAAATAATGAATTGTCGAAGGCGATAAAACTAAAAATAATGAATTGTCGCGGGCGACAAAACCAAAATATTGAATAATCGCGGGCGATAAAACCAAAATAATGAATTGTCGCGGGCGACAAAACCGTAATAATGAATTGTTGCGGGCGGTAAAACCACAATAATGAATTGACGCGGGCGTTAAAACCAAAATATTGAATTGTCGCAGGCGATAAAACCAAAATAAGGAATTGTTGCGGACGACAAAAACAAAATATTGAATTGTTGCGTGCGACAAAACCAAAATAATGAATTGACAAAACCAAACTAGGGGTCCAGGGACACCGTGCTCACTTGGGACAATCTAACAATTTCAATACATAACGCCCTCTAGTGACCATATACAAAAACCAATGACATTGAAAGCCACCACAATCATAGAACATGTGAGCAGCTTTGATTTTGTAATTGATTGTGATAACAAAATATGCCTCGTTACCAATTTAATATGGAAATACTAAGCCATTCTACTATTCAACGCCCCCTGGTGACTATATGGAATAACTAATGTCCTTAAAAACTCACCACAATCATAGACGATGTCATGAACTACAACTTTGCAATTGATCATAGTAACAAAATATGCCTAGGTACCAATCTAATAAGGAAAAACTAAGCTTTTCTACTATTCAACGCCCCCTGGTGACTATATGGAATAACTAATGTCCTTAAAAACTCACCACAATCATAGACGATGTCATGAACTACAATTTTGCCATTGATCATGGTAACAAAATATGCCTTGGTACAAATATAATATAGCGATACTAAGTTATTGTATTATTCAACGCCCCCTGATGGCCACATACAAAAACCAATGACCTTGAAACTCACCAAAATCATAGAACACGTTATGGGCTACAACTTTCCAATTGAATATCCAATATGCTTAGGTATCGATTAATTGTGGAAAAACTTTCCCACCTACGAATGAGTACTGATGACACCAAGATGGCCGCCAATTGCGTCATAATTGGCTGATCAAAAATACCTGTCCCAGGTATAAAACATCCCTCTCTAAAGAATATCCATCAGCAATTGCAATGAGAAATGGCAAACCAGTAGGAAGCTACAGGACCTAGAATTCTGGCCAAAATTGACATTTTTGGGCACTAAAAAGGTCATAGGAAGGCCATCTTGAGTCAGATCGAAAATGGTGAATTGTCCAGGCGACAAAACTAAAATGGTGAATTGTCGCGGGCGACAAAACCAAAATAATGATTTTGTCGCGGGCGATAAAACCAAAATGATGAATTGTCTCGGGCGACAAAACCAAAATAATGAATTGTCGCGGGACAAAACCAAAATAATGAATTATCGCGGGCGATAAAACCAAAATAATGAAATGTCGCAGGCGAAAAAACCAAAATATTGAATTGTCGCGGGCGACAAAACCAAAGAATTGAATTGTCGCGGGCGACAAAACCAGACTAATGAATTGTCGCCGGCGACAAAACCAAAAAAAGAATTGTTGGGGCGACAAAACCAAAATAATGAATTGTCGCTGGAGATAAAACCAAAGTAATGAATTGTCGCAGGCGATAAAACCAAAATAATGAATTGTCGCGGGTGACAAAACCAAAATGGTGAATTGTCGCGGGCAACAAAACCAAAATAATGAATTGTCTCGGGCGACAAAACCAAAATAATGAATTGTCTCGGGCGACAAAACCAAAATAATGAATTATCGCGGGCGATAAAACCAAAATATTGAATTGTCGCAGGCGATAAAACCAAAATATTGAATTGTCGCGGGGGACAAAACCAAAAAAAAAATTGTCGCGGGCGACAAAACGAAAATAATCAATTGTCGCTGGCGATAAAACCAAAGTAGTGAATTGTCGTGGGCGATAAAACCAAAATAATGAATTGTCGCGGGCGATAAAACCAAAATAATGAATTGTCGCGGGCGATAAAACCAAAATAATGAATTGTCGCGGGCGATAAAACCAAAATAATGAATTGTCGCGGGCGATAAAACCAAAATAATGAATTGTCGCGGGCGATAAAACCAAAATAATGAATTGTCGCGGGCGATAAAACCAAAATAATGAATTGTCGCGGGCGATAAAACCAAAATAATGAATTGTCGCGGGCGATAAAACCAAAATAATGAATTGTCGCGGGCGATAAAACCAAAATAATGAATTGTCGCGGGCGATAAAACCAAAATAATGAATTGTCGCGGGCGATAAAACCAAAATAATGAATTATCGCGGGCGATAAAACTAAAAATAATGAATTGTCGCGGGCGATTAAACCAAAATAATGAATTGTCGCGGGCGACAAAACCAAAATATTGAATTGTCGCGGGCGACAAAACCTAAAAAAGAATTGTGGGAGCGACAAAACCAAAATAATGAATTGTCGCGGGCGACAAAACCAAAATGGTGAATTGTCCAGGCGATAAAACCAAAATGGTGAATTGTCGCAGGCGAAAAACCAAAATAATGAATTGTCGCGGGCGACAAAACCAAAAAAAGAATTGTGGGGGCAACAAAACCAAAATAATGAATTGTCGCGGGTGACAAAACCAAAATGGTGAATTTTCCAGGCGACAAAACCAAAATGTGAATTGTCGCGGGCGACAAAACCAAAATAATGAATTGTCGCGGGCGATAAAACCAAAATGATGAATTGTCTTGGGCGACAAAACCAAAATAATGAATTGTCGCGGGCGAAAAAACCAAAATAATGAATTATCGCGGGCGATAAAACCAAAATATTGAATTGTCGTGGGCAACAAAACCAAAAAAAAAATTGTCGTGGGCGACTAAAACAAAATATAAAACCAAAATAATGAATTGTCGCGGGCGACAAAACCAAAAAGAAGAATTGTCGTGGGCGACAAAAGCAAAATAATGAATTGTCGCTGGGGTTAAAACAAAGTAATGAATTGTCGCAGGCGACAAAACCAAAATATTGAATTGTCGCGGGCGACAAAACCAGACTAATGAATTGTCGCGACAAAACCAAAATAAAGAATTGTCACGGGCGATAAAACCAAAATAATGAATTATCGCGGGTGACAAAACCAAACTAATGAATTGTCGCGGGCGACAAAACCAAAAAAAGAATTGTCGGCGCGACAAAACCAAAATAATGAATTTTCGCGGGCGATAAAACTAAAAATAATGAATTGTCGAGGCGACAAAACCAAAATAATGAATTGTCGCGGGCGATAAAACCAAAATAATGAATTGTCGCGGGCGATAAAACCAAAATAATGAATTGTCGCGGGCGATAAAACCAAAATAATGAATTGTCGCGGGCGATAAAACCAAAGTAATGAATTGTCGCGGGCGATAAAACCAAAATAATGAATTGTCGCGGGCGATAAAACAAAAATAATGAATTGTCGCGGGCGATATAACCAAAATAATGAATTGTCGCGGGCGATAAAACCAAAACAATGAATTATCGCGGGTGACAAAACCAAACTAATGAATTGTCGCGGGCGACAAAACCAAAAAAAGAATTGTCGGCGCGACAAAACCAAAATAATGAATTTTCGCGGGCGATAAAACTAAAAATAATGAATTGTCGAGGCGACAAAACCAAAATAATGAATTGTCGCGGGCGATAAAACCAAAATAATGAATTGTCGCGGGCGATAAAACCAAAATAATGAATTATCGCAGGTGACAAAACCAAACTAATGAATTGTCGTGGGCGACAAAACCAAAAAAAGAATTGTCGGCGCGACAAAACCAAAATAATGAATTGTCGCGGGCGATAAAACCAAAATATTGAATTGTCGCGGACGATAAAACCAAAATAATGAATTGTCTCGGGCGACAAAACCAAAATAATGAATTGTCGCGGACGATAAAAACAAAATATTGAATTGTCGCGGGCGATAAAACCAAAATATTGAATTGTCGCGGGCGATAAAACCAAAATATTGAATTGTCGCGGGCGACAAAACCAAAATATTGAATTGTCGCGGGCGACAAAACCAAACTAATGAATTGTCGCGGGCGACAAAACCAAAAAAAAAATTGTCGAGGCGACAAAAACAAATTAATGAATTGTTGCGGGCGATAAAACTAAAAATAATGAATTGTCCCGGGAGACAAAACCGTAATAATGAATTGTCGCGGGCGACAAAACCGTAATAATGAATTGTCGCGGGCGACAAAACCAAAATAATGAAATGTCGCGAGCGATAAAACCGTAATAATGAATTGTCGCGGGCGATAAAACCAAAATATTGAATTGTCGCGGGCGACAAAACCAAAATATTGAATTGTCGAGGCGACAAAAACAAATTAATGAATTGTCTGTGGAGATAAAACCAAAGTAATGAATTGACGTGGGCGATAAAACCAAAATATTGATTGTGGCGGGCGACAAAACCAAACTAATGAATTGTCGCGGGCGCCAAAACCAAAATAATGAATTGTCGCTGGAGATAAAAACAAAGTAATGAATTGTCGTGGGCGATAAAACCAAAATATTGATTGTCGCGGGCGACAAAACCAAACTAATGAATTGTCGCGAGCGATAAAACCGTAATAATGAATTGTCGCGTGCGACAAAACCAAACTAATGAATTGTCGCGGGCGACAAAACCAAAAAAAGAATTGTCGAGGCGACAAAAACCAATTAATGAATTGTCTGTGGAGATAAAACCAAAGTAATGAATTGACGTGGGCGATAAAACCAAAATATTGATTGTCGCGGGCGACAAAACCAAACTAATGAATTGTCTCGGGCGCCAAAACCAAAATAATGAATTGTCGCTGGAGATAAAAACAAAGTAATGAATTGTCGTGGGCGATAAAACCAAAATATTGATTGTCGCGGGCGACAAAACCAAACTAATGAATTGTCGCGGGCGACAAAACCAAAAAAAGAATTGTCGGGGCGACATAACCAAAATAATGAATTGTCGCGGGCGACAAAACCAAAATGGTGAATTGTCCAGGCGACAAAACAAAAATAATGAATTATCGCCGGCGATAAAACCAAAATAATGAATTGTCACGGGCGACAAAACCAAAATCTTGAAATGTCGCGGGCGACAAAACCAAACTAATGAATTGTCGTCGCGGGCGACAAAACCAAAAAAAGAATTGTCGAGGCGACAAAACCAAATTAATGAATTGTCGCTGGAGATAAAACCAAAATAATGAATTATCGCGGGTGACAAAACCAAACTAATGAATTGTCGCGGGCGACAAAACCAAAAAAAGAATTGTCGGCGCGACAAAACCAAAATAATGAATTGTCGAAGGCAATAAAACTAAAAATAATGAATTGTCGCGGGCGACAAATCCAAAATATTGAAAAGTCGCGGGCGACAAAACCAAAATATTGAATTGTCGCGGGCGATAAAACCAAAATAATGAATTGTCGCGGGCGACAAAACCGTAATAATGAATCGTCGCGGGCGACAAAACCAAAATAATGAATTGTCGCGAGCGATAAAACCAAAATATTGAATTGTCGCGGGCGATAAAACCAAAATATTGAATTGTCGCGGGCGATAAAACCAAAATATTGAATTGTCGCGGGCGACAAAACCAAAATATTGAATTGTCGCGGGCGACAAAACCAAACTAATTAATTGTCGCGGGCGACAAAACCAAAAAAAAAATTGTCGAGGCGACAAAAACAAATTAATGAATTGTCGTTGGAGATAAAACCAAAGTAATGAATTGTCGTGTGCGATAAAACCAAAATATTGATTGTCGCGGGCGACAAAACCAAATTAATGAATTGTCGTGGGCGACAAAACCAAAATAATGAATTGTCGCTGGAGATAAAACCAAAGTAATGAATTGTCGTGGGCGATAAAACCAAAATATTGATTGTCGCGGGCGACAAAACCAAACTAATGAATTGTCGCGGGCGACAAAACCAAAAACAGAATTGTCGGGGCGACATAACCAAAATAATGAATTGTCGCGGGCGACAAAACCAAAATGGTGAATTGTCCAGGCGACAAAACCAAAATAATGAAATATCGCCAGCGATAAAACCAAAATAATGAATTGTCGCGGGCGACAAAACCAAAATGGTGAATTGTCCAGGCGACAAAACCAAAATAATGAAATATCGCCAGCGATAAAACCAAAATAATGAATTGTCACGGGCGACAAAACCAAAATCTTGAATTGTCGCGGGCGACAAAACCAAAAAAAGAATTGTCGGCGCGACAAAACCAAAATAATGAATTGTCGAAGGCGATAAAACTGAAAATAATGAATTGTCGCGGGCGACAAAACCAAAATATTGAATAGTCGCGGGCGACAAAACCAAAATATTGAATTGTCGCGGAGATAAAAACAAAGTAATGAATTGTCGTGGGCGATAAAACCAAAATATTGATTGTCGCGGGCGACAAAACCAAACTAATGAATTGTCGCGAGCGATAAAACCGTAATAATGAATTGTCGCGTGCGACAAAACCAAACTAATGAATTGTCGCGGGCGACAAAACCAAAAAAAGAATTGTCGAGGCGACAAAAACCAATTAATGAATTGTCTGTGGAGATAAAACCAAAGTAATGAATTGACGTGGGCGATAAAACCAAAATATTGATTGTCGCGGGCGACAAAACCAAACTAATGAATTGTCGCGGGCGCCAAAACCAAAATAATGAATTGTCGCTGGAGATAAAAACAAAGTAATGAATTGTCGTGGGCGATAAAACCAAAATATTGATTGTCGCGGGCGACAAAACCAAACTAATGAATTGTCGCGGGCGACAAAACCAAAAAAAGAATTGTCGGGGCGACATAACCAAAATAATGAATTGTCGCGGGCGACAAAACCAAAATGGTGAATTGTCCAGGCGACAAAACAAAAATAATGAATTATCGCCGGCGATAAAACCAAAATAATGAATTGTCACGGGCGACAAAACCAAAATCTTGAAATGTCGCGGGCGACAAAACCAAACTAATGAATTGTCGTCGCGGGCGACAAAACCAAAAAAAGAATTGTCGAGGCGACAAAACCAAATTAATGAATTGTCGCTGGAGATAAAACCAAAATAATGAATTATCGCGGGTGACAAAACCAAACTAATGAATTGTCGCGGGCGACAAAACCAAAAAAAGAATTGTCGGCGCGACAAAACCAAAATAATGAATTGTCGAAGGCAATAAAACTAAAAATAATGAATTGTCGCGGGCGACAAATCCAAAATATTGAAAAGTCGCGGGCGACAAAACCAAAATATTGAATTGTCGCGGGCGATAAAACCAAAATAATGAATTGTCGCGGGCGACAAAACCGTAATAATGAATCGTCGCGGGCGACAAAACCAAAATAATGAATTGTCGCGAGCGATAAAACCAAAATATTGAATTGTCGCGGGCGATAAAACCAAAATATTGAATTGTCGCGGGCGATAAAACCAAAATATTGAATTGTCGCGGGCGACAAAACCAAAATATTGAATTGTCGCGGGCGAGAAAACCAAACTAATTAATTGTCGCGGGCGACAAAACCAAAAAAAAAATTGTCGAGGCGACAAAAACAAATTAATGAATTGTCGTTGGAGATAAAACCAAAGTAATGAATTGTCGTGTGCGATAAAACCAAAATATTGATTGTCGCGGGCGACAAAACCAAATTAATGAATTGTCGTGGGCGACAAAACCAAAATAATGAATTGTCGCTGGAGATAAAACCAAAGTAATGAATTGTCGTGGGCGATAAAACCAAAATATTGATTGTCGCGGGCGACAAAACCAAACTAATGAATTGTCGCGGGCGACAAAACCAAAAACAGAATTGTCGGGGCGACATAACCAAAATAATGAATTGTCGCGGGCGACAAAACCAAAATGGTGAATTGTCCAGGCGACAAAACCAAAATAATGAAATATCGCCAGCGATAAAACCAAAATAATGAATTGTCGCGGGCGACAAAACCAAAATGGTGAATTGTCCAGGCGACAAAACCAAAATAATGAAATATCGCCAGCGATAAAACCAAAATAATGAATTGTCACGGGCGACAAAACCAAAATCTTGAATTGTCGCGGGCGACAAAACCAAAAAAAGAATTGTCGGCGCGACAAAACCAAAATAATGAATTGTCGAAGGCGATAAAACTGAAAATAATGAATTGTCGCGGGCGACAAAACCAAAATATTGAATAGTCGCGGGCGACAAAACCAAAATATTGAATTGTCGCGGGTGATAAAACCAAAATAATGAATTGTCGCGGGCGATAAAACCGTAATAATGAATTGTCGCGGGCGATACAACAAAAATAATGAATTTTCTCAGGCGACAAAACCAAAATAATGAATTATCGCGGGCGATAAAACCAAAATAATGAATTGTCGCGGGCGACAAAACCAAAAAAAAAGAATTGTCGTGGGCGACAAAACCAAAATAATGAATTGTCGCTGGAGATAAAACCAAAGTAATGAATTGTTGTGGGCGATAAAACCAAAATATTGATTGTCGCGGGCGACAAAACCAAACTAATGAATTGTCGCGGGCGACAAAACCAAAAAAAGAATTGTCGGGGCGACAAAACCAAAATGGTGAATTGTCCAGGCGACAAAACCAAAATAATGAATTGTCGCCGGCGATAAAACCAAAATAATGAATTGTCACAGGCGATAGAACTAAAATAATGAATTGTCGCTGGAGATAAAACCAAAGTAATGAATTGTCGTGGGCGATAAAACCAAAATATTGAATGTCGCGGGCGACAAAACCAAACTAATGAATTGTCGCGGGCGACAAAACCAAAATAATGAATTGTCGCGAGCGATAAAACCAAAATATTGAATTGTCGCGGGCGATAAAACCAAAATATTGAATTGTCGCGGGCGATAAAACCAAAATATTGAATTGTCGCGGGCGACAAAACCAAAATATTGAATTGTCGCGGGCGACAAAACCAAACTAATGAATTGTCGCGGGCGACAAAACCAAAAAAAAAATTGTCGAGGCGACAAAAACAAATTAATGAATTGTCGTTGGAGATAAAACCAAAGTAATGAATTGTCGTGTGCGATAAAACCAAAATATTGATTGTCGCGGGCGACAAAACCAAATTAATGAATTGTCGTGGGCGACAAAACCAAAATAATGAATTGTCGCTGGAGATAAAACCAAAGTAATGAATTGTCGTGGGCGATAAAACCAAAATATTGATTGTCGCGGGCGACAATACCAAACTAATGAATTGTCGCGGGCGACAAAACCAAAAACAGAATTGTCGGGGCGACATAACCAAAATAATGAATTGTCGCGGGCGACAAAACCAAAATGGTGAATTGTCCAGGCGACAAAACCAAAATAATGAAATATCGCCGGCGATAAAACCAAAATAATGAATTGTCACGGGCGACAAAACCAAAATCTTGAATTGTCGCGGGCGACGAAACCAAAAAAAGAATTGTCGGCGCGACAAAACCAAAATAATGAATTGTCGAAGGCGATAAAACTGAAAATAATGAATTGTCGCGGGCGACAAAACCAAAATATTGAATAGTCGCGGGCGACAAAACCAAAATATTGAATTGTCGCGGGTGATAAAACCAAAATAATGAATTGTCGCGGGCGATAAAACCGTAATAATGAATTGTCGCGGGCGATACAACAAAAATAATGAATTTTCTCAGGCGACAAAACCAAAATAATGAATTATCGCGGGCGATAAAACCAAAATAATGAATTGTCGCGGGCGACAAAACCAAAAAAAAAGAATTGTCGTGGGCGACAAAACCAAAATAATGAATTGTCGCTGGAGATAAAACCAAAGTAATGAATTGTCGTGGGCGATAAAACCAAAATATTGATTGTCGCGGGCGACAAAACCAAACTAATGAATTGTCGCGGGCGACAAAACCAAAAAAAGAATTGTCGGGGCGACAAAACCAAAATAATGAATTGTCGCGGGCGACAAAACCAAAATGGTGAATTGTCCAGGCGACAAAACCAAAATAATGAATTGTCGCCGGCGATAAAACCAAAATAATGAATTGTCACGGGCGATAGAACTAAAATAATGAATTGTCGCTGGAGATAAAACCAAAGTAATGAATTGTCGTGGGCGATAAAACCAAAATATTGAATGTCGCGGGCGACAAAACCAAACTAATGAATTGTCGCGGGCGACAAAACCAAAAAAAGAATTGTCGGGGCGACAAAACCAAAATAATGAATTGTCGCGGGCGACAAAACCAAAATGGTGAATTGTCCAGGCGACAAAACCAAAATAATGAATTGTCGCCGGCGATAAAACCAAAATAATGAATTGTCTCGGGCGACAAAACCAAAATAAAGAATTGTCGTGGGCGACAAAACCAAAATAATGAATTGTCGCTGGAGATAAAACCAAAGTAATGAATTGTCGTGGGCGATAAAACCAAAATATTGATTGTCGCGGGCGACAAAACCAAACTAATGAATTGTCGCGGGCGACAAAACCAAAAAAAGAATTGTCGGGGCGACATAACCAAAATAATGAATTGTCGCGGGCGACAAAACCAAAATGGTGAATTGTCCAGGCGACAAAACCAAAATAATGAATTATCGCCGGCGATAAAACCAAAATAATGAATTGTCACGGGCGACAAAACCAAAATCTTGAATTGTCGCGGACGACAAAACCAAAAAAAGAATTGTCGGCGCGACAAAACCAAAATAATGAATTGTCGAAGGCGATAAAACTGAAAATAATGAATTGTCGCGGGCGACAAAACCAAAATATTGAATAGTCGCGGGCGACAAAACCAAAATATTGAATTGTCGCGGGTGATAAAACCAAAATAATGAATTGTCGCGGGCGATAAAACCGTAATAATGAATTGTCGCGGGCGATACAACAAAAATAATGAACCGTCGCGGGCGACAAAACCAAAAAAAAAGAATTGTCGTGGGCGACAAAACCAAAATAATGAATTGTCGCTGGAGATAAAACCAAAGTAATGAATTGTCGTGTGCGATAAAACCAAAATATTGATTGTCGCGGGCGACAAAACCAAACTAATGAATTGTCGCGGGCGACAAAACCAAAAAAAGAATTGTCGGGGCGACAAAACCAAAATAATGAATTGTCGCGGGCGACAAAACCAAAATGGTGAATTGTCCAGGCGACAAAACCAAAATAATGAATTGTCGCCGGCGATAAAACCAAAATAATGAATTGTCACGGGCGATAAAACTAAAATAATGAATTGTCGCTGGAGATAAAACCAAAGTAATGAATTGTCGTGGGCGATAAAACCAAAATATTGAATGTCGCGGGCGACAAAACCAAACTAATGAATTGTCGCGGGCGACAAAACCAGAAAAAGAATTGTCGGGGCGACAAAACCAAAATAATGAATTGTCGCGGGCGACAAAACCAAAATGGTGAATTGTCCAGGCGACAAAACCAAAATAATGAATTGTCGCCGGCGATAAAACCAAAATAATGAATTGTCTCGGGCGACAAAACCAAAATAAAGAATTGTCACGGGCGATAAAACCAAATAATGAATTATCGCGGGTGACAAAACCAAACTAATGAATTGTCGCGGGCGACAAAACCAAAAAAAGAATTGTCGGTGCGACAAAACCAAAATAATGAATTGTCGCGGGCGACAAAACCAAAATGGTGAATTGTCCGAGCGACAAAACCAAAATAATGAATTGTCGCCGGCGATAAAACCAAAATAATGAATTGTCACGGGCGATAAAACTAAAATAATGAATTGTCTCGCGCGACAAAACCAAAATAATGAATTGTCGCGGGCGACAAAACCAAACTAATGAATTGTCTCGGGCGACAAAACCAAAATAAAGAATTGTTACGGGCGATAAAACCAAAATAATGCATTATCGCGGGTGACAAAACCAAACTAATGAATTGTCGCGGGCGACAAAACCAAAAAAAGAATTGTCGGCGCGACAAAACCAAAATAATGAATTGTCGCGGGCGATAAAACTAAAAATAATGAATTGTCGCGGGCGACAAAACCAAAATATTGAATTGTCGCGGGCGACAAAACCAAAATATTGAATTGTCGCGGGCGACAAAACCAAAATGGTGAATTGTCCAGGCGACAAAACCAAAATAATGAATTGTCGCCGGCGATAAAACCAAAATAATGAATTGTCACGGGCGATAAACCTAAAATAATGAATTGTCTCGGGCGACAAAACCAAAATAATGAATTGTCGCGGGCGACAAAACCAAAATAATGAATTGTCACGGGCGATAAACCTAAAATAATGAATTGTCTCGGGCGACAAAACCAAAATAATGAATTGTCGCGGGCGACAAAACCAAAATAATGAATTGTCGCGGGCGACAAAACCAAAATGGTGAATTGTCCAGGCGACTATATGGAATAACTAATGTCCTTCAAAACTCACCACAATCATAGACGATGTCATGAACTACAACTTTGCCATTGATCATGGTAACAAAATATGCCTTCCTACAAATATAATATAGCGATACTATGTTATTGTATTATTCAACACAATATGCTTAGGTATCAATTAATCCTTTTTCCCACCTACGAATGAGTACTGATGACACCAAGATGGCCGCCAATTGCGTCATAATTGGCTGATCAAAAATACCTGTCCCAGGTATAAAACATCCCTCTCTAAAGAATATCCATCAGCAATTGCAATGAGAAATGGCAAACCAGTAGGAAGCTACAGGACCTAGAATTCTGGCCAAAATTGACATTTTTGGGCACTAAAAAGGTCATAGGGCGGCCATCTTGAGTCAGATCGACCCAATTTTTGTTATGCTGATGGGCCCTGATTCAAATATAAACGAAAGATCAAGGTAATTGATCAAAGCGTCTTCAAAATTTTTTTCGGGCGACAAAACAAAAATAATGAATTGTCGCTGGAGATAAAACCAAAGTAAAGAATTGTCGTGGGCGATAAAACCAAACTAATGAATTGTCGCGGGCGACAAAACCAAAAAAAGAATTGTCGAGGCGACAAAACCAAAATAATGAATTGTCGCCGGCGACAAAACCAAAATGGTGAATTGTCCAGGCGACAAAACCAAAATGATGAATTGTCGCCGGCGATCAAACCAAAATAATGAATTGTCACGGGCGATAAAACCAAAATAATGAATTGTCGCGGGTGATAAAACCAAAATAATGAATTATCGCAGGTGACAAAACCAAACTAATGAATTGTCGCGGGCGACAAAACCAAATTAATGAATCGTCGTTGGAGATAAAACCAAAGTAATGAATTGTCGTGGGCGATAAAACCAAAATAATGAATTATCGCGGGTAACAAAACCAAACTTATGAATTATCGCGGGCGACAAAACCAAAAAAAGAATTGTCGGCGCGACAAAACCAAAATAATGAATTGTCGAAGGCGATAAAACTAAAAATAATGAATTGTCGCGGGCGATAAAACCAAAATATTGAATTGTCGCGGGTGACAAAACCAAACTAATGAATTGTCGCGGGCGACAAAACCAAAAAAAGAATTGTCGGCGCGACAAAACCAAAATAATGAATTGTCGCCGGCGACAAAACCAAAATGGTGAATTGTCCAGGCGACAAAACCAAAATAATGCCATAAAACCAAAGTAATGAATTGTTGTGGGCGATAAAACCAAAATAATGAATTATCGCGGGTGACAAAACCAAACTAATGAATTGTCGCGGGCGACAAAACCAAAAAAAGAATTGTCGGCGCGACAAAACCAAAATAATGAATTGTCGAAGGCGATAAAACTAAAAATAATGAATTGTCGCGGGCGATAAAACCAAAATAATGAATTGTCGCGGGTGACAAAACCAAACTAATGAATTGTCGCGGGCGACAAAACCAAATTAATGAATCGTCGCGGGCGACAAAACCAAAATAATGAATTATCGCGGGCGATAAAACCAAAATAATGAATTGTCTCGGGCGACAAAACCAAAATAATGAATTGTCGTGGACGATAAAAACAAAATATTGAATTGTCGCGGGCGATAAAACCAAAATAATGAATTGTCGCGGGCGACAAAACCAAAAACAAGAATTGTCGTGGGCGACAAAACCAAAAAAAGAATTGTCGGGGCGACAAAACAAAAATAATGAATTGTCGCGGGCGACAAAACCAAAATAATGAATTGTCGGGGCGACAAAACAAAAATAATGAATTGTCGCGGGCGACAAAACAAAAATGGTGAATTGTCCAGGCGACAAAACCAAAATAATGAATTGTCGCCGGCGATAAAACCAAAATAATGAATTGTCACGGGCGATAAAACTAAAATAATGAATTGTCGCTGGAGATAAAACCAAAGTAATGAACTGTCGTGGGCGATAAAACCAAAATATTGATTGTCGCGGGCGACAAAACCAAACTAATGAATTTTTGCGGGCGACAAAACCAAAAAAAGAATTGTCGGGGCGACAAAACCAAAATAATGAATTGTCGCGGGCGACAAAACCAAAATGGTGAATTGTCCAGGCGACAAAACCAAAATAATGAATTGTCTCCGGCGATAAAACCAAAATAATGAATTGTCGCGGGCGACAAAACCTAAAAAAGAATTGTGGGAGCGACAAAACCAAAATAATGAATTGTCGCGGGCGACAAAACCAAAATGGTGAATTGTCCAGGCGAAAAAACCAAAATGGTGAATTGTCGCAGGCGATAAAACCAAAATGATGAATTGTCGCGGGCGATAAAACCAAACTAATGAATTGACGCGGGCGACAAAACCAAAAAAAGAATTGTGGGGGCAACAAAACCAAAATAATGAATTGTCGCGGGTGACAAAACCAAAATGGTGAATTTTCCAGGCGACAAAACCAAAATGTGAATTGTCGCGGGCGACAAAACCAAAATAATGAATTGTCGCGGGCGATAAAACCAAAATGATGAATTGTCTCGGGCAACAAAACCAAAATAATGAATTGTCGCGGGCGAAAAAACCAAAATAATGAATTATCGCGGGCGATAAAACCAAAATATTGAATTGTCGCGGGCGACAAAACCCAAAAAAAATTGTCGCGGGCGACTAAAACAAAATATAAAACCAAAATAATGAATTGTCGTGGGCGACAAAACCAAAAAGAAGAATTGTCGTGGGCGACTAAAGCAAAATAATGAATTGTCGCTGGAGATAAAACAAAGTAATGAATTGTCGCAGGCGACAAAACCAAAATATTGAATTGTCGCGGGCGACAAAACCAAAGTATTGAATTGTCGCGGGCGACAAAACCAAAAAATAATTGTCGCGGGCGACTAAACATAAATATAAAACCAAAATAATGAATTGTCGCGGGCGACAAAACCAAAAAAAGAATTGTCGAGGCGACAAAACCAAATTAATGAATTGTCGCTGGAGATAGAACCAAAGTAATGAATTGTCGTGGGCGATAAAACCAAAATATTGATTGTAGCGGGCGACAAAACCAAACTAATGAATTGTCGCGGGCGACAAAACCAAAAAAAGAATTGTCGGGGCGACAAAACCAAAATAATGAATTTTCGCGGGCGACAAAACCAAAATAATGCATTGTCGCCGGCGATAAAACCAAAATAATGAATTGTCACGGGCGATAAAACTAAAATAATGAATTGTCGCTGGAGATAAAACCAAAGTAAAGAATTGTCGTGGGCGATAAAACCAAAATATTGATAGTCGCGGGCAACAAAACCAAAAAAAGAATTGTCGAGGCGACAAAACCAAATTAATGAATTGTCGCTGGAGATAAAACCAAAGTAATGAATTGTCGTGGGCGATAAAACCAAAATATTGATTGTAGCGGGCGACAAAACCAAACTAATGAATTGTCGCGGGCGACAAAACCAAAAAAAGAATTGTCGGGGCGACAAAACCAAAATAATGAATTTTCGCGGGCGACAAAACCAAAATAATGCATTGTCGCCGGCGATAAAACCAAAATAATGAATTGTCACGGGCGATAAAACTAAAATAATGAATTGTCGCTGGAGATAAAACCAAAGTAAAGAATTGTCGTGGGCGATAAAACCAAAAAAAGAATTGTCGGGGCGACATAACCAAAATAATGAATTGTCGCGGGCGACAAAACCAAAATGGTGAATTGTCCAGGCGACAAAACCAAAATAATGAATTATCGTCGGCGATAAAACCAAAATAATGAATTGTCACGGGCGACAAAACCAAAATCTTGAATTGTCGCGGGCGACAAAACCAAACTAATGAATTGTCGTCGCGGGCGACAAAACCAAAAAAAGAATTCTCGAGGCGACAAAACCAAATTAATGAATTGTCGTCGCGGGCGACAAAACCAAAAAAAGAATTGTCGAGGCGACAAAACCAAATTAATGAATTGTCGCTGGAGATAAAACCAAAATAATGAATTATCGCGGGTGACAAAACCAAACTAATGAATTGTCGCGGGCGACAAAACCAAAAAAAGAATTGTCGGCGCGACAAAACCAAAATAATGAATTGTCGAAGGCGATAAAACTAAAAATAATGAATTGTCGCGGGCGACAAAACCAAAATATTGAATAATCGCGGGCGATAAAACCAAAATAATGAATTGTCGCGGGCGACAAAACCGTAATAATGAATTGTTGCGGGCGGTAAAACCACAATAATGAATTGACGCGGGCGTTAAAACCAAAATATTGAATTGTCGCAGGCGATAAAACCAAAATAATGAATTGTTGCGGACGACAAAAACAAAATATTGAATTGTTGCGTGCGACAAAACCAAAATAATGAATTGTCGCGGGCGACAAAACCAAACTAGGGGTCCAGGGACACCGTGCTCACTTGGGACAATCTAACAATTTCAATACATAACGCCCTCTAGTGACCATATACAAAAACCAATGACATTGAAAGCCACCACAATCATAGAACATGTGAGCAGCTTTGATTTTGTAATTGATTGTGATAACAAAATATGCCTCGTTACCAATTTAATATGGAAATACTAAGCCATTCTACTATTCAACGCCCCCTGGTGACTATATGGAATAACTAATGTCCTTAAAAACTCACCACAATCATAGACGATGTCATGAACTACAACTTTGCAATTGATCATAGTAACAAAATATGCCTAGGTACCAATCTAATAAGGAAAAACTAAGCTTTTCTACTATTCAACGCCCCCTGGTGACTATATGGAATAACTAATGTCCTTAAAAACTCACCACAATCATAGACGATGTCATGAACTACAATTTTGCCATTGATCATGGTAACAAAATATGCCTTGGTACAAATATAATATAGCGATACTAAGTTATTGTATTATTCAACGCCCCCTGATGGCCACATACAAAAACCAATGACCTTGAAACTCACCAAAATCATAGAACACGTTATGGGCTACAACTTTCCAATTGAATATCCAATATGCTTAGGTATCGATTAATTGTGGAAAAACTTTCCCACCTACGAATGAGTACTGATGACACCAAGATGGCCGCCAATTGCGTCATAATTGGCTGATCAAAAATACCTGTCCCAGGTATAAAACATCCCTCTCTAAAGAATATCCATCAGCAATTGCAATGAGAAATGGCAAACCAGTAGGAAGCTACAGGACCTAGAATTCTGGCCAAAATTGACATTTTTGGGCACTAAAAAGGTCATAGGAAGGCCATCTTGAGTCAGATCGAAAATGGTGAATTGTCCAGGCGACAAAACTAAAATGGTTAATTGTCGCGGGCGACAAAACCAAAATAATGATTTTGTCGCGGGCGATAAAACCAAAATGATGAATTGTCTCGGGCGACAAAACCAAAATAATGAATTGTCGCGGGACAAAACCAAAATAATGAATTATCGCGGGCGATAAAACCAAAATAATGAAATGTCGCAGGCGAAAAAACCAAAATATTGAATTGTCGCGGGCGACAAAACCAAAGAATTGAATTGTCGCGGGCGACAAAACCAGACTAATGAATTGTCGCCGGCGACAAAACCAAAAAAAGAATTGTTGGGGCGACAAAACCAAAATAATGAATTGTCGCTGGAGATAAAACCAAAGTAATGAATTGTCGCAGGCGATAAAACCAAAATAATGAATTGTCGCGGGTGACAAAACCAAAATGGTGAATTGTCGCGGGCAACAAAACCAAAATAATGAATTGTCGCGGGCGACAAAACCAAAATAATGAATTGTCTCGGGCGACAAAACCAAAATAATGAATTATCGCGGGCGATAAAACCAAAATATTGAATTGTCGCAGGCGATAAAACCAAAATATTGAATTGTCGCGGGGGACAAAACCAAAAAAAAAATTGTCGCGGGCGACAAAACGAAAATAATCAATTGTCGCTGGCGATAAAACCAAAGTAGTGAATTGTCGTGGGCGATAAAACCAAAATATTGAATTTTCGCGGGCGACAAAACCAAAATAATGAATTGTCGCAAGCGATAAAACCAAAATAATGAATTGTCGCGGGCGACAAAATCAAAATCATTGTTTTCTCGCGTCATTTTAGTTTTGTCGTTTTGTCGTAATGTCGCCCTCGTTTGCATATTCGTGTTTTTTTTATCGTATCAGCCACCATACTTAAGCCTTAAGGTCGCGTAAAACTCGATAAACACTTCAAGCGACACAGCGAACGATCTCCTTTCCCCCACAGCGAACGCTTACTCCGAATGTCAAGTGTGAGTCCAGCATATGGATAGGAGTGTGTTATATACTTGTATTTAGTAAATACCTTGTGCATTTGACAATGATCGGTATTAACTGTAGGAAATATAGAGTATTGATAAATGGTTGAAGCCCGCGGCCGAATAAAGTAATATATTCTTTTATTTTGATACCTCGTCGACATAACAGCTTTTCTCCGCTATATCTCTTCGGCGTGTTTAGTTAAGGCCGACGATTCCCCGGTACACTAAAGATTTATCTTAGTAAATACACGGTTAATTCGGTAAAGAAAAATAGGTATTGTTATACAACTCCTTGAAACCCGCAGCCAAATCAGTGGTAGTAATACATTAATTTGTACTCGATTTGATTCTCATGATGAGGAGAAACTCGCAGCTGATCCCCTGAACGACGATGTAGTAACACACGTCGATTCGTCGATGTTTACGGCTCGACAGTGCTTTTAAAATCTAAAGTAGTAAATTTCCAGTGTATCGGTAATATGATTTGATGAGGAAAATGGGCTATTGTTAAAATCACTGTTTGAAGACCGCGACTGAATTTGAAGTCTGCGGCAATAAATTAGTTCATTTATACTTGAATTGATAATCGAAGTGACAGTCGGCCTGCGGGTTGATTTCGGGATGACGACTCGAAAAACATGTCGCCCCATTGAATGGGGCTAAATTTTCGATGTTTACGGCCCGACAGCGCTTTTGTAACGATGATTCGTGAAAAAACACGCGGGCTATTTGTAGATCTCAGTGAGCTGAACGATATTATATGGATTGTATATGAAACAGCGGTAAGGTAACAAAGCCTATGTTCTTTTGGTAAAAATAGTGTGGAAGAAAATAATATTAAATATAGCTGCAAAGCAGCGATAACGGGTTTTCTGCACAGTCTTAGAATCCAGTTCAACGGTGGATTTCGACAAAGCATTTGATAAGGCACAACATCAGGCATTACTAACCAGGCTATTAGGAAACATCATTAATGAAAGGTCACTCAAATGGCTCAGCAGTTATCTCTGAACGAAAACTTGTAGCCGAAATCAACGGTACGCCTCATCTTGGAATAAGTCAGTCTAACTAGTGGAGTCACGCAAGGTAGTATCCTAAGTTGTCTTCTGTTTAATGTCCTGACAAATGACATACACAGTTATCCAACATATACCAGACCGAGCAAATTTCCAAATCGAACTTAACGCGCTGTTCGACCAAAAAACTTAATGTTCCAACCAGAAAATCTTGTTCGAATGAAAATAATTCTGTTTGATCGAACAATACGCTTTTTGCTTGAACCAAAAATTTTCTTCATTCTGACAGAAAATGTGTTCGAATAAAAAGCTATGTTATTGTTGAATTGAAAAATTTGGTTGAGTGAAAACAATTTTTTCGAACGAATGTTTGAATGAAAAAAATTATGTTCGATTGAACGAAATACTTAATACTTTCGGTTCGGAGAAAAAACTTTTTTCAATATACTTATTCGAACGAAAAACTTAATGTTCTGACAAGAAAATTCTGTTCAAATTAAAACGATTCTGTTCAATTGAATGATTGTTCGAACGAAAAACCTTTCGTTTGGACAAAAAAAAGTTTGTTCAACTTTGTTCTAACGATTTTTTCAAATTGGTTCAATTATATAGAATATTATTGGTTCGAACGAAATAAATATTGTTCCGACGAAAGAATTTTCAACGGAAAGGTCTTTTGAACGAAAAAAAAGATATTTCTGGTGCTCCGCAGTAACTTAAAGCCAGACTTTGGTTGTTCTTGTGACACGATGCGATCCTCGCGTTGCATCGCAAGTTTCGGTGCAAGTCGGTTGCGATACGATTGTCAGCGACTGTGTGCGACTAGTTTCTGCCAGTCGCAAGAGCGCGTCTGTTGGTTGTGACAGTCGTGTCGCGTCGCAGAAAGTAGAAAACCTACGACTCCATGTGACTGGCGTTGCTGAAAGATGAGGACGCCAGTGATATGACGACTGAGTTTCAAGTCGTCAAAACGTCACGATATGTCGACATATTCATGTCGAATTGATGCGATATATCGACATAGATATGGCGACTTGTCGAGTTGGAACGCAACAACTCGAGGCCCTTTATCGCTTCCGTAGATCTTTCATTAAGTAGGATCACTTGAATGATCGCTTTAATATCACTATTAAAAAAAAAGAATCTGCCAAAATGACCTTAATATTCGACACTATATCTACGGAAGCGATAAGGGGCCTCGAGATGACGCGTTCCAACTCGACAAGTCGCCATATTATTGTCGACATACCGCGATGTATCGCGTCAAGTCGACATGAATATGTCGATATATCGTGACGTTTTGACGACATATTTCGTTTTCTCAACCATTTTCCTCGCGACAAGTCGACATATTCATGACGACTTGAAACTCAGTCGTCATATTACTGGCGTCCTCATCTTACATTTAGACATGTCTTCAAATGACGGCTTGTCCCGTGGAAAATGAGCAAATAAGCGAAATTTGTCGTGAAAACGTCACGATATGTAGACATATTCATGTAGACTTGACACGATATATCGCGATATATCGACATAAATATGGTGACTTGTCGAGTTTGAACGTGACAACTCGAGGCCCTTTATCGCTTCCGTACTATATCAGATTAATCGACTTCAAAAAAGGCGAAAGCATAAGTCTTTATTACGTTATTAATTGGCCCAATTATTCAAAAGCTAATAATGTGGGCGACAAAACCAAAAAAATTAATTGTCGCGGGCGATAAAACCAAAATAATCAATTGTCGCGGGCGATAAAACCAAAATAATCAATTGTCGCTGGCGATAAAACCAAAATATTGAATTGTCGCGGGCGATAAAGCCAAAATAATGAATTGTCGCGGGCGATAAAACCAAAATATTGAAGTGTCGCGGGCGATAAAACCGCGACAAAAAGAGAAAAAAATTGTCGCGGGCGATAAAACCAAAATAATGAATTGTCGCGGGCGATAAAACCAAAATATTGAATTGTCGTAGGCGCCAAATCCAAAAAAAATGAATTGTCGCGGGCGATAAAACCAAAATCTTGAATTGTCGCCATTGTCGCGTGCAACAAAACCAAAATAATGAATTGTTCTGGGCGATAAAACCAAAATAATGAATTGTCGCGGGCGATAAAACCAAAATAATGAATTGTCGTGGGCGATAAAACCAAAAAATTGAATTGTCGTGGGCGGAAAATCCAAAAATGAATTGTCGCGGGCGATAAAACCAAAATCTTGAATTGTCGCCATTGTGTTGTGCGACAAAACCAAAATAATGAATTGTCGCGGGCGATAAAACCAAAATAATGAATTGTCGCGGGCGATAAAACCAAAATATTGAATTGTCGTGGGCGACAAAACCAAAATATTGTTTTGTCGCGGGTGACAAAACCAAATTAATGAATTGTCGCGGGCGATAAAACCAAAATAATGAATTGTCGCGGGCGATAAAACCAAAATACTGAATTGTCGCGGGCGATAAAACCAAAATATTGTTTTGTCGCGGGTGACAAAACCAAATTAATGAATTGTCGCGGGCGATAAAACCAAAATAATGAATTGTCGCGGGCGATAAAACCAAAATACTGAATTGTCGCGGGCGATAAAACCAAAATACTGAATTGTTGCGGGCAACAAAACCAAAATATTCAATTGTCGCGGGCGACAAAACCAAACTAATGAATTGTCGCGGGCGATAAAACCAAAATAATAAATTGTCGCAGGCGATAAAACCAAAAAAATGAATTGTCGCGGACGATAAAACCAAAATATTGAAGCGTCGCGGGCGATAAAACCGCGACAAAAAGAGAAAAAAAATTGTCGCCGGCGATAAAACCAAAATATTGAATTGTCGTAGGCGCCAAATCCAAAAAATGAATTGTCGCGGGCGATAAAACCAAAATCTTGAATTGTCGCCATTGTCGCGTGCGACAAAACCAAAATAATGAATTTTTCCGGGCGATAAAACCAAAATAATGAATTGTCGCGGGCGATAAAACCAAAATATTGTTTTGTCGCGGGTGACAAAACCAAATTAATGAATTGTCGCGGGCGATAAAACCAAAATAATGAATTGTCGCGGGCGATAAAACCAAAATACTGAATTGTCGCGGGCGATAAAACCAAAATACTGAATTGTCGCGGCAGAAAAACCAAAATCTTGAATTGTTGCGGGCAACAAAACCAAAATATTCAATTGTCGCGGGCGACAAAACCAAACTAATGAATTGTCGCGGGCGATAAAACCAAAATAATAAATTGTCGCAGGCGATAAAACCAAAAAAATGAATTGTCGCGGACGATAAAACCAAAATTATGAATTGACGCGGGCAACAAAACCAAACTAATGAATTGTCGCGGGCGATAAAACCAAAATAATAAATTGTCGCAGGCGATAAAACCAAAAAAATGAATTGTCGCGGACGAGAAAACCAAAATTATGAATTGACGCGGGCAACAAAACCAAACTAATGAATTGTCGCGGGCGATAAAACCAAAATAATAAATTGTCGCAGGTGATAAAACCAAAAAAATGAATTGTCGCGGACGATAAAACCAAAATCATGAATTGTCGCGGGCGACAAAACCAAAATATTCAATTGTCGCGGGCGACAAAACCAAAATATTCAATTGTCGCGGGCGACAAAACCAAACTAATGAATGGTCGCGGGCGATAAAGCCAAAATAATGAATTGTCGCGGGCGATAAAACCAAAATATTGAAGCGTCGCGGGCGATAAAACCGCGACAAAAAGAGAAAAAAAATTGTCGCCGGCGATAAAACCAAAATATTGAATTGTCGTAGGCGCCAAATCCAAAAAATGAATTGTCGCGGGCGATTAAACCAAAATCTTGAATTGTCGCCATTGTCGCGTGCGACAAAACCAAAATAATGAATTGTTCCGGGCGATAAAACCAAAATAATGAATTGTCGCGGGCGATAAAACCAAAATATTGTTTTGTCGCGGGTGACAAAACCAAATTAATGAATTGTCGCGGGCGATAAAACCAAAATAATGAATTGTCGCGGGCGATAAAACCAAAATACTGAATTGTCGCGGGCGATAAAACCAAAATACTGAATTGTCGCGGGCGATAAAACCAAAATATTGAAGCGTCGCGGGCGATAAAACCGCGACAAAAAGAGAAAAAAAATTGTCGCCGGCGATAAAACCAAAATAATGAATTGTACCGGGCGATAAAACCAAAATAATGAATTGTCGCGGGCGATAAAACCAAAATATTGTTTTGTCGCGGGTGACAAAACCAAATTAATGAATTGTCGCGGGCGATAAAACCAAAATAATGAATTGTCGCGGGCGATAAAACCAAAATAATAAATTGTCGCAGGCGATAAAACAAAAAAAATGAATTGTCGCGGACGATAAAACCAAAATATTGAAGCGTCGCGGGCGATAAAACCGCGACAAAAAGAGAAAAAAAATTGTCGCCGGCGATAAAACCAAAATATTGAATTGTCGTAGGCGCCAAATCCAAAAAATGAATTGTCGCGGGCGATAAAACCAAAATCTTGAATTGTCGCCATTGTCGCGTGCGACAAAACCAAAATAATGAATTGTTCCGGGCGATAAAACCAAAATAATGAATTGTCGCGGGCGATAAAACCAAAATATTGTTTTGTCGCGGGTGACAAAACCAAATTAATGAATTGTCGCGGGCGATAAAACCAAAATAATGAATTGTCGCGGGCGATAAAACCAAAATACTGAATTGTCGCGGGCGATAAAACCAAAATACTGAATTGTCGCGGGCGACAAATCCAAAAAATGAATTGTCGCGGCAGAAAAACCAAAATCTTGAATTGTTGCGGGCAACAAAACCAAAATATTCAATTGTCGCGGGCGACAAAACCAAACTAATGAATTGTCGCGGGCGATAAAACCAAAATAATAAATTGTCGCAGGCGATAAAACCAAAAAAATGAATTGTCGCGGACGATAAAACCAAAATTATGAATTGACGCGGGCAACAAAACCAAACTAATGAATTGTCGCAGGCGATAAAACCAAAAAAATGAATTGTCGCGGACGATAAAACCAAAATAATGAATTGTCGCGGGCGATAAAACCAAAATATTGAATTGTCATGTATATGCGTAGGCCTAACATCCGGACAGATTGGTCGTAGGCCTATTGAATTCAACAACCCACCTAAATATCGTAAATTTTGTTTTGAAGTTCAATCCAATGAGTCCGTTAATAAACGCAACAATTGTACTGTGTTTGTTTGAGACAGTAAAGCTCAGTACCGGTAGGCCTAAAGCCGCGTCAAACTCGATAAACAATTCAAGCGACACAGCGAACGATCCCTTTCCCCCACAGCGAACGCTTACTCCGAATGTCAAGTGTGAGTCCAGCATACGGAAAGGATTATGTGTTTTATACTTGTATTTAGTAAATACCTTGTGCATTTGACAATGATCGGTATGTTCTGTAGGAAATATAGAGTATTGATGGTATTGATATAGAGGTTGAAGCCCGCGGCCGAATAAAGTAATATATTCTTTTATTTTGATACCTCGTCGACATAACAGCTTTTCTCCGCTATATCTCTTCGGCGTGTTTAGTTTAGGCCTACGATTCCTCGGTACACTAAAGATTTATCTTAGTAAATACTCGGTTAATTCGGTAAAGAAAAATAGGTATTGTTATACTAACTCCTTGAAACCGCAGCCAAATTACTGGTATTAATAAATTAATTTGTACTCGATTTGATTCTCATGATGAGGAGAAACTCGCAGCTGATCCCCGGAACGACGATGTAGTAACACACGTCGATTTGTCGATGTTTACGGCTCGACAGTGCTTTTAAAATCTAAAGTAGTAAATTTCAAGTGTATCGGTAATATGATTTGGTGAGGAAAATGGGCTATTGTTAAAATCACTGTTTGAAGACCGCGACTGAATTTGAAGTCTGCGGCAATAAATTAGTTCATTTATGCTTGAATTGATAATCGAAGTGACAGTCGGCCTGCGGGTTGATTTCGGGATGACGACTCGAAAAACATGTCGCCCCATTGAATGGGGCTAACTTTTCGATGTTTACGGCCCGACAGCGCTTTTGTAACGATGATTCGTGAAAAAACACGCGGGCTATTTGTAGATCTCAGTGAGCTGAACGATATTATATGGATTGTATATGAAACAGCGGTAAGGTAACAAAGCCTATGTTCTTTTGGTAAAAATAGTGTGGAAGAAAATAATAATAATAATAATCACGCGGATATCAATAGGGTTTTCTGTGAAATAACAGAAAACCCTAATAATAATCACGCGGATATCAATAGGGTTTTCTGTGAAATAACAGAAAACCCTAAATATAGCTGCCAAGCAGCGATGACGGGTTTTCTGCAAAGCCATTCAGAAAGATGGGAATTGTAGTAAATTGAAATATCGATACATAAAATAAAATGCATTGACAGATTCGAACCTAATATGCTACCACTGTGTAAACGTCAAATATGATTCAGCTTTGAAACCGAACATACGCGGACGTACAATCAACAAATATTAATCTATTTGACCAGGCATTTGTTCTGGCATTCGAACATCATGATACTACTGTATTATCACCATGCTTAAAAATGGATCTGTCCTATTAAGAACTTATCTTAAGCACCTGCTGAGTCGAAAGATTGAGTGAATTTACAGATAACAACGTATTATGATTTAGAATAGATTGAAGAAGTTAATGTTTTTATTGAAATATTTGAATAAATACATGTACATATATTGTAGTGTAGATCTGGTCTGGGTTTCCGGCTGATGTTGATTTTGGCTTTTATGGATTACAAATTCTATAGTGATAAACAATTGATACCTGCAACATGTGTGTAAATCAAACCTATTCCACTTGTTGCGTGTGTTTCCTAATAAACGGGAGAGTCACTCTTGATCTGAGTTATTAGAAAAATAATGTTAATTTAGTTATAGAAATTTATTGCTTTTTTAAAAATTCTGTAATAATATTTGTTCTTTCCTAATTTTGATTACTGTATGAACCAATGATATGCTTTGTAAATATGATGTAATAAAATAAATTTGAATTTGAATTAAATTTGAACATGAGAATCAGGCATAACTTGTGTTTTTTTAACTTGTCTTTTGTTAACAGTTCCAGAGTTTCAATTACAATAAAATTCAAATTGGCTAAAAAAAGTACATAAGACTAAATGAAATCAGGGAAGTGTGATGAGATGGAATACGGACGCTTTTAATTGCCGGATGTAGGCTATTCAATTCAGCCCGTACATCAAAGGTTACCGCAACAGCAGTAAGCTACGCTTATCGAGTGTGTGTTACCAGCTGAACACCAGTCAACATCAACTTTGATTCGGTCGCAGAACAACCCGCAATAGTTTTAGCCCGATAAATGTTCTGCGATCGATACTACGCATGCGCACTGCAGCTCATTGAACAACGTGGAAGTGGCTCTGTATACACATATTTTTCTTTAGAAAATCGGTTGAAATTCAACAATTTCTCGTAAAATTTGTCCAAAAAGGTATGTATTTTTATTCTTCTATATCTCCGAAACCCGGTATCGGAACATTAAGTATTTATATTGTGATTAAAGTCTGTTTTTATGTGTTAAACATATGTTTTTGCCAGTTCGTTCCGATTCCGGGTTTAGCGTTATTTGGGCCTTGAAGATGTCAAATATTTCGGCCCAGACTCGCGCAGCTTTCGTTTCTGACGTCATGTTGCTATGTTACGACACAAACATATACACGAAGTATGATCTTTAAAATGTGTATTTACTACATAATAATGTTACTTAATAACGCTTACATTAGGCCTACAAATTATTGTCCCCCATATAAACCAAGTTGCCTAAATAGCATCAGCAATCTCATTTAATTAACCTTTTCTTGTTTTTAGTCATGGATGTTTGTCGATTGTGTGGAAAAAATGCGAAACCTCCGGATCGTCGTCCTATCGATAAAAATAATTTCAAAAGCCATGTGAAGGAGTTGTTCAACATTGATTTTGATGATGATACTGAACAGTACCCGATATATATCTGTAATATGTGTCGTGTCAAATTACAAAAATGGCGTAAGAACAAAAACGTTAAAAAAACTGTCCCTGTGACTATCAAATTAAAACAATGGACATGTAAACCACTGGTCAATTCCAAGTCTGGACGGCGACGTATTTGTAGTCAAAATTTTATTGATCGATTTTCCATAATGTACTGCTGCCATTCCATTTGAACTGAATTTAAATACTCGATGGTTAATCACTTCAGTCATAGCCTTTTCCAAATATATAGTGTTCCTGCGAAGATAATAATAATGATTATTATTTTAACATGTACTTATCTGGATTTTTTATATTATGTTTATATATTATTTTCTGTATTCGTTTATTATTTTATAACCTAAAAGGATTGTATTGATTATAAAAATAAATTTTAAAAAATACCTGTATGTGTGTTTTCTCGTGTTCAGATCGCAGTCTCTGGTCAGCTGAGCCTGAGAAGTACCTATATGAAAAAGAAAAGGAAAGAATAAAGTGCCTGCAATTAGGTGGAAACTATTCCGATATTTCATTGATTCAAAAGGAATAACACTCACTAGAATCGGCCGAATTAGTTGATCCTGATCCAGAGGATTCCCGTAATATTTCCGTATCGATCTGAACCAATTCGTCACTATCAAAGAATAGATCGTCAAAATCGTCATCATTTATAATTTCGTTGACAACCGTTGCCATTTTAATACAGTGGAAAGAACCGATATCACGATTGATAAAACACTATATCCGTCTGAAGCGATGTAGAGAGAATCCCACAATGATAACGAAAAAGTCCAAAAATGTTAGTAGTTTATTCAACGTTTCGTCTATGTCCTAATAGTCATCTTCAGAAATAATGAATAATACAGAAATTATGAGAGATATATACAATCCAGAGACAAAGAGACTAATTCAAGTAATCAGAGATGATACTAACTAAAGGAAAATTAACGTAGAAACAGTTACACGCTAAAACAGATTAAAGAGAAGCAGTTAAGAGACAAACTAGGGGGCACTTAAATTTAAGACAATTGTGAATACAAGTTGATCGACTAAAATTGATGAGGGGAAATCAGGTGTTGAGTTTAACCAGTTTACAGAGGAATTTTTATATAAGTTTATTGTGGGATGAAAAACCGATATTCGGAAACAACTGAATTATTACGGAGATTCCCGATCTCGCTGGTTATCGCTTATCGGCGCGTTACGTAACAAAGCGCTCGCCGACGAACCGTTATCGGCTTTAGGGCAATTACAACGCACATTCGACAAGAGCTGCACAATAGCGTCCGTATTCCATCTCATCACACTTCCCTGATGAAATGAACCATTTAGTTACTGCAAACCTATTCCAGTGTTATGTCGATCGTGTTGAATCACTTTGCTTGGTTTGAAAGAATCAGATCTTCTATGGTGCAACATCGGTCGAAGAGAGATATCTTGGTGTTGACTGTCCATCTAACTTCATGCGTTTGACATTGGAATCAGCATCATACTCATTTGAACTGCAAAATATTCATACAACATGAAAACCTACAGTACATGTATACAGTAATCAAAATTTCACCGATGTTGGATATTTGAATGAACGTTAGGCTTATTTCAGTATTCTAAAGCAGGAAATAATAAGCCCAATCAATAGGCCCTATTCCCATTGGAACAATTGTATAGGCCTAATGCGTACAGCTGTACCGTACACAGTCAAGAATGGAGAAATCGGTATACCAAACCTACGAACAGCAAAATGTACAGACCTACAATGATTTCTGGTATACAAGCCGTGACCATATGAACGTTTTGGATCTAGGTTTGACTATTAATATCAGCAGGTCAGAGAAGGCCTGGCCAAATTTAATCACATGGCTCAAATCAATTGGCCTTTCTGCGTGTGAATACTTCACTGTTTTGTTTTAACTAGGGGTCCAGGGACACCATGCCCACTTGGGAAGTGGTTCCGAATGCTCAACAATCTAACAATTTCAATATTCAACGCCCCCTGGTGACCATATTCAAAACCCATTGACCTTGAAACTCACCACAATCATAGAACATGTCACGAACCATAACTTTGTAATTGATCATGGTAACAAAATATGCCGAGGTACCAATATAATAAGGAAATACTAAGTTATTCTACTATTCAACGCCCCCTGGTGACCACATAGAATAACTATTGGCCTTAAAACTTGCCACAATCATAGATAATGTCATGAGCTGTCATGATTTTGGCGAACAACAATGGCTGCCAGTCGGCCATCTTGATTCTGACAGGGCCAGTTTTTGGGCTGAAGATGTGTCTAGGGTAGATACATGTGTAACCCAAATATCAAGACATTACATTGAAGCCTCTTCAAAACTTCCCAAAATAACTGGATTCCGTCTACGGACGGACGGATGGACGACGGACGAAAAGTGAACACAATAGCCCGCTGGGACTAAAGTCCCAAGTGGGCTAAAAATAGGCCTATCGAGTGAATTAGTACATAGACTGAATTAGACTTTAGGCTAGTCCTGACCAAATCCTATCCATGTTATAATGGCACCAGTTATTAGTAACATCACTGTAGGGCAGACGAGAGGGGAAAAGTTGTGTTTGTAGCACATAGGCATGGTATAGGCTTGTCGCACTCACTTAATACTTAAAACGCTGTTGTTACCTGTACGTGACTGTACGGCGATTACTACAGGTTAGCCATATGTGAGTACGTTGACGCTCAGACATGCAATATTGGGATTCGAAACCAAACGAAAAAAAAAATCCAGTAGAAGTCCAGTGAGTTACCCACTGTGCCACAGAACTAGTTAGTTACCTAATCGTTGGTGGTAAGCTTTTTATAATCGGATGGGCTTATACCAACGTTAGGGATGACAAGGACCAAAACACGGTTGAAAAAAGTAACACTTCAAAAATATACTTTATATTCACTTCAGTCCAAAATTAATGGCTTAATTCACAATCTAACACATGTACCTTTCGAAATAATCCAATTTCATGTATGTTTCGAGTGGTTAATCAACATTATTTTGAGAAATTAATTAATTTCTCCACCAATTTCGCCATTGGCCGCCATTTCTCTGTATTGCACATGTGGGATGATAAGACAAGGGGACCTACAAGGATTTATATAAAACTTCCAAGACGAAACGACAATTTTTATTTTTGATGGTTTTCCAACTTATATTTCAAATCTTCAGGTTTTCCATATTAAATTATGAAATAATAAATTCTGGTAAAAGAAAAATGTGAATAAGTGTTGATTTCTTAATTTTTTTCAATTTCGTCGTTTCGCTTCGTTAGTTTGTGCTGTTGTCCTGGCCTCAGTCCACAGGTGCCACCACCTCCAGTAATTTTCAAAATGGCAGCTGTTGACCCGACGGAAATTTACTCTCACTTTACGGCCGATTTGCACATGGATTAAGATCGTCAGGTGAGGTGTTATAGGTATCAGACAAACTACGAATCTGTTGTGCGTCGATTACAACAAAAATTAGACGGATATCTTAGGCCTAAGAGACAATGAAATGCCAGGCAAATTACTCGTCAGTCAAATTGGCTGACGAAGATTTCATACAAAAATGACCTTCCCATTCCTGACTGTGGTTTGTGAAAATATCCGATTGTGAAACTAAACCACAGACAGGTTACTGACTACCACAGAACGTAACTGCAGGTTAGATGAAATTTGATTTACAAATAGCCTAGCCTCACCTAACCCAAACTCTATTCTTTTACGCACGCCTGTTTGCAGATTATAGGAACTCACGTACGGCGTTAGTAGGGAACTCACGTACGGTTAACCTGTGGAGATCACCGTACAGTCACGTACAGGTAACAACTACGTACTTAAAATGCTATTGGGTACTATATAATAGGCCTATATAGTGTAACCGTCGATCTGTGAAGGTAAATCCGGTTCTCCACCATCTGTAACCGGCTGGTTGTTGTATCGGCAGGCTGGCTGGGGAACTAGCATTTACACCAGCGGTAGAGCTATGAAATAGTAGAGCTATGAAATGTTATGAACTGTTCGATATGACATTGTAGATCTATATGATTATGAAATATGGAAATTATGTCAGGGTGACAGATGCCCCCTTGTCCAATTAAATTTGGTCCTCCAAATTTCGGAAAACGCAGATGCTATAACTTCATTAAAACTCCTTCCATCGCAAGACATGAAAGATTGACTTTCACCCCGCGAAAATGTGCAAACGCTGGACAGTAACGGCCGGATTCTCAGTCATTCACGAAAGAGTCACATGTTGTAGTTATTTATGGACGATGCGATAAGACGTTAACCGTGATTTTGAATGATCTGCAGAGGATCCCCGAATTCTGGTTGGTTCCGCGACGAACAGAAGTAGCGACGTGTTGTGTATTTATAGCGTCCCGAAGATCAGTTGTTGATGTAAGTTGCAAGTAGTACGCATTTCTCTGTTTTGAAGATCTTTCGATTACTGACTGGAAATAACTTCGTGACACAATGATAGTAACATGCAACATTTGACATCAGGCAATGGCACAACACAAATACAACTTTTGTCAACCAAAAGGAAAAAATTATTATCATCCAAAATAAGTGGCCAGGTGTAACTGAGATTATATATTTGTCCACATAAAAATTCAACCAATTCATCTTCATGTTTTAGTTATACTAACAAACAAAAAATATGAACCTATGAAAATGAAAATTGCCGATTAAACCTTTAGTATAGTCGAAATAGTTTGTTGCGAAAAAAAGTATAGATACGCACTGTACTGTAAGTAGATGAATTTGACTAATTAAGCTTAGACATATCCCCTGAGAAGTGTTCCGTATTCTAATACTTATAGTACGAAATGAAACTAAAATCGATTTATTCTGATTGGAACTAGATGCCTAGAAAAAAAGAATTGTGAATCATACTATTTAAACCGGCGATAACTTTTTTTGATCGTACGGTAGTATCTTATATCCAAATTCCTATAATTTTCTATCATGTTCATCTTACCACTAATTCGAGACAAAGAAGCAACTGTATTACCTTCGGCTGACAAAAAGTTACCGTAATGCATTGTACCCACTGAAACAGCAGCAATGTTCACGATCAGTACGGCCATCTCGTCACAGGTGTAGTTGAATACGATCTTCTCGTGAGGTCAACGTTCCAGTCACAACCAATAGTTTAACAGCTTCATCTGTACTTGTGTAAGTCACGAGGACTTACATTTGGGTTCTCCACCATCTGTAACCGTCGATCTGTGAAGGTAAATCCGGTTCTCCGCCATCTGTAACCGGCTGGTTGTTGTATCGGCAGGCTGGCTGGGGAACTAGCATTTACACCAGCGCCGGACTCGTAAACTCTTGGACTCGGACCCGCTGAGCAATAAATTCATAAAATTGACTTTGAAATTGATTGTGGAGAAGAGAGGGAATAATTCGATAGCTCTTCCTTATGAAGAAGAGAGAAATTTCGGAGCGAAAACACAAGATGGCTACTAATTGAACGGAGCCAAATTTACGATGTTTACGGCTCGACAGTGCCTTTATAACGTGGATCTATCAACATTCCCATGCAGTATCTGGAGATTGAAGTGAGCTGAAGGATATCATGCGGATTGTATCGGCGACAGCGGTAAGGTAAGGAAGCCTTTACACTTTTAACAAAAACTGTGTGGAAAAGGGAAAAAAAATAATAAATATAGCTGCAAAGCAGCGATAACGGGTTTCTGCCTTGCTGGACGAGGAGCGCAACCTAGGGGTCAGCTGATAACATGGCTATGTTGATTCACATGGGATACTACGCGAAAAGTTCTAATGTACCAAGGTAAGGGGAAATGACAACGAGAATAACGAAGATACGGTACTTTGACCATGCCCAAGTGGTCGGTAGTTATTTTCATAATAAACAGACCGCATTAAATGCGAAAAAATGGATGCTGAAATCGATTTTTCAAAATTTACGCCCCCTAGTGGTTAAAATGGGAACTAATCATATGAGGGGTTCGCTTCGTTTTGTAACCAGGTACATGTGTATCAATTTTTATAGAAATCCATTGATACCCTTAGTCGATATAGATGAAAATGCGTATTCCAGCGTCTTATAGGTGGCGCTACTGGAGAACCATATGAGTTACATAGTTATACCATACATCAATAAAAGCGTCTTCGCTAGGGGTACTGATCACTCATTGCAACCACGATTCTATCTCCAACGGTTAAGGAGCTAGGAGCAAAAATCTCATTGAAAATTTTGGGGGCCCATTTTCTAGCCCGTAGAGCCCAAACGATTAATCGCAGATAGGGCGTGCCATTCACTTTTTTAACCTCCGGCCTGTTATGAACAACTTTCGTGCTCACCCGAAGCTGAAAAGTCAAAGACAAAAAATTTTCTCACACAGTTACTTTTTGATGTCAGAACTTTCAAATGTAAAACACCCCCTTGTGGGTGAACGATCTAAGATCCCCTCGACTTACCTGGAGGTACCTGTGTTCCGTACATCTCACGAAAGTTTCAAGTAAATCCGTCAAGGAATATTGTAATGCTAACAGAATATAGCCATCCAGGCTCTCGCGTATAGATACCGTAGCTGCATTCATTAGCTCTATCCAGGGAAGTTACTGCAAGGGCTATTGCTTGTATATGCGGCACAAAAATTCCTCAGTTGCGTTCACTCGAGACTGACCTCATTCAGTGCGCCACATATATATATAAAGATACTAAAAAACTACAGATCTAGTACACCAGCTCTATCACTGCTTATATGGACACTGACACAAACAGACGCACTGACGCGCTGTGGGAATGACACGTAGGCAATACACATACGTAGATGGATACTGTTTGAATCGGGCTTAAATTTCGATGTTTAGAGGCTCACAGTGAGTAAACAGTGCAATTCTGATTAATATCATATACAGTATTTGTCAATGCAGCTTAGTACTTGTGATACCGAATGGTTTCAACGACAGTGAAAGTAGGTTGCAGTTATTTATATCCTTTCAGTAAGATCCAGTGTGAAAAAGAATATAATAATAATAATAATAATAATAATAACAATGATAATAATAATAATAATAATCAGCAGGAATACAATAGGGTTTCTGCGAAGGCAGCAGAAATCCTAATAATCACGCGAATTTCAATAGGGTTTTCTGTGAAGAAACAGAAAACCCTAAATATAGCTGCAAAGCAGCGATAACGGGTTTCTGCCTTGCTGGATGAGGAGCGCCACCTAGGGGTCAGCTGATAACATGGCTATGTTGATTCACATGGGATACTACGCGAAAAGTTCTAATGTACCAAGGTTAGGGGATATGACACCGAGAATAACGAAGATACGGTACTTTGTCGGTTAGCATACTACTGAATTACAATCGAAAAAACTTATGCTAGAATGAGTTTTCAACATTAACGCCCCCTAGTGGTTAGAATAGGAACTAATTATGTTAGGCATTCGTTGTATCTTATATACAGGTACATGGCTATCAATTTTCATAGAGATCCCTTTATCCGCTTAGTAGCTATCAATGAAAATGCATTTCCAGCAAAATGTAGGTGGCGCTCCAGGAGAACCATATAAGTTACCTACTTAAACCATACATAAAATCCAAGTATCTTGAAAAGGGCTACTAACCACACATTGCAACCTCGATTCTATCGCCAACGGTTAAGGACCAAGGAGCAAAAATCGTTGTTTTCACAGTCCCCTGGTGGCAGTTGTATGAACTAATCATGCAGGATGGCATATTACACACATGTCTTCGTTCTTATACCAAGTTTTGTGATATTCATAATAAACAGACCGCATTAAATGCGAAAAATGGATGCTGAAATCGATTTTTCAAAATTTACGCCCCCTAGTGGTTAAAATAGGAACTAATCATATAAGGGGTTCGTTTCGTTTTGTAACCAGGTACATGTGTATTAATTTCTATAGAAGTCCATTGATACCCTTAGTCGATATAGATGAAAATGCGTATTCCAGCGTCTTATAGGTGGCGCTACTGGAGAACCATTTGAGTTATACCATACATCAATAAAAGTGTCTTCACAAGGGCTACTGATCACTCCTGCAACCACGATTCTATCTCCAACGGTTAAGGAGCTAGGAGCAAAAATCTGATCAAAAAATTTGGGGGCCCATTTTCGAGCCCGTAGAGCCCAAACGGTTAATCGCAGATAGGGCGTGCCATTGATTTTTTTAGCCTCCAGGCTGTTATGAACAACTTTCGTGCTCGACTGAAGCTGAAAACTGAAAGACAAAAATTTTTTTCACACAGTAACTTTTCGATGTCAGAATTTTCAAAAGTAAAACGCCCCCTGGTGGGTGAACGCGGTCCCCAATCAAAGATCCCTTCAACTTACCTCAAGGTACCTGTGATCCGTACATCTCACGAAAGTTTCAAGTAAATCCGTCAAGGAATATTGTAATGCTAGCAGAATATAATCACCCAGGCTCTCGCGTATAGCTGCATTAATTAGCTCTATACAGGTGTGGCGAAAATTGTCTATATCTGGGGTGGGTTTGACCACAAAATGTCGGTCTTTGGTGAAATTATATTATGTATTTCGGAATGGCCTTAAGCCGTTCTTTTCTCATTGTTTCTTTTTAGATGTACGTATTCCGGGACGGGGCTGAGTGTTCTGCGGCGATGTTTCGGGATCTTTTCGGCTCAATTTCAATCTGATAGATTTTTGGCAGTTCTGTCAGATTCAATTTTACGACCTGGGCAGGCCCCGCGGTGTTGGCCACGCCACATCGCGGTGATATTAGCGATTTTTCGGCGCCTGTCCAGGCCATTCTTTTATTCTCCACCTACCTATTAGTGTGTGTTCACCTTTTTATATTTGAGACCCAACTTTTTTGATTTTGGGCCGTTTTGGTTCCGTCTCGTCGCCGGAGAATTCTCCAGCCCTGCTCGTGTTTACGCTCGTTTTTACGACGCCGTTCGCTGGCGCCGCCTCACTTCCGTGTGAGCGTTTTCGCGGTGGTGCGGTTTACTCCGGTTTATTTTGTAATAAATATCCCCGTATCGGTCTTATAGTCGTCATTTTTCGCGTTAATCTTAAAATATTATAGAACTTAATTCTATTTCTTGCGTATGAAGTCTTTATTTAGGGTTTTATCATTCGTCACGGTTGAATGATTTCGCGTGCTCTACTTTGTCCGCGGAGCGTATCACTGCTCGTCACGCTTGACCAATCACCGCGTGCGTTGACCGCATGAAAACTATAAATTTGGCGCAATCGCGCTCATTGGCAACTTGGCTCTGGCAGAGCCACATTAGAAACTCTTTCTTGCTGCCTCTTCACCGTTTTACGAATCGGACTCGACGCTGTAAATCGTAGGCCTACAGATCATGTAAGAAGACAATTTTACTTTCTCTATTTAAGACACGGGCCTCCGGGTCGTCTGACCCCGGGATCGCTGTTTGACATCCCGCCCCCAGTGAGTCCCGGGTGCCGACGCACCCGGGGGCCGCGTAGTCGTCGGCCATGGGCTGCCGATAAACTCGTCACTTACAATCCTGTAAATATTGTAAATTCTCCGTCAATTCATCGTCTGTTTAAATTCAATCCTTTGACGATGCCAACTTAACGCTCGTCGCTGTAATTAGTAATAGTAATAGTAATAATAATAGTATAGTATATCTTCTGTGCTATTTCCGTAATTTTACTCCGAGATGTCGTTTCTGCTGACCATGAAAATCGCCTGTATTCAGTAACTCCTTTTTCGAACGAACACGCGGTCGTTTCATCTTCTTGACGTCGCCTCTGAATTTCGACTCTTCAGTTCGCGTCAACGACATTTTGAATTTGGCGCGCTGTCGTTGATTAACGACAACGCTCGTCGTTAACTATTTGACGCTCCGTCGTATAATTCTTATCGTTGATTAACGACCACGCTCGTCGTTAACTATTTGTCGCTCCGTCGTTAACATCTTAATCGTTGATTAGCTTCAACGCTCGTTTACAGAGACCTAAGTTATATTAGATACACGCCGGAGTCCGCCGCGCCACCGCTTCTATTTGACGTTCGGTCGTCTCCTTTGGATGCTACCGTACATTGATTGTACCAAGGCTTTGCAAGCCATGAGGGCACATTCTTTTTATATATCGAAATGTAAATAATCAAGGTGTTTTGCGTGTGGACATGATGTCCCCTTGGCATCAAGAACGATGAACTTTGTATTATAAGAAAATATATATATTTAATAATTCGTACTACATTCCAATCCAACTTCGAATCTTGCGTTTATTTGATTCGCCGGCACTGGAAGGAAGGACGAGGATTTCTGTGGTTTTCCTGCTGCATCGAACCCATTTAGTTTTACGTGAGGATCGTTCCCCTATTGACTGTCGCTACGGACAACACTTATGCATACGACTAGTTTGACAGATCTGGCATGAGTCGCGATTAGCTCCTGAGATGACGGGGGACAGCTATGTGCGAGAGGGCACTTGGAATGGGGGTAGCCATATCCGCCGAGTAATCAACACTGCGAGTTTCGTCCGAGGAAAGCCCCTAAAGCGGATTACTCTGAGGAGAGCGGGTTGGGGGGTCTGTATTGGCCACACAGATTAAGGCTACGTGGAGTAGGGAGGCGACTGTTTGGAGGAGAGCGTACTGCTTATAAGCGCCCTTTTTAGCGACATTTTTCAATAGAGGAACAGATTCTACATATTTTATACCATTTACTTTCCTGGGGAAGACAAGAGTCTCCTTGCCGTATTCACTACCCGAGTGCGGTCGACCCAGGCGGACCCGTGTAGCGAGCGCCCCGGCACAGCAGAGTGACTACGACTACGCTACCTATGGACAACAGCAGTCACTACCTGAATTACTATTTTATATGTTTACACTACAACCGCTACATAGGGAAGATACTGCCAGGATTGCTATTGCTTGTATAGGCGGCGCAAACGAGGATAAATTCCTCAGTTGCGTTCACTCGAGACTGACCTCATTCAGTGCGCCACAATAGTAGAAGAGATAAAAATACTAAAAAACTACTGATCTAGTACACCAGCTCTATCAATGCTTATAGGGACACTGACACAAACACACATACTGATGCGCTGTGGGAATGACACACAGGCAATACACATACGTAGATGGATACTGTTTGAATCGGGCTTAAATTTCGATGTTTAGAGGCTCACAGAGAGTAAACAGTGGCATTCTGATTAATATCATACGCAGCATATGTCAATGCAGCGTAGTACTTGTGATACAGAATTGATTGAAAGTAAGTTGCAGTAGTTTATATGCTTTCAGTAAGATCCAGTGTGAAAAAGAATATAATAATAATAATAATAATAATGATAATAATAATAATGATAATGATAATCAGCAGGAATACAATAGGGTTTCTGCGAAGGCAGCAGAAACCCTAATAATAATAATCAGCAGGAATACAATAGGGTTTCTGCGAAGGCAGCAGAAACCCTAATAATGATAAATAATAATAATCAGCAGGAATACAATAGGGTTTCTGCGAAGGCAGCAGAAACCCTAATAATGATAATAATAATAATCAGCAGGAATACAATAGGGTTTCTGCGAAGGCAGCAGAAACCATAATAATAATAATAAATATAGCTGCATAGCAGCGATAACGGGTTTTCTGCACAGTTTTGAATCCTGTTCAACGGTGGATTTCGACAAAGCATTTGATATGGTTTAACATCAGCCATTACTAAACAGGCTATTAGAAAACGGTATCAATGATAGGTCGCTCAAATGGCTCAGCAGTTAGCCTATCTCTGAACGAAAACTTGTAGCCGAAATCAACGGAATCTTGGAATAAGTCGGTCTAACTAGTGGAGTCACGCAAAGTACATGTAGTATCCTAAGTCGTCTCCTGTTTAATGTCCTGACATACACAGTAATCCAAAATATACCAGACCGAGTAAATTTCCAAAACGACCTTTACACGCCGTTCGACCAAAATAATAAATGTTCCGACAAGAAAATCTTGTTCGAATGAAAACAATTCTGTTTGATCGAACAATACGCTTTTTGCTTGAACCAAAACTTTTCTTCATTCCGACAAAAATGTGTTCGAATAAAAAGCTATGTTATTGTTGAAATGAAGAACTTTTTGTCCCGGCAAAGAAATTTGGTTTAGCGAAAACAACTTGTTTGGAACGAATGTTTGAATGAAAACAATTCTGTTCGATTGAACGAATTACTTAATACTTTTGGTTCGAAGAAAAAACTTTTTATAATATACTTGTTCGAACGAAAAACTAAATCTTTTTGACAAGAACATTCCGTTCAAATTAAAACGATTCTGTACGATCGAATGATTGTTCGAACGAAAAACCTTTCGTTTGGACAAAAAAAGTTTGTTCAACTTTGTTCTAACGATTTTTTCAAATTGGTTCAATCGAACAGAATATTATTGATTCGAACGAAATAAATTTCTTCCGACGAAAGGATTTTCAAGCGGAAGGTCTTATGAACGAAAAACAGATATTTTTGGGGCTCCGCAGTAACTTAAAGCTGGACGTAAGTCGGCCTTGCAACGCGATGCGATCCTCGCGTTGCATCGCAAGTTTCGCTGCAAGTCGGTTGCGATACGATTGTCGTCGACTGTGTGCAACTAGTTTCTGCCAGTCGCAAGAGCGCGTAGGTTGGTTGTGACAGCCGTGTCGCGTCGCAGAAAGTAGAACACGTGCGACTCCTTGTGACTAGCGTTGCTGACAGTCGCAACCCGTCGCAAGGGAGCATAGGTCGATGAGTCGTTGCGACACAATCGTCGCTGGCGGTCGCAGTGAATGGCGTCGCAGTGAGTCACAAGCCGTCGCAAAGCCGATCTACGTCCGGCTTAAGTCATTAGCAATTAATGAAATACCTGTTTCATTTATGATGAAAAAACTCAAATGAAAAGTGTAGCTTATAAAGCTGTCTGCTCAGACGAAATTTTCAAAAAAACTCTTCATTTTTGCCAATAAAATTGATAATTGTGATTGATCGTTGCAAGTCAGAACCAGATAATCACAAATTAACATGCATTTAAATAAATCTGATTTCTCCTTTACAGTGAACTTAGCTTTAACCGAGTAGAGGCTACTAGCATATGTAGGCCTATGTATATGCGTTGGCCTAACATCCGTACAGATTGGTCGTAGGCCTATTGAATAACAACCCTCCTAAATATCGTAAATTTTGTTATGAAGTTCAATCCAATGAGTCCGTTAATAAACGCAACAATTATACTGTGTTTGTTTGAGACAGTAAAGGTCAGTTCCGGTAGGCCTAAGCCTTAATATCGCGTAAAACTCGATAAAATCTTCAAGCGACACAGCGAACGATCTCCTTTCCTCCACAGCGAACGCTTACTCCGAATGTCAAGTGTGAGTCCAGCATACGGATAGGAGTGTGTTATATACTTGTATTTAGTAAATACCTTGTGCATTTGACAATGATCGGTATGTACTGTAGGAAATATAGAGTATTGATGGTATTGATATAGAGGTTGAAGCCCGCGGCCGAATAAAGTAATATATTCTTTTATTTTGATAACTCGTCGACATAACAGCTTTTCTCCGCTATATCTCTTCGGCGTGTTTAGTTTAGGCCTACGATTCCCCTGTACACTAAAGATTTATCTTAGTAAATACACGGTTAATTCGGTAAAGAAAAATAGATATTGTTAAACTAACTCCTTGAAACCCGCAGTAGCAATAAATTAATTTGTACTCGATTTGATTTTCATGATGAGGAGAAACTCGCAGCTTATCCCCGGAACGACGATGTAGTAACACACGTCGATTCGTCGATGTTTACGGCTCGACAGTGCTTTTAAAATCTAAAGTAGTAAATTTACAGTGTATCGGTAATATGATTTGATGAGGAAAATGGGCTATTGTTAAAATCACTGTATGAAGACCGCGGCTGAATGTGAAGTCTGCGGCAATAAATTAGTTCATTTATACTTGAATTGATAATCGAAGTGACAATCAGCCTGCGGGTTGATTTCGGGATGACGACTCGAAAAAGATGTCGCCACATTGAATGGGGCGAAATTTTCGATGTTTACGGCCCGACAGTGCTTTTGTAACGATGATTTGTGAAAAACACGCGGGATATTTGTAGATCTCAGTGAGCTGAACGATATTATATGGATTGTATATGAAACAGCGGTAAGGTAACAAAGCCTATGTTCTTTTGGTAAAAATAGTGTGGAAGAAAATAACAATAATAAATATAGCTGCAAAGCAGCGATAACGGGTTTTCTGCACAGTCTTAGAATCCCGTTCAACAGTGGATTTCAACGAAGCATTTGATAAGGCTCAACATCAGCCATTACTAAACAGGCTATTAGGAAACAGTATCAATGATAGGTCGCCCAAATGGCTCTGCAGTTATCTCTGAACGGAAACTTGTAACCGAGGTCAACAGAACGCCTCATCTTGGAATGAGACGGTCTAGCTAGTGGAGTCACGCAAGGTAGTATCCTAAGTCGTCTTCTGTTTAATGTCCTGACAAATGACATACACAGTAATCCAAAATATACCAGACCGAGTAAATTTCCAAAACGACCTTAACACACTGTTCGACCAAAAAACTTAATGTTCCGACAAAACCACGGGCGACAAAACCAAAATTATGAATTGTCGCGGTTGACAAAACCAAAATATTGAATTGTCACGGGCGACAAAACAAAAATAATGGATTGTCGCGGGCGATAAAACCACAATAATGAATTGTCGCGGGCGTTAAAACCAAAACATTGAATTGTCGCGGGCGATAAAACCAAAATAATGTATTGTCGCGGACGACAAAAACAAAATATTGAATTGTTGCGTGCGACAAAACCAAAATAATGAATTGTCGCGGCGACAAAACCAAACTAGGGGTCCAGGGACACCATGCTCACTTGGGAAGTGGTTTCAAATGCTCAACAATCTAACAATTTCAATACATAACGCCCTCTAGTGACCATATACAAAAACCAATGACCTTGAAACCTACCACAATCATAGAACATGTGAGCAGCTGTGATTTTGTAATAGATTGTGATAACAAAATATGCCTCGTTACCAATTCAATATGGAAATACTAAGTTATTCTACTATTCAACGCCCCCTGGTGACCATATGCAAAACCCAATGACCTTAAAACTCACCACAATCGTAGTACATGTCATGAAATACAACTTGCAATTGATCATGATAACAAAATATGCCTAGGTACCAATCTAATAAGGAAAAACTAAGCTTTTCTACTATTCAACGCCCCCTGGTGACTATATGGAATAACTAATGTCCTTAAAAACTCACCACAATCATAGACGATGTCATGAACTACAACTTTGCAATTGATCATGGTAGCAAAATATGCCTTGGTACAAATATAATATAGCGATACTAAGTTATTGTATTATTCAACGCCCCCTGATGGCCACATACAAAAGCCAATGACCTTGAAACTCACAAAAATCATAGAACACGTTATGGGCTACAACTTTCCAATTGAATATAGTAACACAATATGCTTAGGTATCAATTTAATGTGGAAAAAATTTTTCCCACCTACGAATGAGTACTGATGACATCAAGATGGCCGCCAATTGCGTCATAATTGGCTGATCAAAAATACCTGTCCCAGGTATAAAACATCCCTCTCTAAAGAATATCCATCAGCAATTGCAATGAGAAATGGCAAACCAGTAGGAATTTGGAACAGTTTAACACTCATACACTGGATAAACTTTGATACTCACAAGAGCAAGCTTTCAGCTACATTCTGTAGGCATCGTCAGGCTTAATGTGACGTCATCAGATGTTGTTGATGTGACGTCACAGCCGGATCTCGTCAGCTGGTCTGTGAAGGCCCCCGCGCGCCGTCTGCTGCCTTAAGGATGTTATTCTATACAGGGGGTAGAGCAAATCTCCCAAAGTCTTTATTCAGCGTGGGGTGTCTCAGGTATATGTAAAATGACCCCTGAACACCTCGTTCGAACCACCGGGGTTCCACCGTCAATATGAGATCCGGCTGTGACGTCACATCAACAACATCCGATGACGTCACATTAAGCCTGACGATGCCTACAGAATGTAGGTGAAAGCTTGCTCTTGTGAGTATCAAAGTTTATCCAGTGTTAAACTGTTCCTAATTTGGATATTCCTGGTTAGTAAAGAATGTTTAATGGAACCAGTAGGAAGCTACAGGACCTAGAATTCTGGCCAAAATTGACATTTTTGGGCACTAAAAAGGTCATCGGACGGCCATCTTGAGTCAGATCGACCCAATTTTCTTATGCTGATGGGCCTTTGGTAGATTCAAATATAAACGAAAGATCAAGGTAATTGATCAAAGCGTCTTCAAAATTTCCCACGAAAACTTCGAAAATGTTTAAAAATTGCTGATTTTGGCAAACAACAATGGCTGCCAGTCAGCCATCTTGAATCTGATAGGGCCAGTTTTTAGGCTGACGATGTGTCTAGGGTAGATACATGTATAAACCAAATATCAAGACATTACATTGAAGCGTCTTCAAAACTTCCCAAAATAACTGGATTCCGTCTATGGACCGACGGACGGACGAAAAGTGAACGTAATAGCCCGCTGGGACTAAAGTCCCAAGTGGACTGAAAAAGAATTGTCGCGGGCGACAAAACCAAACAAATGAATTGTCGCGGGTGATAAAACCAAAATATTGAATTGTCGCGGGCGACAAAACCAAACTAATGAATTGTCGCGGGCGATAAAACCAAAATAATGAATTGTCGCGGGCGACAAAACCAAAATGGTGAATTGTCGCGGGCGACAAAACCAAAACATTGAATTGTCGCGGGCGACAAAACCAAACTAACGAATAGTCGCGGGCGACAAAACCAAAAAAAGAATTGTCGGGCGACAAAACCAAAATAATGAATTGTCGCGGGCGATAAAACCAAAATAATGAATTGTCTCGGGCGACAAAACCAATATGGTGAATTGTCGCGGGCGACAAAACCAAAATATTGAATTGTCGCGGGCGACAAAACCAAAATAATGAATTGTCGCGGGCGACAAAACCGTAATAATGAATTGTCACGAGCGACAAATCCAAAATAATGAATTTTCGCAAGCGATAAAACCAAAATAATGAATTGTCGCGTGTGACAAAACCAAAAATTAATGAATTGTCGCGGGCGACAAAATCAAAATTCATTGTTTTCTCGCGTTATTTTAGTTTTGTCGTAATGTCGCCCTCATTTGCATATTCGTGTTTTTTTATCTTATCAGCCACCATACTAAAGCCTTAAGGTCGCGTAAAACTCGATAAACACTTCAAGCGACACAGCGAACGGTCTCCTTTCCCCCACAGCGAACGCTTACTCCGAATGTCAAGTGTGAGTCCAGCATACGGATAGGAGTGTGTTATATACTTGTATTTAGTAAATACCTTGTGCATTTGACAATGATCGGTATGTACTGTAGTAAATATAGAGTATTGATGGTATTGATATAGAGGTTGAAGCCCGCGGCCGAATAAAGTAATATATTTTTTTTTTGATACCTCGTCGACATAACAGCTTTTCTCCGCTATATCTCTTCGGCGTGTTTAGTTTAGGCCTACGACTCCCCGGTACACTTATGATTTATCTTAGTAAATACACGGTTAATTTGGTAAAGAAAAATAGGTATTGCTAAACTAACTGCTTGACGCCCGCAGCCAAATCACTGGAAGTTATAAATTAATTTGCACTCGATTTGATTCTCATGATGAGGAGAAACTCGCAGCTGATCCCCGGAACGACGATGTAGTGACACACGTCGATTTGTCGATGTTTACGGCTCGACAGTGCTTTTAAAATCTAAAGTAGTAAATTTCCTGTGTATCGGTAATATGATTTGATGAGGAAATTGGGCTATTGTTAAAATTAGTTTTTAAAAACCGCGACAGAATGTGCAATCTTTGGGTAATAAATTTGTTAATTTATGCTTGAATTCATAATCGACGTGACAAGAAACGTGCGGTAGATTTCGGAAAGACGACTTAGAAAAACATGTCGGCTCTTTGACTGGGGCTCAATTTTCGATGTTTACGGCCCGACAGTGCTTTTGTAACGTTGATTCTTCAAAATTCGCACATAGTATTTGTAGATTGAAGTGAGCTGAATGATATCAGACGGATTGTATCGGCAACAGTGGTTATGTAAAAAAGCCTTTGTACTTTTGACAAAAAAAAGTTTGGAAAAAAAAAAATAATAAATATAGCTGCAAAGCAGCGATAACGGGTTTTCTGCACAGTCTTTGAATCCTGTTCAATGGTTAACACAGTTTTATAAGAGGAAGCTCCACAAACAGTCAATTAGACCTTCTTGAAACCATGGACAACTGGATTTGATGTCCTATTTGACTCTGGAAAATCGACTGTTAGGCGATAATTACTCTTTATGATTTCGACAAAGCATTTGATAAGGTACAACATCAGCCATTACTAAACAAGGCTATTAGGAAACAGTATCAATGATAGGTTGCCGAAATGGCTCAGCATTATATCTGAACGAAAACTTGTAGCCGAAATCAACGGAACGCCTCATCTTGGAATAAGTCGGTCTAACTAGTGGAGTCACGCAAGGTAGTATCCTAAGTCGTCTTCTAATGTCCTGACAAATGACATACACAGTAATCCAAAATATACCAGACCGAGTAAATTTCCAAAACGACCTTAACACGCTGTTCGACCAAAAAACTTAATGATCCGACAAGAAAACTTGTACACTTTTTGTTTGAACCAAAACTTTTCTTCATTCTGAAAGATATGTTATTGTTGAAATGAAAAACTCTTTGTCCCGGCAAAAAATTTGGTTGAGCGAAAACAATTTTTTCGAACGAATCTTTGAATGAAAACAATTCTGTTCGATTGAACAAAATACTTAATACTTTTGGTTCGGAGAAAAAACTTTTTACACTATACTTGTTCGAACGAAAAACTTAATGTTCTGACAAGAAAATTCTGTTCAAATTTAAACGATTCTGTTAGATCGGACGATTGTTCGAACGAAAAAACCTTTTGTTTCAACAAAAAAGTTTGTTCAACTTTGTTCTAACGATTTTTTCAAATTGGTTCAATCGAACAGAATATTATTGGTTCGAACGAAATAAATTTTGTTCCGTAGAAAGAATTTACAAGCGAAAGGTCTTTTGAACGAGAAAAAAGATATTTCTGGGGTTCCGCAGTAACTCAAAGCCGGACGTAGGTTGACCTTGTGATGCGATGCGATCCTCGCGTTGCATCGCATGTTTCGGTGCAAATCGGTTGCAATATGATTGTCAGCGACTGTGTGCGACTAGTTTCTGCCAGTCGCACGAGCACGTAGGTCGGTTGTGACAGTCGTGTCGCGTTGCAGAAAGTAGAACACGTGCGACTCCTTGTCACTGGCGTTGCTGACAGTCACAACCTGTCGCAAGGGAGCGTAGGTCGATGAGTCGTTGCGACACAATCGTCGCTGGCGGTCGCAGTGTATGGCCTCGCAGTGAGTCACAAGCCATCGCAAGGCCGACCCACCCCCGGCTTAAGTCATAGGAATTTAAGAAATACCAGTTTCATTTATGATGAAAAGTCTGGCTTATAAAGCTGTCTGCTCAGACGAAATTTTCAAAAAAAATCTTCATTTTTGTCAATAAAATTGATAATTGTGATTGATCGTTACAAGTCAGAACCAGTAAATCACTAATTAACATGTACTTTAATAAATCTGATTCCTCCTTTACAGTGAACTTAGCTTTAACCTAGTAGAGGCCACTAGCCTATGTAGGCCTATGTATATGCGTAGGCCTAACATCCGGACAGATTGGTCGTGGGCCTATTGAATAACAACCCTCCTAAATGTCGAAAATTTTGTTTTGAAGTTCAATCTTATGAGTCCGTTAATAAACGCAACAATTATACTGTGTTTGTTTGAGACAGTGAATCTCAATACCGGTAGGCCTAAAGCCACGTAAAACTCGATAAACACTTCAAGCGACAAAGCGAACGATCTCCTTTCCCCCACAGCGAACGCTTACTCAAATTTGAAGTGTGACTCCAGCATACGGAAAGGAGTGTGTTATATACTTGTATTTAGTAAATACCTTGTGCATTTGACAATGATCGGTATGTACTGTAGGAAATATAGAGTATTGATGGTATTGATATAGAGGTTGAAGCCCGCGGCGTGTTTACTTTAGGCCTACGACTCCCCGGTACACTCATGATTTATCTTAGTAAATACACGGTTAATTTGGTAAAGAAAAATAGGTATTGCTAAATTAACTGCTTAACGCCCGCAGCCAAATCACTGGTAGTAATAAATTAATTTGTACTCGATTTGATTCTCAGCCCCGGAACGACGATGTAGTGACACACGTCGATTTATCGATGTTTACGGCTCGACAAGGCTTTTAAAATCTAAAGTAGTAAATTTCCTGTGTATCAGTAATATAATTTGATGAGGAAAACGGGTTACTTTTAAAATTAGTTTTTAAAAACCGCGACAGAATGTGCAATCTTTCGGTATTAAATTTGTTAATTTATGCTTGAATTGATAATCGATGTGACAAGAAACGTGCGGTAGATTTCGGAAAGACGACTTAGAAAAACATGTCGGCTCTTTGAATGGGGCTCAATTTTCGATGTTTACGGCCCGACAGTCCTTTTGTAACATTGATTCTTCAAAATTCGCACGGAGTATTTGTAGATCGAACTGAGCTGAATGATATCAGACGGATTGTATCGGCAACAGCGGTAATGTAAAAAAGCCTATGTACTTTTGACAAAAAATGTGTGGAAAAAAATAATAATAATAAATATAGCTGCAAAGCAGCGATAACGGGTTTCTGCCTCGCTGGATAAGGAGCGCAACCTAGGGGTCAGCTGATAACATGGCTATGTTGATTCACATGGGATACTACGCGAAAAGTTTTATGTACCAAGGTTAGGGGATATGACACCGAGAATAACGAAGATACGGTACTTTTACCATGCCCAAGTGGCCGGTAATTAGCCGGTTAGCATACTACTGAATTTTACAATCGAAAAAACTGATGCTAGATTGAGTTTTCAACATTAGCGCCCCTAGTCCCTAGAGAATAGGAACTAATTATGTTAGGGATTCGTTGTATCTTATATCCAGGTACATTTATATTAATTTTCATAGAGATCCCCTTATCCGCTTAGTAGCTATCAATGGAAATGCTATTGGAATGGTTATACATACATTTATATCAACTATAGAATACTGCTCACTAGAGCAGTAACTTGTTCTGCAGTAACGTGTATTCAACTGTGTTCAACTGTATTAAACTGTATTAAACTGCATTACATCTGTATGTCATGCTCAGTACACATCATGTGATATTTCACTATATATATTGATATGTAAAGGGTAGAGGGGGTTACTTTTGAGAATAAGCTACTTTAAAATGTCAACACCGAGTCGTACTGCTAGTCACTTCTTTCTGGAGAAAAGGTATTGACATAATGGTCCCTCGAGCCGAGAAAGAGATGAACCAAACTTCTTAGAAGAAGCCAGAGGATCAGAGAACAATGGCGGAGAATTCAGCTACCGAAAAATCAGGAGTTGGTGTAAAACTTTCGAGAGCAGGACGTTCAGCAAACAGAAGAGTCGCGAACGCTCTTACCTCTGCATGTGATACAGCTATCAGAGAACACGACTTACTAAAGGCTAGTATTAATTTGAACAATCTCAAACGCAAATACAGCCGGTGAGAGATGATTGATGCCCATTTATTAGACGAGATCCAGTCTGATAATGAAATAGAACAATTTATTTTGGAAGCTGAAGATTATTTGAACAATTTGAATGGCAGTATTTTCAAATTTGACCGTGAAATCGGGAAAATGTCTTCGCTAGAGAAACAGTCACCAGTGAGATCAACTGAAATTAAAACAGCTTTACTACCAAAGTTACAAATTCCGAAATATAACGGAAATTTGAAAGAGTGGCCAACGTTCTGGGGTTTATTCGAAACGTCAGTTCATCTCAACTCACAGTTTTCGGATATCGAAAAATGTAGCTATTTGAAGTGTTTGCTAATCGGCGATGCAAGATCGTGCATTGACGGTTTGCCATTGACGAATGACAATTATTCAGCGGCTGTTAGTTTGTTGAAAACGCGATTTGGACAGAATCACAAGATATCACGGGCTTACCTTTCCGCGCTTGTTGATTTAAGTCCACCGAACAACGAACGATCATCCCTGCGTAAATTTTACGACGAATGTAATTGTCACATGCGTCAGTTGAATGCACTTGGGACGTCTCATGATAATTACGGCGCAATGTTGGTACCAATAATTATAAGAAAGCTTCCGTATGAAATCTATCGAAATATGTGTCGCACATACAAAAATTGTGAATGGTCAATAACATCTCTTCTTGATTGTTTTAGATTCGAATTAGAAATTATTGAGTCCACTGTATCTCTTGATGTCAAAGATGTGAGTAATTGTACTATTACTGAACCTACAAGCACCGTAAGTCAATTATTCTTATCGACCGGAGCTCAGAATTCTAAAAAGAAGTGTGTTTTTTGCGAAGGTTTGCATGCATCCAATGAGTGCACTGTAGTTAATGATGTTAAAAAGAGGATGGAAATTCTGAGAAACAAATCTTTGTGTTTTAATTGTTTAGGAGATAAGCATCATGCCGGAAACTGCAAGTCTAAATATTCGTGTCGTATGTGTAAAAAGCGACATCACACCAGTATTTGTTTTCAAACGCGGAAAACACGACCTTATTCTGTTCCGAATTCTAGAGGTGTCAATTTTTCCGTTGAGGAAGGTCAAAACCGTGGTATAGGTAATGAGCAAAATAGAATCAAAAGCAATATGACAAATTCTGTGACAACGCAGTCTTCATCGGTTCCAATTTTTGAAACAGAGTCTTTAATACGAAGTGATGATCACATTGAGACACAAACGGCATCTCAGAATATTAGTTTGTGTAATTCTTTCGGAAATGTTCTGTTGAAGACTGCAGTTGTTAATATCGAGAAACCGTATAGTGGTTCTATTGTGTCCTGTAATACATTGTTCGATGATGGCTCGCAGCGATCATTTATGACGGCCAAAATGGCGAGTCAGTTAGGTTTGAAATCCAGTAGGACTGAAACACTAGATTTAGGTGCATTTGGATCACAGAATTCGAAAGTTAGAACTTTGGATGTCGTAAAAATATGCATCGAGTGTGAGAATTCGTATTTAATCGAAGTATCTGTTTTGGTGGTTCCGATGATTATACGTCCATTAGACATGGGTGGTTTTCTTGAGATTCCTGAATTCAAAGATTTAAATTTGGCTAATCCAATTCACTCAGAGTGCAAATTTGAAGTTCAATTTTTGATTGGAAGCGATCATTATTACGATTTTGTTAGTTCTGAGATAATCAGATCAAAACAAGGTCCTGTAGCTATAAAATCATGTGTTGGTTATTTGGTGTCGGGTCCGACTGGTACTTCCAGTGATAAAATTTCGATAATGAGTGTTTTGTCATACCCTGAATTTTCTTTGAATTGTGACGAAATGGGGATTGAAAAATTATCGGATGAGAGTTTTGTTGATAAGTACATTTGTGATTTCATATGGAAAGACAATGACGGTCGATACAATGTGAAATTACCTTGGAAAACTGAACATGATACGTTAACAACTAATTATTGTGCAGTTGTAAATAGGACTAAATCAACTTTGAAGAAACTTTCAAAAACTCCGGAAATTCTTAAAATCTATTCGGAGATTATCGATGAGCAATTGAAACGAGATTATATTGAGATTGTTCCGGTGGATGATTTACATCCATCATCGAGACGAGTACATTATTTGGCACATCATCCTGTGTACAGACAATCGAATACAACTCCAATTCGAATTGTTTTTGATTGTAGTTTTGGATCACCTAGTTTGAACGATAGTTTAGAACCTGGTCCAGCTCTACAGAACGATCTCACAGGTATCTTATTGAGATTTAGATTGAACGAGATTGGTCTTTGTGCGGACATCGAAAAAGCCTTTCTCCAAATAGGCATCGACCCTGAAGATAGGGATGTAACTAGATTCGTTTGGTTTAGAGAGCCAGGAAATCCAGATTCTGAACTAGTAACTTATCGTTTCAAACGAGTATTATTTGGTGCTACCTGTTCTCCATTTATTTTGAATTGCACAATTCTACATCATTTACGGAATCAGGTAGTAACTGAAAATTGTCGAACGAGTTCCGATATTCTACGAAACATTTACGTAGATAACATATTGACATCATGCAATTCCGAGGAGAATAGCTTAGATTATCTTAAGTCTTCGAGAGAGATCTTTTCTCTAGCAGGAATGAATTTAAGGTCCTGGTCTTCAAACAGTGAAGAGGTACGTTCATTGGCAGAATCCGAGAAAGTATTGGAATATTCAAATCATGTGAATGTCTTAGGATTTTATTGGAGTATTGAGCAAGATATTATCACCTTCAAAGAAAAGGTTATATTAGACGAATTCTCTGGTACTACGAAACGGACTATTGTTCAAAATTTAGCCAAGATTTATGATCCGTTTGGTCTTATATTACCAATTTCTATTAGGGGGAAAATATTAACTCAAACATTGTGGAGAGAATCATATGATTGGGATACACCAGTACCAGAGAAATTTGGTCTACAGTGGCAAAGAATAGTTTCAGATCTGAATTATGCGATTAGAAATATGCACGTACCCAGATGGTATGGATTCGATACCAATTTACCGGTAAAATTTTGTCGACATGTTTTTGTCGATGCCGGTCAGCCGGCTTATGGCGCTGTGGCTTATCTTGATCAAGGGGGTAAGATTCAATTCATATTGAGTCGTGGCCGGGTAGCCCCGTTGAAGCAGGTCACAATTCCACGCTTAGAACTCATGGCCGCGATGTTAGGCGCTAAATTAGGGCAATATATTTGTGATGAATTAACACAATCGTATCCTGTAATCGAAACGCAATATTATTCGGATAGTCAGATTGTGTTGAGTTGGCTGAGAAGTGATAAAAAATTACCAGAATTTGTTGCCAATAGAATTCGTGCTATTAAATCTATTTGTGACTTTGATAAGTGGCAATTTTGTAATGGTGATAGAAATCCAGCTGATTTATTGACTAGAGGCGTATCTGCACTATTTTCTAACGGGCAGTGGTTGTGCGGTCCAATTGACATCGCAGATCGAATAAATCAAATTCCGATTATACACATAAATACATCTACATGTGTACAATATGTTTCAATTGAAAAAAGTGAACCTGTCGGCACTTCGAAAGTAGTAGATGCAGATGGTTTCTCGTCATTAACTTAGTTGTTCAGTTTGACTACCTTAGTACTTCGTTTCATAAATAATTGTAAGGTAAAAGTTTCTGATAGAAACTTTGACAGTATTTCGGCTGATGATCTAAACAATTCTGAGAAAGTGTGGTTATTGTGTATTCAAAGATCAGAATATCCTCTGGTGTTTGCGCGATTGTCGGGTGACAAGTCATTTAGAGCTCCGGTTGTTGACAGGTTGATAAAAGATTTACAGTTGTTTATTGGTAATGATGGCTTGATTCATTCGAATGGTCGGTTAGAGAATGCAGATTTGGACGATTTGGCTAAACGACCAATACTGCTTCCAAAATATCACCAGTATGTCAATTTGGTGATTCGTCGATCACATTTCAGAATAATGCATCAAGGCGTTAATGCTACTGTTGCCGATATTCGATGTAAATATTGGATACCGAGTATCCGTCAAAGAGTAAAGGACCTACTGAAATCATGCTGTAAGTGTGCAAACGTGTGCAAGGTAGACCCTTTTTCTTACCGTTACCTCCTTCACTACCTGGTATCAGAGTTTCAGAGGTTCCAGTCTTTCACCATACTGGTATTGATTATTTAGGTCCACTTGTGATTTAAGGGATCTGGTGGTGAAACCTCTAAATGCCACGTTTGTTTATTTACATGTGCGGTCAGCAGAGCGGTGCATTTAGAGCTAGTTCGGGATTTAACTCCTGATTGTTTTTTGTTAGCGTTACGTAGGTTAGCAGGTCGTAGAGGTTTGCCGAGGACTTGTGTTTCTGATAACGCAACAACGTTTACATCAGCGAATAAAATTCTAGATGAAATTATTTCATCGGTTGAAGTAACGGACTATCTATCCGTGAACAGGGTGAAATGGCAATTCATAGCTAAGAGGGCCCCCTGGCAAGGGGGGTTTTACGAACGATTGATTGGGTTGGTGAAAAATATAACCAAAAAAGTACTCGGTAGAGCTCTACTTACCTATGATGAGTTAAATACTTTTTTAATTGAAGTTGAATCTCATTTAAATGATAGACCGTTGACCTATCTAACGTCAGATGTTTCAGATTTAGAAGCTTTGACGTCATCCATGTTAATGTTCGGTCACCGGATAACCGGGTTACCTCAACCTAGTGTGCGAGATCATGAGTTGAATGATCCAAATTTTTGTGTCACTCGCGAATTGTTAACACGTAGGATGAAATATATTTCCTTGCTCCTCAGTGAATATAAGAGACGCTGGAAAGGTGAATACTTGTTAAATTTGCGCGAATATCAGAAATGTAAGGGAGTTGATACGGAATTAGTGAAAAAAGGTTCGGTCGGTCAAATTCACGATGATGGGCCACGATTGAAATGGCGACTTGGCGTAATTACGGAGTTACATCGTGGAAAGGACGGAAAAGTACGCAATGTTTCGTTAAAAACCGCCGAGAGGTCACACGAATAGAGCGTTGCCGAAACTGTACCCTCTCGAAGTTTATGCGTCAACCGATTTTGCATCCGTATCGAACTATTCGGCTACAAAAACAGCGGGAGAAGCGAATGTGCGACCGAAAAGAGCTGCTGCCGTTGCAGCAGAGAAGATCACGGCCATCGCGGCGGCGGAGCAATCCGACAATTTGTATTAATGAATAATGTGTACTTTCAAATTTTGTATTAATGAACAATGTGTACTTTCAAATTTTGTATTAATGAATATGCGATAGTAGTTTAAAATCGTGTATATATTGATAACTCTTTCAAATTTATGTGTACTTTAATCACGCTTACGCCTGGCGGGAGTATATTGGAATGGTTATACATACATTTATATCAACTATAGAATACTGCTCACTTGAGCAGTAACTTGTTCTGCAGTAACGTGTACTCAACTGTGTTCAACTGTATTAAACTGTATTAAGGCTAAACAAAAATGATACCTTGTTTCTCCGCAGCGGCCGGGTCATTTTTGTAAAATATGATAGAATTTGTAAACAGTTCATTTCTATAGCGGCCGGGTCTGTTATGGTAAAATTGATCACGATTTAAAAAAAAGTAATGTATAGGGTAGATAGGCGGCCGGCCGGGTCAACATTTAAGCTCAGCAGAGCGGAGAAACAAGGTATCAATTTTTTTTAGCCTAAACTGCATTACATCTGTACGTCATGCTCAGTACACATCATGTGATATTTCACTATATATATCGATATGTAAAGGGTAGAGGGAGTCACTTTTGAGAATAAACTACTTTAATGTCAACACCGAGTCGTACTGCTAGTCACTTCTTTCTGGAGAAAAGGTATTGACATCTGGTTTAACATTGAATGAAATTATATTTTTAGATTTGAATATTTATAATACAAAAAGGAATAAAGCATCAAAAAGTAATACAATCTTTAAAATGATTCAAAGTTTACAACAGAAAAGGATATTAAAGCATCATCTTATATTAAATTACCATTTACAACAAAAGCAGTAATAAATGTTCAAAATGAAGATAATAAATGTTTTCTATGGTCAATTATTAGTTGTTTACATCCAACTCAGGAAAATGTTTGTAGAATAACAGATTACCGGAAATATGAAACATTATATAAAATTGATCAATATCCAGTAACTATAAAAATGATTCCTAAAATAGAAAAATTTAATAATGTAAAAATAAATGTATTCGAATTAATGCAATTACCAGAGACAAAAGGTGAAAATATTAAAGATTATACATTGGAAGCTTTATATTTAACAGAATATTATGATGAAAATGAATTATGAAAATGAACATTATATGTTGTTAAAACAAATTGATTTATTCTTTAGAACAGAAAGCGATCATCATCGTAAATTTATCTATGTAGAAAATGTTTATCGAAATTTATGACTGAAAATACATTATTAAAACATAAAGAATTATGTGATAATAAAGATTTTTGCAAATTAATAATGCCAACAGAAAAAGATTGAAAATTGAAATTTACTAATCATAAATTCAAGAATATAGTGCCATTTGTAATTTATGGGGATTTTGAATCGTTGAATGGATAAAGGAAATGAACTAAATGAAGATATAATTCAAGACCCACCAATTATAAATACAATTAAACAAGGACATCAACGAGCTGCTGCTTATGGAATTTATATAAAATAAAATTACCCTGAATTATATCAAAGTCAATATATTTCTTTTAGAGGTGAAGATGTATTAAATGAATTTGGTAATAAAATAATTGAATTAGAAAGTGATTTTGCACAATTATTAAACAAAAATGAAGGAATAGTTATGACAAAAGAAGATGAAATTGATTTTAATTATGCAACTCATTGTTGTTACTGTGAAAAACGTTTTTATTCATTTGATAAAAAAGTTAGTGATCATGATCATTTAGATTCAAAATATCGTGGAGCTGCTCATGAAGATTGTAAAAAAGTAAATTTCCTACCAATATTATTTCATAATTTATCAGGGTATGATACCAACTTATTTATAAAACAATTATCAGGAAAATTGGGTGCAAATAATCAAGACATAGAAGAATATAATGCTATGAATGGTGCAAATGTAAGAAAATATGATTTAAACTATTAGCTAAGACATCTGAAAATTGTATTTCATTTCATTTGGTTGCATTAGATTTTTAGATTCTTATAGATTTTTAGCAATTTCATTAGATAATTTAGCAAAGAGTTTAGTTGATAATGATTTTATAATAACTCGACATTATTATCCAAATGAACAAGATTTCAAATTTTTGAGATTTAAAGGTGCAATTCCTTATTCATTTTATAAAACACATGATGATTTTTATGTAACAGAATTATCAAAAGAACAATTTTATGATCAATAAAAAGAGGAGTATGTGAAAGATGAAGTGTTTAAAAGAACATTAAATATTTGGAATCATTTTAAGATAAAAAATCATGGTTAATTAGTAGATTTATACTTAAAATCAGATGTTATGATATTGGCTGACATATTTGAAAAATTTAGAGAAGTTAATTCAAATCATTTTAATGTTGATCCTTGTTATTGTTATTCAAGTTCTGGTTTAACCTGGCAATGTGGTTTAAAATATACAAATGTAGATTTAGATTTATTAAAAGAACCAGACATGGTTTTATTATTTGAAAAATCAATTAGTGATGTTATGGGAGATAGACATTTTAAAGCAAATGATGATTATAAATTATTGTATATTGATGCAAATAATCTATATGGTTGGGCAATGATGCAACCTCAACCATACAAAAATTTTATATTAACAGAAGTTGAAAATGATGATAAAACTGATTGGGAAAGTGCAATTATGGGTTTAAAAGATGAAGCACCAATTGGTTATTTCTTTGTAGTTTATTAAGAATATCCTGATAGCATTAAGTTTAAAACAAGAAGCTTACCATATTGCCCAGAACATTTAGCCGTAGATGATAGTTATTTAAGTGAATACCAGAAAAAAATTAAACCGAAAGATCATGTTTTTACAGAAAAAGTAATACTTACTCAAAATAATAAATACAATTATATTGTCCATTATAGAATGTTAAAATTTTATCTAAAACAAGGAATGAAATTAAAGAAAGTACATAGATATATTGAATTTAATCTATCGAAGTGGTTAGAAAAATATATAGATTTTAATACTCAACAGAGAACCATATCTAAAACAGATTTTGAAAAAGATTTCTTCAAATTAATGAATAATAGTTTTTATGGAAAAAACATGCGAAAATATTAGAAATAGAAATGATATTGAATTATTAAATAATTCTGAACGATTGAGACATTTACAATCAAGTCCTAGACATTTAGGAAATAAAAGATTTGAAGATTATTTAACCGCGGTAAAATTAAAAAGAACGTCAATGAAATTTAATAAACCTATATTCATTGGTTCGACTGTTTTAGAAATATCAAAATTATTAATGTATGATTTTTGTTATTAATGTTTTCAACCACTTTTTTGGTAAAAACATATTGAAATATCTTATTTTGATTCTGTAACGGCTGATACCCCAATATTATTAAAATACAATAACAAAATATTAATTAGAAGAATTTCAGAAAAATTCCAAAACAAAATGAACTTTATATTTCATATGGTGAAAAAGAATTAATACAAATAATTGGATTAATGGATGTTTGGACAAGAATTGGATGGAATTAATTAAAGAATATTATTAGGCATAAAACAAATAAGAAAATCTATAGAGTTAGAACTAAATTAGGGTTTGTAGATGTTACAGAAGATCATAGTTTAATTAAACGAAATGGTGATGGAATAAAACCAACTGATATAAAAATTGGAGATGAATTATTACATAAAAGATTTTTCCAAAGAATGAATCATATGTCATTTGATGAAATAATTGATAATATATATAATATAGTACCCGAAACATTAGAAGAAAAAGAATATTTTATCAAAGGATTTTTTATGGGAGATGGTTCAGCAGGTGTATATAAATATGTTAGTTCTATTCTTTATTGTTGGTGTTTATGTAATCAAGATTTAAAACCTTTTGAAAGAATCAAAAAATATTGTGAAGAAGTTTATCCGCATAAAATATCTAAAATGTATAATCAGATGCAAACTTCAAAATGTTTTTTCTTAAAATGTTTAAAACCTAAAGATTTTACTATTAAGTACAGTAATGAATTTTATATTGATGGAATTGTAGATAAAAAAAGAGAAAAGATAATTCCAGATTATGTATTAAATGCACCGTACAATTTAAGAAAATGGTATTTTATAGGATTTTTTGCCCAGATGGAACAAAAAGATACACAAAACATAAAACAATTCGATTTGTTCAAAATGGAAAATGTGCAATAAGTGGATTAAATATATTGTGCTCATCATTGGGATTCAATATGAATGTTGGTATAAGAAAGAATAATCCAAAAGAATATAATTTAAGTCACACTGAAAAAGAAATAACAGAAGAAGTAAGAGATTTATTTGAAATATTTAACCCATCAGATTATATCTATGATTTATCAACTGAAGATGGAACATTTAACTGTGGATTTCCATTAATAGCGGTCAATACTGACAGTTACATACTAAAAATCAAGACAAATGACATAACAAAAGACTGAAAAACATTAAAACATCATTTTGACTTTAGCAATTATCCAAAATATCATGAATTATTTAGCAATGATAATAAAAAGCAGCCTGGTAAGTTCGAAGATGAATTAGGGGGTGATGAAATGATTGAATTTGTTGGGATAAGAAGTAAAATATATAGTTATAGAACAAAAGATCGTGAAGCTAAAAAGTTATAACAATGCATAAAATCATAAAATCAATATCATCATACTCGAAATCACTACTGGTTTCTTCATTTTTATTTAATTGTTTAGGTTCTTCCATTTCATTTTTCTCAGTTCTATATTGTTCCACATTTCATCTAGCTCTCTTTGTTTCTTTTTGTTCGTTAATTCATCAAATGGAATTATAATATCGATGTCTAAAAAATTTACAATCTTATTTAAACAGAATTCATAATTAATTGAATCTGTTATTTTATTATCCACATAATATTTTAATATGTTTGTCAATGTTTCTTTTATATTTTCCATATCTTCTTTTGTTAATTTGGGTTTTTTATAATAATCGTTAAATAATAAATATAATTAAATTTTCTTTTCTGAGCTAACTCATGAAGCGAGATTTGTTGTTTTTCGCGGCGTCAGTGTTGATAGGTCTACTGCTTATATTTTCAAGGTACTGTACCTGTTCTTGTTTAAGTTCTCATTTCTTCGTGATTAAAATGGCCACTTCGTCATTTCAGACGTTTATCGATATACCTAGCCGAGAAAGTATAAATGTTCTAAAAAAGTCCGAGTTGCTTGATTTGGCAGCTCATTATAACGTATCTGTTAAAACGTCCCAAACAAAAGCGGATCTAAAGGACGTAATTGTGCGACATTTGATTGAATCTGGTGTAGTTAATAATGATCAGTTTGAGTCAGTTCCAGCTAAAATGTCCGATGTTCCGGAGAGTGTTATCATTCGACGTATCGAACTGGAGTTTCAAGAGAGAGAAAAATAGCGAGAAAGGCACTTTCAACTATCGTTACAGCGGATGGAGGGTGAACACAGAGTGCGGATGCGTGAATTGGAAATCAGTGCGTCTACCAGTAGATATCGAGATAATGAAGTCGACTTTGACGTCACCCGTCACATCAGAATGGTACCCAGATTCCAGGAGTCGGAAGTAGATAAGTATTTTCGTCACTTTGAGAAGGTAGCGAACAATCTTAAGTGGCCCCGAGAAAGCTGGACACTGCTCCTGCAAAGTGTTCTAGTGGGCAAAGCCCAGGTAGCTTATTCGGCTTTGAATTCTGAACAAAGTGCTCAATATGAAACAGTTAAAATTGCTATTTTGAAGGTGTATGAGTTAGTACCTGAAGCCTATAGACAAAGGTTTCGCGATCGGAGAAAAACTGATTCAGAAACTTTGTAGAATTCGCTAAAGATAAAGAGAGTCTATTTGATAGATGGTGCGACTCGAGAGGGGTAGATAGTGATTTTGAAAAATTACGTCAATTAATGCTGGTTGAAGATTTCAAAACTTGTATAGGTAATGATATAAAAACCTATTTAGAAGAGCAAAAGGTTGATAATTTATTGAATGCAGCTACGTTTTCTGATGATTATGCTTTAACTCACCAGAAAAGTAAAAAGCCGAATATCACCCAACCATCTTCCGTGTTCAATAAATCAACATATTCCCTTGTTTCTGATCATAGAGATCGAGATAGACTTGTGAGATGTAATTATTGCAAAAAGCCCGGTCATTTAATTTCAAACTGTTACAAGTTACAGGGAAAACAACAAAAGGGTAGCAATTCTCTACATACGTTAGGGAATGGTCTTGCAACAAAAATCGAGTGCAAAGATAAACCTGTTCATTTTGAAAGCAGTCAAGATCTTACGAACCATTTATTATTGAAGGTGAAACTTCAGAAAAGGTGAAATTAAAAGCCTTAAGAGATACTGGCCTCTCAAACGTTGTTGTTAGAAGGGAGCTTACCTTTGTCAGAAAGCACATTTACTGGCCAGTATATTTTGTTGCGTGGCATTGGTCCGATCACGATAGAAGTTCCACTTCATAGAGTTTACCTTGAGACGTCATGAATTTCTGGGTTCGTTATAGTGGGGATTAGGCCTACTTTACCCGTTCCGGGCGTGTCTTTGTTGTTAGGTAACGATCTTGTTGGGGGAGGGTTATTGTCAATCCATTAGTGACTAAAAACCATAGTTTAGATTCGGATGTGGAATCTTCGGAATCTAGTGATCTGGGATTACATCCTGCTTGCGTGGTGACTCGTTCGTTAGCGAAAAGAAATAATGTTGGAGCTAGTAGTGATGATAAATCTTTTTCGTCTGATTCTATAGGTCAAAATTATAATTTAGATGTTGGTTCAAACCATATTGAGGGCCTTAGTGAGACGTTTCTTAGTAAGATTTTTGATGGGGCAGATTGTGATTTTGAGAAATTACGTTTCTTATCTAGAGCAGATTTAATCGAGTCACAAGTGCAGGATTCAGATGTTAGAAAGCTTAGCGTTAACGCTGCATCTACTCTAGATGATTTAGATTGTCCCGGCGGTTATTATTTTTATTCTGGTGTATTGATGAGAAAGTATAGACACCCTGATATTTTGCCTAGTGATGAATGGGCAGTGCAACATCAGATTGTAGTTCCTTTGGTGTATAGAAAAGAGATCTTACATTTTGCTCATGATACACCTATAGATGGCCATTTAGGCGTCAATAAAAAGTATAAAAAGATATTAAGGTATTTCTTTTGGCCAGGTTTGAAATCTGATGTTGTTCAGTTTTGTAGGAGCTGTCACTGTTGTCAAGTGATAGGAAAGAGTACAGTATTTCCTGCAGCACCGTTACAACCTATACCTGCCTTTTCAGAGCCGTTTGCTGATATTCTCTGTGATTGTGTAGGTCCCCTTCCAAAAACTCGCACAGGAAATGAATTCCTGCTTACAATTATTTGTAAATCTACATGTTTTCCAGAGGCTGTACCTCTCAGGCGTATCAACGCGCCTTCCGTTATAAAGGCTTTTACCAGGTTCTTTACTAATTTCGGTCTTCCAGTGACTATTCAGAGTGATAATGGGTCGAATTTTGTATCTAATATGTTTCAGCAAATAATGCATCAACTCGACATTAAACAAAACACGTCGAGTCCTTATCACCCTGAAAGTCAAGGCGCTTTGGAACGATTTCATCGCACTTTTAAAAATGTGCCCAGAGGCTATTGTGAGGAAAATTCGCGAGATTGGGATGAGGGAGTGCAGGTTTTGTTATTTGCTGTGCGAGATACTGTACAGGAATCATTGGGTTTCAGCCCCAATGAATTAGTTTTTGGCCAGCATGTTAAAGGACCACTGAAACTGATCAAAGATCTTTGGTTGCGTGAAACTACGGAGGTTTCATTGTTAACATATGTCACTGATTTTAAGACACGAATGTATGAAACTTGGCAATACTTGGCAATACTTGGCGCGTGATCATCTACAGAAAACCCAGGAAAACATGAAAAGTTGGTTTGATCAGAAAGCCAGATTTCGGTCATTTTCACCTGGTGAAAAAGTTTTAGTGTTGTTTCCTTTGGATGGTCACTGTTTGAGAACAAAGTTTTCTGGTCCGTATTTTATAGAACGAAAATTATCGGACGTAAATTATTTAATTGAATCACCGGATCGTAAAAAGAAATTTCGTGTTTGTCATGTAAATATGTTAAAACAATATGTGGATAGAAATCCGTCTGCTAGTATTTCTCCCGTTTCAGTAGTTTTATCTGTGTCGCCTGGACGTACAGATATATGTGTTGAAGATGATGTAACTATTGATGGTTCATATGCATCACCGTTGTTGAAAAATTCAAGTGTGCTGAATGAGTTGGATGAAAAACTCAGCCATCTGGAGCCGGGTCAGAAATCCGAATTAAAAAGAGATAGAATGAGTAAAGACATTTGTTTTCTGATATCCCTGGTGAAACCACTTTTGCTTGTCACGACGTGGATGTTGGCCCCGCTTCTCCTGTCAAACAGCCTCCTTACCGTTTGAATCCCATGAAAGCTGATATTATGAAAAGAGAAGTTCAAGCCATGTTAAATGATTCTTATCCAATTCCCAGGGTGGAGGATCTGATTGGTAAGATTGGCAGTGCTAAGTTTGTTTCCAAATTAGATCTTACTAAGGGATACTGGCAAGTGCCGTTGTCCGACCGTGCTCGTAGGATTTCTGCTTTCGTGACTCCAGATGGTTTGTTTCAGTACCGTAAAATGCCTTTCGGTATGAAAAATTCTGCTGCAACTTTTCAGCGCCTAATGAATAAAGTTGTCAAGGGTTTTACTTGTATAATAGTGTACATAGATGATATTATTGTATTTTCAGACACATTGGATGATCACATACAATCACTACGAAAGCTGTTTGAGCGTCTGTCCGAGGCGAACCTGACCGTCAATTTAACTAAAAGTGATTTTGTCAAAGCAACAGTAACGTATCTGGGGCATATCGTTGGACAAGGGCAAGTAAGACCTGTTGACGCCAAAGTTAGGGCTATCCTTGATTTTCCTGTTCCTTCGGATCGACGCTCACCCATGCGTTTTTTTTGGTATGGCCGGATATAACCGGAGATTTTGTCAAAATTTCGCCGCTATTGCTTGTCCTCTCACGGACTTACTTAAGAAAGGAGTTTGGAGTGCTTCCTGTAATGATGCTTTTGAGAGTCTAAAGTCTTTGTTAACTTGTGATACTGTAATAACTGCTCCAAATTTTCATAAGCTTATTATTCAAAAAAGTTCAGTACTGCACAGAAAAACTATTCTACCGTTGAAAAGGAATGTTTGTCATTAATTTTGTCAATTGAACATTTTGATGTGTATCCCAGTATGCCATTATTTCCAGTTAGTGTGTATACTGATCATAATCCGTTAGTCTTTTTAGACCGTATGAAAAACAAAAACCGTCGACTAATGAGTTGGAGCATTCTGCTGCAGGAGTATAACTTGGAAATACATCACCTGAGAGGTCGAGCAAACGTAGTTGCTGATGCACTTTCGCGCGTGTAGAGTAAAAGCCGTTCCGTGGATTCTGAGGATTGGTTATGTGTTACTTCAACGTTGAACATTTGGAATTATGATAAGCGAAAAAACTTGACTATGTCGATGTTTAGATTTGAGTGTATTTTTTCGTACAATATGTGTACGTTCTTAACGGCGGGGGTGTTACCTCTGTTGGGTTTATAAGTACGAATATAAGTATATAAGTATGAATATTTTTTATAGATTTTTGTATCTCTATTATGTAGTCTATTGAATGATCTGGTATTTGTCAGGGTTTACGCCTCCATAATTCTTATCTGTCAGGTTTGGTATAAATGTGTGCATTCCCTGACCAGTACCAGTTAGTTCACGCCGTTGCCACATTAAAGTTATATTGAAGCCAAGTCTACATTCGTCGTTTTGTGTCGTTTGTCGTTGAGTTTGGTGGATTTCGACCATTGCTGAAGGAGGCCGTAACATGGTGTATGATCTTCCATAGAAAATGTCTTTAAAATTTTATCTAGATATTTTAATTTTGGTTCTATTTAGAATATCTCTAGTTTTTTCATCACCCCATAAATTTTTTTGCCATCCACATTCATTACAAAATATCACAGAATCTTCTTGTCTTAAGTAGACATAAATACATTGTGGGCATTTTTTTCTTTCATATCTTGGCAATAGATCTTCATTAAGTTCTTGGTATTTTCTTACGTTTTCTTTATGTTTTATTGTTCTATTATGTAGATTTGAATTACTTGTTGTAATAATCAATTTACAATATTTGCAATAATATGTTTTTCTTACTAATTCATTATATTGTTTTTCAAGCTTTTCAAGTGTTTATTTATTATCTGGTAACGTTTTCTCATATTCTATTTTTTCTAATATTTTATTTTTTCTTTCATTAAATTCTGTTTCAAATTTATTAGAAATTCTATCTATATGTGCTTTACGAAATTGATGATTTTCCCAATCTTCTATATTTTCGGGGATATATTTTATTCGACAATGCTCACAGAAATTATCTTTCATATTATTCTTATCATAGGGCACTAAAACATGTATAATAATAATAATAATAATAATAATAATAATAATAATAATAATCATAGAATAAGAAAGGTCTTTTCCAAATAATTTCAGATTCAACTTCAACAGAATTACTATTACTTTCATTAATATCAACATTAACCGTTGAATCATTAATTTTACACTTTTCTGAATGTTTTTTAACATAATTTCTCGAGAATAATTTATTACAATTTGGGCAGTTTATTTTAGGGGGTTTATAATTTTCATCATGTTTTTTCATGTCGAGCCATGTTACTTTTTCTTTGAAGTTCACCACAAATTTCACATCCTATCTTCTCATCCATTTATTAAGGAAAAATTTTATTAAGATTAATTTTTAATGGTTCGAATTTTTTTGTGTTATAAATAATGGTTGAATTAAAAGAATATAGAATATTAGTTGATTCTAGAAAACTTACAATTTATAAATCACATAATTGAGTGTGATTTTAAACCTTGTATTCCAAAGTTTAATAATTTTAGATTAAAAATTAGAAATCATAATGGATACTTAATTGATTTAAATAATTTTCCCGTAATTTATGAATTATTTATAAGATGAAGAGAGTAATTTTTTCACTATATAAATGAATATAACTGTTGGACCGAGCATATGTTTTGGATTTGATTTTAAACGTGAGAAAGAAATGGAATTTGATATTAATTATGTAATTACACATATTAAAAATATTGCATTTTCTAATGAAACAACATTTGATATTGAAAAAAACAATTGACAAAGAAACTTTTAATGTAGAAAAGATAACCGATTAAATTAGAAAGTCTTAAGATTTTAAGATTTTATGAATTAGATGAAGATTTTATCATCGGTGATATTAAAAAAATAATAATTGAAATATATACAAATGAAACTAGTAATGAAATAAATGTGGAAATAATCATAAATAAGATAACTAAATATTTTGAAGGTGGTAATTTTTTTGATTAATAAATGAGTGATAATAAGTGCATAATAACTGGTTTATATAATGGATCATTACTATAAGTTGGAACTGTTGGTTATACAATGGTATTTAAAAAAGTATTTAGAATGGGAAGTATTAATGTTGATAGATTTGATATCAATGATATTTTAAAATTAACATTAGCAGTTACTTTATCTAATTTAACAATTGATTATTTGGAAAAACAAAAATATATTCCTCCTATATGAATGCATAATTTTTTTACTAAATAAATGGCATCTGCAATTATAACTATTATAGCATAATAAATGGTATAAGAAATCAAATAAGATTTATGATATTAATAATGCTGAAACTACTGCTATTAAAAATGAAAATACTTCTGAAATTCCAAAATTAACAATGACAAAAATGGATTAATATTTTAGAAAAAAATAATTTTATTTTTAATTAATTGAATATCTCACTACTTTTGTCTATCTATGCGGAGCAATTAAATTGTCCAGATAAGTCATTTCGGAATCTTAATATTTAATTAATTTTATTATCAATTTATTTTTTTAATCAACATCTTCTAAAACATCATGCCCGTCTTCATTTTTCCCATGGTAAATTATTTTAAATCCTTCTAAATATTTTAATTCCTCTGTACTCAATGAAACCCATCTATCAGGTAAAAATACTTTAAATTCTCGCGTTATACTAACATAACAGTAACTTAAATTTGCTGAAATTTACCTCCATATTTAGTTTTTATCTTTTCTAATTTTAATATTTTATGTTCAATTTCTTTTGTAACATCAACTAACTTTTTTATTTCAAATTGTTTTTTTGCTGGTTTTATTCTGCTATTTATCGTTGCTAAGAATACCTTTCTATCTCCCATTTATTAGAAAAAAAATTACTTGTGGTGATATGTCGACCTCTCGCCCTCTGATCTGAAACCCACATTCTCCAATTACTCCTGTATGTAGAGATGCCTGGATCGTGGGAGTTGAATGTCTGTAAGTCGTTATGTCTAATTGTAGAAATAACGAACTGTCGAATTGTCTAACTGTAGAACCGTCGAATGATCATTCTACTTTGAATGTCAATTGCCCGAATCACTCATCGAATGGCATAATCCGAGGAACTAGAGACTAAAGTCCCCTATACCTCAGTTGACCAGGTCAGTTCAGTGAGCGCGGAGTTTTGATGATTCAATAAGAGGTGAATTGAAAATCGCCTTATTTTAGCTTCCGATGACTCGAAAATCATGCTTTACTTTAAAAACTTTATTATCAAAAACCAAATCACATGGAAAAAAACATCTCCCCGAATTCTCTATTCACGTGAGGAATGGGGTTTTCTAAAAGATATTTGCCTTATAAAAGATATATGCTTCTCAAATTATAGTTTATCGTCAAAGGCACTCAGATCACCAAGAAAAAAAGTTGTCCGAAAACGCTTTTCAACGCAAGAAATGACGTTTTCTTTAAACTTGATCGTGAAGACGTCACTGATGAGCTCATTGAACTCCCGTAGCTCCTAAAGATGGGACGGCTGCATTGATTGGGGCATGAGGGATGGCGTCCGTTGAAGCTTCCGAGTCGAAGTCATTATTTTGATCCAGATCTAACTCCGACGGACGGAGTGAGACTGTGCGATCTGGTTCAAGTGCTTGTAGCTCTTCGTTTATGAGCGACATTTGCGCATGGCTAGTAAGTTAGAATTATCTTCCTTTGAAGGATCAACTTGATCAACTTTTTGGCTTGGATGAGGATTCCTTCTGTGCCGCACAGAAGACCGGGAACATAGCCGAAAGGTCGACAATGCTGGGGAAATTATTCTCCGAATATAGATCTCATATTCCATCTGGTGTTGGGCATGCGAGACAGAGCCTAATTAGGGGATAGGAGAACGTGGTCTCCTACAACCGTGCTTACCAGTTTTCAGTCCGTGCACTCGAGTTTCTAACTTAACGACCGATCCGAGGATATCCTATCCAGAGATCGAGTGTTCGTAATTCCCCGAACTAGGTAATGAAGTTTAACAGATAGAACAATGAAGTTTAATTGTTCAGTTTCAATATTTATTTACAATTTTTACACGAATAAATATATAATTTCATAATATGTATATAAGTTTTATGCGTGTTTATTTGCTCGTTGCACGCACACGCACGATACGAACACGCAAGTGATTCGAAAACTAATTTCATATGGAATATTCATCATATATACAATTTGCACAACCGCACACACTCGGATTGATCACGGAATTCTCTAAAATCACAATTTCAACCAAAGCAAAGAAAAATGACTCAGCTAAATCGGTCATATTTCGCAGGACGCAGAACACATGTTTAAAACAACAAGTACAACTCTAGCATAAAAATATAGGGCTATCAGCACTTCATTTAAACCCCAATACAGCTTGCACTAGGTATAAAAGAGCGGGCTTACTGCGATAAACGTACCTTACGTGAAACGATTTAATATTTGTTAACAATTTTCAGTTACTTGTGGAAATCAGGTCTAAAACTCTTGTAAAGTTTTATAATTTCTCATTGAAATATATGCCTAAGATTCTATACAAATTGTCCATTGTTTCATCATCACGAATACGAGATAAAAGTTGCAGTTTTTTAAGAAACGACTGTAGCAACGTACCGTTGTGGTCGTTACACAGCAGTAGCGGCAGCAAATCGAGGCTAGAATTTGCACGTCATCACTCTTTTCCTTATATGGCGGATAGTTTAAGCACGTGCTTTATTTTCGATGCACCGGTTTTCTATTCGATGTAGTTAAATTGTTCGCTGTATTTTTATCATTGTACCTAATGATCAAAATAGCCGAAAAGTTGGGATCGGACCCCTACGCGCACCGTGATACGTTCTTTTATTTTTATAAAAACACATATTTACAACATTTTCGAGGATTTTCTTTTTTAAAGAGTAATAATTGATTTAAATAAAAGATAATGATTATGATAAACATTCGTTTTAGAATCTCAAAAACAGAACGTCGGAATAAGATGATATCACACGGTGTACGATATGTGATTTCTGCACATGACGGTAGGTAGTTTATACCGAACCCGCGGTGGTGCCTTTTTATACAGCACACACTGACATTAACTTAAGTAAAAAATTACAACCATTTGCAATGTCATAGATTCGTAGGATCTATGATATAATCATACGTGGCGCTATCAACACCGATGATGAATCAGATAAATATAAAATCCACAATCGTCGTATAGTTCTATAGATGTCGCGTATTCGTTGCTTAAAGCTATTCTCTCTGCAATATTTTACGTAGGAAAAATTGTTACCGTGTGTTTAAAGCTTTCGTGGCTCCTGAAATTATGATAAATTTCTCGAACTCGAACGGCACCATAAACCACAGATTAACTGTTGACAGCACGAGGTGGGTGCTCCCCCATATGAGTAACTTGAAAGTAAAAGTTTTACTTTCAATCGGCAGAATATCTCAATGGTTTACTATTTAGATGAACCAATCATCTATAAAATACACTGGCTGTGATGGTAACTGCGCCTGGATGCTATTGACTTCAAACGCTATGGCTCTGACAACAACGAAGACGCATTTAGTTTATTAACAATTATCGGTTATCACTAAATCCTCGGAAACTGTCAGGAATCGCCCCTCGTGTACACAGCACGCGTGGTTTTGATAAGTCCGTTGCTAATTGCGAATTCAAACATCTCACGTTATCAACGCAAAAACGTCTGTGAAATATCCACAAGTCACTAGTAATACAATCGTATACAAAACGGAAGTTCGGAACATCCATAATCGGAACCCACTGGCGGCGGCTGCGCCATTTTTATTGTTATCATTATGATTATTAGGACCGATGTTGGTGCTGTGGTATGAGTTAGAACCTGCCTGGAAATGTTCAATAACGTCAACATTAGCGACCCGAATCGTAGATAACAGCGGGTCTGTCATCACAATCGCGTGATGAATCTCTATCATATATGTTAACAACCTCATTGCGTCTATACAGTGCTGAAAGAATAAATGATAACGTGTAAAAGAGTATCGGGGTACCGGCATACCCCAACAGATTGCATGGCAAGCACTCGGTTTCAAGCTTTGTAGAATCAGTTTATTTTCGAGCAATTTCAATCTGTATTTTATGGCCACGAATTGCACGACATTTATTTCGTCCCATTCGTTCATATAAACAATTGGAGGAGGTCATTATATTGATGAAATAACTAGTTTTATAGATCGTAGAAATTTTTAGATGATAGATTGTTTCCTCTTAAAAATGTGTGATCAGAGTAAGTAAAACGAGCTCCCTCACTTTCCCCTTCCCCTCCTTCCCTGCCCTTCATCCCTCTCTCTTCCTCTCGGAGATGATGAGCCGTTAATACCTGTTTATTACGTGTTGGTATGACCCCAAAAACAATATTTCCAGGAGTCTTCGCCATAATCTTCAATTCGCAAGGAACCTAAAATTCATAAAAGAAGAGCTACTGTAGTCTGGCTAACCAAAAACCTAATAGGATTTAAAGGATCTTACACGGTGTCACATGATTTAAAAACTACCCCATAAAGTTCAGGGTGAGTGGGTGTAAGGGCCTTGAGACTTACCCCGTACGGCTGAGGTTGCAGCAGATTCGTCAATCTCATACAGAGAACCTCATAATTGAAATTGATGCTGAATTTGCGCAGATTTTCTCTGTCTATTTGACTATAACCGACTTGTAAAAATATGCCTAAAAACAATTTTAGCAGTGTGATTTAAAGCAGTATTATTAATAGCAGTTCCATAGAAGACTATCATGGGAAACAGCATTGTTTTCAAATGTGTTCAACGGCGGAAATAGATACAAGTCGAGATGTTTCGGGGATAAAACTAGAATGTCGCTAGGGACGAATAATGCCCCTAATAAGGTTAAAGAGTACAACCAGGAGAATCTAAAAGTACGAAAATACGGTTATTGAAAGCATTATCATTTTTAGAGAATAGATACTTTTCATAGATACTTTCAGACAAAACCATATATATTTTCATGGCAGCACCCTGATAAAGAACGATTTAAGTGAGGTGCGTTAAGTACCTTCTCCACAAAGGATATGAAATACAAAAATTAAGAGGTTGACCTTTGATGGTAAGTAATGATATGATACGATAAACGCCTTTGTAAAAACAGCGCCCTGAGAGTTCGTCGACCCGAAAAAATAAGCTGGTTGCATGTGACCTTGAATTTTGTACCCACAGGACCAAAAATCTAATCAGTAACCAACAGGACAAGGCATCCATCCAATTGCAATTATTTCAAACCGTTTATGCGTAATAGCACACAAATCGAAAATACAAGATAGGTTATCTTAGGTAATCTTGACCCTGACCGACAGGATTCAAAATCTATTAATTAACATATTTTCTTTAGAACAAGTTATCCATCAAATTCCACCTATCTTCAACTCTCAATGAGTAAGGGCCAGGGTATGATAATGACGAAATGGTTTTCAGTTTCCTTGACCTTCGACGCACAGGACCCGAAATCAAATCAGTTATCGGTTGTCTCTAGTACAGCTCATCTACTAGATTTCACTGGAGGAGTTGATTAACCATTTATGAGTTAAGCCAGATAAGATAATAAAACAATTACTTCCAGTGACCTTGACCTAGGACCTATAGGACCCAAAATCTAATCAGTAACTATCCTCACGAGGTACAACACAATTCTTGAATTTCAGGAAAATCTTTTAGGGTTGAGGCGGACAGACGGACGGACACACAGGCGGACGGCGGACGACGGACGACGAAGTTATAATAGTATGCCTATCCCCTCCCCCCAAAAAAACCAATGTTGTATGAAAAATACGTTGTGTATAAAGAGATTGCCAGGATTTTTAAGGGGAAGTCACGTCTTACCACCACATTTTCGCCAAACTACTTGCATATTTATGCTATGAAGAAATGATGTCACCACAATGGATTACTGACCGTTTCCAGTTATAACTGGATTCCGTCCTTTGGCGCAGATGATTTCACCGACGTGGCACCGGCATGTACCTCGGTTATTCCTTGGAATCACGGAACCGTGTCCTATCAAACAAACAAATAAACACTACATGTATCGTGTATGATGGACCTGTTCAAATGTGGAACCGAATGACTTGGACTCAGGTATTGGAGACAGTGTCTGGTGCAGACACCAGATTATATTGTCAACTGTGACATCTTGAACATTGTCTATGCCATGTACATGTGCAAGGCTGGTAGAAAAGCATACACACGTAGGTTTGATTGTAGTTCGATGTTATGATTAGCTGAATGGGCTAGGAATTGAGAGGAGTGGGCCAGGGAAGGTAGACAACCATACTGACCGTATATACTGAGTGATTCAGTGCAGGATTTCACAGGAAGACAGGGAAGGTGTTGACACATCATTGTGCCATTGCGGATACATTTGCATAGATCAGAACAATGAGTGTTGTTCGGATAAACCTGGAAAAAACGAAAAGAAAATGTAGCTGCAAAGCAGCGATTGCAGGTTTGCTGCGTTTCTAAATTATTTGTGTTTACTATGAGTTGGTTGTGGTATCTTATCAGTTCAAAAAACAAGGCAATTTTTTGGAGCGCCACAACACAAAAACAAATCTTTAGTGCGCAAAAACAATTATTGCACTTTTGCGCGCTGTTTATTACTGTTTTTGCAGCTACGTGTGAACGAATGTCTGCTTTTGGGAACGCCAAAATCCAACATTTGTTTTGCCCCTGTGCAAAAACTAAAGACAAGAAAAATCTTAGCGGACAAAAGAAATTATTTCGTTGCTGCACACTATTTCCAGTTTTTGCCTATTATGATTTTGATTTTGCGCGGTCGTGAAATCAGTGCGAAAAAAATATTCAAATGAATCACTCGTGCAAGTATGATGTTACGCTGTCGAAATCTATCAAATTAAACAGAAGAATTGAAATTTGGTGTGGTAATTTATCATTGCTTAAACTAATGCAACGGCTATGAACAGGTGTGAAAATATTTATACTAGGAGGCTTAAACGGAGGCAAAAAATATTAACGATAATAAACAGTAATAATAATTTCTATTATCATAATAATTGCAATAATAGTTTTACTGACGGTAATAAGTGATAATAATAGTAAATAATGAATGGTGATAGTTTTAGTGATAGTAAAAATAGTAGTTGTAGTTATAGTAAGTAAATAGTAGTGGTAGTGGTAGTGGTAGAAGTAGTAGTAGTAGTAGTAGTAGTAGTAGTACTCGTAGCAGTAGATAGCGATAGGAATAACAATAGGCTTTTCTGCGATAAGCAGAAAACCTTTAACCCCTATGATAGATTTTAGATAAATCATCGAAGGTTCCATCAGTCATTGAAATGTTTTGATACTTACTCTTATGACTGGTGATTTTTCGTTTTTCAACATATTGGCACAGATTCCTACAAAAACAGAGTTTGAATAAAAAAATCACCAACATTATCTTGGTCCATTTTGGAAAGATGGCAAAGCAGCGAAAATGCGGTTCTGCAGCATGGTACACGTATTCCCGTCTTACATACAAAGCTTCGTTGATTATCAGGTAAGATTAGAACATGGAAATAATTCTAATTTGATTTCAATAAAACCGGCGTAAATGTTATGGTAGCGCCAATACTGGTGTGCAAACTTACTTTGTTTCGATGGGGTCGGTGGCATTTCCACTTCGAATTTAATCAATTCTTTGTCATCCTTGAGAAGGTTGTTGGCTGGAGTTGCTTCGTAGATAAAAGGTTCCGGTGTAATCGCTTTGGCTAGGGATAAAATATAGATACAGTCATAACTCATTGTCGACTATTATAGTAGACTCATCGGCATCGTTAAATTCAATATGGTTTGTCGAACGTGTTAAAATAATATGTTTTACTTCCCGATTGGCCTTCTGGCGAATTACACAATACTCATGGTTCTATAAGTGATCTATCAATCATATGACGTCACTGTCGGAGCCGTAGCCCTAAGAATCGCAACGAGTAATACCTATTTAAACAGTAATACCTATTTAACATAACTGTTCATTTATTGTTTTACCTCTACATCTATTTTTAACGAGTCGTTCCTCGATGCCACGACACCTCGATGTCACCTCGTCCTGCACCCCCTGACAGCTACAGTTCGTCATCAATAATGTACCCATAAGTCCGACTACAGCGTCACGACACAAGTGATTCCCGTGCATACATTCACCTGTTTTACTATCAGTGTGACAATAGTTATTGTAGTATTCCCATCGGCGTCTATAGTGAATTAAGATTTCTTGACATTAATCAGATTGCAAATCAATTTAGTGTGCAGTAGGATACCATATTATGGGAATCTACGATTCTTCTTGTATCAATTTACGATCCACAAGGTGGATTAGTGCGCAGTAGGATACCAACTATTTATGTATTCCGCTGCAACATCCACCAGATCTGCACACAAAATAGTCGGAGCACTGGAAACACCAATCCCCAATTGACAATTCGGGTAATGTTTACAGTTTTAAAGATAGTGTTCATTAGGCCATTTGGCATCATGAACAGTTGACGAATAGAATGTTGCAAATACATCGTTTGATGGCATCGCTAGATAATGCGGAAGCGGCTACAGAATGTGGCTTATAGCCCACAAGGTAGTCGAGCAATAAAGCATTCCGCAAAACCGACTTAGTGCTGAAACCTACAGGTTATTATTGCCGCCCCAAGGTCACATCATTGTTTAAAGACCTAATACATTTTAGGTTTAAATCAACAAATATTGGTTAAATGAAATTTAAGTTGTATCTGGTAGGGATGTTGCAGTCAGGATTTTCTGACAAGAGATAATTGAATTTCTTTGAAATATTCTCAATACTCGAAGACATGTACCATAAAAAGTTTCCACCGCCAAGTGACCGACCGATTCAATTGGATAAAAAGCCCTCAATATGATGGAAAAAGTATGAGAGTATTGTTGCTTCAATTCAATCATTTAAGCAATTCCCAAAACTGCTTCGAAAGGGCACATAAAATTGAGCCGAAACATTTAATACCCTCATAGTTATTCCTTCTTATTGTGGGTTTTAGTTCCATCTATCGTGGTTTCTAAAACAAATGAGATGGTGGTAACAGTCTGTCCCCAGACCCTTCGAGATCGTTCTATGCAGTTCCACTTCGAATGTCCTTATAGTGATCTGTAATACCTGCGATTATACATACCTACAATCCGAAGATGATTGACATTTTCTGACAAGGGTCAGACACGACGGTGTTGGTGATTCTTTTACCGCACACTGCGGTTGTAGCACCGCTCGTAATGACTCGCATTTTATCCCACTTTTCTCGCAAACGCAAAACGCAGCTGCATGCGCGTGTTTAACAGCCACATTTTGGTAATAGTCGGCCATGTCCGGCAGACATTTTTTCTTATCGCAGCCTTTCTTCTGCGCGTTCCATTGACAGGACGCGATAAATTTCTCCATTTTTCTACGGCACAAATATTCTTTGTTGCAATCACCATAAGCGTCGTAGCATTCCACGGCTGAAATAGACAAATTATTATTCCGTCCTGCTCATCTGAATTGAAGCTGTCGGTTCGGATGCTAGGCATATACACACGCACACGCACGCACGTGATTTGATATAAGGTTGTCGTGACGTGACAATTTACAATGAATTCGGTAGAGCTGGGAAATCGTTTTTTTCAGAAATCAGTTATCTCCTTTGGGACGCCCGATATATATGAAACAATCGTAATGAAATTTATAAAATGCATATTTACTGTAAAACTTTGGTTCCTCGGCTCGAGTCGTTATCATTGGAAATGTCGTCGATTCCGGGTCACGTTGTTCATCGATGGCTCCTTCCTCCGGCTTAACTGCATCCGGTTTCTGTGGAAGTTGATTGTCTTCTTTACCGATCTTGGCAACTTCGTTCGCCACCACTGTGACCAAGAGAGACAAATAAAAACTTGAGCTACGCTAGTACCTCGACCGATGAATATTTACCAAACTAGACACAGATCATTAACTTTTAAGGAAAATGGTGAAGAATTACATGTTCATACTCAAAAGGATTTTCACCCTGCAGTACAGGAACAAGTTTTTACTGAATCCAAAGTTACCATATTGTCAGCTTAGCTTTTACAGCGCAAAAACGAAATGTCAGAGCGCAAAAACGAAAATACTCGTTTTTTCTATGTGATTTTCCATTTTTGCTCCATAATTTTCGTTTTTGCGCCATAAAATTCGTTTTTGCACCCTAACAAAAACGAAATTTCGTTTTTGCTCTAATGCATTATTTTCATTTGACCTCGATTATAGAAAAATGCTAAACAAAACTCGATAAGGCAAAAACAAAAGTTCGTTTATGCCAGGGTGCCAAAACGAATGTTATGAAGCACAAACGAAAAATTTCAGAGCAAAAACGAATATCTTTGTCGTTTTTCGCAGTAAAATGTTTTGCAGGGTAGCAAAAACAAAATATCGTTTTTGCTCTATAAGATAGGGGCTGATAAGGGCCATAGTGAAATATTTCTGGTATGTAAATCAGGGAACGCCAGAACGCCAAAACGAAAACGAAAAAAAAACGTCCAATTTTCTCTGAAAATCCGTTTTGGCGCGCCGAAACAAAGAAAATTCCGTTTTGGCGCCACGTAAAAACGAACTTTCGTTTTGGCATTCTAACCAAAACTACGAAAAACGTTCAATTTTCTCAGAAAATCCGTTTTGGCACCCCTACCAAAACAAACGTTCGTTTTGGCGCCCCCACAAAAACAACGAAAAACGTCTAAATTTTTCAAAAAAAATCCGTTTTGGTGCGCCAAAACGAAAGAACGAAAGAAAATTCCAATTTGTCGCGGTTTTTTCCGTTTTGGCGCCCTCGCCAAGACAAACATTAGACCACAGTAAAGTTATTTTTCAATTTGGCGCGTTGATCCTGTGTTTAATTTGCATAAACTTGCATATATAGAATTATCTTACGTGGTTGAAAGTTCGTGGTTGAAATATTCTTTGTTTTGGCGCGCCAAAACGGATTTTTAGAGAAATCTAGACGTTTTTCGTTGTTTTTGCGGGGGCGCTAAAACGAACTTTCAGAGAAATTTCGACGTTTTTCGTTGTTTTGGCTTCCTTTTGGTGGGGGCGCCAAAACGGATTATTCTTTGTTTTAGCGCACCAAAATGGATTTTCAAGGAAAATTTGACGTTTTATTCCGTTTTGGCGTTCTCTCGTTCTGGCGCCCTCATTTGCATACCAGGAATTTTATGTTATGGCCCGAATCAGTCATATAAGTTTCGTTTTGCGTTTTTCTATAATCGTAGTCGTGTAAAAATTATTGCATTTGGCCTTCATGAGCCACCATATGAAAGCGAATACACACTCTGCTTTGAAAATTATACGCTGTAGATTGGGAACAGTGTATTTTTTAGATCCAATATGGCAGCCAATCAGCCATCTTCAACGCGAATTTCACTAAAATCATTAAGATTCCTGCATTTCTTGGGAACTAATATTCCGGACAAACAGGCGGACAGGCGCACGCATGGACGCAGACAACGAAAATTCCCTTTGCGCCATACGGTCGAGGGTAATAAAGACATCGTGGTCGTTACTGAATTCGATTCCATGGTTGACTCTTTACAGTTAAGATAAGTTATTTGCATTTTTGAGCAGGCAAGACTGAGTTCCGATGTTAGTTTGACATCAATTATTCGTTTCATTTATTGATTAAGTTAACTACCAACGTTGGCATCATTGGCGTTTAAACCATGGAACTGCCTACCAGTTACAACACAATGCACTTTTATATTTCACATTAAATTGTCACTAGCATAACATATAACCATAAAGTTCACAAAAGATATTTCAAATAAACATTGAATAATTTTCTTTCAGGCAATATTCGACATTCGGTCTCCGTCATGGATGGCATATGGTAGTTAAGACTCAGTGTTAACAGTTATTGGATTAAGTCACCGCTGCTGCTGTGGTCAGTCCAGTAGCATTTACTTGATTAGTTCACGCTTACACGAATTTCCCTTCATGTAATTGTTGACAGCAGGTCCATCCCGTGATTGATTAACCAGATAATAAATGATAGCACAAATCGCTAACTCATACGGCGATTGTTTGTCGGTGACCTGTTCACTCATTAAACCAGACGAACGAAACAGTCGTTTTGTTCTGTTACTCAGACTAGTATAGGGCATATATGATACCACATCAAATCATTCAGCCAGAATATCCAGCACATACAGTAGCACAGTTAAGTTAATACCAGTCTATTAAACCGGGTCCTGGGAGTGTACCAGCGGTGAGGACAAAACGTGAACTGTCAATGGGATATCGATAATCTTAGGATTTCGTAGGTACCTGGCAATCTCATCCTTGTTTTATCATTGTAGTTGTTATTTATATCTATAAATTGTGAGATTGCTAAATTAATCTGAAAAATGCAGAAGATATGACGTATACAGAACAGGGGTGGTTTATCCCTGAAAGTTTGATCCTTTTGCGCAGGAAAATGAATTTCATCAATAAAATAGAAAAAGAAATCACTATTGCACTTTTGGTAGCCATTTAAAAAACGAAATTAAAATCAAGATCGAAAATTAATGTTGTTCATGGCTGTTTTGTATTAAATTAGGGCGTCTCTTACACAAAACTAATAAATTCGAGGTGACGGGGGAGAGATGGGAGAGAAGCGGGTATATATAAAAAATCGAGTGACTCATCGCTTCAGGCGCAACAACGGAGGCATTACAAATTCAATCAATGTGTCCAAATCAATTTATGTCGTTGAATTGCCCCGGGACAATCGTGCTCGAGTCTGAACGTCAGCTACAAGTCCACTCAGCATTGTCAGCGTGATACTCCGACGCAAAGAAGCCAACGAAGTCGCAGACTGATCTTTTCCTTCTAAAGAAAGACAAACGCCGGCTAAATTCAATTGTCGGTCACTAGTGTAGCAAAAACGACAGTACGTGCCGGTTGTTGCTCCAACAACCAGCAAAACAAAGATTACAAGGAATAGTGCGAACTGTCACTTTTCCTATGCGTTTTTCTCGGGCTAGAAACGATTTTGAGAATGAAGTTCGATAAGAGCAAGATTCACATCAACTGAATAACGCCCAGCCTTCTTAGGTTTAGACCATACTTTTAGATATCGCCATATTGACCGGAATCAGAGAATATAGTATAAGTTTAATACGGTATTGGTTAGTGACGAATTTCATTGTTCTTTAAGTGTATCGATTTTCGCAAAATTTAAGAACTCCATTCATCCCTATTTCGGGCATTCCCCACGCGGAGGTCTACTCAAATATCATTTCAATTTATACAGATCACACTTTCTACACTTGGCGACGTGTATCAACAAAGGTTGGCAATTATTTTACCAAAATCCATCATGTTCGCCGTACGTATTGGTATTTTGAGTACAATTGTGATTTTTTGTTTGTTTTTTGTTTGCTTGTTTGATTTTTTTTTTTATTCTGGGAAAGTTACAATGCCAGTTACAATGTTCTCGGTTTCAATTATGCATTTCGAAACTAATTCCAGAATCAAATTAATCAAACAACATGGAACTTGTGTAAACCGTTATTTATTGGCAGTCATTTTCTCGAACTAGTTTCATTTTTACGGATCACAGGCACCGGATATGTAGAACTCAGATAGGCAGAGTCACTAAGGCTTTAATCGTCGAATAATTGCGAGAGACTTCGCGCGTAAATTGGAATGAGATCTTCGATGTAAAACGACTCGACAATCCAGTAGTTTTTTACACATAAAACGACATATTTTTATTTGGTTGACGAAGGTTTTCATCAATACTGTATCAATATCTTTATATAAAGATTTGGTTGTATGCGGTTTTAGATTGTTGCGTGTCAATCTGCACGTCACGTTTCCGGTTGCGGAGCGTGTGTGAACATGTAACACTTATACAATTAAAACCGCGTTTTTATCAGGGGAAATCTGAGGTAGAATTTTAATTTGGAATCACCGCGCGTGTGCGTATTCCACTGTGACATAGCGGGTTTTAATTAAAGAATAGCATTCCATCAAAACACACCTCGTTTACGTTTACGTTCATTCACTACGTATAGACAAATTGATATTAATAACGGTAGCATGTATGAATTTTCAAATGGAAAGTTTTAAACATCATACAATGCAGAACTCCGAAGAAGACGTATAGGGAAAGTGAGGAGATGAGAGAGGGAGAGGTGGCAGGGAGAGATGTTATCAGATGAACGGGTAAATTGAGTTAGCGCGAGTCGGTGAATGGTGATTGCTATGACTCAAAATTCACCACACACCACACTGAGCAGCACACTCGAACACCGAGAGCTTTTAAAAAACATTTCTAACGATTTTAAAATTCCCCTCCATCTCGGCACAGATATAATTCAAATTCGTGGTTATGGTCTAGGATCAATTTAGAGTATAAGATGTACGAAGTATCAATTCAGAACTGGTAAACTTTTAGGATCAAAAACCATAAGAAATTCATACCGACAACACTGCCACCAAAACACTATAAGAATTAGATTATAACCCATAATTTGAATGTCGAAATCGTCCCAAATAATGATATGAATAATAGAAAATTTATCGTCATTTTTAAGAATGATACATGCCTTGCCTGATATGTAATTGGTATCACTTAATAGTGGAAAAACAAAAATCAAACCTCTTTGGGTTCAACATTTCGCTGGGCAAATTGGCACTTTGAACACATTGAACAATCAAAGACAAACACTAAAGGATATTCTATTTCCAATTTCATCGACACTGTGTAGTTATTCATATCACCTGTCGTGGAATTTGGGTTTTCAAAAATTCTACGGATTTACAGATTCCACACACATCGCTGCGAATGTGATATCAGATTCCGGAGGAACATTGCTGATATACCAGCTGCAGCCACGTGGACGTTTTTCAGTTGAATCAAGATATTTCTCCGCGGAATGATGACACATAAAAAATGACTTAACACCAAAACATCTTTAAGAACAAATCACAATGGCGCGGCAGTATCGCCATACCAGCTTCAACGACATTATTTCACATTTCTCTCCATTCGAGAAAACAGGGATATACCGAAAAACATGATTTCTACGCTTATGAACAGTTCTCAGGTAGTGGTGATCTTGATGACTTAATAGAACACAAGTAATAAGACGCTGTTTTAACTAACTTCTGATAGGAAAGCTCTTATAACAAGTCATTAATAACGCCTCGCTGCAGAACTAAGCAATGCGGCAGTGGAAAGAGCTGCAGATATCACATGGATGGAACACATTATAAATCGGAGTGCGACTGTCAACCATTTAATTGCTGCCGAATTCCAGGTCTGCGCAGAACCTCAAAACAATTATAGACGCGAAATGAAACACTGCCCTCTCAATAACGACAGTTCAACAAATGCAGAATTCTTCATCACGATTGGCGCAATTTTACCGGATTAAAATCCGATATCTGCACCGTGAAAGGGATAATATATTATCAATTGCATTAGTAATGTGTTCCGTTGTCGAGTTTGTGAAAATTACACAGCGCCTCCGTATTCCTTGAAATCATTAATCAACAATGTGATCGACGGGTGATAACACGTCACACACAGCAAACCATCTACTAGAGGGGCAGAGATTCGGAATGACGAAATAACGGAAGGACGGTAGGAGGGACGGGCGGGTGGAGAGATCTCCACGGAGCGTTAGTGAAATATTTATATAAATCGATTACAAGTTACAACATATATAAAGCTGACATTGCGATGTCTCGATGATGCAGTTGCTGACTTACGTAGGCAGGCATTTTTCACGTAACGTTTCAGTAAACCGGAACAGCGACGCATGTTGTTTCCCGAGTGAGATTGACATGAACATTTGAATAAACCATACGGACGTAGATTTTCGTAAGCTTGTATACACGCTTCCCTGTAACAAAAACAGTACAAAACTTAATCAGAACAAGAAATTTAGTTTAAATAAATCATTCGACACCTGCAAAAAATGTAGAATTTTTGGGATAAGCTAATGTGGAATTGCAAATTTGAAATCGAATTTTTAAGAAATTTGGGGAATTATGAGATTTGGCGATTGTGTAGATGATACAGGTCTTCGACTGTAGTAGTGGTTTCATTTAACTTTTTTATTGAAAATTGGCAATAATTGATAACTTGGTGACTTCATTCACTTTTGCCTCCACTTCACTTTGCTTCGACTTCATTGCCTCAATAGTCGAGGAAAGAGCTCTTCGGATGTCTGCTTCGTCATTACTTTGGAGCATATCGTGTGTGGCCTAGCCCGCCGGCCTGTAGTCTAGTACCTAGCCGTCGTTCCACAAACAACCAGGTTGTAGGGAACCGGTAACAACGACTGGTATTCAGACTAGCCGGCCCGGGGTCCCTGCTCGGTTTCGCTGTCATTCGATATCCTCTTGAGTTGGTTGAAGTAGACATTGTAATTTTAAAATATTTTGTTTATTTTATTCTGTGTGAATTGTATGTTGTATTTTTCTTATTTTGAAATTTGTAACTTTATTGAATTTGGGAATTTTATCCCGGAATTTTATATGTAATGAGGATCACTAAAGAATTGAATTGAATTGTCACCTAATACACATGCCATCAGAGGACGAGGAGCCGTATATGACAGCTATGCTATTTTAAATTGCTAACCTCATGAAACCTGAAAAACCCCTTATATCGAACATATTTTCTAAAACATTTGAATATTAAAATTATATGTTTACACATTTTTATATTGACCGCTTGTAGCCGCCGATGAAATTCACGCCGGCCCTACACAGATCGTAGATAGCTGCGTCATTCCACCATCATCCCCATGTCAGGGTCTTGCTTTTATATCACACTTTCGACGTTCAAATAGAGCTCATTAAATAATCACAGGGAGCCATTCTACATCTTTGTCAATAATATTTTGCCAAATAGCTTGTATGAGTACACATAGACCTGCGACGTTTTGCACATCGATATACGGTTGTCGTTTGCAAAATGACGCTGAATGGTTATCATTGTTAAGGTTACATAATGGTAAAAATTCTCGCTGATAATTGTAAACCTGAGCACATGTGACTGATTTGATTCGTGGTGTATATTTCATTTAGGTATATTCTAGTATATATAGATAATCATTCTAGTATAGATAATCAGATGTTTGAGTAGACTATAGTTGGGAAACTATTTAGATTCACTTGTGTATCACTGCAAATTATGTCGGATATGATTCGTGTTTTTCTGGAAAAGGCAGCTTCTGAACTTGGACTAACGTTCATAATCAGCTAAGTGAGATGATTCGCAGTTTTAAGGAATTACATTAGTTTTATAAGCAATAACACTCCGTTGCTGGATTACTGCAAAGAAGTTAGTAACAATTTCGCTTGAATAAACACAATTAGTCACAGTTGCTTAATGGACAGTCAAAACGGAATAATTGTCCACTGTTGTTATACATGTAGATTGGAATAAGTTAACTGTTTACTTTTTCGCAAATTTTGATATGAATCGTTAATACTTTCGTTAATGAGGATAATGAGTCTTTTCATTCCCATAATAAAAGTAAAGCGCAGCCAATATTTAACCTCCAGTTATTAAATAATGTTTTAAATCACTTTTCCCAGTTGGAATGCTGAAATCATGCTCATTCATTTATTTAAGAACAAAAAATTAAGGTAATTTGAAATATCTTATTTCGAATATTTACAGTTGAATTATTATTTTTAAAATATTAAACTTTTAAAAGATTTAATCAAATAACAATTAAACTAACAGTCTAACAGTTATTCATTAACTAATTTCACAATGTTTTGAATATTATATATTTGAAATTTTCCAAATACTCATACAGCTTAATCTTATTTCAATATATAATCATTATTCTCTCCATAATTGATATGTTTAATAGTCTGATAATGCTATGATTTATGTGATCTTATATATTTACCTCCGTAATAACAATACACTTTTTCATTAAGATTAAATTTTCTAAATTCATCATTTAAATTTCATTGAATTCCAATATCTTTAAAAGATTTATTATTATCTAATTCACATTGAATACCAATATTTGATGAATTTTCATTATAGATAATTTGTTTATTATCAAAATTAAAATAATATAATTGTCGTTTTTCAATTCTTAAGTTTATTATATCATTGTAATCTTTAGAAAGTATTAAATCATCATTTCCTTCATTAAAAGAAGTTTTAAGAATATTTATTATGTTCTCATCTAAATTACCTTTATAATTTAAAACTGTATTAAATACTTAAGGATTTTTGACGCCATTATCTAAAGTATCTATAACTTCAGTAATTATATATTTTTTATTTTGGTAATATTTGAATAATCATTGTAATATTATCGATTTTATATCGCTTCCATACACTAAATTTGTTGCTGAGATATAATTTTTAATGTTAAATAATGAAAATAAGTTATCAGTTTCTTTCATTTCGATTTTGAATTTGGGTTCTTCTTCTTTCTTCATTTTATAACAAAATTTTTATTAAAATACATCTAACTTAGACAAAATATAAATATTCAATGTTTTAAACTTTTACACTTTTTTAAACTTTTACACTTTTAAACTGTTTACACTTTTTATGTTAAAAAATCTAACTCATACAAATATGAATATAAAAATATGTTTGAAATATTAATTATTTTAATCACACTTTACTCACACTTTTTATGTTTAAAAAATCAAGAATCTAACGCATATAAATATTCAACGTTTTAAATATGAATTATTTCACTCACACTTTACTCACACTTTTTATGTTTAAAATTGATTTTTATACTATTCGAAATCTATATCATGGTGCCCTTTTTCATTCTTACCCTTATATATGAAATAGAAATCACCTGAATATAATTCTTCAATATCTTCACTAGATAATCTATGAAATCTATCTGGTAAATATGTTCTAAAATTATATTTATTTCCTTTTAATGCTTCATATTCTAAGTGAATAACTAATTTATTACCATATCTATTGGTAATTGTTTCAATATTTGTAATTAAATGTTTCTTATGTAATGTTAATTCTGTTAACTTTTTGAATTTAAAATCTACAGATTTGACATCTGTAGTATCTTTAATTCTATTTAAGAATTCACTGTGTATTTGTTTACTCTCCATTTATTATACATGTTTTTTATCAAAATTGATATCATTTATATATCATTCATTTATATGATTTTCATTTATACGTTTTTCAGTTATATGATTTTCATATATAAAATATTCATATATAAAAATATTAGAGTAGGTATTTTTCGAGGGACTTAAATTTACATCAAGCCTAATATATTCTAATTGGATAATCCTTAATGACTTAAATGCTTTTACTAATAAACCGCTTATCCGTCGTATATTTTGGGTGTAGGAGATGGTTACATTTCGAGTTTTTTTGTTCCTGGTCCTCAGATGCTAGGTGGCCATAGAACACCTGGCAAGCGATGAGCTGAATTTGTGATAAACCACCGGGCTAGCATGATATTCCTACTCGACTGGAGAAAACATTTTCAGCATATCTATTTCATGCATGATGGTGAGACTAGTCCATTGTGTCAATGTATGATTTCAAGGAACACAGTTATCCGTGAATCCGGTATGGCTAAATTCTCGCTTAGTCAAAATATATCAATTTGGAATCACTACCCCCTCTTGTGACAGGAATACCGACCTAACCGCACATTTGCCATATTGATATCTGATCTTAATAGACTTAATTCATGATATCCACAATTCGCCACATGTCCAAGACACTGTACAATGCTGTATTTCATACAATCTAAGCTTACCTACTTTCAGCGTAACATCGACTTTTTCGAACTTTACAATAAGTGGTGAACGATTTCAAATCTCGGAAACATTCGTCATCTGACATACATTCTTTACGTAGAGCTACACAACTTGGCCCGGCGTTATGGGATCGTTTACCCGGTATCGCATCATTCTCTTCATCCATGCTATTATCGTCATCTTCGTCGTTGTGACCTCCTCCACCCTTCTCGCGTACGTTAAACTGGCCCTTCGCTGAAAACGACACAGTCTTAGATTATAAATTAAAACGCACTGCATCGTACATTAGATGTAAAATTTCAGTATAACTGTTGGGGTCGCCGCAGTTGTTATGGTCATTATATTGGCAACTAAATCCAAATCAAAGTAAAAGGTCGTGTGCATGCACGTGAGTGTGTGCGTGTGCGTGTGTGATTTCCATAGGTGCCAGGGTCATGTTTTATGGTTACAAGTTTTTAACTTCTCCTGGTATCCATCGACTTATATTACATTTCCATAGTATCATCTGTAATTTTCTAATGTAATTTAATTCGTAAATAAAGAATAACAATAATAAATATAGCTGCATAGCAGCGATAACGGGTTTCTGCCTAATTGGTTCATATGTCGAACTGGGAAGCGTACGATGATTTCATCGAAATAATTCCAACCCATAACATATGACTATTGCCAAGAAGCGCAACCTGGGTCAACATTATGCTGGATATGTGGATATTAGGAGTCCATTTGTCAAAGCATCGAGGCAATACAGTCCAACTTGTTTATGTCTCAGATGGAGCGCGCGGGGCAGGGCCGTCATTATATTGCTGACTTATCCAAATTACACTTACACAGCGCAACGTTTTCAGTGTGTAAACTCCGTCGTACTCGGCATTATAGGACACTGATGAATTGAATTTTAGCCACCTGAGCCCTTGGCTTGATTCAAGCACAAGACCTTAAATGACTTCACAGAATTTGATTATGAGTCTAGGATTTTCTATATTTTTGAAGAATGCTTTCTCTGGTTTTGAGATCAATTAAAATTCACTCCTGAATACATTAGTAAACAAATAGTCAAATAGATTCTTATTTTATTGAAAGAAACTCTACTAAACACAGATTTTGAAATGAATTATGTGTCGATTGATCCAGACGAAATAATTACAGCTTAATCCACTGACGATCAACAAGGTTGATTTTTCATTTATCTTCGGATAATTTGTCTACCCCTGATGATACAAGTATTTTGGCGACATCTTTTGAAACCTCAACGCTTTATCTGCCCGCGTCAATTAGTCAGCCACAGTAGATTGTCATGCCATCTGACCTCTTTCCACCTGTAATTAAGCAATCTAATGTAAGAATTATTAGTTATGTAATATAATAGAGGAGTGATAGAAAGTATAATAAATATTTAAATCGTGCGTTTGTCGTGAAACATCTATTACTACTGTCTCGCAGAGCATAGACACCAATCGGTCTACTCTAAAACAAGTCTCTGATAAACTTTTAAAAGCTTCATATCAAGGGTTAGTCTGAATACCAGTCGTTGTTACGGTTCCCTACAACGTCTGACGCTTAAGTATCATATAGAGGTTAACTCCTTTTGTTTGCAATGCAACAACTGATTTTAGTGTCAAATCAAACCTTTGTACTAAAATAAATCAATTAGTTACCATGTTGACTTTGAAAACGTGTTTTATAATAAATTTTTTGATGATTTATTTGCGAACCGGAGAATTTATTGCTTTGATTTGAATTGAATTGATTGCCACTATCGGGATTTCCAAAACGGACTAAATTAATAAAATGTGAAAATTCAATATGTCTCTCTAAAATTACTCTAAATGTTATTTTTTGTTGATAAAACGCATAGATGTTGGTCAATTTTAACCTTAATAATTTGAAACAAGAATAATATCTGCATTGGCACCAAGTTTAAGTTCGAATCCGTAATTTACACTCTTATCATGCACCACGAAAAGCCGCCATATTTGTTATGTTGCTTCACTTCAACTTTTTTTTGAGGCAACTAGTCAAAAGTTTTGAGCTACTACGATCGGCAAAAGCTACTTAGGATTACAAATTTATGCCAAACAATAGTTAACTTCCATCTGATTACAGAACAGTCAGTTTGAGGCAAGTTGATAGTGTTTTAAGGGGTGAAATAGACGCTCAAAGCCTCGTCCTTCAAAATGAGGGACGAAAATTAACCTTATGTGAGCACTTTCGCCCTAGACGTTGTTTCAGGAACAACGGCTAGGTACTAGACTAATCAAGGGTATATCGTAGGACTCTTGATGCCCGTGAATTATCATCCCGTAATAACAATGAATCCAATTCTGCATGTACACTAGCACGACTGATTACTGATCCAAATATTTTAAACATATGACATTAGAAAAAAATAATTACACAAAACGTCAAGTACTTACAGCATCTGAGACGCTTAATTTGAAACGTACACTTGCAAACTGTGGTTTAAATATATTCCCACCAGCTGCAAGAATCGGCAAAGGAATTGAAGACCGTAGTGACCAGTTCATTCCACGATTAATAGCTGGAAAGAAAGTAATCGAAATAAATAGTCCAAGTGTAAACCAGTCCCTTACTAACTACTAAGGCTTTCCAATGGCTCTACACACTACATTAAGGGCCTAAATCTATTCTAGGCGTATCCCCCAAAAAGCTAGGCATTAGGCAAGTAGGTAGCCAACAATGATCATTGCTTTGCCGAGTACTCATTTGCTATCATATGTATTCATATCATAGCACCACCCAGTGGCAAGGTAACCTTAATACTGCAGTTAGACAAAAAAATCATGTCTCACATTCCCTGGTTAGTGGATTCTCACCTTAAATTGCGTAACTCTGCTGTCGTTGTCATCGATCCGAGTCATCAAGTGAACGCGGAAGTAAAATTCCATACGAAAATCCGTACCATTCCTGTCCATATTACGTTGATTTGAGCCAGAAATCTTCAGGAAATGTAGCCAACGTAAATTGATTTACAAATAGAATTAATCAATTGACTCATTTTAGGGATCATAGGTCATTACAGTCATAAAACTCGCCATAAATTTGCGATAAATTTAAGCTGAAAATGATTTCAACCGTCCGCCATGTTGGCTGCATATTGTCCGCAGTAAATGACGGATCCGGACTAATTGTAAGTCTGAATTCGCGATTTAGACGCTCGAGATCGTACGGTAATTTGTAGGCTTTTCGGGATGTACTTTTATCAATGGATGACAATGCTTTGCGTTATTCTTGTCGCTGTTTAGACCCGGTAATTACACGGGATTAATTCATAATAAATTACTATACGCAAATTCGAAATGGTCAGGCACTGAGTTATATTTCTGACAGAAATGAAAATTACGTTTGTAAGCTGTTAGTGGTCGAATCTGAGAGGAGTTACATTTTATGAAAAAATTTAGGCTGGAAAGTGGAAAATTTATTATAATAATGATAATAATAATCAACAGAATTACGAGAGGGTTTCTGCGAAAGCAGGAGAAACCCTGATAATCGCAATGAATCGAAGTATTTTCATTTCTACGTAATGGAAATCCAGACAATACTATAGTTGTCAGGGGGAACCATTTTGTTCAGGTGAGATTAAGAGTTTCCGAGTCATCACATGGACAGTGTTTGTATCAATGTGAATATCCTGAACATCGAGCAGATGTTAATCGAGTTCAATCGAGATAGTTACATAATATCATCTATGTCGTCAGAAAAAACGGTTTTTAACTATATATTAGTTTTCTCCGAAGGGATGGAATTAAGGATTAGGGAACCCTCAAATCATAATAGTGTAAAGTATTCACTGTAATCAATTTAGATGATCAAACTGACTAATATATGATCTGTTTCGATTGTATGGTTTTTCGGTTCGAAATCAACTGAATCCATTATGTCTGCACACAACGCAAAATTTACCGGTTTCATAACGTTTCGTTTTACAGCAGACGTTCAATTCGAATGTAAGTTTCGTACGTAGGAGATTTTCGAGTCGATCAACAAATTTTGGGTGGATCACAAATAGTTGGCAGTTATAGTTATTCTACATTCCGTTTGAGTATGTAAGCATTTCGATATGAAATCTCTTATTTCAAACTTGTTTCCATTCAAATATAATGCATGATCGAGTTTTTCACCTCTTTGTCTCTGTTCAAATCAAATGGCGTTTATGGGAAAGATTTTATAGAGAACATATAGAAGCAAAACAGATTCATCGGATTTCTACTGAAGACACAGGATATTATTTGTGAAAAAAAAATTATAAAAACATTGAAACCCTTTGAATCGTGATTGTCCTATTTTCTTCCGAAGTTCGTGAAAACAATCTTCGAAGTAATATTTCCAGTGATGTAATAGCATACTGTTAGAAGACGAATTTATTGACACTTGAATCGAGTTGAATATTGGGACTAATTGATTTCGAACGTTATTTATCAATGTTTATACGATAATGAATTATCATTACTCGATATAGATTAACTTCATAGCGTCACTTTCATTTCTTGTTTTCATATACAATCCAAGCAATGAAATCAATGTTGTGCCACATTTTCAATTCATTGTCACCACACACCACGCGCGGATTTTTTTCTTCTAGCAAACTGTTTAGAACAGGTCGACCCCTATGGCAATTTTTGACAGTCGAATGTTCTGGTATTAAAATTGACTTTCATCGTTGTTGCCGCTGCTGACGCCTGGTGCGAATTAGGATATATGCTAACACATTCTATGAATATACATTACGTTTTACGTACGCAGTCGCTTTGATGTTTGTCGACGGGTGTGTCAACAATAGACAATTGAAACATGTTGCAGATTTGGAATTTTTTTTTGTAGTTGTAGCTAAATTGTGTTTGTGTTCAACATCAGTTAACCGTTAGAATTGCTGGTTATTCGAGCTTTCGATCCTGTTTAAATGATACTGATAATAAAATGGCACGGAGACAAATTGGAACTGGGTTTTTAGCGATAACGACCGCCAACGAGACAGTCCACGCTGCATAATTGAATATTTCCATTAATTATCTTAACATCAAGAACCATTATAAGACAAGAGTCCAGTTCCACACGTGTTGGTAAGGTTTAACTCGACGGTTGAAATTCGTTCGTAACCGACGTTTCAATCCTAGAACCAAAAGATGTTAACCGAGAACTGTACAACTGGGCCCTGACACCAGTACGGTTGGTAAATTCCGGCCTGGGTGAGTTACATCCCATTACTTACATTCCTGGTATATCTCGCCACACGGATGATGAAATATGTGCTCTTGAAACATTTCACAGTCTGAAAATCTTTCTAGATTGTGCGGACAGTCGCAGTTTTTCAGGTAATCAGTTTCCAGTAGTTCTCGCAGTACGGACCGGCAGTGGTCAATCTGACGAGCGCTGCATCGTAATTTAGCTGCAATTAATACAAATAGAATTAGACGGTAAAATTAGCGATGAATGGTCATTTTAAAAATGTGTATCTATTTAGATTTATTTTCTACGTATCAAATAATTATAATCTGCGTACAAGAATTACAATGATAAGATAAATACCCACTATCTACAGATTGGAAGAATTTAAAAATAAGAAATTTATTTATTCGAACAATCTTAAATATATAAAATACACGACGTTTCGATCTCACCCTTGAGATCATCGTCAGGTGGAGTGTGGTTATCGTTCTAAGAATTACAATGTTAGCAACTACAGTGTAGTCAACTAAGAGTGGCCGCAGCTACGTGGCACCCAAGAACTTGAACGAATAGGGACATCTGGCAGTTGATATGTACCTGAACTTCCACAGATATTTGGCATCAGTCTCAGTAGTCGTGTACACTGGACATCTCGATGGCACGTCTGATTGGCTTGTAGACAGTTGTTGGGCCGTAACATTTTCCCCGGCGTCGCGAAGACCATCAACCAAAACACTATAAAATATATGATAGACGAAAAACGGTTACAGTTTTACTGGATATCGGGAGATAATTAATACCGTCCGTTCTTAAATAATTAATTCTATGTACGCCAAACATTTGTAACTGTTGGTAATTTGTCTATGATTGCTGGATAATCCAGTCGAAGCCGCGTTGACATTCCTTGCGTAAACGACCATCCATGTAATTTCAATAAAAAAACCCGTACATTTTTTGCGACGAGCGAGACGCAACCCAGTGGAAACGACGGTGATATTGCAGCCTCATTATATTCTCATCGTGAAATCACCGAGACGATTGAAACTTAGCTCCAATGATTCTCTCTACCACAAGGGCAAGCAAATTGGAAAAACGAGAAGAGCAAGCCAACAGATGGTGTGCTTGTAGGACAGCTTGATCATTTTATTTTCATCTTTATCTTCAAATTACACTTATCTAGATTTAAAGACTTTATAGAAAATTGAATTTGTGAAGATTCATAGAGACTTCAAATGAATCTGAAAATAAATCTCGATGTCGATGTCCACGTGCGCACTAACGCCACCTGGTGGGCCTTTATTTCCGACAAGTTGAACACTCATACCGCATTCAATTCTCACTAATCTGCGTCGTTTATTTACGATCACTAACCAGAAATTATCAGTTCAGTAACAGAGAACAGGACGCGGCCAGATATAGATTAATACCATCTCTAACCCTCACCGGGACGTTACTTGACAGTATAGCGAGTGCGCGACACCTCACTGATTACTGCTTCGAAACCGGTAAAATACATTGTGTTTATCTCTATTCGACGATGTTTAAACGTACGTGACTTTTAGTATATGAAGCTACTACCTTCGCTGTCAGAAAGTATCAATTACCCGGGTGACGCCGCACACAAAGACTAAGCTCAGCTTCGAAGCGCTCACGAAAATGAAAGACTTTGTATCATACGAAACTGGTATCAATTCCCTGCGACACTTCAATAAGTTGCGCCTACGATTAAAGGGCACGATATATTGAGGAGCTAGGGAGGGAGGAAGAGAGCGAGAAATGGAGAGGGAGAGAGATGGAGAGGGAGGGAGGAAGGGGGAGGAGGGAGAGAAGACAGGAAAGACTGACAGGGATGGTGGATGGGTATTCACCTATAATGCGAAAAAACCAAACGTATTAGAGTAATTGTATACGATGACGTATAGTATTTGTTCTTCGCATAAAAGCATGAAAAAGTGTATTATCAACGATATTTTTTACCTCAAGATGAGTTAAGCTACACACGGTACATGATGAACACCTCAAAGAATTAAAAAAGTAATCGTTGATGATTCCGGGCACTGACATGGAAGGTGCTTCAACTGCTTAATTGTCCCGGTGTTTGATGTATTAATTATTGATTAGGCCAATCATTGTAGAGATTTTAATTGCAATTCCATCGTCGACGAAGAGGAGAAAGTCGGTTGCGTGAGGAGCCAATGGCGGTTACTGAGCTATGCTGCTGTACGGTAACGGCGTCACTGCACAAACGACTTTTCACTTTTACGCGCCTATGGTAAAACGAATTGTATAAACTCCCTTTTTTCGATTTGAACTACGCAGCGGTAATTTATCGAGTACCCTTCCTTCTCTGAGCTCGACATCTTCCATTCATGTATAGATTTTTCTACAAAACTGGTTCGGATTTTGTTGTTGCACAATGCCGTGGCGTCAAACGGTATATGGGATCAAATGTCTCCCTTTACCCACAGATGGCAGCGGTGGAGTCGCGGTTCGCACTTTCGTACAAATTATACGAAATATTTTCATATTATATAGGCAGGCTTCATATTCGATTCGGATGGCAACGTCAGCAAAATCAGTCGAAATGCGACATTCTTTAACCAACAAAATTAAAAACGGAGCCGTCTTTGTTGTTTGTTAACGATTGACCATTGAACAGAAAAATTATATTCTCATGTTTGCCGATCTATTTCAACACAGAAATAACTTGTCGTGACGTATAAACAAGTTGACATCTGAATGATCGAGGGGATATTTCAGACGATCCCAGTATAGTTTCACAGGAGTGATCGAGAGGGGCATCTCAGACGATTCCCGTTTCACAGGAGTAGTCGAGGGGAACCTCATAGGCTCTAGTGTAATAATACTTAATTAACTCTTAAAAAAATCAGTTGTCAATGATAGAAAAATGATAAAGTGATTAACTTGAAAATCTATTTAGGGTTTCTGCTGCTCTCGCAGAAACCTGTTGTAATTCTGTTGATTATTAGGGTTTCTGCTGCTCTTGCAGAAACCCTTTTGTAATTGATTATTATTATCATTATTATTATATCTTTTCCACTTTCCAGCCAAAAAATGTTCATAAAACCACTAACTCCTCTCAGATTCGACCACTAACAGCTTATAAACGTAATTTTCATTTCTGCAAGAAAAATAACTCAGCGTCCACCATTTCGAATTTGTGGATAGTAATTCACTATGAATTAATCCCGCGTAATTTTCGTATCTAAACAGCGACAATAATGTGGCAAAGAATTGTCATCCATTGATAGAAGTGCACCCCGAAAAGCCTACAATTACCGGACGACTTTGAGCGTCAATTCAACCGTAAATGACGGATTCGGACTCAAATTATTCCGGACACGTCAATTCTCGCGATTCATATATCAGTGATTAAAAAAGCCGCCATTTTGTTTTCGCAAATCACGTTATTGGACTGATATAAGTCCTGATCCGTCATTTCCCGTTTCGGTTTCATCTATCGCCGCCAATGTGTACCATCTTCCGTTTGGTAGATGAACTCAACATTGCCTAAATCGCTCCAAAGACGTCGATGCAGATGATGCAACATCATGTTCCATTCAAATTCCGACAATGCAATAATTTTGTTACCTATCATTCCCTCTTGGTGATTGAAGTAAATTAATGTTCATTGAGTATACGTTCATTTTCAAAGTTGTTATAGTTCAAACATATGTGCAAAGTGTAAACTGTCACTGATAAATGGAAAAAACAACTTTGTTAAAAATCGTTGTATATTTCTGAATGCAAATTCCTAACTGAACAATTTGATGCATAAAGGTAGATCAACCAAGTAATAACGAAATTATTGATCTATAGGTCGCACGGAGAGCATGTGCGACAGACTAGTTCGTGCAACTGCCACCAGGGGACTATGAAAGAACTTTATCGTCGGTTAAGCCATTTCGGTACATCAATACTTTTTACGTGGTAGCCCTTGTATGTAGCTGGATCCACATATCCAGCATGTTTTTACCCAGGTTGCGCTTCTCGGAAATCAGTCATATGTTATGGACTGATTAGAATATCTTATATATGGCCACGATTTGTATGACAATAGAACTAGTCCAATTTTTACGTGCTAAACCTTGGCTGTGCAACTGGCCTCATGGCCTAATAATAAGTAAGGTAGAAATCGATTACTGAAGACAATTTCCACAATTCAAGTCAAAATTCGCAGATAAATGCGGGCGGTAATATGGGCTGTTTAATATCGACTGTAATATTTGTATTCCTTCTCGTTAGTTAGTACTAAGCCGGTGTGTCCATAGTCGGATCGGATGGCATCTGACTGATACAAGTTCATTTTTCTCTTCAGGTACAGAACATGTGGCTTTGATGGTGATATAACTTAAGGCCTCGGTTTCATGCACGTGTATGTAGCCGTGTATATATACGTATCCGCACCGAACTAATGTTCGATAATTTCTATTCGATATCGTTTAGAACTTCATAAAAAACGCCTTTGGTAACGGTGCTAGATTTCAATTTATGTCTCGTAAACTTGTTCAATATATCGCTTTGTGCAATATATACATTCAAAATACATTATACGCATGTATACGAATCAGACGGAATTTCAACTTAAATCGATGCTGGTAGCAGCACGTTTTCGTGAAAGGCGAGAGGCTTTTAAAATTACGAAGCCACACCTTTGGATGAAAATGTTTTCTAAGGAGAAAACTTAATATAACGAATTCTCATTGGTTTTAAAGGGCCGTGTACGCGACGTCATAGCTTTTTTTTCTTAAGTGCAAGGGGTGAAATTATGAAATCTGGATATCTGTCATGTTGATCACGTGTTATGTCCTTTACCGTCGTCAATGTGACACGTCATCTTCACGTGATGAAAACGCAATCTGCACGATTTGACAAAAGCCACGCTACACCAACGCTTCAGTGTCCTGTCGATTCGTAATTTTGCCAGAAGACCGATTTTTTCGAACTGAAAGCTTCACAATGAGTCGACGAAGCACTATTAATAATGCATAACGAGGAAACCCGGGGAATTTTTTGTCGTCTGCTGTAGTTGACGTTTGTGGGAAATATCGATACAAAACACAACCGACGAGTACCGACAATATCCGAGGGATTTACCACTAACGCCGAGTCGAAGACGCATAGATCGGCGTTTCCATATTTTTTCTGGGAGTCGCGGCGCAGTACGGAGGTATCGTTTTACAAGCGTGCAATGTCATTAATTATTCTTATACATCGTCGGCCATAATTGAAACCATAGCGACAGAGACAAAGGGGAGTAACAACACAAAATTTATTCCGACCCGTCACTGGAAGCAGTGGCGGTGACCCCTTCCCTGGAGCGCCTCGACGCAGTAGCGATGGACCCCGTCCGTGCAGCAGGGGCTGGGGCTGGTTGCCGAGAAGTCGATAAAAATATAGCAACTTTGTTCCATGGTATGTATCGATGGTCAAATTAAAAAAGATTATCTGGATGCAACCTTCATGGTGCTCCAAACCTGCTCACCTCAAAGGGTTAATGATACAAGTGATGATGAATTTGTTGCCGCAGTGTCCCTCGTCGCAGAAAAAAAACAGCAACGTCACAAGCGTCCACCGAACTTGTAAGATATAAACTACCCTAAAATTCCGTTGAGAATAGTGTGTACTCTACACAGCTAATTTACAAATAATACTGATAATTGCCTGTATCCGGCGTGTATTTCACAGTTTAAAGTGCGCGGTTAATTGCGTGACTAACGTATTTCCCCTTCGAGAGTTTATGTAGAAAGTGGCGCTCGTTCGCACGACGTTGGTGGTTCTCTTGTCTCCGGAACCTGTCTATCAATGCTCACAGTTGGAGACATGCCGGTGCTGCCTCGGGCCATGGGAAACGATTCGATTTATTAGCGCTAAAATCGTTCCGTGATCTATTGTCGTCAAATATTTCTGTGTGGATATTGTCATTTTGCAGCATTCTTCGTAGATCAGAGCGCAGTGTCAAGCGGGTTTGAGTTCAGCTCTTCTCCCTTTGGTACCTCAGTATGGAACGCGATAGTTGAAAAATATATGAGCGCAACACCGACATCACGTGGCAGACAAGAAACAGTTACTCATCTCGACTATCTCTGGACAAGGTTTCAACCAGTCGAAGATTCTAGATAGATCAATTTCATTTTACTCAATAAAACACTGATATCCACGAGGGGCATCCCAAGTGCAATAATCACCCGGGGAATACCCGTATAATGACCACTAGGGGAATACTCAGTATAACAACCATGAAGGAAATACCCAGTATAATAACCACCAGGGAGAATAACCCGTAAAAACCACCGATGGCATACCCATCAGTATTATGTAGCAATGCAAGAAGTAAGTTGACTTACGCCCACGTTTTGAGTAGAATTTATCAAAATAACTATTCCTACCGAATTTATAAACCGTGAACAAGACATTACCGTAATTAATTTTTTTGGCCCACGAAAACGATATTTCATAGGAAGCCGCGCTGGGTCGGCTGCAGGTTGTGCCGATCCCTGAAACCCACCCCTGTTGTCTCTGAAACTTATTTGGAAAGGAATGTTCACTTTTTGGGTTCAAACTCGTGCAAACACGAACATGCACGTTCATTTATGAGAGAAAATAATCTCAATTTCTAAGATTGCGAGACGGCTTTTCATATAGATTTATGAAGCTGCTGGGATCTTATTAACTGGGCTTAATGGTGCGTGCTCAGTCAGTATCCTTAGTCGTAAAGTTTGCTATAAATCAGAGGTAAAACGCCAGTGAATTTATATCGCGTGAGGCTGCAGATCATACACCATAAACTTAATTCCACATGATTTTCCACATTTTATTGCTATATTTATTTAATCAGGATAATTAGGGGGATAAAGTTGCACGAGGATGGAACAACGCCTCTGAATGCGAGCTTCATTATTAGTGAGCCACGCGAGCCACTAATGCAAATCTAGTGTTTAACCCATACTGTTTTGTCAAAATGAAAAGGAATGGCAAGAGAAAAGATGATTTGTTGTTAACTCTACATATATCGATGAATTATTCCGAAATTTCGCTCGATTCTGCCCAAAAGTATTTTTTTGTTTTCAAGAAGTATTATTTAGGTCATCAGACTTACGTATAGTAACCCGAGTTGTTTTGACCATCTCGAAATATATGTGTTGAAGTTGTTTTGTGGACTTTTTCTGACAAACGACCAGTAAGAGCAATGACGTAAAAAGATAGGAAACGAGGTGTGTAAGATACCATATGACCCCTGTAATATGAATACATCGAATATTGTGTATCGACGTTAAAGCAATATGAGCATCGATCGTTCTCGTAATTAAGAAATCTTTAGAATGTTGTCTTTGAAATCCGAATAGATGCGACAACAACCATATCAGAAATATGGATACGATATAAGGCCACTTCACGGCATCTTATTTAGCCCTTATTAGTTAGGGTCCTATTTCAGTTTCTATACACCACGTCAGATCATCGCATAAAAAATGCGTCGAAAACTCTGAAGCTTTTTTATGCAAGCATCTACGAGCAAAGGTTAGCAATCGTTTTATCTCAGAACTATTCATATTCTTAAGATTTTGACTTTTTAAATAGTTTTGCATGAATTGATCGCCAATGTTTCGCTTCACATTATGCATGTTTTTATCAATGCTGATGAGTAACTGGTGAGGTTCATCGAGATGACGACACCATCATGCTCAATGCGTTCACTGTAGCGACGCCACCTCAACAGTATAGTAAAGAAGAGACGAAGGAGGACGGGACGGGTTGAGGGAGCGGGTTGAGGGAGCGATGCATGTTTTTAATTCTAAGCGTCGTTTGCCTGACTGATTAAACCGTTTACTGATGAGCAATAACTTTTAGCTCTGTGTTCAATTTAATGAATCGTATTCAAACAGCCGACAGTAATGTGGTTTGTCTCGCGTAGACGATTCCTCCTGTTTTATATGATCATATTGTACCCTGTCTCATGTATGCCGATGATCTTATTTTACTTTCGCACTCGAGCAAAGGCCTAAAAAAGTATTTAGCTAAACTTGAGCTCCACTGTAAATAATTGTGGGGCTGGAAGTAAATATCCCTAAATCGTGTATTGTTGAATTTAAAAAAGCAGGTAAATTAGACTGCACAAATAGCTACATTTCTAAGGATGATGTCATAGATTGTGTTAAAAGTTGCAATTATCTGGGTTTCAACATCCGTTTTTAATGGCAAATTTAATCTGCTACAAGACTCACTGTTGAGTAAGGGTTTAAGAGGGCTTTTCAATCTAACTAAAATGCCTGGGTTCAAGGATTTATATATTGTACAACAACTACAGCTTTTTAACAGTTTAATCAAACCAATAGTTATGTATGGTAATGAAGTTTGGGGAGTGCTGCCCTATATCTCATTTCTAAAGAAATCAAATGGGTCACTCACGGATATGGGTTAACCATTATAACAAATGGGTAGTTCAAAAGCTGCAGTCAAGATATTTCAGGTTCATAATGGAGCTTAATTCTAAGGCTCCGATTTTACCACTATTTGGTGATTTGGGAGAGGTTCCACTTTATATTGATATCACTATGTCAGCTTTAAAGTACTGGATGTCAGTTATGTCGTCGGGTAATAGCAAATCATTGATCTACTTGTCCTTTTTAGAACAATATAAAGATGAAAGGGAGGGCAAATTCAATCATATATCTACCGTTAAATCAATTCTATCAAATTTAGGGTACTCAAATGTTTGGAACAATTTGGGGCATTATTCAAATAGCATTATTTTGGGTATTAGAAAGCGTCGGACAGCTATCTTTATGGATCTCTGGCAAAAGGACTTAAGATCAAGTGGTCATTTCCGTTATAATTTCTATAAAGCAGTTAAAGTAAGTTTTAAGTTAGAAAGATATTTGTTAGTGCTAAAAGATTTTAACCTCAGAAATGCTGTTGCTAAATTACGGACGTCTACTCACAGCTTGATAATTGAAAAAGGTAGACACCGCGGTATAGAAAAGGAAAACGTTTGCGCGATATCTGTAATGTGTTGGACGACGAATGTCACTTTTTGTTCCATTGTAAAAGAGTCGCTAATCTGGGAAAGGAATTAAATATATCTATCTTAGACGTAAATAGTTTAATCTCCACTTTCGACAACCTAAACCCTACAACCAGTATTGTTCAGCTAGCCAAATTTATTAAACTCGGTTTGCCATTGTCCTAATATTTCTTCGATTAATGTTTTGTATATTTTCAATTATGTTTTTCCTCATTAGTGTTAATTATGCCTCATTGTATTACTTGTTTATCTCCTATTATGTATATACTTGGTTTACCGAAACTGTATCAGTTGCAAACAATGTTTTTTTTAAAATGTTTTTGCTGAACAAAGATTGAATCTATGAATCTATCCTGTTTCATGTGCTGGATACTTGTACGTACAGCCATACGTAGTCATTTGGAGTCATTTCATGAGAGGAAAGGCTCTCAGCGAGAAGAGGATGCTGGAAAAGGAAGCCCTTCAGTCGTCCGCGCAGCAGGACACTTAGTCCTAAGACGCAATATAACCAACAGAAACTGACAAATTTACTTAGAGGTTCGAATAGAGGTTTCAGACGACCTAATTCTTTGCTAAGATTTGAATATTTTCACCTCAAAGTCGGTAAAGACATTGATCAAAGGTAATTCCAAGGGGAATATTCGAGCGGCGGCAACAAAAAGCTGACCGGCCACAAAGCAAAACACTGAACATTCTAAAATCTTGAGACTGCAAAAGGGAACATATCACGCGTCCTGCCCGAACGAAGCAAACTAAATCATGCGTTGAGCGCAACTAAAATTCTCCACAAAATCGAAAATTCACCAAACCACATCGCCGAGAAAGATCTTAAAACCGGAGAATAGACGAACTTCTTGGCCCATAAATCTTACTATGGTGGGACTAACGTAATATAAAGGAAATCAAAACGCACTCAGAATATGGAGAACCAACAGTCCTGGCAGATTTTTTTCTGCTCTAAGATTCATTTTTACTCATTGTTCATTCATCAAATAAAATCTAAACGGTACTTTTTTCTTTTCTTCTTTCCGTATCGTACAAATGACCAAAAGCAAAAAATTACAAAAGTCCTAGTCCACCAAGAGCAAGCAACACAGCCATCCAGCGCATACATAGCAATAAACAGGACATACAGTCCTGATAGCCACAAAGCGGACTCCACAGCCGTCCGCACACAGCAGGCAACAGAACACCCAGTCCTAAGAGCCAAACAGACCCTTGGAACACACAGTGGACTACTCCCATGATTTCATCTGGCTGTTCGCAGCACCACGGAAGTGGTAATAACGGTATTTTCAGTGTGTTTGGAGAGCGACGGCAGTACGCGCAGTGAATCTGAGTGTTTAGACACATTTCTATATCTCTATCAGCATCTAGCATTGCGTTCGGCCACAATTAATGCCGACAGTTCGACGACCATCGGGCGTGGAAGTGACGGAGAGAGAGACAGAGAGGCGGGAGAGAAAGCAGTGATTGAAATATACATAATCCCGACTTTTCTGGCAGCAATACGCGACTAGAAACTAGTGACAGCGATCGGAACAGGATTAGTCGCCGTTTCGCATTCTGATTATGGTTTTTACCCTATCGGATCTCACTGCCGACTCTAAATGAGCCTCGTTACTGGTTTTAGACGACGGAGAAATTGGCGATATGAATTTTGTCATCATTGATTCCTTAAGCAATTTCTACATCACACAATATAGACGGAGCTGATATTCGTTTACCGTGCTTCCATCTAGTTTATGTATAACTAGCCATGAACCTGCCCAATGGCAGTTTGAAATTAAAAACTACATGTCATCCGAAAGAGGGGAAGGAAAGAGGCAGGGAGAGGCAGGGACAGTCAAGTCCCGGCTACAGAAGCTGCTTATAGGGTAACCGTGATACTTGCAGAATATACAATTTCCAGGCAATATTTTGTTGCCAGCCCATCATTTCTGTGATTTAGTGAGAATATGTATGTAATGATTTACTCATACTTAGTCTGAGGAATTTTTCGACAAAATAAAACCAGGGGTCCAGGGATACCATGCCCACTTGGAAAGTGCCGGTTCAAAATGCTCAACAATCAAACAATTTCAATATTCGACGCCCCTAAGTGACCATATACAAAAACCAATTACCTTGAAACTCACTACAATGATGGAACATGCTACCAGCTACAATTTTGCAATAGATTGTGACAACGAAATATGCCTAGATACCAATGTAAATGGAAATACTAAGTTATTCTACTATTCAACGCTCCCTGGTGGCCATATCCTAAGTCCAATGACCTTGAAATTTTTCTTACACTGATGGGCCCTTGACGGATACACATATATACGAAGGATAATGATAATTGATGAAAGCGTCGTCTAAATTTCCCTTGAAATTTCAAAAATGTGTAAAAAGTGCTGATTTCGGTGAACAACAATGGTCGCCAGTCGGCCATCTTGATTCTGACAGGGCCAGTTTTTAGGCTGAAAATGTGTTTAGCGTAGATCCATGTGTAACCGAAATATCAAGACTTTACATTGAAGCCTCTTCAAAACGTTCCAAAATAACTGGATTCCGTCTACGGACGGACGAATGGTCGGACGACGGACAAAAAGAGAACGCAATAGCCCGCTGGGACTTAAGTCCAAGGTGGGCTAAAAACCATTAGCTTTTTTTCCGAATCAGCATCCTAGCCACAGGCGGCCTCCTTCTTATAGCTACATGTCTCCACACTACAGTTCCGCACGATTTCCGGACTGACACTAACGTTCTTAGTGAACTCCACACCAGCTTTTCGCGGCAGCACCGACCCTGCACAACAGTTTCACATCGATCCTTCACTGCAACTCTGAACCGGCTTTTCCACAATGCGATCAGTTTATCAGCGGTAACTGATACATGGCGTAATTCTATCCAACGAAGCGACTGATTTTGCTTGCGTGCCATTTTGTGCTCGAATAGAAATATAATACGGGCCAATATTCCGTTACAAGCGGAGGCTCTGTTTTATTGTGCGTGATGATGTTACCGAGCCATACTGTAACCGTTCCGTGTTGCACATGGATGTTGTCACCAAACTGCTGCTGCTGCTGCTGCTGCTGCTGCTGCTGCTGCTGCTGCTGCTGCTGCTGCTGCTGCTGCTGCTGCTGCTGCTGCTGCTGCTGCTGCTGCTGCTGCTGCTGCTGCTGCTGCTGCTGCTGCTGCTGCTGCTGCTGCTGCTGCTGCTGCTGCTGCTGCTGCTGCTGCTGCTGCTGCTGCTGCTGCTGCTGCTGCTGCTGCTGCTGCTGCTGCTGCTGCTGCTGCTGCTACTGTTACTGCTACCGCTGCCTGCTGCAAATGAATGTGTATTCTTTACTGCACATTTTATTGGACTTTTCCTATTGAAAGGCACTGCTGCAATATCATATTAATGTCACTCGTTTCTATCACGTTTCTATGTTTCGGTGTTGGCTTCGCAGAACATTTTTGATGCTGTACAACACAGCAATTACAAGTGATATGAATGTTATGGATGCGATACAGACGGGTCGCCTGAAGCGTCACACATCATCGTGGAACCACGGTGACCATTAGCTAAATTCCATCGTTAGAAATAAGCGTTTAATGAGACCAATAAAGAAATTACGAAATATGTCGAATAGAGGAGTCGACACACGGCAGCTTGAAGGGAGATGTTTAGGATAAGACAATATTTCACTCCAACCATCATAAGAATGGTACATGGAGGCAAGATGTATGGTAGCTGATTCAAACTAAAAACAATTTCTGTACGGCTAGAGCAACGATACTAAATTTTCAAATTGGATCGAATTCTCGCACGAGAAAACAAAACATTTTGGTTTGAAAAAATTTTCTGACTGGATAGAGGCTGGATACAAAATTTCAACATTGGCCCATTTTTTGGTTTTCTCGCAGGAGAAAGCCTAAAGTCTTGAATTCTCGAACGAGAAAACCAAACTTGTGAACATTACTTATCGTAGCTCTTGCTGTACAAAATTGTTTTTAGTATGGTCCGAATCATCCACTATGCATTGCAGACAATGATTCGATGGGAATATTCGGGTTTATTAATTCGGGTCTTTCTAAAAGCATTACTTCGTGAATCATTCGAAAAGAAATGCGATATTGATTCCCGTGAATGGCGGCTCGTTGAGTAGAGGTAAGTTGAATCTCGTCCGATATTTACCCGTTTCATTCCGCCAAAGCCCAAAGAATCCTACAACTTGCATCACTCGAGAGACTATGGAATTATATTTGAATGAGCCTGAATGCTAGTCAGCCCCGATATATTAGGAATTTTTATATGAAATCGTTAAAACATATAATGTATACAATAACAGTAGAAACGATAAAGGCATGAACCTCGACACACGTCTGTATCGCGCTTTCCTCAACCATCTCCATCCTTTTTCTATGTCTGTTCTTTGATTGAATTTAGGGGCTTTTATTGTATTAGTCATTGCATCAATACTAATCAACATTCAAACGGCACCAATAAACCATCCATTATAAAATCTTACATCGTTCTTTCGTTCGACTGTTAAAATCGATGTGTGATTTTGTTTGCGAATGATTGTGTCGTACGAGACGCACCGCAAAAACTAATGACTCACATCGCACCACCATATGTTCTCCCTAGTTCCCTCTCCCCTCTCTCCTCTCTCTCTCTCCACTTCCCTTCTCCCACATATCACCTCTCTTCCACTCTCCTATCTCCTCTATCTCTGAAAACTATCAATGCCACTCACGTTCCCGCGTAGGCCTATGTCACGAAACCATGAGTTAAGCTGAGACGTAAAGCCCAGTTCGGTGCAGTAATTTCAACGTCATTTTGGTCATTCGCTGAAAATAAAGGTAACCGCGTGACTGTTGACCCTGGAGCTGTGACACTCCGGATAATTTATTAAATAGACCATTCATTCACGACATGATTTCTCATAACTATCGTATCTGAATTTATCAGTGGTTCCAAATTACGCAACTCGGATATACAGTCTCGACTTTTCAGCAGCAGAACTTCCATAATCCTGAACGGCTGTACAGCTGTATAAAACATTCCAATTAGTCACTGTCGTAAACACCAGCTACAAAAACTCCCCAGAAATCGCTGTTTCTACTCAATAAATTTACGTTTAGAAAATCCTCGCAAATCTCTTTGCGTCCTCGAGAATCCATTAGGGTCCGCTTGGAGTTCATTTGTAGACAAAACACTGCTGTAAGACTACGTCATCTCCTCACGATTGCTCAGACAAAAAGAAAAATGATAAAGGTACAGTAAAAACTGCACTTGCCACTCGGAGCCGATACCCTAGGTCTATCGCATGCTCAACTGAGAAAATATCAAGAAACATATTTTTACTTCAATTCATGTGACGACAACCCATCGTCACTCCGGTTACTCGGAATTTACTTACTGCCTTGCGGTGAACATTTACCGGTCCTGTGAAACCCGAGACAAGCACCGAGTCTACTCAATACATGCTATTATTACTCGTTCGATTCGATATGAAGTTATGGTGGGGAAACAAGCTGCAGGTTCTCATTGTTTTTTTCTGGCAGCAACACGATTTTTCTGATTCTGCTGAATTCTACCAGGGCCCATGTTGTTGAAAACACAAGATTTTTCCATTTTTCAATATCGATTATTACCGTGTTTTATCAGTTTATGTTTTCTTTCTGTCCCGTGTCTCCTCTTCGCCATTTAAGTCCTCACGATATTTGCGAGAAAAGCTGGTTCACTTTAATACCCTTCAAAATGAGAGGAGGTCGCAGATTAAAATCCGGTTCCGTCTCTCGCTTTTAGAAAGAAGCCACTTGTAAAACGATAAGATTCTGAACTATTCGAGTTCGTTTTAAACCCCTGGTACCGCGCGCTATTCAGCTCCACTCACAGTTGAGCACGAGAATATTTTATTTCTCAGTTCAGGCAGTCAATACATTTACTGCTTTGGTTGTTTCAAATGCCTTTTCCTGCGAACCCACCTTTTCAACCTTATCGATAATAAAACCCATCCTTGGACTGGTTCTTCACAAGCAAATCATCTGTGTTCCAAACTCAGCACCTCCTGTTGTTGTACCATGAAGAGCCGGCAAAAAGCGGACACCAAAACCTCAACCCTGTGGTCACTGTTGCTGCCAAAAGGTTCAAATTTGTATTTTTTCGCGTCAATATTATAAATTTAAATGAAACGTTATCTCTGCTGCGTTCTACTTACGGTGGTTAAATACTATTTCAAAAGGCAGAACACAGAAGTGATAAACGGCGAATGAAATCTCATTTGACGAAACTTCGAAAAATCGCAATTTCATTTCAAATGAAAATGAAAACTATCTGATCTTTGCTCCATCTCTCCGACCCTCTCAGTAATAGGGTAAGTGTTGTTTCATACCAGAGGTCTATAGGTCGAGCTCATAAAAAATTTTAAAAAAAATTCTCACACGCTCGAATTTATTTTTTATTTTTCACTCACTCAACCTTTCAACCTCTGATATGAAACAACACTTACCCTATTACTCCAATGATAAACATATATATATGAACATTATATAAATGAATATTATGTTAATGAAATCAATTTTAATAAAAAATATGTATAATAAATGGAGAGTAAAAACAAATACACAGTGGATTCTTAAATGGAATTAAAGATACTACAAATGTCAAATCTGTAGATTATAAATTCAAAAAGTTAACAGAATTAACATTACATAAGAAATATCTAATTACAAATATAATATAGAAACAATTACTAATAGATATGGTAATAAATTAGTTATTCAAAGAATTAGTTATAACTGTTTTAATGAGTAAATTGAAAATGAAACTAATCCTGAAAGCATTATAATTAACTTAATGCGCTCTTGATTTTTATATATCAAATGTAATATTTCTAATATCTTATTGTCACTCATTTATTTATCTAATTAATTCACTAATCTGATTCAATATTAAATTTTTTTATGATTATTATTTCTATGATTATTTCCATTTAATTTTTTCAATTACTTACTTACTTTCGTATTTTCATTCATTAGATCTTTACTAATATTTTCATAATAAAAATAAAGCGCAGCTAATATTAAACCTCCAGCAACTAAATAATGTTCTAAATCACTTTTTACAGTTGGAATGCTGAACTCATTCTCATTCATTGATTTAAGAACAAAAATTTAAAGATTGATAAGTAATTTGGAATATCTTATTTTGAATGTGAATATTTAGAGTTGAATTATCATTTTTGAGTTATGATATTTTCATTTAAGATGATGTGATTTATTGTTTCGAGTGTAATATTTTCCACAATTACATAAAACGCTTTCATTAGGGTTATATTTAGGTGTTTCGATTTTATTGTCTAAATTACATTGAATTCCCACATCTTTGAATGATTTTTCATTTGGAATGTCTGGGATAAATCTTTTTTCTTCTACTCTGAAAAACATTACATAGCATTCTCTGAAAGGGAAATAACGTAAGTGTAAAAATAATGTTTTATGTGAATTTTCATTATTAAAAAGTGATTGTATTTCATCAGTAATTATCAAATGTTTATCTATTTCATCAAATGTTGTGAATTTTGGAATTATTGTATTGAATAAGATTTTATCTTTTTCATTCGATAACTCTATCATTAGATAATGATTTTTAAATTTTAATTCAGTAATATTATTCACTTGAAAACGAAAACGTGCAGTTTTAATAAAATCTTGAATAGGAATAAAATGTTTAATTGTAATATATTTTTCTAATTCATGTAAGTCGATATCTTTGAATTGAAGTATCTGTTCAGTCATTTAATTAGTAATTTCTTTTTAATTAAAATTGATATTTTCATCAAATCGTTAATTAATCGTTAGTTTTTATATTCTGTTAATTCTACCATTTATTTTACATTTTTTTTATTCGAAATCTATATCATGGTGCCCTTTTTCATTCTTACCTTTATATATGAAATAGAAATCACCAGAATATAATTCTTCAATATCTTCAGTAGATAATCTATGAAATCTATCTGGTAAATATGTTCTGAATTTATATTTATTTCCTTTTAATCCTTCATATTCTAATTGAATAACTAATTTATTACCATATCTATTAGTAATTGTTTCCGTATTTGTAATTAAATATTTCTTATGTAAGGTTAATTCTGTTAACTTTTTGAATTCATAATCTACAGATTTGACATTTGTAGTATCTTTAATTCTAATTAAGAATTCACTGTTTCTTTGTTTACTCTCCATTTATTATACATATTTTTTATTAAGATTGATTTCATTAATATAATATTCATTTATATAATGTCCATATATATGAATATCATTGGAGTAATAGGGTAAGTGTTGTTTCATATCAGAGGTTGAAAGGTTGAGTGGGTAAAAAAAAAATAAATTCGAGCGTGTGAGAATTTATTTTTTATTTTTCAAGAGCTCGACCTTTCGACCTCTGGTATGAAACAACACTAACCCTATTACTCCTCTCTATTTCGTGCCACTTTTTCTCTTTCAGCTATAACCAACAGATACTATTCGCAGGATCCAGGGTACGTGAAAACCGTATGTAATTTCCTGTTGAAAGCCTTTTAGACACATTTCAATATATTGTTGGTAATAGAATATTCTATGAGTTACAAAAACAAATTGCATTGTCAAAGTTAGTGTGTTATTCAAATGCATGTAAATATGCATTCATTTAATCGAATTTTATTATTGGTTTCACTGAAAATAGGGCCGTTACAGAGCAGCACAGTTGATTAGGTAAACCATAACGAATTTAATCATGACTCGACGGGCAAACCCAACGAGAAATGGATTACGTTGCATAACCGAGCATTTACTCGACGGGATTGAAACACACCGGTCGGTTTCATTACTGTATACAGAGAGAACTAGCACTAGCCACAGCTTTAAAGGCGCTACTGGATTACTGCGGCGTGTCTTGATTTATGTATATCTGAGACGCTATTAGGTTGGTGTGATACAGATGCAACTGCGATAAACTTGGGGCTGAACTGGTCAGAACCATCGATCGTCGCCGTCAGCGCCGATCAGCGTCAATGACGCGGTGCCAACTCGTGCGTGAACACCGCTACCGAGCGTCAGGGCATGCGCTAGAATCTTTATGTTCCCCTGCCGATATTGGTTGACCCCGGGGCAATGACGCCATCTCCCGAGATTGTGATTTCTATCCTCGCAAATGAGTCAGACAAACAATGATATATACAATACTTCTATCGGCTCGAACCTATGCGATAGCGGCAGTCTTCTAATTTTGTCACAGAAACGATTTAAAGGAGTTTGTATTAACACATCATTTCAAAATAACTTGCGAAGTCTAAGCCTTTCAGGTAGACTTACTCAATAATTAGAATTGATTTTACTCGAGATTAACTGGGAATGAGTCCAAAGACAGTTGTGCGAGTTCTGATGTGTCTGTACTGAATACTTGAAATAAATTGGTAGCAGCATACCACAAAACGCCGAACCCCTGAACGGAATACAATTATTTTGTCCACATTCAATCCGGTACAGCCATATCCTCTAAACAACTAAGATCCTCTGTCACCGAACCCACTCAGGGACTCTGCGGAACGTCATTTGGAGCGTTTTAAGGCTTTACGTCGAATGGACTAAGATAATTTCGTTTCAAACAGAAATAAACGTTTTCTCATGCGAAATAGCATCCGATTTTTATGTATTCAGTGTAAAACCCTTAGTATCGTATGATTAGTTTTGGGGTAGAAAACCCGAGGCATATCTATATTCACCTGTTTACTTAACCAGAAATGAATAAATCAGTGACTGATGTAAATCACGTGACTGATGTATTTTTCCTCGAAAGAACCACTTTATAAAGGGAACCCACATTAGTATCCATGACCTCAGAAACTTCTTGTCGAGCAGAAGCCTACAGTTCGATAGCCCCTATCATTTGATATCTTTAAAAGAAACTAGTGACAAATACGCCAGAACAAGTACATTCAAATTCATTTCATTTACCCGTAAAAAATTCGAGGGTATTTGTCGCTTGCGTCGTTGAAGTCGCCGAGTGCGCGCGTCATTCATCGCACTTGTCACCGGATTTAATCTATATTTATATTTCATTTATTCATCACCAAAGTCATACAAACTTTTATGGTGGATATATCCACATACAAAGGGATATAATATACATGTAAAACACCGATAATATAATATCAGACAATAAAAGTAGGTTTTTTAGACATAATATCGAAGCGATCTATATATTTGTGATTTAAGTTAAGTAACTTCATTTGAAAAACATTTCATACAATCCTGGAGTTTAGAAGTTCTTAATGAAAGGAGTTCAATGAATTTAAAAACACTAGGCCTTTTCCAGTAAAATCTTGATGTATGTTTCTTCCTAATAGAGCTGAAAAAAAGGACAGATCATCATAGGATGGTATTCATCTTCGATTTCTTGCAAGTTGCATTGTTCGCAAAATCTTTCATTATTTGGTAAGGGGGGTTTCGCCCATCTTCGAAGGTCTAAAGCGGCAGAGCGATTTAACAGCGTATGGGGAACAGTTTTCTAAATAATTTTCTGTGCCAAATGACAACTTTGTATGTTTACAGTAGTAACATTTTGAAGAGATCTCCAAATTAGACTGTCAGGACTGTATGAAATTATCCCGCAGTCCGTCGATAGATTTAAAAAAAAAGGAACTCATCGAATTCTGCTTGTGTGTGCCAGACGTAACTAAAGCTTAAATGGTCCAACAAGAATTTCAGATAAAGATTCCAGTTTCTTTGTCTATGATCCGTCTCAAGGTCATGATTGATTACTTCATAGGACGACCATAACATACTATCACGGTTTGATTTTAAGATTTTAAGCCGAAATTTCAATACTAGCGTTCTAACCTTTATGGCAATAGGATATCTACCCAGTTTCGGCATATACCATACAGTTAGCAGTATTTCTTTTCAGTCCTAACTGCTGCTTATAGAACTTCAATTGAACACGTTCAATGCTATCAAGTGACGCTATATTACCCCAAACAGGGCAACTAAATGTCATAACTGGTTGAACTAACTTTTCAAAAATATCACATTTTGCCGTGTACGACAATTAAACGATACCGCAAAAAATATTTTTTGTAACCTAAACAATGATTTAAGGCCTTGTTCTCCAAAATAGTTAACGGCATGCTTATGTTTACCGTTAGAGGAGATGTATAGCCCTCAATTTTTGAAATTATCAGCTATATCAGGTAGTTTACTGTTATTGTACAGAAAAACAGGTGTAATCATTCTTTCAGCAAAAAAATCATCACTTCATTTTCTTATATTAACACTTAACTCATTTTGTGTACAGTAAGGATTCAATAAACTTAAACCACGTCTTCTGGGGATTCCGCTAGTAAAACTTTATCATCAGCGTATAACAGAATAGTAAGCTGTCTATTTCCAAATATGAGACCTTCAAAACCATTTTCGGTAAAAAAAATTTCGGAGTCATTGGTATAAAGGTTATAAAGGTTTAATAGTTAAATGCGCATGCATCGAACGGACACATATTATTTGATTGATCACGTGACCTCAATAGTGGCAGGCGTATCGGCGTAGTTGGGAAACAGTTTTCGGCATAAGCACCACCGATAAATCGTGCTACTTATTTGTTGCGGCATGCGTTTGCTAGTAGGAGCGGTGGGCTTTTTTTTTTTTTTTTTTTTTATCTTAAAATAGGGATTGTCCCCATTATTTATTTATTTGGCTGGTAAATTTTGTTTGATTTTTCGATTGAGTGTCCCTTACAGACCCACCACACCTGCCGGGAGCGAAACAGGGGGTTTGATTTTGAAATCGGAAATCGAAGTACAGATATAGATGTGTGATCGGCGGTCGAGTTAACAGAAAGGAGCGGTGGGCTTTTACCGGGGCTAGTCAATCATATTATACCATGCATGACGACAATATAAGTGTCAAAGGCGAACGGGAAAGTGAAAATTGAACAAAAATAATATCGCATCGGGAAAATAGGTGTCCATAAACACACATACGATATATTAGATATATTACCGACCGTTGCCTAATCTCAAGGTCAAGTTTGTAAGGATGTTTGGGAGGATTATATACACATGACGATTCCTACATCCTAGTCGGTGTTATGGGTTAATTTTCCCAGTACTTATTCGAATGGCAGTGCAACGAAGAGTTTACTAGTTCAGACCGATTGTCGAATTTCTGTCAGGGTTCGCAATGCGTTTGACTGATATTAGTATATAGTTGAATTTGACGCGAGACGAATTTCATAGGCGAGGAAACATGGACAGAAATAGTAATGACAATAACAGTTAGATAATCAACAAAATAACAATAAGGTCTTTCTGCAGAGTGATCAGAAAATTACGAACTAAGTTTACAATCAACGAAACAAATATTCTGATAGAATGTAGGGCTATTATTGAAAATGATGCAGATCTGGAACCGGTTACATTATAGTTCCTGAGTAGGGTTTGAATTAAATCATTTCGAATGTTTCAAAAAATCAAAACTGTGGAACTCGCTTAATTTACAACACATGTATGTATTTTGTGTTCAGTCGCAGGCATACCCAAGACATGATTACATGGGGGTTAATATGAAATTTCAGAGAATAAGAAATAATGATTACAATTGCTTTTAACACCCAGCATGTTTAGAAATTGATTTTGATATCATTGATTTTGATATCGTCAGATTTTACTTCTGTTGCTGAATCTACGGATAACCTTTGCAATATACACGCGACTCTAATTAAAGACGTTGTGAGTTGTTGTGGAAGTTATGTTTTATTCAGGGATCTGAGGATATCTAATTTATACCGTGATGAATCTACTAGACGACTGCAGATTCACACACACACGCGCGGCATTTGTGACCAGACGCGAACATTCTGAGAAAAATGTGCCTAAAATTCGTATCAGTAAATTACAATCCTTCGATTTAACGAGACAAAATCATCATATTATCAGAGGCAACATTCTCAAGTCCAGGGCAGTCGAAGTGACAATGGATCGTTATCGCATTTTTGTAACGCAAAGTTCTGGTCTCCTCTTCACAGGGGCGTTATTACAGACTTTCACCGTACACACCGGGAGTTCGGTTGGTATGACCGTAGGTTTGATAAGTCAAGTGCGGAACCAAGTGTCAATCGACATCACTGATGTAAATATAATGGGAATTTAGAATACTTGAGGACGTGTCGATCGGTGAAAATCCTAAGCTCCGTGATACCCTGTGTGATGACTCAGCCTCCTCTCTCTCTCTCTTCTCCCTCTTCTCTCTCTCTCTCTCTCTCTTCTCTCTCTCTTCTCTCTCTCTCTCTCCTCTCTCTCTCTCTCTCTCTCTCTCTCTCTCTCTCTCTCTCTCCTCTCTCTCTCTCTCTCTCTCTCTCTCTCTCTCTCTCTCTCTCTCTCTCTCTCTCTCTCTCTCTCTCTCTCTCTCTCTCTCTCTCTCTCTCTCTCTCTCTCTCTCTCTCTCTTCTCTCTCTCTCTCTCTCTCTCTCTCTCTCTCTCTCTCTCTCTCTCTCTCTCTCTCTCTCTCTCTCTCTCTCTCTCTCTCTCTCTCTCTCTCTCTCTCTCTCTCTCTCTCTCTCTCTCTCTCTCTCTCTCTCTCTCTCTCTCTCCCTCTCTCCCTCTCCCTCTCTCCCTCCCTCCCTCCCTCCCTCCCTCTCTCTCTCTCTCTCCTCCTCCTCCCCCTCTCCCCCTCTCCCCCTCTCCCTACCTCCTCCCTCAGTCACAGAAGACGAGTGAACATTTCCCCGTGTTTTCCACCCGAACACTGAAGGCATTTTAATTATTCATAATGTACTGATGAGGCAGCAGATCGTCACACCATGTGGTACACACACGTCGCCACATAAGTGACATAGATACCAACCACAATGTAATTCAAAGGTGAATGCGCCACCGGTGACGTTATATTATCTGGAGCCTTTATCCCAAAACTCTATAAATGCTGCTAATGTTTAGGGTGCGAGCAGCAGGCGTGTTACCCACGCCAGAGAAACCAAAAGTAACGATTACTGAATCACAACAATACTAAACGAAAACAGTCGTTGTTGGAAAGTAACTCGGCATGTTCTCGTCATTTGGTATTGGATTTGCGCAAATAGCCCGATAGTTGTTTTACAGAATCAACTCCTTAAGGCAAGTCTCGCAGTGACAGACAGTATTACACCAGAATGGTTTGATTTATAGATAAATCCTAAGTTTCGAAAGGGCCGGAATAAAGTTGTAGGGTGTGACCTGGATGCATAGCTTGTTCAGAAAAGCTATGCATGGGAAAGAATAAAATCCAAACTGGATGTCGCGATCATGTGAAGTCGCGATCATTTTGCCAAGAATCCATCATAGATGATATGCCACCTGCCACAAAAGCCCAGTTCAACATGCAGCCGTGCAAAACAAAGAGTAACCCACAGATTTGTAGCCGGGTGATGTAGTTGTTAGTGGGCGCTAGGACATCGGCACGTTTTGGGTGATGCAGCACATGCTGGGTCTTGCGGCTCAGACCAGCATCAGTACAGGCACTAATTTAGATTTGTCAGTTCTTGTCAATGCATTAACATTGTCTTCTAATTCAATTTCAAAAGTTGTGTAAACCCCACGAGCGATCTCCACCAGATAATAACATTACCCCGGTTAGGATTATACCCGCGTGGCTTCACCGTGTCACTCACAGATAAACCTCCCTTTAATAGAACCGCAAATAATTGTTTAGACTCGATCATGATCCGGTTCCATAGTTTTGGGCGTAGTACATCACGACTTCTCACTTCCTTCCATGAGACTCCATATCTTTTACGTAGTGGGACCGGATTATTTCTTGGGTATGTACGTACACATATACATACATACATACATACATACATATACATATACGTATACAAGTAGTTGGAACTCGGTAATTATGTTCGAGTCTCAGACGAGCAAGTCATCTATCCACGTACGTATGACCCGTTGTGACCACCGTGGGAATTCGCGTCAGCAAACCATGGTTGTTTTACGATCATCTATGAAGGGTTGCGACCGGCAATTGTCAGTTTAATGGTCAGTGCCTTCATTAGCTAGAGATGTTATTAGTGCGCGGTGAACGAAGAGTCAATAGCCTGGTCATTTATGACATGTAGGGCTAATCACAGTGATGTACAGGCCACCTGAGCCGCTCCGATAAATCACTGATGATGGCCACGGAATGGTTGAAGGTATTTGAGTATGTCTGGCTCCAGAATGTTTATTGAAAATCCTAAGGGCAGCGGGATGATCGTAAATCAGAACTCCAGCTCTATCATCAGATCCGGAATATCCTTCTTACGAAAACATCGGAGACTTCGTCACCGCAGACATCTTACAATTGAGATCGAAATATCTGATATTTTCGGCAGTGTTCTGGTATCTAGGACGGTTTTTGACAGCGAGGCTGAGGTAATGGATTATGGCTCAATGACGTCAGTTACAGCGGATGAATCGGTTAGGGAATAAGATAGCCACATTCAAATACAATATCGATTCAAATACGTTCAAATAGGGTTCAAATACGGATCTGTCCACCCATCTATCGCAGATCAGTTAAGTTCACCCTACCCAGTATGACAATTGAATACGTCATCTTCAGGACGATATGAAGCCCCAAAATTCTGGATGTTTCTACCGATCCATTGAAGATCAGTTCAGTACACCTTACCAATATGACAATTGAATACAGCATCTTCAGGACGATATGACGACCCAAAATGCTGGATCTTTCGACTCATATTGCAAATCAGATGAATAAACCCTACCCATATATGACTCAAACGAATTATAAATAGGTTTAATGAAGACTAGCGGCATACTGTAGCTGGACCGACGGACGTGCGGTATTGACTTACTTGATCAATAGATTATCCGTCCCCCGGGGGTAACTCAAACCCAATCCATCCATCCATGCATCCTTTCAGAGAATCATAGATTCACGTGTAGCCTACAGTATGCAATCCACGGAGTCAATTGTAATCAATAACATTCTACAAACCACTGATATCGGCTGCAGCGGTACCGGACACTTTTTACTCGATCGAGAGAGGGAGAGAGAAACGTGTCCGTATCCCACGAGGTCAAAACCCATCCGATAACTGAATCGTTTTCACGGCTGAAATAACTTCGAATTGCTATTCGTAGTAATTAGTCGGATGGATATTCATCACAACCAGAGAATGCAAACAACAACGGTTATGAGGATATAAGGGGCAGCATGCAGTAGATCGATCGTCACGCATCACACTTGCGTTCAGCGTTCGAAGTAATTTGTAAATGTTACGAGTGCGCTTTCATTAAATTGCCTCCGGTACACAGTCGTAGTGGCGGTCTCTCAGTGACGATGAGCGATTCAACTTCAGTCGTTCGTGATTTTTTTTTTTCAAGGAATGATTCAGGCTGAACAGTTAAACGATTTACGTAAAACACGTAACTATCGCAACAGTTCACATACCAGTAACCTTAGTGTAACAAGCGCCGATTACAGTGACAGGCGACGGTTTGATGTTGAATGGATTCACCCCACCCGACTGGTCAGCACGGCTAAATCGTTACCACACTGGCCAGACAAGCTACAAAATCACGAGAGTTCGGCGGTCTAATGAGTATGACTGGCAGGCTAGGTCCCGGTTTCGAATCCGGGCTAGGGTTATGGATCACCGAACGGATACGATAACTGGGCTATTTTGACCCAAAGATTTTTCTTTAGTCGTTGGGCCTAATTGGGAGAACTGCCCTTGAGAACTCCTGTCTATGAGACCATAGTTGGTCTACATTCCTATGGCTAACATATTGAGGATGATTCCAATTGCTGTCTTATTTGAATATTCTAATTAGAAACATTTAGTTTATGATTAGCAAATATTCGATGCTTTATAGAGGGTATGAAGCCACCCATTCTTATATCACGTGACCGACGCCATATTGGTCGCCAGAGTACAATGCGATACTTGTAAGTGACCAGATAAACTTATGTTGTCAAACATGGAGAGTTTCCAACAATGACCGTTAAACAAACTCTGACATTACGTGCACCCTATTTTCTATTGGATTGATTCGAATCGGGCATCGATATCGAACCCTTACCCATGTAGATAACTTAATAACATAACAATAATTGGTCACTCATTGTTGCTATGGTCAACTATACAATATTGAACATTTCGAAGTCAGTAGAACAGTGCCGCGTTGCTTCAAGATTCTAACGTTACACAAATATGTATGATTAATGTTTTGATGCCAATCCGGTAAGCCAGAGCCATATTCCACAGTTCCCAGACGTTGCAGCAAATCGATGACATTCGATAAAAATTCCGAAAACACTACGACTGGACTCTCAGTTTCTCAGACCCTGCATTTTGACATAGGGATACAGTAGCAACACACCTGGGTTATCATCGCGTGCCACAGGTGGATCCAGGCTTCACTTCGTCACTGTTTGACTCGTTTTACTCTTGTATAACGCGTATTAAATCTTTCAATAGACCTTATAGGCTGATATCGGCAATTGCTACATGTTCGTCAATGATTACCGACGGTAATTGTCATTGAGGAATGGAATATCTGCAATCGACAAGAGAAACGTCTGTGAATGATATCAATGAATATCCTCCTCTCGCGGCTGAATCGGGTTCAATCAGTTCTCAGATATCGGGAAATAAAACGACATATTTTACTCTAACGCTCTGCTAAATGGTTTTTACTGAGAAAAAAGAATCAAACACGAGATGTAATTCAATGTTGTTAGTGTTAATAGGTGTTTGAGATCGATTATGTCATAACCAGTGGGTTGAAACGGCCAGTTCTATTACCAATGGCAACTAGTACACTTTCAACATTAGATTATTTTAATTCAGGTTGATTTGTAGGTTCGTTTGCGACGTGATGTATATCCATGAAGGGTTGGTGCTGTGAAAGCAAATATCGGGTTTGATATTGATTCTCTTCTTGCTTGTTCGGTGTACAACAGACACATACAACTTACACGTAGATTATTAATGACGAAGACAATCTTTAAACAACATTGAAAGCTCACCAGAATTAAAGCGGAACTTTGTCACCGTTGCGATGGGATAAGCTTACTCGTAGAAACTAGCTATGGGACAGAACTAACGGCTTCAGTATGTCAAAGTAGTTTCTAATAGAAGATGAAAGTTATCTAAGACAATGACATTTTTTTAAACATTTAACATCGGCACAAAAATCCTACATTTACCGACGAATACCCCGATGCCAGAAAATATTGTAGGAACCCGTAATACTTGTAGCGTCATATTCTCTAATCGTGCATTCCTGGAGAGAGCTGGATTTCGTTTTCGTATTTGTCCCGAGCAAAAAATGTTGAAACAGCTATGGGTGTTTAACAATTAAAGCATTGTCTGCTAGATTTGCAAACATCGTTGCCCGGGTAACGGATAATGCAGCCGAGGATTGTGAAGTATACCTGCAGCGGTGTTTTCTTGGTTTGCTTGTTTTGGGGACGCGTTTCCGGTAACAATGGCGCGTAAGGGGGATCACGAGTTTGGTTTCGATCGGTTTTTAGAGGGTTGTGTTCCGATGTCTGCTAGTAACACGATCTCTGCTGGTAAACAACATCACCAATAGTAATTCAATCCGTTATTGTAATGACTCTCCCGGGGAAAGAAATACTCGGTGAGCATAAAAAAACTTCAAGCGACTCGAACAGATTCCCGGGCTCAAAAAAATATCATATTTTCAAAGGGCATTCATTCTATTCTGATCATGTCTCGGTTAGTGGAAATACAAACTTAGACAGAGTCAAATATAACCATAGATCCATTCAGGGAAATCGAAGGGGACGAAAGGAATTTCTTTCAAAATTAATTTCAGCTAATTCGCCACATTTAGAAAGCGGTTTACCTCGTCAACCGGCGCTGAATGAGGTGTCGAGTCTCCTGTAAATTAACGCCAGAAAATTGATGAATATTTCATTTAATTCAGATCATTGAAATTAGCACCAAGTAGCGAGTTTAGTTCACACATACCACCGCCTCACGACGTAACTTCAACTGTGACGACCTCTCGACGTTGGGGACTTACAAATTAATGTATGTTAGCTGCGCTGCGAATGCTAATTAAAATCGGAATTCGAGACGTGCTTCTTCAACGGATCAGAACCTCGTAAAACACCCGTACCATCGGCGCGACTGAAATCCGCCGATAAATGAAATTGATGCGTATTTGAAACCACGGATTAGACTCGCATGCATTAATAGCATCGCTGCGCAAATCGTCGTAGATCGTAATTTGAATAAATTAGCTGTAAAAATAAGCGGCTTCATAATTCCATTCAATTGATGACGATCCTCAGCCACATATAGCATTTGTAAATGGTAGGTTGAATATACATGTAAAGTGCTACGGGAACGAAGTTCACGCGAGAGATGAAACGGCTCCACTGCGATTAAAGGCGATAGTATTTCCACAGTTGGAATGCAAACTCGGGCCGCACATCCAAATTTATATCAACTTCAAACGCCATGTTAACTGCATCGAGTACTGCGGTTCAATTAGATTCTCATGGTAATAATGATACAGTTTCGAGGTGTTTTCGTGCAATCGTTTATCGTTATTCTGTAGAAGTGGTCAATGGAGAAGGGCTCGTTGAAAGACAATAGTTAATTCATCAACCGATGACTCGGGAAATATATGCATTTTTTGTTGAGCGAAACATTTTTTGTTTATTGAAACGGGTGTTTCACAATTTAGGCCTAAATGGTCCAAATTGTATCTCACTGTGAATAACGGGTAAATTGATATATTCAAGCATGATGAGAAGATTGTATAGAATGAATTCAACGAGACGAGTAGTACTTTAAAGGTTAACTAGTTTATTTGACGCACTAGCTTTCGCTTATAATAAAGCTATACATTATTAGCGAAAGATCGCGCGTCAAATAAAATAGTTAACCTGTATAGTCATACTAGTCTAGTATTCAAGCATTGCGAGATGGTTTCTTATAGATGACGTTAATCGAGTAATTGAGAGCTCTTAGCCCATCGGTTTTAACGATGTCATCACATGTTTGAATAGTAAAACGCTAATTCAACGCAGTGGATGTCTTGATTGAGACTTACGTAGTCGCGAGCTCCATGTGGTATGGTTTAAAACGCCGACCAACGAGTTGTGATAACATAGACCAACGTTCACCTATAACATCGGTACTGAAAGCGTACTTGGCGTTTGCCTCAACTGTTTTTCCTTTTCATCACGAGACGTCCAACATCATTCGTTTCATTTTGTTCAACGTTTTGAATCAAGGGTCAACTTCGACCGAAAAAATGAGGCCTCTGATGATCGTAGTTGTAGTATGGTATCAGTGTGGTGTTCAGTATACTATAGTACGATGTGACGGTTTTATGAGGAACTATTAATCAAAAAGTGTTAAACGAGTTCTCGTTGGTAATTGTAATTACATTTGATGGATCATTAATCGTTTATATCGCGACGCCTATAATAAACACCTCTTCAACCCTCGTCGTCTAATTACATATCGCTCAGTTGAAATATATGTAAATCGAGGCAGTGCCAGGCGTGCTAATGGCATAGGTGAAAGTTTCAATCACAGCGGTCTGCAACCCATTTTCCTTCTTGAAAGTACGAAATAAAGCATGTACATGAAATTGAATTTTTTCAGTGAACTTCGAACCTTTGGACCACTTTTGTGCTTAAAGATAACAAACTGCTTTGTTTAAAACCTATTAGAGACAAATGGCTTTTTGGCATTATTGGTACGTACAACCACATACATTGAAAACCCAACCTTTGTCAAACGAGGAATGTGAGATCAGCATGCAGAAAACTGGAAACGAGGAATGTGAGATCAGCATGCAGAAAACTGGATGGCAGCTCTGCATTACTTACCAAGAGATCAAGGAATATGTAATGGATGCAATCCTAATCACAGATGAGATGCACTTTATATTCATATGCCTACACTTCGAATCGCGAAGACGTATATATATATATATATATATATATATATATATATATATATATATATATATATATATATATATATATATATATATATATATATATATATATATATATATATATATATATATATATATATATATATATATATATATATATATATATATATATATATATATATATAGGGATCTTTCTTATTTCATCTGCGATTTGAGTAAAAAAGAAATTGTCCTTAAATATCTTGGACTGGTCTCATCTCAAGTTGCTAGATTGTTTATAGAACCAACATGGGCAAGGCATGGTTTTTTGAAGTTGTTTGAATTGGTGACATTGGTTAAATCACCCTATCAGTTTTGAATTCACATGTTCATGGCTGTAGTTGACGCGTGATGTTGTTATATTTCAAAACGCCTCGCGAAAGCGCCTGAACGGTAACACAGATCCGATTTCTCTATACTCACAACACTTTCTATACTCTCTTCATAATAATGAGTAATGGGCGTCATATATGTGAGAGTGTTTCCACTATGAGTCCATAGTCTAATATGTATGGTGGCTCATTCGGGCCTAGACCTTAATGAATGTTCTCAAATGTTCACAACTGAGCGATGTATAATCACTGGATGTATCGCCAAACATCTCTTTTAAAACAACTCCTACGTTACTACGTGATTTAATGAATCACGTCGTAAGATATAATAAGTCATGATGAATGCTAGAACATAGCTCCGAAAATGAGAAATGAATAAAAACAAATCACAATCTTTGTCAGCGATGCACATATAATGTTAATTCGACAATCCGCCTCAAGACAGGTTATCAATCTGAAAGTGTAATACAAAACGAAAACTTTAAGACGCTGAAACGTTGAGCCACATGTCGAAATGCTACAGTTCATTTCTGTATTCATTCAAAATTCGCTTCGAGCACAATTCCGAGTACAATATTACAAGAGCGAAACCGCCCGAAGCCGACAAGACTTCTTAGCTTGTCGACTCGTCGACTTAATGCAGTTTCCTGTTCAACGCCGACCGAATCATTTGCCAAGGCGCGGTAAAGATAAACAAACATGAAAACTGGAGCATTAAGTAAATAGCCGGAGCGAACTTTTCTCTTTCCTGTCAGAACTAAACGTCGACAGCATTACTGACTGCGTCTCGGTCGTCGCGAAAGAGAAACAAAACATGCTGCAATTGGACGATTTTCGTCCCTGTTCTCTCTTTGCCTCTCTGTCTCTCTGCTAATCTCCCTCTCGATTGAAAATCTTTCGCAATACACGAAAGTGTTTGTGAATGACTCAAAGTTGGCCGACGTCTCGAAAGACGGTCTCTTAGTAAACAACGATTTGCAGTGTAAATTAGTTTAGCGTTGGTTGATGAATTTAATTCTCAATAGATTCCTCAAAACTGGTTTCAGTCATTCACACGGTGCGATTCTCTCTCGCTTGTGTGGGCACTTGGTCCGTCCCTTCTATCAGTTATCGACTGTGAAATATCAGTCTTCTTACCCGATCGGAACACAAACGAAGTGAATGCAGGAATCATTTCTTGATATTCACTGCATCATGAAACAAATGATAATCAATGTGGCTGATTCGGGCTTATTTGAAAAAAAAGACTCTCGATCTTTACTATTTATTCTTTACACTTAGACCCCGTTTTAACGCCACATTAAAACCTAGTTTTTGGGGATAAAACGGAAAGTGTAAAAAGTGTATACGGGATGATGTATTACAATTTACATCATTGAGCGGCGATATGTGTATATGATATTATTGGTTCTATTCAAACAATTTGACGCTAAACTTATCTAAAACCAAATTAGTATTATTCAAACCCGATAGAAACATGTGAATATAAAAAAAAAATGAATACACTCTTCAAGTAAACAATGGAACCATTAATCTATTGTCATCAGCATCGTCGTTAGGTCTCGAAATAGATGAGCATTTAGATTTCAATTTATATGTGTTAATAAAATCTCTGTAAAGAAATCTCTAGTGACTTATACCTACTTAATTGCATCAAACACATTGTTCCTTCCCGTTGTCTTAAACAACTGTATGATAGTTACATTCATCGTCACTTTTCATTTTCTCTTATAGCCTGGATTCCATTGATTTCTAAATCAAATCATAATAGAATAACTAAGTTACAGAAAAAAAAACACTCAGAAGGCAAAACAAAACATAACAGCCAGTCAAGCCCTTTATTCAAAAGCTTCAAAATTCTCGAATTTAATGACCTAATTAAATTTGAATCAATAACATATGCATTAAGAACTAAATATAATCGGTTTATTAAAAAGAAATTTATCAAATCCCTGCTATAGTACGCGAAAACAAAATTTTCCACGAATTTCCTGTCACCGATAAAAAGTATTTCATAACTCGTTTCTCTGTTCAATACCTAGTCTTTGGAAAACATCCCTAACAGCTTACAAACTTCTAAATCACTGGGTGAACTTGAATATAAATTCAAAAATAACACAATCTCTAGGTATATGATTTAGTGTAAAAGATTCGCCATTATTACATAACTGATTTTTCTTATGGATGAATGTGTGTGTATATGATTTTGTGATTGTGTGATTGCAGCTGTAATTGTTGAGCTGACCCTTTTTACAAGCAATTTGCTTCTCGGGCACCTCCATCGATATTATGACTTCTGTTACATATCTACCTATTCAATTATGTTTATATAAAACTGAGTGTTATATTATGTTATAATTTCAATGTAAATAAAGAATATTATTATCGAAAGGTAAAAGAAAAATGGTCGAGATCGAGAATCATATTTTTTAATAGTGCCTGAACCAGCCTCCATAAACGACTCGTGTAGAAGGGAGAGGGATGCAGACATCATTATGTAATTAATGCTTGCGTTGTCATTTTGATTCCAAATTTTGTTATTGAGTATGTTACCAGAAACCAAAGCAAGGGGTGATCAAAGCATCTTGGAAATTCTCTGTTTCTCAAAAATCGTAAAGGATGCGGGGATTGGACTGATCCTGACGCTGACCCATGCGACATATTTGTATGCATCACTTGGCAGGTCTTAACTAGTAGCCAACCACCTCGACCTGCCTCGAACCCCATTATGACTATATTTGGACGCCTTAACCTCTTATAACCATGGACTCTATAGAATGAGTCGTTTTAGAATCGGCGCTATAAGCAACTGCTGCGTATACAAACGTAATAAAAAACACGAATGAATTGACGAATGTCCTGCATAAGTAAACATTATCCCTGCTGTACTGTATTTCTGCAGCAGTCGTTGCTATTAGCACTCATGCCGACAACTCCCGAGCCCAATCGACCGAACCCATTAACGCGAAACGAAATCCGACGATGCTACAAACTGCAGCTTTGGGGCAAAATGACTATATTTAATGGACATAATTTAACAAATAATTTCTGGAAAACTGTAAAATACTATGAACGTGTGTGATGTGGCAGCCATGTTGCTGTGATAGTAAACGCATGGGAACCAACGCATATGATTAGCACTGACTGAAAGACGCATTTCATAATTGCGCTAAACGACTAGAGCTGATGCTTCGGGGAATTTCTCGAGCAATTAGAACTAATTTGCCCCGGAGTCGTCTGCGATGTTGCAGCAGCAGCAGTAGTAGCAGCGGCTGATAGTAATGACGCCCCGTTCCGATGCGGTGACGGCGGTGGTCGTCGTGAGTCGTAGTCAATCTAAACATTGTCATTAATGAATTGTATCCACTTCAGCATTAAGAGTGCAATAGTTGGCATTTACAGCCCACAAACACCAGTCAAGTACAAATATCGCCTATAAACCATCATTAACAGTGATTAAAATGACGTCTGCTCCACAAGGGATTATAAACAATTTAACCTAGATTTTCCGCAGGCGTTGGTCATTCACTGAGTCACCTCAGCCGGTGGACATGCAGTCTCCTTTAAGTCCCACCTCATCAGCTGGTGAAACTAGGTTCACCTCCAAAGCCTAAAGCACGAGTAACGTGCTAACGAAGCATTCAGAAAATCCCATCATCATAGTCGGTCTTTGATTTTTATTTTTTTATTAACAACGTTGGAAAAACTTGTTTTCCAAAAAGGTGTCTTGGCTCTATTTTTGATTTATTCGTGTTCATAGATTTCCACGTGTAAATGAGGTTGACGCCCTGTGACATAAACACCAGTCCCTCCTCTTAACACAATACAATGCAAAACAGGTTTATATCTCCGTCTCTGTGAACGATAACGTTTTTATTTACTGGTAGCTTCAGGGCAGTACAAGCGACAGCGCGCTGAGCATTGTGCAGTGCAGCTTACCCTATCGTCAGTGCAAAATTACGCCCTGTGTGTTGGAGAGATGCGTTGAAATCGTATCCACCACAAACACCAACAACTCGACGTGATGTAGCGCCAGCCACCAAACCGGCTGCCAACTTTTCGTTTTCAATTTCACGATGGTTAACTACGTATTTGCATCGATGTGGGATTTTTATTGTGGTGACTAAAAGAAACTTGATAAGCGATTTGTTTTGTACTCCCGGAGATCTGAGTGTGATTCACAGAATTCCTCCATGGAAATTCCATCCCTGTCACCAAAAATGGAATATTTCGTGCGTGACTACAGCATTAAACCATAAAAGCCGATGTAAGTGTTGGAGAGAGGAGACCGATCGTTGAAAAGCGTGACTTCAGTATCGGGTGTCTCGCAAAATGCAAGGTGTTACTAATTACACGCATTAATCAAATGAAGACTGATCAGAGTGCATCGGAGTGGATAAGTCTGAATCGGTAAAACGAAATATAGGGACCGACATCGTATACGGGCTTAGATCTGCACCCTGCCTAACGCCACAAAAATACTAGGCTGATGCATAAACGTATGTGATTTTAGATCGGAAACCTAGGTTAGAGCAACTAGAATTTAAAAAAAAAATGCATTAGGCTGAATTCATCGTCATCATTATATAACTAAACTACCCACCTCCCTTTTTCCGAAACTGATCCTTATTTCTTTCAAAAATTTCATTCCGGTGGCTGCGCAGATGAATGTGTTTCCTCGGAAATTATATGCTAGTGAGCGCCGTGAACTGTCAGTTCGTCTCCGAGTGGCGTTCCATCATCAGCAGTCGACTCAGAGACATCGGAATCATCGTCATCGCGCAGTTACATATCTATGGAAATTGCAGCACTCTTGGCATTTCCGTTCACATCGGTTTCTACATAGCGTCAGCCACGTCACTGATTATGCCGTAATAAACACCGAGTTTTGGCTTCTTAATGTTGAAATGGTCGTAAATGAAAGCGAGCGTGACTCGAAGATCGGCAAAATTAGCGTCATTGCTTCGGGGCCTTTGAAATGCTAAAGTGATTTTTGCTACTCGCATTTTAATAACGCAGAGACAGTCGCCTGTTGCGGGTACATCGCTCTCTCTCTCTCTCTCTCTCTCTCTCTCTCTCTCTCTCTCTCTCTCTCTCTCTCTCTCTCTCTCTCTCTCTCTCTCTCTCTCTCTCTCTCTCTCTCTCTCTCTCTCTCTCTCTCTCTCTCTCTCTCTCTCTCTCTCTCTCTCTCTCTCTCTCTCTCTCTCTCTCTCTCTCCCTCCCTCCCTCCCTCCCTCCCTCCCTCCCTCCCTCCCTCCCTCCCTCCCTCCCTCCCTCCCTCCCTCCCTCCCTCCCTCCCTCCCTCCCTCCCTCCCTCCCTCCCTCCCTCCCTCCCTCTCTCTCTCTCTCTCTCTGAATGAAACAGGTTTATTATACTGCAATGCACCGTAGCCGCCACCGCTGGGATAAATTGATTAAATCTAGATTCAATCCGCCTTACACAATGATACCTGATGTTTTATAAGATGGAGACGATATCGACGCAACTTCGTGAGATTAAAAGTCGCAAAACCGGATCAAATTTCCTTGTCATAGATTTTTATACCATACAATATCATAGGTTGGGTCAGTAAAAGTGCTTTTACTTTGATAACTACATTTGGGTTCCAAGAGCATACCAAAACCAGTCTAAGCTCAATTTGGTTCTTATGTTATCTAATAATTTATGACCAATCTGAAAAAATAAATACGAAGCCCTGTGCTCTTTATGTTCCTTAGAAGAAAGTATGCCCTTTCAGTTCATTAAAGAGACACTGTAGTCTATGGTGAAACCATCACTTCACGTGGAACCGTCGTTCCTGAAGGCTGCTTTTATTATATAGAAACATTCTAGGTCTGTTAAGTGATTCTGGACGGGAGATGAAGTCGATATGAATGAAATACGATTTGATCCATGCAACGGTCACGTCTGGTGTCGACCTGGCTGTCATGTTCCTGTCTATTCGATGCCACCTCACTTTTTTCCCTACCTCTCTCCCTCTCACTAACTCCCTCACTCGTTCTCCCTGCGTATTTATGGAAATTGCTTGCACCAACTGGAAAAATAATCCAGCTTGTCATAACTGAGCGATCTACAGCAGTCGCTGTGAATGGACAACAAATGGATTGCTGCAGGTCTGCTAGCGTTGATCAAAGGCGTGCAGGACAGCGCGGATGGCAGTTTGCTTAATCGAGAAGGCTATTCCGTTTTCCCTTGATGTAATTAATCAGAAAGAGAGATGTTTTCCCATTCCAGAAAATCCGACAAACTGAGCGCGCGAGGAGTGAGAGAGGAGGAGGTCGAGAGGGAGGATGTGTATCTGACTAATAAGATATCCAATGCTCACAGCAATAGATCACAATTTGAATTAACCCTTTATGAATCTTTATTCATCGTAGATAAACAGCAGGTCACCAGTCAACATGGCGGAATATGTGGGTTGTGGCACATGTTCGGCATGTCGGTTTGTAGTTTCGTCGGTATGTCGGTATAGGAAAACTCAATGCGCGTAGTTGAATTATTCCTTCTTTATCTTGCAACTCTGAGTGGGGCGATATACCACTCTATACTAGACTTGAACCGTGTTATCTTGGCAAAACCCCCTTCTCTCTCTAAATCTGCCCCTGCCGAAGTTGTCGCTATTTTGGGGGCCTCGTTTTCAAATCAATCTGCTAAAAGCCAGTCATTACATAAGTATATGCACGAGTTATCTTAACGTCTCGACTCAAATACTATCATGAGCAATGGGATATATTTTTTTGGTAACCGTGGAAACTGTAACCTCTAGCCTCGTCCAGTGTGAGTCACGACCCATTGGACCGACCCGAGAGTCGTGTTCAAATCGACTTCCATCATGTGAATTCAGCGGAACCGTATAGAGCAGCCGTTTCACATTTTTCCATTACACAGGATGTCAGACCCATACTCTGGTCGCAATACATTGCTGGCGTTTGTAGCCATCAACGTTTGGCAAAAGAGCAATTTGTTGAGCTAACTGAACGCTTCGACGAGCGCGAGCGATGGGATCGAATAATGTTCTTGTGACTACCAGTGTGCTACTGCAATTCATTCATCCGAAACGTCAACCAGAATTGACGAAAATAAGTTAGAAATTACTCTCGAGCTGCTGTTGCTCCTGCTGCATGTCCGCGGTTTAGCGAAGTCAGAGATGATCGAAATGTGTCGGAAACTGTTGCTGTTCCACATAAAGAAATTTCATAAAATATAAATGAATGAATCGAAGACTTCTTTCGACAGAGATTAACGCTGACATGTGTATCTGTGCGTTACTCAATTTGAAGTCCATTATTTCAGCATAGTTTTCGAAAAATTCAAACCGTTAAAAAACCATCTCCCCCAAGATGATAGGGAAAATGAAAATGTGACGACTCAAACACACGCATTGAAAACAGGGCTGAAACTTGGAATCAAAATTGACGCCCTGCATTGAAATAACTATGGAATGAAACTAAGATTTTCTAACTTCATTTGAAGCACACTTCAAGAACAGTTTCTGAAAAGATTAAAAAATGCTTCGACAATGGGACAAGACGACTATGACAAAAGAGCGGCTTTAGCTGGTATATTCCTTTAAGTTAACCGTTGTCGAGCGAGGAAAGGAGATTCTAGAATTAAAACGATTGAAATTTTTACAATACGAAGCTACACATTCGCTGTCTTGTGTAAAACTATGATGCTTAGAGTCAATGGTTAAACATCGTGTTTGGGCTCGCTGATATCAGTCTGCCATTGCGTGAATCGGAGGTGATGAATAGATGGCAGCACCGATTGAAACCTACAATATTACAGGTTGGGACTTAGGACTACGATTCGGACAAATCATTACAATGCGGATTTGCGGCTCCCTGTAACAGAATCATTGGTGCAGAAAACTCTAATCGCTGCCATGCAGCTTTCAAATTTACATCTTGAAGAAAAATACCGATCCTCTGAATTCGACAGAGCAGAAGCAGCAGCAGCAGCAGCACAAGTAGCAGCATAGTCATCTAACTGTTTTAAACGTACTGCGATAATCGTCGAAACATGTAAGTGCACGTATAGGAAACACTGGGCAAAGACAGAATAGGAAAATAGCGAGTGCCAGTAAAACGGCACTTGTAATTATCGACGTTGACGATTAGGAAATGTATCTCACGTTTACTGAACGTCTGCAGCTGATGTACGACGTCCTCCTAAACGCAGACACAAACTAAGAGGGAGGGGAGGGGGGAGGGGAGAGAAGGGGAGGGAGGGGAGAGGGAGAGGGAAAGGGAGAGGCAGAGGCAGAGGCAGAGGCAGAGGCAGAGGCAGAGCTAAGCGTGGAATTAAATTCACCACTTGTTTTATCTTTGTTAGTCATCACACGTTCATTGTTTTTCGAGATAAACCCGGAGCTGGAATTTAGCTGTCTGTTTTCTGACAGAAAAGTGAAGAATTCCCTTTGGCCGTCGGGGATCGTCTAATGCGTGCTCGTTCGTACCATCATGCGTGTAGATGTAAACATAGAATAAAAGCCGATCTACTATTTGTAATGTATAAAATGTATTAACCAAAAATGTCGAGTGAAGTCGAGTCGAGAGCAGTTCAACTGTTTTCAGTTAGGATCGTCAAACTTGACATGCATTGAAGCTTACATGTTCTGGCTCGGTAAAGTATACTTGTTTTTGAGATGGATTTCCGCCAAAGCCTCCGAGGTCATGACAAGAATTCGCTGCTTTCGTTGCAACTTCGTTTTCGTTGTTTTTTGGCGAAACGCTTTCTACTTGAACGATTCGGTTGAATTAACCCACTTTTGGTGGCGTAATGGTCGCGTGTTGGGGGGGGGGGGGCGTGGCGGTTGTGCGAGAATGGTGTTATAGGAGATGGATAGATGTATGTTGGTTCCGTGCGTTTTACAGTGAATAGAAAGATGGTCATCATTCACCGCGTCCTTGTCTGCAATATTTGCATCTACTAATGGCTGCAACTGTGAACAACATGATTTATGATCGCCTTTTACTCGCGTCTCTAACTAATGTGCTATATACATAACTCATCCGTACCACTCGCCGGCGGAGAGAAGACATTTAGTTTGACTACTCACTATACACACATATACGATCTAACTTTTCAAATCGCGCTTTAGTTCAAAGAATAAGTTGAATCCGTTCTAATTGTTCAAACAATCGTTTTGATGCCATGGCGGATCGTCAAAACAAAAAGTGTGACATGTTTTTTTCAAAGTTTGTGGAGACCGAAAGTGTCATATACTTTTTAAATATGAATCAGCCACCATATGGATGTCACCTCCTTCTCAGCGGTGCACTAACGATGAGAGCTTCAGAATTGTGGCGTTTCTTCATGAGGCATGTGTCTCGGACTTGTCGTACAAGTTTGGTGGCTCTACGCCGTAACTCTCTATCGCATCAATATTCTGTTGGTGATAGGGATTGCAAACGTGTTTTCCATATTCAACGAATATTAGAATTAGATACTAGTATTAGTAGCTATCTGTATGCTAAAATATAATGTATTACAAGAGCCACAAATTTCAGATTCGGGAATCTTATATGTGTATACGGTACCGGAAACAAGAACGTCTCGGGATTCTAGCCAGAAAAGTATGAAAAATTCTAACGCATTTTCTAAGTCATTGTGTGAATAAATATTCCCAATTCCGCGCAATGCTGCTGCTGGTGCTGGTGCTGCTGCTGTTGCTGGTGGTGCTGGTGCTGCTGCTGGCTGCTGCTGCTGCCGCTGCCGCTGCTGGCTGCCGCTGCTGGCTGCTGCCGCTGGCTGCCGCTGCTGCTGCCGCTGCTGCTGCCGCTGCTGCTGCTGCTGCTGCCGCTGCTGGCTGCCGCTGCTGGCTGCTGGCTGCTGCCGCTGGCTGCCGCTGGCTGCCGCTGCTGCTGCCGCTGCTGCTGCCGCTGCTGGCTGCTGGCTGCTGCCGCTGGCTGCTGCTGCTGCTGCTGCTGCCGCTGCCGCTGCCGCTGCCTGCCGCTGCTGCAGATCCGGAAATAACAGATTCTTCTTTTAACGTATTTATGTCGTTTTAATGCGTAGCTTAGCTTATAGCGTAATCACCACGGCAGCCGCAGCCGCGTCTCTTATCAGTGAAAATAAAACACCTGCCTCTCCTAGAGTGGAAGGGGGAATGCAGAAGGAGGGTGAAAGAGGAACAATTGGAAAAAAATAGAGGGGGCGATGAGAGCGACTTGGGGAAGAGAGGTGACAGATGAGAGACGAGGAAGAGAAGACAAAAGAGAAAAGAGAAAAGAGGGGAATGACTGAAAGAGGAGTGACAGAGGGAAAATGAGGAGAGATTTGGAGAGGAGGAAAGGGGTTGACTAGAACTGGGGGAAATAGGGGATAGTTCACTCAGAATATTCATCTGCTGAATACCAAACCACAACAAGCAGCAGTGCGCGCGCAGATGTGAAATATGGTAGTGCAGGGTATTCTTACCCCGCCATGGAAATCCATATATTGTGTTTAAAACGTACCTCTGATTAAAATAAATTGATATTAGCCCGCGTCCCAAAAACGTCTCGGATTATAGTTTTTATCGTTTCCAAGCCACACGTCATCAGATATTTGCATATCGACGAAGACAATGTCCAACGTTGGGTGATATTGGTAACGCGAATACAGGACGCTACGACTTTTATTCATCTCACAAATCATTTTGACGCAATGAATAATTTAGAAAAAGCGAATGTTTTACGAAAAGACTTTGTATCAAATTTCAATTCGGAAAAAGTAGATAATAACGGCTTATATTCGATACCCGTCACATCCTCATGTTGAGCGGTTGCCTGATTAATTATTGCCTGGTTGTGTTTATTGAAGGAGGGGCCCGCAAACTGTGTGTGGTGTAAGTATCACAATATCAAATACTAAACAAATAATCGACATACATAGAAAATATTAAACATCGTTTCATTGAACTCTGATAACATCCTCAGAACCCAGCAACAGTTCTCGGTTAGAATTTGACTCAAAGTTTTGCAACATTTGAAAAATTGACAACTACGAAATTTCATCCAGAGAGAGAAAAATATGAAGAAAACGTTTAATTTCCAATCTTCCTTTAAATAAGATTAGGAATTTTCCAATTTGAGATTTTGAAGATTTTTACATCTGATTTCAATCGAATCACGTATAAGAGAATTATCGTATTCTATTGTGTAATTAGTATTTGGAGCTAATCACATGTAATTAACAGAAGTCATTTAATTACGAGATTCGTGTGCTACTATACGGTACAAACAGCTCCCCCTCTCTCTCCAGTCTTTGCAGGATTTAATTTGCTAATTACTGATGGTAGTGTGTTAAATTACTGTCAGCCGTACATTTCAATATGTTGTAAAACTGTTTGTCAAATTGATGCTAATTGAGAATCAATTTTGGCGGCAGTAGCAGCAGCAGCATCCGTCGCAGAATGGCACAGCGTTCTGGTCACAACAATGCAAGCGGACCCGCCGTGATGGATACTAGCCTTGATAGCGAGTGCGTGAATGAAATGAAACTCGTTTGCGAATTTACTTCAATTATTCGATCGAATTAACTGCTAGTTCCTGCTGGTGAATTCCAGTTCGACGCAGCCGCCGTTAATGCGGGCCTACTGCTCAGAGCTGTTCATAAAATACGACTTAATTGCAAAAATGCAACAAAAGCTATATGCAACATTGAATTCCGAGGCGGCGTTAACGTTGCAGCGCGGCCTATACTTCAGTTGCATCCGAGAACACTTTCGGCCGAATTGAAGCAGAAAATAACGTCGTCTCGTTTTGTAGGCAAAGAAATTGTTCAGGTTTTTATCGATCTTGTTTTACGTTATGTAATGGTACGTTATGTTGAACCGACAACAACCGGGGCTGCTAGTTACAAAACTTTACCTAAAACCTTAAAGTACGGACTGATGACGTGGTCTTCGTGGGTATAAAACCAGGAGACACAAGCCTCTCACCCTATCTTCATTAGACGAACAAGTGTGGTCACTTGCAAGACTCCCACTCTGGTGTCTACTAATGAAGCGGTATCATAAAGTTACCAATTATACGAAGTTTCTCTCATTCCTGAGCTAGGACTCTGTGTCAATATATATTTCCAGCTTCCACATTTTACGACATGGTTACGAATATACAACTGTAATGGATGATCAAAAACGCGCCATATGGGTCCCAGAGTTGTTAGTACTGCAAAACCATAATCCGTTAACACATTGTCGGTTTTGCAGGTTATACCAACAACTTTGGTAGGAAATTCCCGTTGAACGGGCGGGTCTCGGTTGGAAAAATATTGGACGTCAGCCAAAAGGACTGCGCATAACAACTATAATTCTAGTTATTATGATTCGTACTAATTCGAATATATTTCAATTTACATCTCACTGGTGGTCATTCGGGCTAGCGGTGGTTGGCTGGGTGTGTACTCATCGGAAGAAATTTCCAGTCCAGCTGAATATTCCAAAGCAACGAGTAATATGTATATGTAATTGCATATTTCGCTACAAAATGTCAAAACCTCGATTTGCTTGAAAGCCTCGTCGATATTCCAGACACGAAATCTGCGCGATGACGATCGTGTCTCACGCAGACCATATAAGCATTATAATAAAATACTGTGGGAAGTTCCAGATTCGTAAAAGTGGTTCTTGTGTTGTAGAAAGTATAGGGCCGGTGACACTGAATCGTTTCACCTCCGCCACGCCGCTCACCATCGCTCTTAACACAATTTGTAACAAGTGGTAAATCGTGACGTGATTGCAATATTCGACGTCGTTGACGGTTTTCGTATAAACGTCTCCGATTACCGTTGTTACCTGTGGCAGCAATGGCTGCCCTCGATAATAGACTGGTGTCATCTCTACCTCCATTATATACATCAATTCACACGAGGTGACGGGTCAACGTCAGCGCCATGTTGTTCCAGTTTCCGCTGCAGACGTTATTAACGATAAGGTCTCGCGCGTCATGCCATTCCGTAACACACCGCTTAAATGTGTCCATACATTTCATAAATAGCGTCACCAAGCTCACCGCCATCTTCTAAAAACTGCCAATTGCGCATTGTCAATTGCAAATATTTTTAGCGACAGTTCATCGAATCATGAAAGAAAATGTGAAAAAATAAATAAATCAGTAATCACGAGAACCACTCCGGCATTTCTGAACACATTTACTAGATCAAAGGGTACTATGGCGGCTGATTCGGGCCATGACTTAAATTTCCTGATATGCAAATGAGGGCACTAGAGCACCAAAACGAAAAAGAACGTAGTTTGTATTTTTGTATTTTATTTGCAGTCTCATAAAGAATACAGAAATACATATGAACAGAGATAATAATCAGATTGCCGGGACAGGAAGAATCCGGAGTTTATCGAGTCGGGTCCCTGTCACTGACAAATAAAGGAATACTGTATTTTGGCGAACTATAAAGCAGTGGTACATTGACGAAAACGTTTAAATAAAAGTACTATATACGGTTTACCGAGTCGCTTCAATTTCAGGTGATTGGGTCGTCAAGTCGTTCGTTGATACGCAAACCTTGACCGTTTAATCCGAATGACTGTTGAGAGTTTTAAAAACCTTTCACCGATTCGGTCCCAGGTGGAATTGAGTGGAACAAGAGGTGAGTAAATTAATCAAGAACGTGCTAGATTAATTCATGCTACCTACTACTACAGTATGTGTATGGAAAAAATGGAAAAAATCGCCATCACTGAAATCCAACCAGATCTATCAAGACGCGCGGTGCGTGCTCAGAGAGCGATGGCTCTTTGCGATGAGTTTGACAACTGTCCTGTAATTGATTACTCGTTGAACAAAATCTTGTGTACGTTTTGTTCATCGTGTTTTGAAAAGCATAAGCGTGAGGATAGAGGGGGAGACAGGGGGAGGTAGGGATGGAGAAATGGAGAGAAGTGCTGATTAGACGATTTCAACTGCGGTAGATTTTAGTCTATAAGAAATAGGTTCGAAGATCAGCAGACAGAAACTTTCCACAGAAAAATTAATCAAATGGATGATCGTACTGAATTAGCCGTAAAAACCGGACTCGTTGTTGTGGAGATACTACATCTAAACAAATAGTAATATCTCGTGTATCTCGCGCGTATATCAGCCGATTGGAACCGGTTATACACTGATACGTAGTTAATTAGCTCTCCCTCAATCAACTAATTGACACACAGATCAACATTATTGATCCACTTTGGATATTAAAGGCGAGTTGTCGAATGGAACACTTTGTGAATGGTGTTGTGTAAAGGACGCAGTTGAACACGTCACCAGGAACTCAACAAATGAAATGCGTAAGAAAAAAAAATTACGGAATTGTAGAACTCGCTCGGTGACATTGGAACAAACTAGCAATGAGTAATCATCATCATCACCATCATCATCATCATCGTCATGTGAAAATATCGCGTACGTCATGAACCATTTTTTTCTGCCACCAAACACGGATCCGCGGAGATGGTCTTTATGGATACGGCAGGTTCCAGTTACGTTATACGTTACTAAACGCAACATCACAATCTGATATCGGCGGAAATGTCGAGAGAAAAAAACTACGACTAAAATTGTTTTTGTCTATTGCAGTTAAATCGTTTGCATCATCGGCGACTGATAGCGAGTGGAGGCAGTCGTTGAATCCCTCCCGTAGCTGCTTCTGCTGTTGCTATTTTTTCTATTTTGATGAATCAGCAAGACTGGCAATTGTGTCATCCGCACGACAGCCGGTTGTGAAGATCTCATACTGAATAGATAGTGACGTAGCTAATTTAAACCCCTTTTAACCTAATCAAAAATTCGTGTAAACAACAGATGCGATCATGATTCTAGTTTAACGGGGCTCAGTTTTACAGATAAAAGTTTAACTGAATAGATAAAGATTAATTCAAATCAAATTTTATTAAACTAGAACTTGATGCGTTTCATCTGGTCTCCATCACCGAGAAGATGCATTATTCAAAATATGCGAAAAGCATCTGGAAATTTCAGAATCTCATAAGGTAGGTTTTCACGGCCGTTTCCATGTGAGGTTATATTATGGAGGTGAGACACAGTTACTATAACGACTCGACGATATCGGCAATGCTCATATAAAATAACTGCGCCTAAGACGTCGCCATTGAATCTATTGTGCTTTTGATGTCAGGCGGCAGCGGCAGAGAGCACGGCGCACAGACTATTGCGAGATCCCGGAAGAAATATGATACAAGTGAAATATGATGGTTTGAAGAGAAGTTGCTGCTCATTCAGCCGTTCTGTGTTGTGTGAGATGTGAACGTCCCTCGTGTATTAGAGACGAATTCTTGTCAGTATTCATCGCAGCGACAACTAGAATTCCCACTAGGATTTAACAACCATCTCATATCAAAATCGATCTCTCCTCGACTAGGATTATAATATGACTTCATAATATTCGATTCTTGCCGCTCGGTGCGGTATTTGTTGTTGTTCGATGATGAGTCTAAAATTTTTCCGATGATTATGTTGATTATTATTAAAGATACGTTTGTAATAACTGGTAAAAATCGTGATCGTGACACAAATATCGAATAACAACAGCGCGGTTTGTCAGGCGCATTATCCCGCCCGGGTGGAGCGTGGTGAGAACATTAATTTTCAAAATACGTCACCTAGCATTATCATTATTATTGTCCTTTGAAGCTCGACGAATTGCAGAAACTTCAGACGCGCGTAAAATGATTCTGACAGACATCGTGCTAATAATATGGTGTGTCAGGTTTCTGCAGTGGTAGTTTTACAGAAATCTGTGTAGGTTCAAATGTTTGTCACCGGGGGCTGTGAAACTATTTAGCCTCATCAGGCGCTTCACGAGTCTCGATAGTAAAAAAAACAACGAACAATGAGGCAGCAGAGATGTGTATATAGACACACGAGTAACTGCTGAATCATCATATTGAAAGATGTCTCGAAAAATATCGGTTATCCGCGCTTCAATCTCTAGATCATGTATATTTTGCAGCAATAAAATCCAGTTCAAATAAGTTCAAACTACCTAAGGAGAACTGACTGTTAATCACGCCACCTGGCTTATCACTGATTGTAAATCTTGTCTCTTCCGTACGTGTAATTAAAAACAAAGATTTTACTAAATGGACTAGGTTTGAATACAGGCCTTACTCTGATGACAAAACCAACGGACACATCGAGTCCTTTAATGCAGAGTATCATAACCACATACAAACTGGCAGCAGATGGTTTCAGATGAAGTTCGAAGATGGTTAGGTAATGGGTAATGTGTTCTGCGGGCAATTTCTGAATAATTGAATACCATAAATAAACACACATGACATCTAATGACATCATCATCTCTTAAAAACAAGTTAAAATGACAATCGCTGTACTAGTTATACTCCTTTCAGTTGTCTCTTTTCAGCGGACCTTTGCGATAATTTTGATATTCAGACCGAGATACGAATAATGACCTGGACGTCGAAGCTGAATCGTCGATGTCGTGCAACTATACTTCGGACCATACTCTCATCTGGATAATTTTCATTTCGAAATGTGCTTCTTTTTAATCTAGTGAACACATGGGATAACCTACTTAGAAGACTTTTACGCCAACATATACCCGAGAAAAAATCACAATGAACTATCGGACCATTTGCACGTGGAAAACGACAAGAAAACTGAAAAACTGAAAATTTCCAACCATGTCATGTATTTTTTTTCTCAAAAATCTCAATCTATCAATAAAGCCAGTTAACAAAATTACCCGGAAGATTGTTTGAATGAACCAGAACCGCAATTTCCAATTATCTACTTCCAGTAAAACAAAAATGCTGTAAATTCGACTGCTGATCACACAACTACATGCACTTCGATTTCCGATTCCAAAATCAAACCCCCTGTTTCGTTCCCGGCAGGTGTGGTGGGTTTGTTAAGGGACACGAAATACAAAAAGTCAAACGAAATCTACCAATCAAATAGATAACAGGGTCAATCCCTATTTCAAGATCAAAAATTGTAACGCTATCAAAGTTATCAGAGAATGTGAAACCAGATCCAGACTCAGTATTTCCACATCAGTTATATTTCTCTACCACTGAGTATTTCTCTACCATTGGAACTCATGCGCGTCCATCGAGAGCACAGAATAGGATGCGCCCCAATGGGCCGAGTTTCAGTGTCATGTTTCCGATGGCAGACACGGCTTCAGTTTCTCACGGCAGCCGATGAGACTCGAGCAATGAATAATTGAATCGTGTTACGGATACGGACATGTTCGCCATATGTCGACTTCTATTACTGTCGCAATTTGTACCCTTTGTACTTGTTTATTGTGCGCTTTAACGCTGAGTTTATTAGGTTAACATTTCGGCTATCTCAGAAGTCACCCTTATAACTAAATGTATATACATAGAGGGCGTTCTTGCAGCCATGTGCTTTTATCACGTGACGAAGACGCCATATCGCTTACGGTCAAACGCAACAAGCCATTTACATGAACGATCCCCGAAATCTATAAATGACCATTCATCTTCGTGTTTTGTTATGCTTGCGACATATCTTAATACTCTGACGGGTGAACAATCTATAACAGTCAATATGTGTCAATCGGAAAGGTGTACCACAATTTACATGATTACGTTGCATCAGTTGGGAATGAGTTGATCTTTTTTTGCCGAGGACAAATTGACGGATTCACAAACCGTATAGAAATCGCTACAAAGCGATGGATGATATGACACAGAGTATAGAGCGAGTGGCAGTTCAGCCTGGTATCGACCCGCATAAAGTCAATGAGAGGAGTACAGTCCATCCTGGCATCCCTGATAATTAGGTATCGTTGGTTCCGTATTGGTGTTCCGGGAATGACATCAATTCAGGTCGGAGCCCCACCACTTGTTAGCGCGCACGAGACGAGACGATGTTGTAACATCAAATCAATTCAATAAAACGACCCGGCTCTTTTCATCCAATGAACCTCAAAGACACGCAGAGTAAACACATGCCCGCTTTCTTGTTCAGCAATCAAAAACATTGATCAATTTTTCCAGTATAAGGTCGTTTTGATGGCTGTACCACATGCTGGCAGTACTCGACGAATGTAGCTGTAAATGTGATTGTTGTTCAGAGTATAATCTACTATCAAATTGTGTTAGAAAAGCAACGAAACTCAAACTTTATGGAAAATTTTGATTTTAACGTGGACTGAATATTGAAACTCTATTTTCGTTACATCGCGGGCTCGATCAAATCTTACTCTGGCTCTGTTTGCACTATGCGGCAGGCAAACCACTCTCCGCTAATATGCCGGTGTGAAATTTAAGGTTGTAGTTGTAGTTATTTGACCGCTAGGTTCGCTAACTAATGCAGAGCATTAAGATTACTAGAATTTCTCTTTTAGATTCAATAGCAATGATCTTATCGTAGTTGGCTGTGACAGCTATTTATTTCATGTATTTCAAATGGGTGTTTTAAGCCAGGCGTGTAAGCCTTGCGACGCGACGTACGCCCGCCTTCAGTGGTTCAGTGGTGTTAGTAATGTGGTTGCTGTGGTTATAACTGCCGGAGTTGTTTTCGCGACGGTCAAATCTCCGAGGAGCAGATAACTAATTGCACTAGATTTCATTGTATCATTTGTTCCGCTGTCGTTGCACATGACATCATTCTTTGACCTATTATTACGGTTTGATTTATGATACGATATAAAACTGAGAGGCATTAGTCTTCATTACAGTCGTATAACAACTCGAGCTAGCTGCAGTAATTTGTCCTTCGCGAACAGAAAGGAACTTCCAGCTTCCACAGACCACCGAGCACAAGAGAAATATCAGCGACATTCAACAACGACAATCATCACATTCTGAATTGTTGCTGATCGGGAATTTGCACCGTCAAGGCTAAGACTTAAAATCACATTCTTTATAGCTCATTTTGCTTTTTCCAGCCAATTCAGTAACTTGCTTAAAAACTAGTCTCATGAAATAAGACATTATTTTGGATTTTGGTTACGGTCCGTGCAGCTGTGACCCTGGGGCATATCGACCAACAGCCACAATAGCGCCTGCACCAGATCAGACCGTGTGTATTTTCTTTTTATAAGATTTGCACGACCATCAGCAGCTGAGAAAACTAGGAAACCACTTTCAGCGGAACAACATCTGAATCAAGAGCATGGGTCAGATCCGATTGAGCGCAATTAACTGCGCGAATTAGCTGATTAACTGAAGACAAGATGGACAACGCTGTTACTGCGCAGCGTGAAGTGACGGACATAAACGCAGTTTCCGTAATACTGGCTCCGTAATTAAAACCTCGGACGAATGACCCGCTTTATAACCGGGGACTCATACAAAGAAATCTTGATTATCAGCACGTCGTCTCCTCAAAAGTATGGAATCTCAATAGTTTATCAGCGCATCAGCCGCCAAGCGTCCGGTAGTATATAAACTGCTGCCTCTGCATATCAGCTGCAGCCGTGGCGAGGCTCGAGCAGGTCGTGCATAAATATCGGTAAACCTATTATACGGAACAGTACCCGCGGGGATAAACATCAAATGTATGCACCAACTGGCAGCTATGTGTGCGGCCACAATTCGGGGTAAAAGGAGAAAACATTTTTCAAAAATTCGTCTTGCCTTGTAAGGGTAAGGTCAACTGTCGCTTGCATGCCTGCCCGCCCGCCCGATCGCTTACCTACCGTCTAAAACCCACCCGCCTGTGTGTATTTACACTTTGCTAAAATGTGAAGGTCACATTGTCTTTAAAGACATCTCAAGGTCGTTACTTTGGTGATGACTGGTGTTTGATATCGATATTCTCAAAATTCATATCCAGAAATGAGATATTCAAATACTGACTGTCATTGGGGTTCTTTTGATTTATTTCTTGTCATTATCTTTCTAGTTATTGAATCGATATTTGTCTGATACGGACCAGAAACTATATTTTTCCATCGCTACTGCTGCTGGTGCTGCTGTTGCTGCTGTTGTGACGGTAAACATATGAATTGTGGCTTTTACTTAATCAATAGCATTGAATGAAAACGAATTCTTTCATTTTGAATGTTCACAGCTCGAAAGCTTTAAACGTTAACTCTTGAAATAAAACCCACGTATCTGAAATAAGTCATCAATTTGCGGGAACATATTTTCATCCATCGAAATTTCTTATGTACATTTCGATACATTTTTGTAACACGCCTTGATTCCGGAAATGACGTCATATCACTTGTCTCGTGATGACGTTATCGACGGAATTGCCCAAGCCTGAAGTTAGTCTGATATACAAACGATCATCAAAGTCTGTAACATTGGGACCAAGAGTTATGATATTATAACAAATTTGGCGTTATTAAGTAGGTCTATATGAAATATTCATTGAATTTGTGTGAGATCGGCGTCATTATTCGTTATCAGAATAAAAACTGAACACTGATGACATTGAAAAAATGGCTGCGGCATACGCTATGTTGTAATCATACCAATCTCTTTATTTTTTTTTGAAACCCACCACCACTCCGGACTGGAACGAGACTTGGAATTTGAAATTGAAAATCGCGGTGCAAAATTTAGAAGGTCAAGAAACTTCGGTTTAAATCGAAGTAGATAATTGGAAATTTTGGTTAGTTTCGTCAGCACTCTGATCACTACCATTTTATTATGCCGAATGTGTTGGATGATGAGCAATACTTTAATGATGGATACATCTTTCAGCTTTACGATCTTAAACATTACATTATAACGCCGAGTCTCTTTCGGGATTAATAAAACCTATCTCTAATTTGTATCATCACTCTCGTGGTTAAATACACAAACACAACAGCATTGTTCTGATTTTTCATCGCAGACCAAATTTCAGCGTGCCTGGTTTTCTACTTTTAATCGTTAGCGTGCCTATATGCCACTGTACCGAATGACACCGGAGACAACTTTCTCGCGAGTCGAAATTCATTTCTAGCGTGATAGCTGAAATATACTTGAATCACACTCAGAATCATGGCAGAGTCATACAGTAAAAACGATTCCTGGCAGGTCGATATAGCTGTAATGTCTAAGCGCAGACTATTGCTTTTTCATCGACGATCATAAAATGAGACTAGTGCTCTCTATACTTTGCGGCGACCTGAACGGACTGACACGAGATGTAATTAAGTGTTACGGCCCTGTCGAACATGATCACACCTGTGGCTCGATAAGTTGCATTGATACTGGTTGAGAGACAAATTTATCGTTAGTGCATCTCGATAAATACTGGGAGGGAGATTGACTTGTGTAACTGCGTGTTATTATAGACTTCAATCGCCGCTCGAGTTGCAATCGCTGGAAATGAGCGACAAAAAACGCGGAATGCCACCTAACAATCGCTGGAAACGAGCATTAAAAAACGCGTAAAGCCACTCGAACGGTGAAATTGCATTCGAGGAAATACATATTATCAACTGGTCAGTAAATAGCGTCGTCATCTTGAAAATAGCGTTAAACGGTAGTTTTAGCCCGCTGGATACATATTTAAACTCTAACTACTTAGCTATTTTGAGTCAAGACTTGTGTCACTAAACCTTTCAAGATTGAGCATCGTTGGGACTTTTTCATGTATAAGTGTATTTCAAAGTAACACACTCATAACTGAAACCAGTATCTGACAATAAACGGCAGTTTGAATTTGAAACAAATTTCCAAACTCGTTTCAATTGAGGTTGTGGCTGGGGATAGCGTGGCAAGAAGACGAAACATATCCTACCATTAGAAACACACATAAACAGAAATCGATTGAAATGCAAGATACAAATTTATGTCACAGGCATGGCATGAAACGTTTAGCCTTGAAGCAGCAACGGCAAATTCGTCGAAATCATTCGAATAAGTCATTTTTTACAAATCTAGGAGAGAACCTGTTTTCACGTCGATGAAACAATGAAATACGTATACGTTTGATAATGTACCAGTGACGGTGACTGTTGAGGCCGCTCCTTCCATATCAAACAAGCTGCATCATTTTCATTGCCGGTATCATCCAGGCACCGCTTATAAAGAATGGCTTCGGGTTTCTCGTATTTCTCTTCGAGAGGGCGATGAGAAAAATACTTCAGATATTAATTCAACATCTATACGGAATATATAGTTTGACTTCAACGCGAATTTTATATTATTAATGTACGTGCATACATATACAATGTGCTTCTCGAAACGCCAATTATATTTTCAGAACAGAAACCATTGCAATTTCTCATTGCGTCACTCGACGACTACAAATCCCAAATGGAATAAAATAACAATATTCGTTTTCTATGTGACGCGCATGAGAGAGAGCGCAGCGTTGTTTAGAGAAATAATGATGCGCATTAATAATCTCCTATTTCTTCGTGTTCCGGGATTCATCGGTTTGAATCCAGCGCACGAGTTACTACATTTAAGCAAGAGACAATATGCGCACCGTTAAATACAGAAACTTAAGTCGTTTAACTGCAGAAAAATAATTCGCATTGAAGTAAAAGGCTTTTAACGATCGTTTGATTTCTATTGATGTAGCGCTAATTAAATATCACCGTCTTGTTACATATTGTCTAAGTAAATCCGGGATAAAACGATATGATTTTCTTTGTGAATCTATTCTTTATTTATTTCGCATTTGATCATTCAGAACTCGTCCGTCATCATAAGGAGCCCAGATTCACAATAATGTGGTATAATGAGGTTTATAGCATTGAACGAAATTGACTGCGAAAATACTTTTCAAACCCTAAACCCGCTGAACGCCACTCAGGCATTATTGGATGATTCAATCTTCCATTTTCCCATGGACGTCCATGATCTACCCGACTAGAGTGAGTGATTTTAAAATGGTTTTGCAGACTGTATAAACCAGGATATGATACTTTTGTCTTCAATATGCGCTTTAGTCTTATCATTAAAAACGATATAGATACATAAAATGCACAATAATAAACTAAAAATCGATACTGTAAATAATAACAGGAAACCAATGCAGATATAGCACGGGTTTAATGATGTCATTTTTCTTTATCATTTGCCATTTGTTTAGAATAAGGAAAAATACAGTTAAACGAATTACATTTAGAAAAATACATTTCTTCATCGATACGATAATGTTTCCAACAATGATTTTTCTACTTACAGATGACGAAGACGAAATAAGTGAGATGACTCGGTATCCTGTTCATTGTGCGCGAGTTATAGGTGAACTAAGGGACGTTATTGTATTCCATGCGTAACATCTTCGGCTGGGGTAAGCGCGGGCCCAATAATCTACTAGTGATTTTCCTTTATGTGTCTCCAAAATGTTCCCGTTGCGTTCTCGAGCTCTAATCCGCACACGTCCTAAATGCGCGCACCGGTTCTTCTTTCTCGAAATTAACGAAATTCCAAATGAATTTACGGCTTTAAGTTAGTGCGTTGTATTTACGAGTTGCGGTCGGCGGTTTAATAGGAAACTCTAACAATAATACCGTCTCGAAACGACGTTCGTCGGATCTTACGGCTACAAATTCTGTTTGTACAGTTGTCACATTAAGCCTTAATCACCAAACTATTGCAATTGTCTTTCCCCCGAGGGTGACGCACACAAACGCGAAAAGATAGGAACAACCAAACCTTTCTTTCGGTTCAAGCTGTTTTCCGTTATTTTCCTTATGTTTTTCCTTACATATAATGAGGTTAACCCTCGCGCACCGAAATCGTAATAGATAACTACGATATAATCATGTTTCTGTTGAAAATTACGTTGTTTTCTCGGAGACGAAACCAATTTGAATGTAAATCCGATTTCGTTTTTTGCCGTTCGTCGTCGGGGGTGGCTCAGACATTATGTCCTCCACAATCAACAATGAAACGCCGTAGATAAACGAATAAAAATCAAATCGAATGAAACACCCGATTGTTATGAAGTCCTTGAAGTGTAAGCGTATCACCTCTTTTCAGCGTGAGACTCACGGAGTGCGGATGGATGGTTGCTGCAGTCGTCGCCGCCGCTACAGAACAGTAGCAGCAGTATTTCTATCGATTCCCGGCACGCAGTACACGAACCCAGAGCTTACTCTGAAGTGGTTCAGGACAAATAACTCAATTCACGACGATTTCCTCGCTACCGATCTCTCTTTCTCTCTCTGCGTGCTGCTGCCGCGTCGTCGTGATGTGACGTCAACGAGCTGCAGCTGTTAGCATGCATGACAGCGCTCCGTGCGGTAATAACTAACACTAGAGCACATTTCCATTGGTCCAGAACCCGCAGAGATCAGTATATGCTGGACAAACTAGACATCAGTCTGCAAAATGAACACTGATATGACAAAAATTACTTGTTGTAATTTAAGTAGATAATTTTACAATGGTATAGGTGAGGTAGGAGGAGAGGGATACGTAGGAATATATCATTTGAAGTTTATTTTTGATTTACGATGCACAGGCCTAGATTATCAACTATTATATGCCAACTATTCTATTGTATGTCAGCGTCCTGTAATATCACCGTCATTTGGCTCAAGTAGGGAGATTTCAAACAAACCTCAAAAATATTGCTGAAAGCAAAACTACTTCAATCCTCTTCGTTCAGAAAACAAATCTTCCATGTTTTTTTTTATTGCTACTATCTGGCTATTATTGTAAGACCAATTAACTCGGTGGCGTTTTCCTTTAGGGAATATTATTGCGACTACAAACGATATTGATATTATTTTCTTATCGATTGCGATAAGAACTCGGAGACGATGAGACTGAAATAGAGATGAAAGTTACTCCCGCGTGCGCCGCTCTAACGAACCATACAGTCGATAGGAGTTTCCATTGTCTTCGGCGCGCTAAAAGACGGATAGAGCGGGGTCGATCTGGTTGCGACGAGCGCCACAGAACGGATACATCGCAGAAATCGATCTGAAGCCGGGATGATAATAACATCATCGCTTCAGTTTTTCTTGTTAATTATATCGAGACTTTGATGAGTTATTGACCCGGAAGTGGCCACAAAACGCAAACCTATCGATCGAAACGTCGTGAAACCGATAAACAGTGATGATGAAATGGTGGAACCTGGCGATTTTGTTTGTAATAGTATCTGGAACCCCGAGAGACTCCAAGACCAATGATCCGCTGTCACATGACGTTCTGGGGTGAGGACTACGATGCACACGACCACTCGGACGCATGTCCGACTGATGAGATCACACATCAACTAACATTGCATAGAAACATTTCAACAAACCAACACTTTGTCCCCTCTTTAGTCATATTTGTGAGGTGATTGTTTCAAAAACAGTAACTTAACACGCATGTGTAATCTAAATCATTCATATTTATCAATCCCTTGAAAAGAGTTGAGCGATATAAAACCTAGTATTTGAGTCAATATGTTATGATTAGGCAAATTCTCATAGTGTCTTCTTTCGAGTGTCAGTTTTTCTTTTTCTGTGAAATAATGAAATCACGTGACGCTCGTTATATTCATAAGAGTAAGGCATTGAGTGATTTGTATTCAAAAATGATGAACGATGAACAAGCGCTGTGGGCTGGGTTTGAGTAGGAGTTGATCTTCGGATCGTGACGGGTAAGACGCGAGGCTACCCATCTTCCCCCGCGGCCGCGACCATTAGCGGTAATAAATATCCCCCGACTCGCACTTACTGCCCGGATACCGCGGTCATTTTCATCACCAAGAATCTTCGCACAGTTCATCAGTATTTCGCATCAGCTTTCTGTATAAAATAGCGATTAATAACGCAGCCGGGTTTTCATATAGAGATGATGACGAATACACGATCACGCGTCGATAACCGCCGGGTTAAATCTAGAAAACCCGACCTACATCATAACTAGGGACGATATCATTGTCCGTGAACAAAATCACCGATGATTCTTCAGGCTGGCTTTCGTCGACCTGCGACGCGACGCCTACTGACGCAACTGACAGCAACCGCGATCGACTGCGCTCCGATTCCCATAGCAACCGAGCCCGACAAGCGGGATAAGCGATCCAGCCAATTGCTTTCCCGCTTTAGTCGGTTACGATCACTGGCAACTGACTCGATTGCAGATGGCCATGTGCTTATCAACGCTGGATCTTCTTTAAAATCCTATAAGATTACTTTTGAATAAATTCTAATAGAGTAGATTCTTATTCTAATTCTAATCGAACAATTCAAATTTAAAATTTGAATTTTGAAGTTTAGGATTTGAATTTGAAAGTTTATGACTAGAAACTAATGACGTTAATTAGTGGTCACATTCTGCATATATGCCGTCTCTAAATGGCTGGAATTCCTGTGCCGAGTTCCTTCACGTCGCAGCTGAGCTGTAATCGGTAGAGCTTTTAAAGCAACTTGCGGCCTATACCGTAGGCCGGAGTAGAACGGGAAATCTTGTTTATTGTAAATAGTCCACATTAATGTCAATGGACACCCTCCAATTAAGCAAAGCCCTTATCGCAAATCTCCTCCTATGAGGAAGGTCGAGCAACAACTCATTGGTGAGCTGGATACGGTATGCGACGAGTCGGTTATAGGGGTCGGGTCGCCCGAGTGAGCCGGCGTATGCCGAGCGGATGTAACGGCAACTGGCGGCCTTTGTCGCTAGTCGCCAATAAACCCGTTGCGTCGGTAGGCGTCGAGTAGTAGCCAACCTTCATAAGCCAACCTTCATACTACATCTTGTAACATGAAATTGAATTTGAAGTTATTGCTCCACGTATATTCATACAATGAGTACAGATAATGATTTATATAATTACAGTATAGTATAGTACAGTACAGAAACAAAAAACGAAGCAGCTTTAAAGTCATTTCATTTTCATACAACATTTACATGTTGAACAAACAAGGACAGTTTAAAGGTGAGTTTTTTTTCTAGTAAAGATAGTTTGCATCGCATACACGCTTGGTCTTTGTATATAAAAAAAACTGACAGGTAACGTTGTCTCAAATCATCAAAGGCATCAACAGTTGTAAAGTTTGTTTCATGGTAAATTGCGTCAGAAAACGCCAAGTCTAAATCAACTGAATCGTCAAACAAACTAATTTAGAGGTCCGTATCAGTGCGAGTATGTCATGTTTTGTAGCGTGGGATAACGCGTATTATCTCGGTTTTACAACATTTGTACAACACAGATTCGATTTTCAATACAGGCCCGTATTCAAAAAATGGAAAGGCCATATTTCGACGTTGACGCCTCTTTTAGAGGAACAAACTAGAAATAAGGCTGTTTTATGGTTTCATAATCGATGTTTAGTATCGAGTGAGTGGATTACGTGTGAACGCACTGTCTAATTTGGCTTATTTTGGGCAGGGCAAATGCAATACAATAATAACCATTACTGAATTAGGGATCAAGTTACATGTCAGTTAGGAAATGACTCTAGAGCTAAAATTGTCCCTATGGTCCACATGCTGGATATGCCTTCCATTTCATATATGATCATCCTTATAAGAGAAGTACAATATATGATATCAATTGGGACACAATCTCTGGCTGCAGGTCTAGAGGCTAAAAGACAAACAAAAAAGTTCTGGTAGGAATTTCGAGAAATGGGTAAAGGACGTTCTAACTTGGAACAACAGCGGCAGTCCTCAGAAATGTACAATCAGTTCACTCGATCTACAATCGACCTTCCTTCTCTAGAACAGAAAGTAAAGGTATTTATATATGAAAGCATGCTGACGAAAGACTTTCATAATTTTTTGTTGATTCCCAAGATTCAGAATCCATACAAGCTTGGAATATTACAGATTCTTGAGATTCTTGCCAGGAATTTTACCGCTCAAGAATATGAGAAGATAATCGACTTTAACGCGTATAACGGGGGTGATATTTTGTAGCTCCGCTGCAAAATACGAGATTTCAAAAATTCATAGATAATGTTTAGAGCAGCGACAACTAAGAAACCCCGACCATTATTAGGTTGGAATGAGTCCTGGTAATCAGCCCCTCCCCCTCCCCCCACGAAGTTGTGAACCACATGATTAAACCGCACGGCAAATTTTCGACGAGATTCAATCAAAGGATAATAATCTCACAATCAAAACGGAAAAAAATAGTGACAATGTATCATAATTAGCAAGTAGTTTATCCAACTTTTTGACTATATCCTATATCCTAATAACAAAAAGGGTGCCATTGATCTGGCCACCACATCTCCATTTCTAATTAAGGATAAACTTCTGAATCGAAAAAACATGATTGCTTTTTAATGTAAGTTGAAAGATTCGTCCACGCGTGGTCAGTTGTAACACCGTGCTGAAGACGCAGATCGTACACGGGATGAATGCCTACTCGCATCCGACATAGATTGCTGTTGTAAAATTTACCATCGACAAAGTTTGGCTTTACATATAGTATGCTTAAAAGAAATGACCCAACGGCAGGAAAGGTACATAGAAAATTATTTCGTTTTCAATTTCATAACTCCACAGCGGAATTCTAGTCGATATCCGTTGAACCGAGTGTCAATTTTTCCCGAGAACTGTGTCACTGGTAGCTGGTCCCTCTGCCTTCCTTTGTTGACTGGATGCTGGATATTTATCAAACGATATCTGTGGCTGCAGGTCTAGAGCCCAAAAACAAATAGATAGTTTTACGGTAGATGCCTATAGAACCATAATAGACGTTCTCGGATTTCTATTGTTAAATACTTGGAGAATGGAGACCAGTGGCACGACCGTGCACGCCACCGTAGCTCCCCGTCGAGCTTCAACAGAAAACTCCTCGCTCCAATCACATCGCGGTAATTTCTGATTCGCGAATAAAGATCACGTGGTCGTCGAATACACTCGGTGTAACTCAGGGGTTCACGTATAGATCGTACTTATTCTCCTGGAGAGCCCTATTAATGATCAGAACCTATGATCGGCTTATAATTGCGCGCGGATAAAAACAGCGCACGGCTTAGAGCAATTTTATTTGCTGTAGAGATGGCCAATATTGCCGCCGAGCAGCGGTACAAACATTGATGAAATCACTCGGTAAATAGCAAGTGTTTTACCCGATTTCATCTTTGGTATCCTACTCCAGTACTGCGCAATCCCCCCGTACTGCTGCCCTTATCTAAATCTGGCAGCGACGTTCTACAAGCAATTTCTCAATAGCGCGCTTAATTCTCCGGCGCAGATAAAGCCTCACAAATCGGCCATAAAATACGTCCTAGACGGATCGGATCGGTCGAGATCGATCGTACAAAACAGTATTAAATTTTTAAATGAACTCGTGGCGTTGGTGGCGCCTGAAGGAGGGAACGGGCGCAGATCGATCGAGTTATAATAACGGCAGTCCACACGCGCCATAACGTACACGGGCGCCTTTTCAACCCAACCCCGTGGCCTGCTAATTCATACTTGATACTATAGGCCTAATCGTAGTGAACTAGATTACGTTTTTGATATCATTCAAGAAAAGGCTCGCGGGGTTACATAAAGAGAGACCAAGCCTTGCGGTATAGTGAAAATCGTGGTTGTATGTATCGAAATGCCCGCCCTCATCTTCTGATGAGGTATACAAAACCAAGTCCGTGTATTTTGATATTTTAGAGAGATTGAACTGCGATATTGCAAGTTTTGCACAACTGCCTGTCACTCGGGCTCAGTGGTGGCATCATGCTATATCACGCCGCGTTATTTCGTTGTTTATTCAGCAGTGAACTCTGCCTTCGGAAAATAACATTTTCTCCACAGAATCATAACTAGCTAAATCCTCTCCCGATCTGCGGATCAGAGCGACGCAACATACAGTGTAATCGGACACACGCATCCTCGCTATCATCACTAAATCTCCAATCGCTTGTTGACTATATCAGAGGTTATCTCGCCATAATTGACTGAGATTAAGATTTGAGCTTTCTGCAACTGATGAGGAGAGATATTTTTGCCGAACTATCAGAAAGCGGTATAAGCCACTTTGATACGAAATGGCAAAGAATTGTGTAAGGGTGGCTCCGATAATATCAAAATCGGCTAACGCTGAACAGACTTGTGCCTTCTTATTGCGGATGCCCATTTTGTCAAGACAAAGTCGTTCACACCTGCAAATTTGACAATTATCTTCTCAGAAATAACATAGTTCAGATGTTTTTCTTCGAGAATTTCAAACACTGATGAGAACCCGTTCGTGACTTTCATTGTGGCTGCTCCGCCCTAAGGATACCCTGTCTTTTCTCTTGTACATCTGCCTTCCAGATTTCCTCGATCCACTCCAGAGGATGAAATTGTTTTTGTTGTTGTTGTTGTTATTGTTGTAGTTGGAAGGACTAGCGCAGTTTGTGTGTCGCACACGAGTCACTATCAATCGAGAGATATTTCCGCCAGTTATTAAACTAGGCGCGCGAGGAGCGAGTGGTTTATTTATCTCTGCATACAATCATACGGCATTATATTCATCGTCCTGATAAGGATAAATTCAATTGGGAAACGTCACGGAGACAGATTACGTCAATTGATCAATAGGAACCGCAGAGGAGGTTCTCAGATCGGCTTTAATGATACAGCGGCGGCGCTGGAGCACGATGCTCTGATTGATCAAGGTAAATCTGATCATAATTCATCATCATTATTCTACGTACACCAATAAATGATGTTTGTCATTAATTCGACCGTTTAGCGATCGCTACACTTTGACGGAGGCCGAGAACGTGCGAGATTTTCTTAATTTTCCAATCTAATCACCACGAATAAACCATCGTTCGGTGTTTAATATCGAGCCCCAGTAAACAAGTTCTTGTACGTCGCGCAAAATGAATTATGATGATTAAACCTGAACTCGAAATTATAGAGGGTGAAATTGTTGTCTTTTCTCTGTGTAAATCTCCATAAATTTACAGCGCAAATTCGAAGAACTCCGTCAGCTGATCTGCCAACGGCCGTATACAGCAGCACCAACACTAACAGCACCAACACTTGCAGCAGCAGCAGCAAAAGATGCAGCACTACCACTAAAATAGTTTGATTAGTACCATGTATAATCAAACTAAACAAATGAAGACACAAATTCTAGGGACACAATCGCTAATCAAAGTCTACTGAGTCGTTTGAAAGACTTTAAATTTTCATTTATTATCGCGAGATTGAAGGCAGCTCGATGGCCGCGTGTACAGTAGCAATGACTGTGCACTATATACGTATAATGCAGTTATTGCTGCGCCAAACTGACTAGGCTAATTATACGAGCAACGTCTTCACGCCGCCCGGTGACACTGGCGACAATTAATCACAAACTGATCAAAGTAGAAGCACAGCGCCAGTTGAAGATGCTGCATGCGCGCCTGTGTTGTTTTATACTAAGACCTGTCAGTGCGTGTAATTAGGCCGTGAAGACGATTTTCCCCAATGATAGAAAAATACCATCCGACATTCGTGTATGAATCATAGCTGACTTGAACAAGCATTCTCAATTTATGTCAAATTTACTAATCAATGACGGTAATGCTATTCTGCGACTAGGTATCAATCTGTGGCCTGTATCCTGCACCCTCTGTGCTGGGACCCTGTACTCTCTGCCTCGACCCTGCACCCCTTCGGACGGCAACCGACAACGTCAGATTGAAACCGCGGCCTGGACTCTGCAGATTGAACGACAGCAGCCAGCAGTCTGACTCTTGTGTATGGGCTAAAGGGGTAGTGTGATTTCGGGCTGCAGATTGAACGACCAGCAGCCTGACTCTGTGCATGGGCTAAAGGGGTTGATTTCGGGCTGCAGATTGAACGACCAGCAGCCTGTATCTGTTTACAGGTATAGTGTGGTATAGTGTGTGTTTGGGCTGCACATTGAACGATCAGCAACCTGCCTCTGTTTATAGGCTGAAGGGGTGGTGCAGGTTCCAGTGTGTATACAGTCTCGCTGTAGGCCTAATAGTAAGTAACTCAGCTGTTTCGCCGACTAATGTTCCAATAAAACAGATCACAAACCACCCGCCACGATAATACAGGAGACAGAGTTTAAACCAGCTTAGTAGCACGGTGACGTCACCATGTATATTACGTGAGCACATAATTTGCGAATATTTGTGCGTCATATATTTGACGGGGAACAGCGGTATAAATCTATGTCATCGGTGATTGGTGTCGTGTCAGTTGCCATTACTACACCAAACAGGGTGACTCTATCACTCTGCGCCGCATGTCAACCTTAACTAAGCTCCACCGAAGCGCCACCGACCACTGTCATCCGAATCTCGCAGTTTTCTTATTGCCACTCATGAGTAATGTATACCGGGCACCTGCCGTAATATATCGGGCACCTGCTCTTTGTCTACTGACTAATTATGATATGAAATAGAATGTGGATTTTCCGCTCGAGCACGCTCGCGATTATTATATCACACCATCGCGAGTTCCCGGGGGAGAGCGAAACTATCTGTACCCGGAATCTCTCGCGCGCGGTCACCGCAGCGGAAAAATACACAACTGAACTATCGGTGCGTCGGCTTTCAAAATGTGTTTCCGCTTCCGCCACTGTGGCAACACGCAATAGACTTCATCTAAACATCATCATTTAATTATGTTCAAACATCGATTTAACTGAAGCACACATACCTCCTTAAAAACCAGAGGCCAGTTGCTCAAAATTGGTTTGAGTTAATCAGTGGATAATTGACATGGTGACTGTCAAAGTTCATTGTTTTTACGTGGTATTCATCCGCCAGCTACCTTAAACCAACTTTTGAGCAACTGGCCTTATATTTATATTCCAGCCAGGGGCGTATCCAGGGACCACTGTTGAGGGTATCACAAGTTATAAAAAGGCATTATCCACCACAAACGAGAGGGGTCCTCCCCCAGTTATTTGAAGATGTACTGCTTTTTGTGCAATAAATGAAGTCTTGGTGAAAATGGCTTTCTAGAAAATGTACTGCATTATGTAGTTTCCGGGCAAGATGAAATCATAAAGAATGGTGTGAAAGTAACGCTGTTGAAAATTACGTGCCTCATTATGAAATTGTGCCCTTTTTACTTTGGGGATGGAAAAATGAAATTTTAGGCACGAAATATCCACGATGGTGAGCTTCAGTTTGAATCTACGCCTGCTGCCAGTTTTATGAATAGAAACGACTTCGTTCAATCCACTAAGCTCCACTCAAGAATATTACCAGTAGGTTCAACGCTTCTCTTTCCAAGGAGAAAGGGCCAGGGAAGAACCAAGAAACTCTACCACTAAAATTACAGATTCGAACCTATGAACCGAGAGACAAGCGAAAGGTCGATATAGACGAATGGAAATATCTTCATATCACCCACGTTCACTCTGCAAGAATATCGATTCAATATCAAAATCTAATTTCACGCGTGAATGGCCACATTTTGAGATAGAACGTTAGAGTTTTCGAAGATGTCTCAAACGAATTTGCATACGTAGTTGTTATGAGAAATGTAACAGTATTACCACAGCGTCACGAGTAAAACCACAGATTAAAACACTGATTGCGATTCGTATGACCGTACTTCAATGAGGGATTATTTGCAGCATCCCCGCTAATACTGCACGGTAGGTCGGGACTGGACTGCTCTGCGTTACGGACTACTCCACGTCGCGGACTATTCCAAGTTTCCCCAGCATAAACATAAATTCCATCAGTCAAATCGTATATTTACCGATGACGCTCTGTAAACAAACAGTTGATTGCTGATACGCGGCCATCAATTGAAATATTTAGATGAATGTTCTCTCCGTTCTATTGACGCAGTGACGTCCTTTCATAAAACGGACATGATTTCTATTATTTGCCAACAAAACAAAATCGGCACTGAAACGAGCACAGACCAGAACACAATAATTGAGCGCTGGGAGAACCAACCGCTCACTCGAGCTATTCTATTATCTAATATTGATGTAGAACGCCATTGACTATCCCGAGTTTGAAATTCGGTAGTCCGGGTGGATAGTTGTCCACTAGTCCGTGGTGGATAAGATTTATTTATTAATTGCGTTACCAACCAATGTACAACTTAACGTCAAGATCAAGAGAAGGTCATGTAAAAAGATATATAAATCATATAAGCGAAGTTCATTGATTGGTTAAAACCAAAGTAAGCTTAAGACTCGTTGTAAGAAGATTGGCTCTTTCTGAAACGTTTAACTAACTGTGGTAGCAACGCTTAAAGTAGTGTCCAAGTACAAGAATTATCGGCTCAAGTAGGGTATTGCATAGTACAGTTCCTTCGCGTATGCTTACTGCGTTGTTCGGTTTATGTGTATCCCAAAGAAAGTTGTCATGTCAACACATTCACATCGCCAGCCATTAACATTCAATGTGTCAACGTGTCGACGTATCTACCAACCGACAAATTAACTATTAACGATCTATTAACCTCATACACCAAACACACCACGGTACCAAACACATGATAAACCCCATACTTAAAATAAAAATTGCATTTCTATTTTTCTTTAGTCAATTCCAGTTCTCTGATATTAGTTTCAACGCGGTTAAGCATTCAAATTCACAGGAGATTCATTATTCAACTTCATCACTGTCATCGTGAGATGCGCCTCCCAAAAAACAAACGTGGGGACTATGAAATATGGCATTGTTCACATTGCTACAGAACGACGTCGATACGTGCCGGCTCTTTTTTTTTCAAAATCAAAAATAAAACTTTCGCAGCTGATGCTTATAGTTTACTGTTTCGGTTTAGATTTACTTCTCTTGTTTGTTTGTGTTTTGTGGTCACCCGTCAACCAGTCAACCAACGATGCTTGTACATACATTGGCGACAACATTGCGACGTGTCGTCCGTCGACCGTCAACCAGCGGATGATATAGGTTTACGCACTCTATCGTCACTCATTTTTGTCACCACGATCCTTGTACATAAATTGACGACAACATTGCATTGTGTCATCCGTCGACCGTCAACCAGCGGGTGAGATATGCACTCTATCATCTCTTCAATGGGCCAACCAACAAACAACCAACAGTAGTCGACTGTCACTAGTCGTCGGTCAACCTGTACATGAACTGTTCCTTTGCTCCGCATTGATACCCAATTATCAATGTATTCATGCGCCAATGTATTAATGCGCTGATACATTAACCGCAGAACTTATTAACTCTACGCCAAGGCACTATACTATGCTATATCCGACTTGGGCCGAATTATCATGAGGGATGGGTTTAATAAGGTTACGGAGCCGCTACAAACACCTCTGAAGTAGCTTATGTATCTAATGCGTATCTGAAAATCTGCAGCATATTTTTGTCGAGCTGAAACGCGAGAGAGAAAAGCACTTCATTACGCCTGTTCACTGTTAACTGACCTACACTGATAACAACGAATCAGTATTCTTGTCAACCGAGTTGACTTATTCCATTTGCGACCTGGACAATTATTGCCATAAAGGCTGCAGAGTGTATTCATTACGTGACGTTGGTAACTTTCGGCATTAGTTCGGTATAAACGATCTTGTAAACAGTGAGTCACACCTCCCTAACATCAGCGGCTTCTGGACACTGTCAAAAAAATCTAAAACCTTGTCGCACAAAGTATATTGACAATAGCCTTCTGATTGATAGCTAGTTCTTCATCTTCTTTTCAAACACACGACTGATTTCTTTTTGTCTATTTCGTTGTGAGCATTTTTCCGTGAGGTCGACAGTCGCGCACCCGCTATCAGAATATACCTACACTTTCTGATTCACATTTTAGGTTAATATGATCGTAGAGAGTTAAGAACGGTCTAATAAAATCTAATGCAATGAAGAAATAAAGAATTCTACCCACTGAGCGTCAGGTACAATGGCATAAGTAAGAATAATGCCGATTCCTCAGCCGTCCTACAATTAAATGTCATCTGGATCCAGTTCTGCAGGTTTTTTGTTTTGACACCTTTAATGTTAAGATAAACTCATTTCCAGCATTTCGTTCTTAAGTCAAACTATAACCGTGGAACCGGATACCGTGAATCAAGATGTGCACTTAAATCATATAACCTGATATGAAAAAATGAATTTGTCTAATCAGAGGTACTAGACCACAGTAGCGGCTGGTTCACTGGTCTCACAAATGAAATACCAACCATGAGTACCAATTTCCTGAGTCACAGACGAATTATAACTTGCGCCATTGGAAGACAACTACTTCCTAGATAAAGATGAGACCACTTATGATTGTTATTAGTGGTGATATATCGAGGGCATCTTTCATCGAAACATATTCCGATGTCCAGCGTGATATTAACCACTCGACGACTCCACTCACTCTTTATGAATATTAACTGAGTCAGCCTCTATCACGTAGACGCTGGACTAGAGTTGGTGTTTTTTCTGATCGCAAATGATATGATACACGCTGGGATGCCGTGTTGTTGTCCGCGGACTGATTACGGTTAACGGAGATAATCTGGATTAGACCGCGCGCTCCGTGAAACTGACGCCGAATTCTCACAGCCGAATCGATTCTCAGATCGACGCGCATAACGATGCATGTGTTATTTTGTAATCAAAGCTATTTCGTCGATCTGTCTCAACTTTGTTTTCATTGCTAAACGAGAAAAAAACTTGGTGAACTGCGCGTTTGTAAGAATCGTCCGACGGTGATTCATATCAATGAGAATTGTGTCTCGAGGTCGGTTTTTTCGCCAAGAGCAAATTTCTTAACATCTACAAGGCACTCGGCCAAGAGCCTCAAGTCCGATTTTTGAGATAGAAAAATACTCGCTGGTTTGATTCATAAAAGGTTTCTGTCAACCCACTACAACTTGCTCAAGGCACTTTCAGCTGGGTCAAGGTTTCTCTTAGAGGGAGAGACGCCAGAAGAATCTTCCACAAAAAACCTCCACTATCAAAATGAAGCCTAAAAGACCGTTGGAATAAACGACCCGGCTGGTGGACTTCTGTCGAATTGACGGTCAGTCTGATACTCGTGGGGCAAACAACATCTGTGGTCAAAAATAGTATGAATAATCTAAATGGAAGTATCCGACTTCATGATGAAAATGTAACATCTTAGTTACTTTAGTTTATTTTTCTATGATGAAGGAAGTGTCTTACTTTCCCCGACAGGAACTTCAACCGAAATTTAATCTTACTATATTACAAGCAGTGTGCAGCACTACAATGTGAGAAGCGGCTCAGAAGTTGTTCACGCCACGTGACTTTTTATTTACGGTGTTCACGGCTGCATGGTTTTCAATTATGGCGAATTATCTTGGACAACAAGTTAATTGTATTGCGGTCGCTTCAGTTCGTCCATGCTTACATATTTGCGGGTATCACGCTCTGTTATAACACGAAAGTAAAGGCGGCTGATGAAACTATTTGTTTCGGAAGTGACGATGAAATCTTACATCAACGCCGTAATGTACGTATACCATGGCTCTTCATTAGATTAAATGATTCCAAAGATAGCAGATTAGGGTGGCCACACTTCGGGTGAAAGTGTCGACTCAGCGACCCAGTTCAGGCCACTTTACCGAGATTCTTAAAAAGGTCCCGTTCCACCCATATATAACAATCATCGCAATTTCACACTGCTGTATTCTGTATCGTAACATTATAATGTCCTACGCCGACATCCGGAGCGTCAGGATCTTAGCTTTCGCGGCCAGAATACAGCAGCGTGCGAACAGGGAATTGAAATTGAAGTAAGCAATGGATAACTGACAATCGTAGTATCTAAATCCGATGGTTCGCTTTAGATCGTGGACTCATAAACTAGATACGTCCATGTTTTGACCAAGTGGCCCAACAGCTTTTCACTTGTTTGATCTGCAGTTGGAGCAGCTACTGGAGCGGCTGCTACTGCTGCTGCTGTTTACAACCGGCGTGTCACTCGAGTATGGTCGTCTGTGCATTCGTTTAAACGTTAGAGCCGTTGGTTTATCGTAATGACGAACAAATTACGAACCATTCACTACAAAGGAAGCAACAGCAACAACACGACATCACTCTCTCAGCTCAATCCGCGCCTGTCGCAAGCTCTGGTTGGCGAATGATAAGAAAATTAAATCAACGTTCCAAATAAGACTCTACCTTCCCGCAAAAGCCTTTGATCTTGTGAGTTTTCAGTCGGCTTAAATTGTGTTTCGACGTGTGCTCTTGATAAAACAGACAATTATATTTCTTTCCTCTCACTCCCTTGCTCCCTCCCTCCCTCCCTCTCTTACTCCCTCTCGCACTGCTGCTGAATGAAAAGCTTCTTCGAGTATAATGTAATATTAGCCCAGGGAGAACTTTTCAAACCTTTGTTTAAAAAATACAATAGTCGCACCGCTCTATGAGACGCTATGAAAGTGCAATTTCAGCTAATTGAAAATTATCAAACGCGCCTAAATTGTGAAAATTTTAAAAATACTTGGTACCAAGAAAACACATTTTCCCAGGATTGCCGTAGATAAATTTCTTAAAAATAGGATACACCGAAAATGATTGTTTGGAGCACGCCAAAAATGTCTAATATTTTTTCTTTCTAAGAAAAATCTGCTGAATATGGTAGTCGTAGAAATTAGATATTCTGAAAATATTAGTTATAACGAAGACACTGATAAGACATCGATGTTGATGTTGTTCCTTTCATGTTTAATCCAATCTGGCATCAGAACCATCACGACCCGCAACGTCCAGGACAAAGCCACAATTTCCTTTTTTGCTCTATATGGCGACATATCAGCGATGCGTGACTGAGATCGCCGCTTCGTGCATTAGAGACGACTTGTCAAAAAGAGTTTCCTTTTCATAATTGATACAGGCCGCAAAGTCTTGTACAAAATATTGCTATGTCCGGTGTCAGTTTATTAGCGTGCAGCCGAATGAGACATATCAGCTACAGTCGTGCTGTTTGTCACTCATCAAACGGAATATGTTGTTTTAAACCGAATACGAGGAAGTATTCAATTTCCCGATAACGTGGTCATGCACAAACGCTGCCGAGTTGTTGCCCGCATGGCTCGAAGTATCGTTCACGACGATCATCAATTCCATCTGACAAGCAAATTTCATTGCAATAATTTTCTTTCAAAAAATGTACCACTAAAATACCAAATAGTTCGCTTGGAAGATTAAGGGGACATCCTGGTGCATCTGATGGTTGTTGTGACAGCGCCAATGCCTCATGGTATCTTCCAACGCTACCACGTAATGGACTTAATTCAATTCAAATTCGAATAGACTTGATTGCTCCTTAGTTTTCCAAATGCACCTTAGGAGTTCCACATTTAAGTACACAGTATAGAGAGAATTGACTATTCAAATCAAGATGTGATGACATAAAAATAATGATGCATCAACCAATGCCTATAGTCGGGGGTATGAGATCTAAAGCAAAATTTCGTTTACTTCGATGAAGTAAACGAATCCAAAATATTGACCTCCCATACACCTGACTACAAAGAAATCGATTAAAATTCGATTCGATTGCCAAAATAGTTTTGAATACAAAGTACTTATTTTGACGTATCTCATTTTTCATCGGTATTAACTTTAATTTTCAATAGGATAATATTGAATATTGCGACATCGCGGATGCACATTTTTAATAGTCATCCAATAAAGTAAACAATCAATTGCTGAATCGGCGTCTACAGTTTTTGAATAATCAATGCTATTGTTAAATTTCTCGATTACAAAGCAACTTAAAAATATAGAATTATATGGATAATAAATTTGCATTTGACTAAATATTCGGCAGCAAATCGTCGCATGAAATTTCTTTTAGAAATTGATCTTGTTCAGATGGGATTTCATCATTTCAAATGGTTACGCGTGAATGACGACCACTGTACGGTGCTGCCATCACATTACGGTGGTGATTACAGCATGCTGTCTGTAATTAGTAGGTCTGCGAAATATCGAACAATTTACTGAATTGCCGTTCGATCATCTCGTTTATCATTGCGTATAGTCTCGTGAGAATAGAGTCGCGGCATTCCGATACGTACATGCTCGACACCCCTTCAATGCAGAGTCAACAAACTGCTGAAAATGCGGGCTGAACTTCTTTAGAAATGCTCGAAATTAACCCGCGTCGTTTAGGTAAATATCACGACCGCAGATTCAATAGAACTCTGTAAAAAAGCACTAGACGTAATTCATTTCAGGCAACGACTGTGTCTAGTTTCAGCGATAGATACAACTTTCAATCATCAGACGAATCGATTGTTAATATTCTCTAAATCATATCCGAGGGAGGAAGTGCTTCATTTGAGCTTCTTGGTTAATTCAATAGAAACCTAATTGAAACTCGACAAAAAGTTTCAAGCAACCGGCAATAACATTTTTATCATCTTTTTATTATCATAACATCTTTTCTATCCACATCGTCGGTCAAATTCTTTTACGCACGTTTTAACCGCAAATTACGCAACAACGAATACCGCAATCGTCCATCATGTCCATCATATTTTGCCAAAAAGAAAAAGTAAAGACCCTTTTGCACTGAAGTTACGGCTTAAATCAAGTTTTATAGTAGCCTTGTTAATTTAGCCCTGGCCGTCTCTTAAGACCCGCTCATCGCTTATTTTTCTGAGGAAGCTACTGTACACGCTACGAATACTCGTACTTAAGATCGATTTACTTCAATGTATTATTTTTGTCTTCATATCTACTGATTTGCACCAGGAACACGACCGCTTCACAACTCTCCCAACTCACCACAACTCTCTTAAGTACCACAGAAACTTCTGGAATACTATCTTTCGGTACCAAGTATCGAAAACCAATAGTTATCTTTGTGAGGCAGAACGCACGATATATCCACCGAAATAATGTTGATCATGGAACTAACTCAACGGGCCACTGCATAGAAATCGATATTTACTGATATATATGGATGTAGATATCACGAAAAACAAATCAGAATCTCGACGCCAGGATCAGATATCTGTATATTGTGTATTATGAAGATAAACGGGGATCGATGCAGTTGCAATTATAAACTCCATGACAGAAACAATTTATATATAATTCATTTAGATGTCAATACTAGATATTCGACGCAGAGACATAGTTGTCAAAAGTGTCACAAACGCTGTAAGAAGATAGCGATGGAAAAAGACACCGAATAAACAGATAACGATAGTTTCAAGATCTAGTTGTATAAGCATGATGTTCATCGTAGTTGCAGGATAATGAAAAATAAAGGGATAAATTGTACGAAAAGCAGGCCTAAATACATACCATATATACACTCGATAAGAATAACATGGAAATCATACGGACTCTTTTTAATCACCTCAGCTCACTGAGCACCTTTCGCAGGTTCGGAATCTCTTTTCACCTCAGTCCACTGAGTGCTATACTCAGGGCATTTCCCGCGGGTCTCATTTCTTCATATGAGAGACGAGAAATACCTTTGACCAACGGATACTTTGCCCCCATCGAATGAAAAAAGAACGAGTTAAAAAAAAACAGGACAAAAATGTTTGTTTCATTGCCGACTACTAAATCTCGGCCTCAGGTTCAACCTCAGAAAGTCGACGCCAGGAGGGAATTTGTAAAAGTTTCTCGTGTCGACTGTTTAGGGATTCTCGGTAAGCCGAGGATACAGACATGTCGACTGTCGGGTAATCCTTATTGACAGTAACCAATACGCATACATTTACAAAGACGTGCCCTGCTTAAAAAGACTTTCATCGGAGTTCTACATCAACGATTTCATTAAAGCCTCTCGTTAAAATGTGACATTACAATTCCGAAATTTCATACAAAACCATATTAAAGTGAGCCTAAAACCCCCTTTTATTTGTGTATTCTGCATACAAACTTATGATTTTATTATTCAAGATGATAAAGATGATACGGAGGCGGTCACCTATGATAGCTACACGTGCGAACAAAATGTTGGACTTTATCTCGACACTCGGCCTCATGGTAAACCGCTCAATTCAGAACCGGTCAACTCGGTGATTACTTATATACCAATTCTCTATTTCCCTGATTGTCAACTCGGTGAGATATTTACGGCAGGCTAAAGAGTAAGGACAGTTGTGTATTATTATCATTTCGCTGAGGCTTTGGATTTTGAATAGTTTTTCATTACCAGTGCGTGAACAGTCCGACCCAAATTTTACAATATACGTTTAATAGTCGATGTTTGATGAGATATTCAGAGTCAGAGCGGAGCATCGGGCTTTTACATTTCGGTGCATCTTCGATATGACATTTGGAAGGAATCCGACTAGCGCAGTGTTCATGCATTATTCAGCACAAAGTCCGGCAGGAATCAACCATCCAGATATTTCACCAGTCACATTTGGTTTCCTTACACCGCACGGCAGACTCCGGCTCACTTTTTAAGCCTCATGAGTTCGCATACAAAGTGCACACGATGCGGCTGCAGCCACAACAACCGCGCGTTTAGAGAGAGATGATCACTCTGACTATCGGTCACTGTCTGTACCAGCTGCGCGGAATGGCCGTTCTCCCACGAATTATTCGATTACTTCCGAGTCGAACTTATGGCGTTTTCTGCGAGTTCTTGAAACATTTATTCGATGAAATTGTCGGCTGAGTGTGAGGTGTCGATTTGTCCATACGGCGCCGAAAGACACCATCCAGTTTTTTTCGTATTGTCGCCAAAGACGACGCACCGGGACAAAACCGATTGACTTAAAAATGAGTAATATTGGTAATTACGTCAGCGGTATCAACATCTTACTGACTAGATGGCGCTATTAACACTAACAAACAATAAGGCTTTAGGCATTGATGGAATCACGAATGAGCTGTTGAGAGTTAGTCAGTACCCGTTTTCAGTTGATATATTACAAAAATTATTCAATTTAGTTCTTAAAACAGGATATGTTTCAGAGATATGGTCTATAGGCGTCATCAAACCCATTTTCAAAAAGAATGGTGATCCCTCTAACCCTGATAATTATAGAGGTATTACCTTAGTTAGCTGTCTTGGAAAGTTATTTTCAAGTAACCTAAATCAGAGATTGTCAACATTCCTAAATACGAATGACATTATTAATTTAAGTGAAGCTCAGGCTGGCTTTAGATCGAAACATTCCACTATTGATCATATTTACACGCTTAAATAACAATCGTAGAGCTGTATCTTTGTCAGGGAAGAAGACTTTTTTGCGCCTTTATGATTTTAAGAAAGCTTTCGACTCGATTTCTGGGGTAACGTTATGGCGAAAATTAATTGCTAACAGTGTTAATGGAAACTTTTTCAATGTGGTCAAAATATGTATAATTCCATATAATCATGTGTTAAATTTTATGGTTGCACGTCACAATACTTGCAGCTGATAGAGCCTTAAGGCAATTCGAAAATCTCACACCTATCCTCTTTTCGTTATTCTTAAACGACATCGAAGAATTTTTCATTGATCGTGGAAAATCGACTTTGTCATTTATTGAAAAACTAAATTTGAATCGTGACCAGGATATTGATACTTTACTGAATTTATTCATAATACTATACGCAGATGATACAGTTATTCTTGCTGAGGATGAGAAATCGCTTCAGCTATACACTTAGATACCTTATTTGAATATTGTGCCACTAATGGTCTCACTGTAAACTCAGAGAAAACCAAAGTACTAGTATTTGCGCGAAGTTAATCTCGGATAAAAACGATTTCGAAATTTATGTTTGGTGATCAAGAGTTAGAGGTAGTTGAAGATTATGTTTATCTCGGAGTAAAATTTAATTGGAATGGTAACTTTGCTAAGGCAAAAAAATATCTTTACGATAAAGCTTTGAGAGCTATGTTTTCGATCGTTCAAAAAGGCAGACGTTTAAGATAGCCCATGGATGTTATGTTTAAATTATTTGATATGTGTGTTGCTCCAATAGCCATGTATGGGTGTGAGATCTGGGGATACGAAAATCTTAATTTATTAGAAAATATTCATTGCTTCTTCTGTAAAATCTTAATGAAAGTGACGAAATATTCTCGCAACTTACAAATATTATCAGAGCTAGGACGTTTATCCTTTGAATATAGATGTTAGACGCAGGATAATCAACTTTTGGGTTAAAACAGTATCTGGAAAGCAAACCAAACTTAATTCATTACTTAAAATATCTTTCAACTTGTTTTTAAGGGATAAATTCAAGAGCCCTTGGTTATCATATATAAAAAAACCTTTGATGACTGTGGTTTGTCCTGTATTTGGACGCAGCAATACGTGACAAACAGTAAATCTTTTTCAAAACGAATAAAACAGATACTCCGTGATCAGCACCTTCAAGAAACCGTATCTACCATAAATACTAATCCGATATACACTAACTTTAGGCAATATAAAAATGATATTAGGTTAGAGAAGTATATAATAGAACTTGGTGATGACTTAGGAACTAGTTTATTTGAATTTAGGGTCAGGTCCTATATTTTACCTGTGAACAAATTTTCAAACCTTCATTTAGACAGAGCCGATAGAATATGCCCCACTTGTAATACTTTAGGTGACGAATCCCATTTTCTGTTTGACTGTACCTTACTTAACGAACCCCGCAAAAACTATTTGAATTTGAAGACCTTTATTACCCTTGATATTCTGAAAAACCCAACGGTCCAATTAGCTAAATTCATTAAGACCGGCTTAGATGTATATAGATCCCTCCAATAGTATTATATAGTATTGTAAATAGTTGATGTATATATATTTTGTTACGTTTCCATTCTCTAAATTTTAACCACTTCAGTGTTGTTTTGTAAATATTTGTATATACATGTGTAGTAGTTTTCCTCCATATACCATGGAAATGATTGGAGTGTAAATAAAATCGTAATCGTAATCGTAATCGTCGGTTTAGCGAAGTTGATTTTGCCTTGGTTCAATAACGGATCCAGGAACCAAATAGATTATGCCTATAACATTGACTTGTCGGTGATTGGTTTACTTTATACGAAATTCGAACAACCGAAAATGGATAACCAAGTAACTTACTGCTAGCGATCTGGCGGAACATTGATGAGTCCTCGATTGCCACAGTAACGTTGCCAATTTTATGTATATAAATAAAGTAATCAAAGCTAAGTGCGAATTCTCGATAAATAAAAATGACCCCTAAACATAGAAACACAATGTAGATCAAATGTCGTCTGATAAGTATTCACATCGGCATCACATACATTAGTGAGAGACAATATAATGCGCCAGACTGTGTTCGGTTTGCTTCTATAAAAGTATCTCTATAAGAGCAATAAGCAAAGATTATTACATACATATTAATACAGAAGGGTCAGTACTTATACGCGTATAGAATGCATTATTCTGTAGCTGAATATGAGAGCTAGGAGAGAGATAAAGGCCTCGCCACCGCGTTACAGAATCAGAGCCGTCAGTGAACCATATACAATTAAGGATACTAGAAACTCGAAATTCGAAATATTTTCTTAGCTTTTCAATTTAACCACCTAACCGTTGATAATAAAATATAAAATCTTACATCAAGAATAGAATAAGAATTTTTCATTTAGGCCAAAAATTTATTCGACGTTTTGACTATCATTCCCAAAAGCCATCTTCAGTAACCCTTTGAGATGGCTCTAGGATATAGTCAAAACGGCGAATGGATTAATAACTATAGAAACAGTTTCCTATTCTCGGTGTGAGATTTTGTATCACCTTTAATATTAAAACAAGAGTGTTTCATCAATGGTTAGCAGGTTGTAATTTCTATAACAGGAACCTCTCCTCGTATTTCACCGACTCAATCGGGCACCAACCGAGTTCGATTTAGATAGAAATTCGACTGATGAATGTACATATGCAACGTGCTTAAATTGTGTTTACTCTCGGCGAACAGGACAAAATAGAATATTTTATTTACAAGGTTTTGAAAGGTTCTTTATAAACTAACGACGTCATTTATCATCGCCGAAGACAGTGTCTCAATAACCGATGTGTCAGCTGCAGCGAAGCGAACTTACCAGCATCACAATGATGCATGCGGAAAGCCTGATATAAACGGAAATGCAAAACGCGTTTCGGTTGTTGCATTCAGCATCACAGCATCTGTATCGGCTGTAGCAATACAAGTTGTTGCACAAGAAATTATTAACGCTGGCATCTCAAACAAAAAAAAACATCACCGTTCTCAATGGGACGTCAGCCAGAGACAAGCTACCAATAACTTATCGTATCAGATTCTGGTCTAAATGGCCGGTGCTTATATCAGTTAAATTTGGACTAGGAACACATATTCCTTAAGGATATAAGACAATTTGGTAAATTTAACAATATGCTCAATCAGATTTATACTGATGCAAACAACTCGGGGTCTAGTTGCACAGTTTTACTTTTCGTTAGGTCATTCCCCCCACAGTTGAACTGCAGTAATGATATCTGAAATCATAACGATTTCGAATTTGAAAAATGCCATGGAGCAAAAAATATGCTCAGACTGGTCTCAGGCTCACTCTGATTCAATGAATGGAAGAAATTTCGATGAGTGTCATAAATTCTCCACACATTCAGCCGTTACGTTTGACACTTCTACAACGTTATGAAAAGTGTTTCACGCTTAGATTTCTTAGTCATATGAAATACGGCACCGAACGTCGCCGCAAATTGGTCGTAATAGAACTGATATTCCCGTCTTCTCAATTAGTGCCATTAAAATATCTGCGCCGCGCCGCCGCTGAGTTGTGTTGTGCTGTACGCAGTGTTCATCTCGTCAAAAAGTGACTCAGGTGAATTTTCAAAAACGCCCGGCGAAATTGCAGTTTTATTATCTCGAGCTCTCTCTCTCCCTTGGAGAAATTTAAAAAGCCAACATCCATCACTGTTGACTCGAGAAATCATCTGTCTCGAACGCGATGAATCTTTCGTCGCGGCTGCTTTGTATAATACAAATTATTTTTATCATCATCAGTAAACATGGATCCTGACAATTATCTATATTCCATTTTACTCAGTCAATTCAAAATTTCAAATGGAAATTGCGGCGTATAGTATCATACAGTATTCTACGGTGTTATCAAAATGCAATTCCACAAAACGTTATGTATACACTGTGATGTCAAAGCCCCATGTAATTTTCAAAATGCTAAATGCTGATGCGAATCAAACTATTTATATTATCAGATTGAAAAAAAAGACTTTAAAAAGAATCTCTCAATATCATTTCGCTATATGTATGGTTTCGCTATTCTGTATCTAAAATGTTTTATCTTTTCGGACATTATTCTACTTCTTGTCCTGGTATGGGTGTACGCGCGTGCTTTCTCGGCAAAGTTCAAGGCAACAGTGATACGTTGAAAAATTTAAAACCTAAAGGATCAGGACTCGAGACTGAAAGCGCATAGAGAATGTTTGAAAGTGGAGCGCACGCATTAGTAATTAATTACTGTGCGTCGATGTTTGATGGCGGTGCGTTGGAAAAAGTAGCGCGGGATGTTGACTTTACGCATCACTGAACTAATCCTATTAAGGAGCAATTATCGTCGTCTGCGGCAACGATATTAATCAACGATTTATTATTTTATGCCGGTCGCCGCTCGACGACTGTAAACTGTCTTAATGTTTATAGTGATATGACGGCGTAGAGATATATGATGCGGGCATCTCATGTCGGGTTTTATTAATACTATATCTCCAGTACCACGCTTCACCGAGCAATTCATCATTATCCCGCAGTATCACTCTCCGCTCATTCTCTGCTTCTTTCCTTTTTATGTTGGTTTTATTCGGCGATTTGAAAAACCACGTATCGCTTAAGGACGGTAATCATAGAATAAACAATATGAATGCAATCGATGATTTAGAGAAGCATACAGCGAAACCCAATGTAAACACCTTTTAGTCTTAAACGATGCCCACGACTGACGAAAGATTTTAGCTACGAACATTTGTATCAGAATTGAATCTACTCATTGTTATCATTGACTCCATCTCGTTGCATCGATTCGAATTCCGTTCCACATACGTATCATAGTTCGGTATTCTTTCGCGAAAATTTTTTCCATCTGAAAATACCAATATTGTTCTCATTGGCCTAAGGTGATGACGCCTTTCTCGTGGTATCCTCTAATATGCTAATTAGTCATATGTTTTGATAACGTGTGTCGCAATAACAACATTATTTCCTCCCAAGACCTGAACACCAATATAAAAAAAAAACGAAAATTAACGATTGCATAAGTTGTAATCATACTTGCCAATTGATTGTATAGTAACAGTGACACATAATTATCCGTACTCGCCGATCAAATCTATTGTCATTTCGATTCAATTTGATAGTCAATTCATTTCAATTTGATTTGATAATGACGGTTATCATGACGGTTTAACAGGACACCAATTCAATTGAATTTTATTCAGTCAAAAATAATGGTTATTCAGTCGTGTACCAAGACACCATTTTAATTCTGTTCTGAAATCTCACGATGATTGTGACTGTTACAACCAAGATGCAAACCAATGAACCCTAGATTGCCTAAGGATTTAACTACTCATGAGCCTCAGTACATACCAGAGCTAAACCTGCGTTAGCTAGGCAACATGTGTTTTTTATCATATCTAATCATTTTTATTGATGAATGGATAAATTTCGGATGGTTCTTTTTTAAATATATCCCGAAACCTGCACAAGAGGGTAGCAGCTGTCAACGGGAACGACAGCGAATGTCTCTCTTTTAATTTCTTTCGGTGATTCTTAGAGACTATTTCAATAACGATATCATCTTTCTGTGCGAGTTCATTAGATTATAGCAAAAAGCGCATCAAAGTAGATGCGATAACAACAGTGCACAGCGTTGAAGTGTTAGTGGTACCGTGCTGTGTCTATGCGACCATGAAACGCGTTGTGAGACTGAAAATAGGGCAATGATGACATTTACTAATTACATTATACGGCTTTATACCCACAATATCGAGTGATATACAGTCATTGATGACCTCAAACACACACTTCTGTGTGTATATAATGATTATACGTTTGAAATCTCAAGCGGATCTAATTGTGTAAGAACCTCTCAATTCTTGGTGTCCATTTATATAAAAAAGGGGATCCAATGTTGTCGAAAAGAATCTGAAAAGGGCTCTGCGAAACTGAGGCGCATTTTTGGAAAACTCTAAAAATTGTATTTCTACTGTAAGATGATGCCACAATGTCCTTGTCTAACAGTACTGAGATAATTAGAGCCATTAACGAGCACTGCCTAGCAGCATTGATGAGTGGTATTAAGGAGTGACACCTTGTGGTTTTGAGCAGCACCACCTATCGGTATTGAGAAGAGGCACATCGATGAAGCGGAACGAACACTTGCAAGGTTACGTGATCAATCTAATCAAAAACTCTAAACCTCTTTGCTCCCTTTTCGTCGCCTGTTTTCATCTTTCTTCTCCCCAGGCGACCGTCACAGTGTCTTGTCGGTTATAGACGGGTCTGGCGGTGCGTGAAATTGGATTTACCTTTTACTGGCCGTTTTATGCACCATTTGCCGCGTGATTAGTTTTACTTTTGACAAGTGTCTTCGCCCATGACTTCGCGTAGAGTATGAAAGTCTCGGTATAAATACGTGTAATGTAAGAGCCAAATATCACAGTTAAGGGACTTCTCTTAACAACCCGAAACGCTTATGCGCGTACGCAGTTTGGGCTCCGATTATTATACTGCCCGATCTACCAGTATCAGCTATTAGGACATCGATGTAATGCATCTGTCATTTCTCTGGTGTCTCCACCGTGCAGTAACTGTATTACCCGCGCGATGATGTCATGACTAAATACATTATTGCAGTGCAGATGGTGCAGCTGGCGTTCACCCTGTTGTCATGTCATCGAGAGCCTGGTCGTTGTTGACATGACCTCAGTGACGACGGACGGGTACTGCATCGTATTGTAAGATTTCAGCAGTACTTCTTCCTTCTTAGTGTGGTTACCTGTGACCCACAATGTTTACTCAATGTTTACCCTAATCCTTGTATCCACATAGGTGACAGTCGATTCTGCCATCCCTAGCCCCTCCATGGGGGAGCACAGTGACATGGGCAGAAGTAATTTAAAGATGAAAGTTTGAGTTATTGTAACACGCCATCATTTGTAAAACACGCACACTTGACTAGAGTTCAAGAAATTCAAAAATCGAGACCACAATGTGTCGTGGCATTTACCTAATTGGCTACAAACCCATTGAAAAAAGACTATATGTTTTGTTCCACGTATCACAAGATAAGTGATTTCTTTTTTCTTTGGTTTCCCAGATAGACAACATCGCAGCACAAACTTCAAGCCAAAACGTCAAAACAAACAAAAATGAAAACATAGGATATTAAATTGAATCGTATACTAACATCATGATCATTTCCGGCATTTACATGAATGTAGCGCTATCAACTGACATTTGGGCGCATGATTTCGTCATTTTATCAACCGGATATATACAATTGCCAAACCATTCTACAATTTTAACGCCTCAAATCGTAGTAAAGTTCTCGATTCTGTATCTTCGGGGCGCTGTTTACATAACCCTTACTGATGGCTTGAGTGGAGGATGAAGCCTTAACTCGGATTAGAATACCAATAAACCGGTAATGGTCCAGACCGCTTTAAACTAAAGTTGAAGTGGATTTTCAGCAATGTGAAGAACATTATTTCCTATCAGTAGGCGACGAAACTCAAGTCGAAGCTTTAGACAAAGACGAGCAAGTAACATTAATGAGTAATGTAATAGGACGGCGGTGCTATCTTCTAATTCAGTTAATATATTCCTTACATGGTTCTCTATCTGTTAACTACGTTTACAGTCAGTTTACACAGTGGTTAGTCACCTTGTCTTACTGTTTGACTTTGGTCGGAATCGTTACCGTGAGCTGAGATCTGATGATCACCACACGGAGTTCCGATCGTCACAGATTTTAGGAAAAAACCTCGCGTGCGCTTATCATCAATCATTCAAATATTCATCGCGACTAAGAATCTTTTCCGAAGATCATTTTGCACAAAACACTTTATTGAGTAGAAAGTTTTGGAGAACATTTTTGAGGGTCACGACAATTTTTGTCACGGTAAAAATGCAAGCTTTAGAGATGAATTAGTTTTTTTTAAATATTGCATAGGGTACTGGCAATGGAAGGGCACTGGGAAGGCAAGAGCTATGTGCATGGGCAAGTTGCTCTGAGTAAACTTGCCCAACATTTCAACATCTGTTCCCAGACCAATATGACCATACAGTTTTATTTGTGTTAGTTATCGACTGGTTACTAAAACTTACTGTATGAGAACAACTGACCATGTCAAGCACGATACCCAAACTTCAGTCGTGTGACCAATCATGACCCTTATAATGAAGTCTTCGCCGGTAAAAGTAGCGCTGGTATACTTTATTTCATTCACACACACCCAAACAGTTCGCATTTGATGAAGCACTAGTCATCAGTTAATTCAGTTAATCTGAACGTGACAGTCAGTACTAGTGGATAACAACGCAATTTAAATAGCAATTGTTTGCCAGTGTTTGTCTTTCATTATGACATCAGACCGAGCCCCATCGGATCGATCTGCTCGATTCTATTGTTTTTACGATAGCAGTCAATCATTCTGAAATCATTGATTTACAGCCGCGCAGCCGCGCTGTAAAGGCCGACGCCTAGATCGGCCCATTTACCGTTTTACAAAAGGCAGTGTGAGTGTCGCAGTTTTGATTTGAGTTACTGAGTGTTTTTCTATTATATTCGTCACGTTTTGTAGAAACGTTTGCAAACAAACTGTACAACACAACATCCTGTGCTTCGTACAGGTTATAATCGACTTATACCAAACTCGATTTTCTGACTCAAGTTTTCCATTTATACGAACAACAATAATCTAACCATTCTTTATATGGTTTCCTATGAGCAGATATCCCATTTTCTATGGGCTGTGAAAATATAGGCATATATGACTATCACTTATATGATATATGATTATTATTGCGATAGTGAAGTGATTGAAACAGAACATTTCCTTTAAATTAGAATGAATTTGACAAGAGTGACGAAAAGTCACTTTCAAATGCGGCCAATATGCATTCAAATGCAGCACATTTTTTCAGCACGGTTAAAATTTATTCGAGAATCATTTTAACATATATATATATATGTGCTTAATAATGCATAACTGCTTGTCACTGCTTTTTTGATGGAGGCATTAAAAAAATAATTAATTCTAAAGAATTAATAGCTTAATTCTAAAGAAACACGTACGGACTTGATGCATTGGTGAAATCTCACTCGCATACAGTAGGCTTGAATCAATACTGAATGAAAGAAAATCAATGTCTACAAATACATTTGTTAAGATCCATCAGCAAACAACAAGAAATAAAGAATCTATCATTTGTCGAATTTTTTCATCAGCACAATGATATCTCGGGTGTAAATGTGAGCATCGATTCATCTTCACGTGGAATCGTTGCATTGAACATTATTTTCATACTACGGTGGTTAACGTTGAATTTTCTAGACTCGTACGATGTAATGGGGAGAGAGTGTCACAATACAAACTTTCAAACACCGGATAACCATAATTACCGACAAAATGTGATGGAATACCTGCTGACTGTCAATGGAAGGAGATACCGTACCGGAGAGGCGGAGGCTAGAATATCCCAAACTGAAATTTGACAAAAATGACTCACAACAGAAGCAGCCATTTCCAATTTAACGGTTTAACTGAGCGTGGATTACACAATGTAACAATAGACAATCATAGCGTATAGTATAAAATCAGCTATCAGTATTCTTATGAACTCGACGACCGACCGATCGCATTTCGATTAATGTTTCATTAAATATTTTTCCGTAACAATCACTAAACAAACGTCGACGCTGCTAGAGAAAAGAGTTTCCCCATTGATTTTCGGAAGCGTTCTGTTTCCGGACTGATCCGGATTGCTCATTTTCATAACAACGAGACCGCGACGACGGGTGCGCGTTTTATCCACGGCAGCCCCCGTACCTTATTGGTATCATATTACAACACGTATTGTTTTCAGGTTTGAGTCATGACGCTGATGAGTGCGCTGGTTAAAAATATGGAAAAATTTTCCACGGATGGTGAGCTATACAGCGTGCCAAATGCAAAATGTCTCGTACACGTTTTGAGACATCATTGAGCGGCTCCGGACGTTTCATATCATAAGTGACCAGTTGCGCAGTCGTCACTGATATCTAGTGAAGAGATTGCCTGAGAATTAACAAAGATGGTCTCAGATTATTGATCGAAAATCTTAAGCGTTGACGGGCGCCAGCGGTCCGAGTTTTATATTCACACCGTTTTGGATCCTAGAACGAAGATACTACCCGAAGCATCAATAAACCCTCGTATGAAGGGTGTCGCTTATCGTCAGCTGTAGAATACGTCAGTTATCGAGGATCTATAGTTCCATTGAACTTCTTTTATTTCCATATTACTACGCTTTCCAGCTTGCTCATTGATACATTCAAAATTGCCCGATTTACTCAAACATTGAATCTACACTTTGCATCACATATTGATTACGGGTCCAATAGTATTCATTTATTTCGTGGGGTATTTCAGGATTTATTCAAGAAATTCGGAAGGCAAAATGAAATGTCGTCACGATGATTCGTAGTATCCTAATTTGAACCGTAGGAATGATCACGATGATTCGTGATGACAATATGAGTTTGCCCCAATTGAATTCGTCACAGTTAAGCTTGGCAATTGGACCCAAATGTTAAACATCAACTGAACCATCATCATCATCATCACCATCATCCATTGAGCGGATTGTTTGTTATTCGATGCGTATCGGAGACAGTCCGATTCAAGTGCGCTCGCTCATTATACCCGTCGTCGTTTCGTCTCGTACAATCCGCGTTTTATGACAATCACAGCGAATTGACAAACGAAACGTCGATGACGACACAACGCATGTCACGACCCAGAAAACAATCGCCTGATCGTCCGTAATTGTAAAGTTGATCGTTTTATCTCGAATTACCGGTATTTGTTAGCTTAATCTAATGCGTTCATTTCTATTTTCTGAGTCAGCTGAACCGATGATAGGCGGACCCCGACTCGCAGGAAGTAAATCGAATCGAGCAAAAACAATCTACAGCCATCATCGTTTGACCCGGAGCTGATTTACCGATTGGCGCGCACCGATCCGACGTAGAGTCAGGTTCATTAGAAACTCGTCTGTAATCAATGTCAACTCAATCAGCCACAAAGACGCCCGACCGTATACAGTTAGTCTATACAATGATCTACTGTATCGTTCCCTATCTCATCAAGTTCCAGGGACACAAAATTAGATTTATATTAAAGAAACCGATTCATGCATGTAAGACTGGAAGCGAACACTTTTGTTTTATTTCATACTTAAAAGTTTGGTCTAAACTAGACCTAAGTCGCCGATATATTTTATACGCTCCAAACTCGAATCAATTGACACTGCTCGTAATTCATATCAATTGGGAATAGTGTTACGCGAGGATTCGACTTAATAAGAGAAGTCTACTGATAGTAATCTACCAATTGAAATGGTCGTTATTTTATTAATGTAACCCCGCGTATAACCATGTGAATGTGTAACTGACCACAGATATTGAAGCAATGTATTTTTCCGGTGGTCGCACAATCCGACCTATTTATATTAGTCACTGCGTATTGTGCCGCGGATGAAGTCAAATTCGAGCACGATTAATAATAATGTGATTGATGTATATGTCGTATAATTTGTCCCGCGTCTGTGTAATATCAGTCACTGATCTCAGGCGCAATATCGGCCGGTTTTAATTTGTCTTTTGTTGTATTATTACCGGCGTTTTCTAAATGGTACCGCGAGACGCCGACCGAGTCATCGCCGGGCCTAGACTTGCGACAAGTCTGATTAGAAATGACATCTAGGAGAACTCGGCAACAAATCTAGCGCAATGACAGATAAGCAAGATGAATTGTTCGAGTCTCGTGAACGATGCCTCGGCGCTGTTCGAAGTCATTAAACTTTCATCGTGATTACACGGTCAGTTGTCAAAGGCCAAAGTCAAAATGTCATGCAGACAAAGATTGTTGAACCATCTCAGAATGGCTCCCTCCTCTCCACCGGGGCTTTTCTCCTCGAGAAAAGCTAATATATGTATATGTATGAACTCTACCTCTCCTATCCTCACTCCGGTTTATATCAGTATTCAAGCGAGCACACCTTGTTTTCATCAATGCAAAATCGTCGTCTGATTTAAATTCGAAAGACTGTGAAAGTAATTGAAATCTTCGGCGCTGAAATTATATTGTGCGAAATCTGAATTCAATCGTGAAATAACAACGAACTGCGTCCGCCTGAAACACGACCCCGAGACGGGTGCGATTCCCTCGACACCGGATCGACACGAGAACCGCTTAAATTGATACACGATTCCATTAAGATATAGCGGACCAACCAACGATCGTAACGAGTGACACGGATATTGAGCGTTTGTTTCAGGAGACATGCGGAAAATTTTTTTCTAGGGGAAAGAAGAATGTGTTGGCGCTTTCGTGCTCGTTTCCGAGGAAGAAAACACGCAAAGATGTACCTAGCGTCGGTTTGTACGGATAATTATTGGATTCTGAGATCTCAAACAAGTCGCACCTTGTTCGCACAAACCCTCCGAGAATCGAACACCGACCGGGTACGTGACTAAAAGGTCAAGGTTTCATCGCGCTGAGACAGGAGTATGGCTCGTGCAGATTTTTTAGAAATCAGAAATACATCCGATCAGAAGAAAGGCGTATTTCTGTATTTCGTTCGCCTAACATCCGATAGATGTCACAGTTATTCATTCAAAACAACCATGGCAGCTCCCAAAAGCGGACTTTTTACACAGGCCCGTAGCCAGGGCCCTCCAAGGGGGTGCGATATAAACTACAAGTAAACCACGTCAGTAAAGCCACGCGACGAAGGCTCAAAGCTTTGATGCGAGGTCAGCTCTCATTTGGTTTCAATATCTGATACTCTGATCAGGAAACATCAAAACACTGAATATAAAATATGAAAATTACATATCATTATTTTACAATAAGACACTTTGCAGTTGCATACATATCGGGTGCAGAGTAGCAAATAGATCAACCAGTTAGGTAAAATTGTCTCCATTGGTAAAATTGCGCACCCGACGCTACGGGCCTGTTACAAGTAAAAACCGTGAATTTGTACGATTCGATTTTTTCATTCAACACCAACTTATGTCAGTCTAATTTAAAGATAAGTCTAAAATAGAGAGCAGTCTAATCTACGTGGCAGTTTATCTTGAGATAAACAATTTGTGCTGTCTACAAATTCACCAGAACAGTGTTCTAGCTACCCACCAGGGGATGATACCCGGGGTACTACATTAGATACGTACATATTATGCCGCAGACTAGAGTGAAATCTTATACAGCTCTCATGTCGTTGAGACTATACCTGGTATAAGACTGTGGCGTTACTCGTATTACCTTAAGATTCTCGTTGTCGCGCTAGTCAACCTTGAAATATTATGGCGCGTTACATTCGCACGAGATAACTTCAATAATTGTGTTGCATCACCGTACGAATCTAATTAACGCATGTAATGCTCGAGGAGTCGGGATTCTCATTAAACATCCTATATCCTAAAGTCTTTTACAATCTTCTTTTTATGGTAATCTCGTTGGATGCATTATGCGTAGGCAGAAACCTCGTTTTACGAAAATAGATTTTGCCTTTTTTTAGATTAGAACTGATTTTGGCTTTTTTAGATCTAGTCAGAAGAATGAGCACACTATATAAACACCCACTATAAAATGTTAACGATTCTTCCCAAAACAGGAATTACACCTAATGCATAAAAGAATCATCAGAACATTTTTTTGAATATTGAAGAAGACACGTGACTTTTAAGATAGTGACAAATACTTGAACTGCACTGCGTTGGTATAACTATTTACCCATTTGACCCTTTTACACAAAACAAGATGATCTTTTATAATCAATGAGGTGAACGGACCAGTGAGAAATAGGAATCCAATGTATTTACTTCAAGTCGAATGCATGAAATAAAGGCCGATAAAATAAATGCCTACGTTTACTGGATGAAGAAAATCCTTCAATTCTCAATCTGTTCTAAGCACTTCAACGAGTCTATAGTACCATTCTATCGGTAAACAAACGTGAAATTTTTATAAGACGATACATCACAAACCACTCCATTCACTAAACACCCGTGTGATCAGTTCTGGTACAATGCACCCGATTTCATTCCTCGACTATATCACCTTCCACCTTCACAGCGCGTATCACTCCTCGGAAACAACGCACAGTTGTTCCTAATTTGAAGCTTTCCGTGTGTTTAATGTGCCCTGAAAACGTCGCGAAATGACACTTCAAAAGTTATTGTCAACGATACCCTCGGCTACCGGTTTTTTATCGTCCGGTTAATTGGGAACAATGCGACCAAAATATTTCGGCGTCAGTCCGGCAGCCGAGATAACAATAAGGTATTTCTGAGATCCAAAAATGCTAATGCGATTATTCGCTCAAGCGTGAGATGAGATCTATAAAATCAATTGAGCACAGCTCTATTTTTGACCACAGACCCTGAGTGCTATTCACAGGGGCGGATTCAGGGCTCTGGTCTTATAACACAATGAGGTCCCATTAAATTTCAAAGGTTTTACTGGCTGTAAAATCCAGGAAAAGAGGATGAAAACCGCTACCAGACCTTTCTTGCTAGTTAGAATACCCAAGAAAATGTGTTAAAATCCTCACTATTCTGGTTATAAAGATGATTGATTATAGCTTTCTGAATAAAGATACGTATACTATCAAATGTCAGGGGTGGATCTAGGGGTAAGCTTGAAGCCCTTCTAGGGGGGTCTGAGGCCCCCATTGAAAATTTTGAGATACCAGCACTTGAAGCCATTTCCTGCATTTTGAGTCATGAAATTGTTTTGCGAGCAAAATTTTTTGTGGGCACTTAAAAATTTTGAGGGTCTTCCAGAAGACCTTAAAGAACCCATAGATCCGCGCCTGAATGTTCCTCTGAGCGTGCGAGTCTTAGAAATACTTGATGTATATGCGTACAAGGCATATGACATGCTCGAATATAAGGCCCACATTATCACCAGTCCTTGTATACATGAGTGTTTCATTGCATCCAAGTTGAAGTGGCGACAGTTCACAGACAGGATCAAATGACGATTGTGTTCGTTAAAAAACCATTGAATGGGCATTGAAGCGGCGGATACCGACTGTAATCGTCGTATCGTGCATAAATACACTCTAAAATCAGCCTTAGTGGCTTAATTCACCCAGGACCTGGTAAACTTTCGTGTTCCTGATAGTCGGTATATAGAACGTGACTGCGGCCACACTCAGCGTCGTGGTAGACACAGAGCCTACCGGGTCGGTACTGCCAGGAAGTTGAACATTCAGTAATTCGAGAATGACGCTCGATTATTTGCTTCCGTTGATTCTGTCTATTTCCCCAGATAAGAAAGGATATTGGCCGAGTAAATAGAACCGTCAACGGAGTCTGTCAAAATACCCTTCGGTATTTTTTTTGGTCAGTCTAGAGGGAGGATGTATGGTATTGCGCCGCTGTGCAGTGATGGTAAATATGACCTTTCACGTGAACGCAATCAGCAATATGATGGCATCAGCAATACTGCAGCAAAGGTATTGAAGGCCTGGCATTAGTTAAAATTACTAATTTAACCCCAACCCAGTAATTCAGTGCTTGCTGACTGAGTTTTAGGTGAATATACGACGACTCCTCGAAAATCTGTCCGATTTTTTTATGGAAAATTGACAGCTAACGATGTTTAAACAATCATTCTAAGCCAGCTTTACCAGTTTCTCGATATTAACAGACTAATAGCTCCTCTCGTTACAAACTATCAAATACTGTTTATTCGATTTTTACGATTTTAAGCACGAGACTTGTTCAAGTTCCCCAAGGCCGCGGAGATCGATGCTCGGGATTTAAATGTAGTTTTCGAAGTTTTAAAAGTCTTTGGAAAATAGAAAAATGAACGAACAAGTGATGATACGAATACGTAAAAACCGATTTAAATCTGTTGCGCTTCGTTCTCGATGCTGATAACAGTCATCGCCTTTTTGAAAAATTCCGAAAACGCGAATAACAGCTATTGAACGATTCCGTCGGGGAGAGTCGGAGAGATCCAGATAGCCCTTCACTGTTTCGGGATTATTCGCGGGATTTAGACAAGTGCCACGCGAAGACCGGCGACTAATCAGTCGAATAGAATGTTGGAGTGGTTCTCCATCTCGCTACTGAGATTTAACTCGCCGTGTTCGTCGCCTCTTCAAAGCGCCGTGCGGCTAATTTAGACTCACTGAATCTATACACAGCTTGTTGCATCCGTAGACAGCGACTGTCAGTTGCAACTCACCCCCGAGAGTCTTCAGGACATCACGAGTGACTAGGATATACAATTAAACCCCGATGATCACTGCTCGTTTAATCCACCTCTGATGTGTTTATATCAGTATTCGTGATCTATTCAGGACTGCGGGTGTGTATGTGACCTGCACAGCGGCCGCGAGGTTCGATCAAGCGGTAAGCGCACCGACAACAAGAATATAAGTTGAAGAAAAATCCCACAATGCTGTCAGTGCCATCAGGTTTGAATCCCTATACCGAGGCAGGATGTGAATAGCTATGAATTGGAAAAAAATTAACAAAGCGTGGATTATTTTCCATTACAGGCGAGGAAGCAATAAATGTTTTTTGAATTGATTTGTCTGAATCGCAGTCAAGCCCCACCCTACGATTGCTGCAGAATCAAATCGTCAGCGATGGTGTGTGCGACTAGTTTCGGTCAGTCAAGAGCGCGTAGGTCGACGTGATCCGCGATTCTGGTTGTCACGTGGTAACTAAAAATGGCATCAAACAACGCTAAGATAGAAAGTTTCGGGTCCCTGGCGATAATAAGGGAAATGCCGGTTTTTAAATACTCAGAACGAAAATAACAAATCGCGTTGGTTTCTTCTGCAATTTGTATCCCTACCGACCGGTTCCATTCCATCATTGATACGAGGCTATTTACTAGTCGAGATTAGAAGGCTGGTCGCAGCAACAATACAAATGGACGTATAAATACAATGAAACTAATTTCAAAACATTATATCTCATCTCATTACTAATATGGGGTTCGAATCCCTGCATCTCAGGAAAAAGATCGCGTCTCTGTTGCGACTGGGAGAGACGGTCGCGCAGAACGCGAATTTGCGACTGGTGTAGTTGGCAGTCGCTTAACCCAATGCATCCGTGACACCGCGTCGCAAGGTCGCGAGTAGGTGAACGGTAAGCCGGCGAAGGGGTGAACTACGCTCGCCCTTACGATATAGTAACGGTGAATAATATTCATCGACAAAGGTTTTATTTTGATTTTAAGTAATAAAAACGTTTCATTGTTATGTCAAATGACTTCCGACTTAATGCATGTATAGAATTTAGTTGAACTAAAGCAGTTTCACTAGATCGGGAAATACAGCAAACTACACAGCGAGCACCAAAAAGCACAATATGACAATATGGAGAACACTGTGGCATAAGGTTATTTTACAGGAATCACCGGCAATATTTTGAGAGTAAAACATAATGTATGACAATATAAAATCTAAGGTCTCAGTTAAAGGAGAAAAAGTCCATTGACAGCTTCGTGGGCTTGCGACAAGGAGAAAATTTGTCATATATGTTAATGGCCTAGAGTCAACTTCACATGAAAATGGTTGCCAGGGATTTTTTTCTGACTGGAAAAGGATGGTGAAGAGCATTGGTTCAATTTACTCCTCTCATCATATACAGATGACACTATACTGCTACCTGATACGCCCAAGGCCTGCAGAACAATTTAAATCGAGTTGTAGAATACTGCGATACCTGGAAATTAATCATTAACATAGCCAAAACAAAAGCTATGTTCTTGGAAAAACAACGGTCAACTAGACAACCTGTGTTGCTAATCAGAGGGTCTACAATATCATATCATATATCATCATCTTAATTTTGCTTTACAATTTCAGTTACATATAATGTAAAATCATTATTACTGGTAATACACTGATATACATGAATACATATTTCAATATAAGTGAATAGATAAGTGAATAAATGAATAAATAAATAAGTGGATTTATTTCACATTACATGAAAATATAATAGAAATAGAGATGAGGGAACAGTAGAGAGCCGAAGCTTGTAAGAAACTGGCCCCTAAACCCTTCCCGAACCCAAGTTTTCACAGCCATACAACAAAATAATCACACAACACAATCACACGAAATATTCACAACATAATCTCTCATACGTATAATGCATGTTTAGATGCAAATTCTAATCCAAAATTAGAATTAAAACAGAAACGGTATTAGAGCGGCTACCAGAGCATCGAATTACGTCTGTTTCAAGCTTAGAAATACAGATTTGAAAGCGTTTAGGAGCGTTCGGACACAAACGAGAAAATGGCCGTAATTTCGAAAGAGTTTTATGACTCCTCCCTGTGCACCCATCTCCCCTGGATTCACCACTTTTTCAAGTGAAGACAAGTCTCGAAATGTATCGTCCCATTTTGGACAACATCGCTAGGACTTATCATCCATGGTCAATGAAAATAGAAGCAAGGACACGTGTTTTTGGTTGAATTGGTATACGCTATAGAAATATTCTTTATCCCATGAACACAAATTTTGCAGGAACGCGTAGCGCTTTCATCACAGCTCCATGGAAACAGCTATCAGAAACAACTGATGATTGCGTCTTTCTTCTCTCGCGGTCAGTTGCGCAAATTGTGGTAACAGCGACTTGAAGCGTTTATCGTCGTGACAACGACGTCCATCAATAAAACTAAATCCTGCATCACACAGTAATCAAAGAGAGAATTGGACCACCGTTTCAACCACCCGTCGAAATTACTGTTGTCGGTAATATTATTATTATCGGTGACCTAGACAAAGCAACTGAGCGTAAATATAGAAAATAGATGAATTTGGCCGTCAGTTTGATACGGCGCGTGTTTTATTAGGGAGGTTCCATTCACTATTATCACTGAATCGTGTGGGAGATTTTTTTTTGTAATAGCAAAATGCGTGTTGCTATGCTATCACTTTCATCCATGCATGTAGATATCAATCTACAACCCGGAACCACCCCTTCAGATATCTACCAATGTGTGAATGTGTCGGTAGAATGTCTTAGCTGGTAGATGCAGAGTCTCAGCTGAGGGATACAGAGTGCAGCTGATGAGGAACGGGGCAGTGTTAGCGTGGTCCGCATCAGTGCCAATCGCCACGCGTTTGTTCGAGACATGTTCACCACGTGGAGCCACTTTATCCGATCGTCTGCTCAATGGTTGATGAAGTGAACAGGAATCGCATCCATTATGTTTCTACTACGCTGTCTATTCTTCCGTGGATTGATTTGAATAAAAGAAGTTTTGATTCGAAATTTAATGCAAGGCTGATTATTTAACGCTCGAACGAACCGAACAAGTGGAAATGTATTCCATGATCTTCGCGCTGAAAAAAGAAGACCAGCAATCACCGTTGCTGCTGAGAGATGAAAACATTCTCATTGAACTTAATGAATTCCGCAAAATTGATATCGTTCACCTTTGATGGTATTCATAATGAAATACACATCGCCTCCCTGCAAGAGTAAAATACGCGCGGGGGATTCTTTTCGTTGTTTGGTTGGTACCTCAAATTCAAATAACGTCTTTGGGGGTAAATAGGGAATCATGGAAAGTTATAGATTATGTATCAGTGCCCAGTTTATCAGTCTTGGCTGAGGTCCAAAATTGGTGTATAAATCACAAAACTGTTTCCTAGTTTAGTTATTACAATGAGCAAAATGGCCTGGACTGACTGTTGTGTTAGATTGATTATAGAACCAACATAAGCCTAGACTAGTTCCAGCAGTGGAGGATGTGATCTAGAAATCATTTTTAGCCGTACTTTTAAGAATCAGTGGCCATTCTGGCTGTCATTGTGTCTATGATACGTGTATGAGAATGCTTTTATTTAACTTAGTCAGATCCACTATTAATCGAAGCAGTAAACGATCTTATCAATTAAGCCGTGATTAGCCCTAGTACTTAAACAAAATCCGGATGAAATTTATCTGCGCGCTCTGCAAAAAACAATGAAAGCAGACATCGTGTCTCTCTCTGCTATTGATTCATTCCCGACTTCAAAAACACACAACACAAAAACACGGCATCGAAAAGACAGTAAATAACGGCATCAATGTAATGTTGAATGACATGAGGGAAAGAAAACAGATTGACAAAAAAGTTCCCCGCGATTTTGTTCCCTTTACAACTTCAACAGTCTCTGATATTTGAGAGATAAACCGTGTAAATTAAGTTAACCGACATCTGTGGAACCGGGGTCCAAGTATAAAACGCACAACTCGTGAGTGTAAACCGTGTATAGCGATGTCACGTGAATCGATTTGATTGACTTGGAATGATATAAATTCGAAATTAAAAGGCGCCTTTTCGGGTTGGTAAATCTGTTAAGATAGAAATCGGTTCAATCGGTTTTGTAAGTTCCGGAAATATTCACTAAATCTTCAAAAATCCAATTCAGTATCAGTTTTTTGCATGTAATTGAGTACTTGGTATATATGCAACAATATAACTAAGTTCACACAACTACCGCCATGGGACTACGCATTGAACGCACCGTATATTCATTTTCCTCAGAGCAATGTAACTGAATTCAGTTTAAGTTTCAGTTTAGTTTATACACTCCACAAGTTATGATAACATTGCACAGAGCACAAAAATAACGCATAAATTACAGCATATTACAAAAATACAATGATAGTATTATTAATAATTATAATGATAATAATGACAATTATGATAATAATAAAAAAATAATAATAATAGTGATAATAATAATATAATATTAATAACAATGATAATAATTATAATTGAATTATGATGCAAATGATGATGAAAATGAAGCGGAATTGTAGTATCGAAATCCGATATTCATACACTATATTAAGTAAATAATTTGATACCTTTTTGATGAATATCGCTAGATTGAGCAAAGTTTTACCACTTGAACAGAAAAGGTTATGTAGGGTATTTTAATTGGGATGCCGCCAGTAGCAACTAGGTATAAATTTGCTTCGCAGGCTTTGAAAAAGGGACATAATAATAGAAAATGGAATTCGTCTCCAGTTGCTGCCAAATTACATTCCTGACAAATTCTATGGTTTTGCTCAATCTGGCGATATCTACCGACTTCAATAGGTAACTTATGGTTCGAGCATCTGAATCGACACAAGGCTAGGCGGAGACTAGGGGGTAGTTTGGTCAGGTACTCTTCAAATTTAAAACGATTTTTAAATCGCCTGTAGGTTGAGGAAATTGGTGATTCGTTGACCTTGGAGTGCCAGCCTTGTGCCTACTGATCCATGAGTCTCTGTTTCAAAATACTATAAAGATAATTAGCACTAAGTACAGTGTTTCCCAAACGTGGTCGAGGCCATTTTTTACAAGAAAATTTTTGACATTAAGAATCCAAGCGTTACTCCGACCACCGTGGTGCGTTTGATAAATATATTTGTACATAAAAGAAGAAAAATGTTCAGTCGGTGAAATCAATTTTGTCCAAAATGTAACGATTCTCATTTTAACAAAAATCTCTAAAGGATAGCACCCAAGCTTAGCGTAAATAAATACACTAGACGTGGACCTTTTCAATCAGAGTAGATATTTAAAGAATTGTATCTAACACGCTCGAGTACCTGTGTGTTCTCATCTCTCCAAATGTCAAGGCCAAACAGCAATATTGTTAATACCTTACTGTCATAAAGTCTCAAGGTCAGATCTAGGTCTAATGAATGTTCACTTGACTTATTTGATACAAAAAATACCGCTTTCATAGCTTGTTCCGAAAGAGTTTACGACATTGTGTGAACGATCCAGTGTATGAAAAGAGAACACCAGGTACTTGAACATATCAACTATTTCTAATTTGTGCCTATTAATGCAAAATTCTGGTAGGATTCTTAATCTTCTTTTCGAGAGGATGATGACATTTGTCTTGTCATCTTTAATTGAAAGTTTCCATTCTTGGCAATATTCACAGAGATTACCTATTAGTTTTTTGGAGTCCCTCGAGCGAATCACTTAATAAAACCGTTTCATCTGCATGCATGAGAATTAAAAGTTTGAACCAAGGCACATTGTTAGGTCCGAAAAAAATCTAAAGTTGGACTATTTCGTTCTAAAGATAGCTTTCCAGGTCGTTTAAAAAGATAGAAAACAAAGGAGATAGCTTTTCACCTTGTCTTACCCCTAAATAGCTATCGAAAAAATCTGACATTTCATTATCAGAAATATTGTATATCGGTAATTCTTTCGTTGATAATGCTAGCGAATAGCTTGCCAATATTGCTTAAAGGGTGACTTCCCTATAATTATCGGGGTCCTTTTTGCTACCTTTTTGTTTAAAGAAAGGGACAATGATGCCTTTTAGCCATGACTCTGGAATAGTGCCTGTATCGAGAGCATAATTAAAAAGGTTTACTAATAAAGGAAGAAGTGATTCTTCGGCCTTTTTGAGGAACTCATTCGGTATTCCATCGATACCGCAAGCCTTGAAATTTGTTTGCTTTTTGATACATTTTGAGATTTCTTCCCTAGAGAACGTTTGATTCAAATGACCGTGGTCAAAGTTACTACCAATAAATCCTCAAAGTTATTTAATATAGGTTCGTTTCCATTTAAAGCTGGGCGTTCATTCATGGATTTGAAATGGTACATCAATACATCTTGGTACAATTTGATACATCAATAGCCCATATTGATCCATATACCTAGTTGGCCAACTATTTATTGACGCCTAGTTGGCGACAGTATTTTTGAATCGGTAGACTCATCTCGACGATACATCGAATGCTTCATAGTGAGAGCATTTATCTAAATCGGCAAGGCAGAAAACCCGTTATCACTGTTTTTTGCGGCTACATCTAGTGTATTTCATTTCACGTTTTATTTAGTGTAGTATTCCAACGCCGTATGCCAGATGAATTAATCGTAAGTGTATTCATAATTCGTCTGTTTCTCTTTTCCTCAGAAACACATGCGTTCGATTCCGAATGCGATAAAGCGATTTTGGTAACAAACCACTTTGGAAAGTTGCTCACATTGTATTTGATTCGAAACGATATGATACCTCCGTTTGTTTTCACCTTCGATTGTGAAAGGTTCCTTTACATTTGAGATTTGTCTTTTGAATATATAAATTGAACTAATTCGACGAAAATTCCACCAAATCAATAAGATATAGAATTCTATGAAGAATTACAGGAATCGAAAAGAATCTCTACAAAACAATCAGAGATGTAAATTCTATGAAATATAGTGAAGACCTTTGACATATTGAAATCTGTTCACGGAATTGGAGTTTTCTACTTCATGGCCAAGTTGTCGCATTGCGGTTTGACGGCTGGGACTATCGTTGCACTTGTTTCGACGAAGCAGATTCCATAGTTTTTTTATGGCCGCCGTCAATGACAGCCAGTCGAGGAGATGGTACTCAATTCTGCGAAGTAGAGTGTACGATTTTTATTTCTCCGGATAGAAAATGGCAACGTTAAAATGTCAACGCGCTGGATAAACGATTAATTCTACGCAGAAATTCAGCTTCCTGATACCAACTCCCAGGCACACAACTACGATACAGCCGTGATGGCTGACTCGTCGCGAGTTGACGTCATGTCCCGCCGCCTGGTGATACGCGACTATATATCGCGACGAATAGAAAAGATGCAGCTTCATAACAGAATATGAGAGCAGACGAGAGAGAGGGAGAGCGCGCGGTGCGACCAGAAATGAACAATACCCATCGCGCTATGATCGTCAATAAACCAATGAATGAAAAAGCTTTTGCGCCGCGCATAGAATTGGAATTTAGTTTCAATGTATCGCATTAGAATGAACAAAAGCGTATAAGAACGCGTCGACGAGTCATGGAATTCCAGTTGTTAGGTCGGTCCTCAACGAGTCAACGTGACGGCTTGGTCTAGGTATATACATCATCGAAAACTTAAGGATTATTTATACATAATCTAGTAGGCAAAGTACGATTGAATTTCTAACTGGGTCTGGATTACATATATCTCTTGTTTGTGTTGTTTTAGAAGTTTCACTCGGTGGAACATTTACGGATTAAGACTGAGTTTCGACTGGTCACCCGAATACTTGCGGAATACTCGTACAATATAATATACCTTGTATATCCATATGTAGAAATATTCAACTACTCCGAAAACATGACTACAAACACGGGGCAACCTGATAGATTCTTTGGGAATACCCACGCCATTTTAGGTAAGTAGCTCAAATTATCATCACTCAGAAAGCATAGTAATTGGTCCGTTAAGTTTGACTCTATATACGAGTGTAATTAGTTCATTTGCAATTAGTTAAAACTATAGAGTCAAACCTGGGCCCACCCTGTCATTGGAACTGTTGAAGTGCGATAGAATGCAATGTATGTGTATTGTTTCATATTCAGGTATAACCATTAGTTCAGTTATAATAATGCCCATTCAGCATCAGTAATTGTGTAAGGTTGATGTTTACTAGATTGATCTATACCACCGCGCCGAGTTCCCATCACCTGCCAGAGGCGATTGTTTGTTAACTATTTTGTCAACAACGACAAATTGATTTGTTCCTCGACAAACATGAAATTTTAGGGCGTCTTCGACATCATCACGCTTTAAAGCGTACATACATATAAATTGCTACCGGAATAAAATTTGCTGGCTAAATGTACAAAGCTTGTATACATGCATAGGCTTATGCGCATGAATTAGAATTATGGACCCAAATCTAACCAAATTCATCGTCCTAACATAACGTTCACTTGGGTTTTACTTGGCACTACAATATAGGGCAATATGGGGGAGGGGGAATTGGACTCGTAGTTATGAAAGCGTTACCAACCCCATAAACAGAATATTTTGAGAAATGCATATTAAATTGATCGCTGTGAATCATTTATGGCGGTGTAAAGTTCGTCAGGTCAAATCGAGTCACACACATAGACACCAGACACCAGTTCCGGCTGCTTCATTGCGCAATGTCATCTCAATGGTCACGTAACGAAAGCAAAGAGAACTCACGAAAGTGGCGACCAAATGAGCAGTTTCTCATTCAGTACGCCCTCATAATCTGTACATCAAAACCAAATGATTTTACAAAAAATGATGCCCATTGTTTCAAACGCAGAGTGCGTCTAATCATCGTCGTATTGCAGGAATATTATTAAATCAGTCATCACGTTGTTGTCATGTATTATAGCATAGCGTGCGTCGTTCGTGGTTGTTTGAAACTAGTAAAATGACTCATTTTCCTCTTTCTCCGGGGCGAATTAGAAAAGTAAAAAAAACATTACATGAAAAAACGCGCAACAATGCTTTTGTGATTCACGTGGTATACGGTTCTCAAAGCCCGGTCGGCTCTGTGAGTCGACGATTCTTTATGCGGCGAGTTTTTCTCGTATGGAGATAATGGGCATCGAATGCGTGCACGAATATCTAGGTGAATGCGATACGTTTAATTAAAACATCGTTCAATGGAAAACATATTCGTATTTACGAGCTTGAAATTACAGCAGGCGGCGCAATCAAGATGACAATAGATAATTGCGGATGATTAATCAAACAAAGACTGTTATTATGACGACGATACAATCTCCTATAGGCGTCTATGTGAATTCAACGAGTAATGATCTTTACCCCCATATGAATGTATAGGAAGAAATATACGCGCGCGCTCCCATTGAAGGATTCGAATCCGGGTCTCATTCAAATATCCATCCGATCTCCTCTGGACTAGAACTAGTTGACCCGTTAGTGACTAGTTTCATCCCGATAAGCTCAACGCTCACTCGTATCATACGTTGGGTCCTAATTTGTGTAAGATTTTGTCCTTTGGCGAGGTAGATTTTCATAAATCAGAACCACTGACATTGATACCAATAACCTTTTAACATTGCATGCCGCGTTGTGTAAATTTTGAGGTATATAGTCTATGTGTGTGATCGAATTCGATCGGTTTTGGAGTAACAAGTATACGCTGTATTAAATACTCTTTTCTTACATCTGTTGCCATCGTCGTCTTTGATAAAATCGCGGCATAATATAAAAACATGTTGCAATCGTTTGAGCTATGAACTTAGATTTATACGCATCATCGAACTATACCCGCGAGCACTCGAAATAAACAAGCTTTATCGGAAAACGAGTAATCCATTTCACCTCATATCTGTAATTGGCTTTCGTTTAAACTGCGACGAATTTACTTTTTTTTCATTTTCGTCGACTTCACTGGAGATGTCGCGAGGTTTGAAGAACACAATCCATTAGGCGCGCAGTCGAATGAAGTGCATTTTTCGATGTACAAACATATATATTTTCCCTATAAAGGTATATCCGCAATATATAGGCTATATTAGTACGAGCAGTAAATATGGTGGTGTGTTTTGTTTAGCCCGCCGGTTACATGGGATATCGGTTTCAACGATACTTTGACGACATGACTAGATGAGAACTGCGCGTACAGTTGTCGCTGTATACGGAAGTATCAAGACTGCTAATTACAAGAGTTAATTGACCCCTAAAGCGTTAGCTTTTTCTAACAGCCATCGGTGGACAGTATCGTATAGAATAACCACGCTGAGACGTGGAAAATAGTTAACAAGAATAAAACTACATAGAAATTTTAAAAGTTTAGAAATGATTAAAAATTTAAAATGTAAAAATCTATTCATCAAAATTTAAGCCAAAACGTCAAAAAAGTGGTGTCAATAAACTCTTATTAGGGATATTGCTTTCATCATATTTTGCAGGGATTTGTGTGTACCAAGCGTGGACTATATACAGTCCATACTATCGGAAATTTAGTTTTCATTGTTACATAATGTGACACGCTGTAGCGGTATCACATCCGATAATGTCACGTTTAGTTATTCGTATAGAAACCGTATTGTTATTCTCAGTTTGAATTTGAATTCAACAATTCTCATTTTCGTCAACAAAACCGGTACTGCCTGCGATTAAAATCGAAGTCAGATAACACCGCTGTCTCCACCCTCAAATATTAAAAAACCGAATACAATATTAACCACACGTTAAAACGGTTATCTCGATTATATTTTATAATTGCGTAGTTGAGCGCCTGAGGTTAACAAGCTTGTGAAATGTAGTAAATCATTTTGGTATTAGCATAATTGACTATTTCTATATTTGAATCTAATTTCCAACTGACGCTATGGGGTAGTCTAATTTAGTCTTAGACGTGTTGCGTGAATGGCAAGTAACCAGAGAGAGAAGCGAGTTCAATTCAATCTCTATCATAAGGACCCGGTCCTATGGTGTTCCGAGTTAGTACAATTCAAATAGTCTACCTCTAAGTAATCATGTTATCAAATACTAATCATTGGACGTAAGCCACGTGGAAACATGTTTAACATTTTGACCGGGTTATACACATAATGGACATGTCACCCAATTTTGCTGCTGCTGCTGTTGTCGTCCGAAGCGGAAACGGTGACCACCTGTCGTCCATCCAATCATCTTCACTAACAACAACAGCGCAGCCGCGGATGTGGTGCCAGACGGAATGATGATTAAACCTCCCCGCGGGAAGGTCGCTAATAATAGTCTTTCAGAGGCTGATGGCATCAAAAATTAACCGCTTGCTTAGCGACACGTTGTCTTAACGCCGTCTGTCACTGTGTGCGTGAAGAGGGTGGTTCGGTTTATCCGCTTTGAAACGCGTGATGATCCATTCAGAGAACGCAATCACAGCGAGAACCTGAGAGATGCATCGATGCATCTACACATCTCCCCAACGGTAATCACTACAGCACCACCACCTTCGTCCGAATTTTTGCGGCGATTCAGTAGATCAAAAATGATCAGCAAACCACCTTTGCGTCTTCAACAGAGCTTTTTAAGATAAAAAATATCCACAAGTTCTTAGCAAAGGCACTAACAACGTCCAGAGCAAAATACAATATCGAAGCTCCTGAAGAGTGACCAATCTTACTCGATAAACCACCCACGATTCAGTGAAGTTTGCTCGTTTTTCCTCCATTGTCAACTCGATGTTATAATTATTCACATCCCTAAAACCGAATAAGGCCCAGTTCGCTGTGTATCGACTATTCAGAAAAATGATTGGCTTCATTTCAGAGCAATATTGTAGCGAGCAATCAGCATTAAAACTCTTCTACATCCTATCACCAAGTGGTGCCTCTTACCTCCCTAATTTAAAAACCCGGCACCATATGTTACTATTTGGTGGCTATTCGAGTGGACAATAACGATATTTCGGACAGTTCACGTGGTCCATACGGTCAGCATAAAGCTATTTGTACAGAGCGCCGACTGAGTGAGCCTATAGCACCCATCGGGGAACTAATAACTACCCTTGGATACGGAAGAAGATTTGGCCAATAAGTTCGAGAAAGCTGTCGAAACCTAAAAACGCCTTTATTCATGCATTGAAATGCCGAACACTTTGGTCTTATGTTCAGGAATTTCAAGTGGAACAATCAAATAATGATTAAGGCTATTACAATGTATTTCTAACGCGTAGCTTCAGGGATAAAGCTTAACGGGTGCTGAATGAATGCTACAGCGAATTCCAACCCGAATTATGCCCCTTTATAAAATCAAACATTCTTTGAGCGCAACAGTTTGGCGGCTTTGACCCGGACCGATGTTATCTCCCGCTGAAGACACAATAATATCACCAGATCTTGACGTTCCTTCCGTCGGATATAGACATTGTTCTATTAAGCCCCTATTGAGAACTGATTTCCGAGTTTTAAAAAATTCGATTAGTGATGAAAAGCCTGATTTACAGTAATTACAAACTAGCATTCGGAGGTTTTTTTGTAACCACAATTTAGTAATCTCTTCTCGAATCTTCTTGGTCGAAAAGGTCACGACTTGAATCTCTGTTATGTAGATTGCATTCAGAACGCGCACAGGATGGGGGTCGACATTATGTTCGTTGAAAAGAACACAATGCAATTATCAAGATTGCCCAAAATCAAATACCGAACTGTCGTCAAAATGGCAATCATTGAGAGTAAATTTTAGATATATCGAACTATCGAAATTTTGATATATATTCAAATGACAATGAATAACAATAACTATTCGAAAAATGTTAAAACATCACAAAATCTCCGCGTGTGGTTTCTGTGTACGTAGCATGCACTTTCTCTTGATCACGAGATTTCACTCATCATTTTGACAATGAAAATACTGAGTGCGGTGGATACTAAATTCCAATTTGATTTCATATTTGCACGCGCGTTTAAGATGTATTCAGGTTCGGGTCGTCTACTGTTTGTAGAACTAAAACGGGTGCGAATACACGGGAGACGATTTCGTTATTCACGCGGTCGGAAACAAAGCAGAAGAAACACGTCTACAAGAAAATAGCCTCCTTCAAAGATAATATGTACACGTTACAATTATATACCGAATTAACGTAAGCAAATACTGGACACTTGAGTTCGTGTGAAACTACGACAATCGTCACTTGATATATTTACACAGCACGACGCGTAATAAGGCTTCACGCTCTTAGACAAACAAATATATTCGAATATGAAGCCACAGTGTCTCACATACAGTGTAATTATCGGTTTACAATAGATTCACTGTTCTTTGGCCGATTAATGTTTATTTACGGGAGAAGCAATTGTAGAATTTGGACCTATTTCGTAATTATTAAAGTTTGATTCAATTGTCGTACACGGTATACAGACGATATGCGTTGTTGAAACGGGCGCCGGAATTTTAAGCAAACGTTCACTAGTCTTCTTCTGGTTCGTGTCGCGCGAACAAAGCCTCCGCTCGACTTTTTACGACGAAAAATACATAGCTTTGTTCCTAACACGTCTTCGTATATGTTGATTATAAATCCTTTATATTTGTTCATGTATACACGAAGCGGCTGAAAAAATGTCGATCTCAAGTTTACTCGACAACCGCTGAGTAAGAGACAAAGCGGACATTGTTCACCTACATAGGCAGAGTCATACCTATAGACAGTATCGTCGTGGGTATCGAAGGTATTCATAATTCAGTAATTACAGGGTTCGCGACCCGCATTTAACACCTGAAATATTCGCAAACAAAGAATTCTAACCAACCCCGCTCAAACTGCGATTGAAAACTATAGGCTTATTTGCCACAAACACTACGTATGTCCAATACGGAACGTTTTGATTAGCAAGATAAATAACAAATTCACTAATTTCCCAATTGTTCGCTATTATTGAGTTTTGTTTGAATCAAACTCGAGAATGTTTTCCTATTACATGTGCCGGTTGAATTCCATCCTCTATATTGCTCCCGCTGGCGTCATTTAAACCGCAAGGAAAACATTTAGGATTTAGCACACTGCGGGCCTACGAGCTATAATATACACGCCTACGGCTGGGATTTGGGCAGCAGTGTGGGCCAACGGGTATTAATAGAAACTGAATAATATCATTAATTCTTCCGATTATTCATTTTGATTAAACCAAACAAAGCCCTTTCAATAAGAGCCCGGTAATCATCTTTAAGGACTGAAATATCTGTAAATTAGTAGATCGAACGGGCACGAAGAGGTTTTCTACCAATTTCCGGTTGAACAGACGTTGTGTCGAGAGAGTTGGGACCACGACGTAAATTGAACCCGCAGGGCGAGTCAAAAGAAAACGTCCCAGACACCTCCCCATGGAATAAATAATATATTCACGCAAGCTTTGTTCTGTCAGACTCGTCTTCACTTTCGACGGCGGGGTACCAGATATACGGCGCTAATTCACTCTCGTGTATATTGACGATAGATCACGTCGTAAACCCGGCCGACGACTCCTTGGGCGCTAACTGACTCCGGCAACCAGTCCAACGACTGAATTCGAATTGTGAATCAATTTGACTCTCATGGGACGATTAAAACAATGAAAATCTGCCGTTCGTGACTAATGTGACTTACACACACACGATATCTCCTAGCGTAGTAACTCGTCCAGTATATAAATATATATAAAAGCTAATGTTTAGATCAAAAACAGCGGCAGGCTCTCATCCCTCCGCTCACCTGACACACAGGTCGTGGATCCCGCATTCTTCGGTATCCTTTGGCTCTATAGTATTATCATTGGTAATCTTGTATCAATTGTTACTTCAATATTTGCGACATCGTAAGCATCCTCAGGCGCTGTCCGCGCACTGCACTAGTCTTTGAGAGGTGTACCGACCGACCACCATTATACCACGGAATCAACAGTACCGTCGATCATTAGTCCTGATGTAAATCCGATAAATGTCTGATTGTCGCCATTGCACTTACACATACGTACATAGTAGAGCAAACCTAGTCACAGCATCATGGATTCGCAGTCAACTCTCCTCCAGCACCAAATGAACATTGAAATTCAGTTTTGTTTCTGGTAAAGATATCCAGGTTTGAAAACAGACTGACGTCTATATTGCTCAATCGATCTTCGGTTCGCTTGATCGGAAAAAACCATTTATTTCAGATTCGGATTTCCCAACATCAAAACAATGCCTAGATTTCTAGCTATAATATGGTTAATTGCCATCAGTAACTGGTAGTGGAAATCAATTCATATTGATTTCCATTGCACAGTTTTTTTTTTTGATCTAGTTGAAACATCGTTGGCACAGATCCATTACTGCTGCACCTTGGAAACCTGCAGGTACTTCAAGAGTTTGAAGCGATATTTACTATTTCCAGGAAATTACCTCGGAGCAAACGACAACGTCACAGCGCGTACCTCGATAAGGATGTACAATTCGACGCTTTACTTTGAACAGCCCCCTCATATGACAACTTGCCAACACCATTAGGCAAAATATCGGTTCAATTTCGGAGAAAGTTTAAGACACACTAGTAGGATACGACGGTCAGAATATTGCAAAAACACGAATTAGAATCCTTGGAAAATGGGGGTATTTTAGTGCTGTACCCTGGGTATTCGATGAATTGGTGCACCGGCTCACCAAACAAACATCACCACGATTCATGTTTGGATTTACGATGTTATTTCTTATTTATTAAGTTAGCTCGTATAGGAACGAAGGGGGGGTTAGAATTTGAAATCGCAGTACAAAATACAAATATTTTAAGTCGAACTTGAAACATTAATTGAAGAATTTTGGGTTCAAATTAAAATAAGCTTTATCGTTGATGAAATATTTTCCCGGTAAAAAAAATTAAGACCGATAATCTGATGTGTCTGGGAGCAACCTGCTGTCGCCATATCAGATACAGTACTGTTCTGTATGGGTGTGATGACGTACAAAAGGAGAATACTCTCAAACCCGATGTAACAGTCCTGACGACACTTGTGCTTCCTTTTATTCGTGTCTTGTGTTCGATCGATCTCTCTGACTCAGTCCGTGTTCGGTCTCTTCTACTTTTTACCATCGTAAATAGCAAACAGTGTCAGTAATATAGAACCGATTTGACGGTTGTGGCTGCGGCTTCTGGACATCGACAATATTATCGACTTCGGTGATCAGAGTGATTGTTGATTTTGACTGGAACTGCGGCTGTTGCTAGTTTTCCCTGGGGCCGCGTAGCCATTAACTGGTTTACATCGACGGACGGATAATTCAGCTGACTCATCCCCACATCTTTCTGCCTCCTTCCCTCCCTCTCTCAACACCAATTTACAAGTAAACCCCGCTTCTTCGGACCCTTATGTTTGGATAAATTGGACTCGGGTCCCAAGGGCATATTGGTCTTACACAATGATAATCATTTCTCCAACGCAATGATCTCGGCTCTTTCTCTCATGGTCAGATTATGTTTTGCGTCACGCAACGTTTTTTTTCATCAATTCTCATAATTATCATTCGAACTAACAACCGCATTAAGCGCACCCAGACACAGCGATAGCAGCAACATTAATCTACTTCATGTTCGATGTTTCCTGTTTCTCTGGTATTGTTTGCTCCTGTGGCAATCGAGGATCCGCTAGGTGGTACTAGTGTAAAGATATTCGTATTCGTATTCGTATTGTCGTATTCGTACTTCCAAATATGTATATTAGCAATCCTACATGGCAATCTAGGATCCACTAGGTGGAACTAGTGTAAAGATGGACTTCCACGTACACAAACTATAGCATGATGCTAGCGTGGAGACTACAGGCTCTATTCTTAATCTGTTATCAAAAAGAAAAGAACCCACTATCGGAACGATCTACTCTAGAATAAAGAGTAGTGACCACCGATGACTAACCGGACGTTATAATACTTGTTGACACCAAACGACTGATCTCACGTCGGTTACATTATACATACATACATGTATGATCAGTGAATAATAACAAGACCTTGGCAACTCTTGTTGACCCCATAATCACAGCGTGTAGTCCGGCTAATTAAGCAAATTCAATCGATTTCCATTTAGGATGGCAGTTTCGTGACCATCATTGACCGAGCGAGGCATCATTTCAGCGAAAATCCCAATTAAAATCGCCTCAACTATTGTGCACGAGCATGCTTGAAACTCTTTCTTCAGTTGAATTGAATTTCATAGAATAATAGACCGAGAATAAATTGAAATGTGTAGCACGTGTTGAAACAATTTAACAGTTTAATCAAAGGTTCTGAGTGTATATCCTGTGACCATGGGCTCTCAATCGTTTTATCGTAGAGCCCATGCTGTGCCATATAGTTTTATACATCCAGTGTGTATGTATACCATACAAACCCGTAACCGCACCTGCACGAACAGCTTTGATCAGAAATCGGAATCATATAAGTCAGGTTTTGGATATAGACACATTGGACATTGCTTCCCTCTTTCGGTCCAGCCTGAACCAGCGGCAAGTGACCGTTTAATGGGTTTTATGTTTTTGTTGCGTAAACATTTTCAAAGATGATAAACCGATTCGAGAATAAACGCGTACATATTCATCATCGAGCTGTTTAGATTATACTAGATATTTTTATAGCCATGGAATTCCATTAGCAACTTTTGGTGACACGGCTACACAGTGTAGGAACACTAAGCACTTGTATATATGTATATGTATAGCATATCGAAAATTAGAAGAAAAAAAAAACAGCAGCGCATGCATAATAAATATAAATGTGAAAGGATAATTATCGGATGTCATCGAAATTATAGAATTCGGGACAAGAGGTATTTATTTACCATTACAGTTGACATGTTAATTACAGGGAGGAGATGCGTGCTGTACGGGTTGACTAGTTGGGTGCTTAGCTGTTACTTCATGAGCATTTTTTTCACATTTTTTGTGTATACAAATAAAATTCAACATCAATCGAACAGTCTATGAAAGACACAACAGCGACAGTTTCTCGTACGTAGCTCCATTCATCACGGAAAACTCTTTGATGTTCGTTTGATCTCGAACAAAGCGTTTTTTCGTTATTCATTTCCAACAAAGTTATATGACTAGCGTCGAATAAAGGGAATAGATACGTGTTCACAATGTCAGTACCTAGATTAGAACAAAGGATAGGTTTGTGAGAGTCCCGGGGTCAGTCTTATAACTTGTCAACGTTATTCATCGGACAGATACCATACTGTACATGTATATGGTTAGGTTTAACAAAGAACGTAAAAAACACACCTCAACTGACCCTGGTTTAGCGACACTCATATTTCATATTCCGAGTTTTACTCCTGTAATTTCTGTAGTTATTTCATTTTTTATCTTCTATTCGTCTCATCTGCGCCGTAAACTAACTACGTATTTACATGTTACCAAAAACTCAGCCTGTTCACGGTGACCATGGACACTAAAGGGGCCTCGTAAAGCGGGCTGTAAACCAGCGGGAGGTCAGATGAATTATATCCATCCCAGACGACGTCCATCCATCATTATTAGCACATATGAATATAATAATATGTATGATATTATATTCCACGCGTATATCAGAAAGTTATCAACGCGATACGACTCCCCGCCGACCCATACGATAATTCCCACGCGCCATGTCGATGAGAGGCGCATTTAAACCTAATCGATCAAAGCCCGTTCTCATCTCTCCCCATCCTCTCTCGCCGGTTTATTTCAACATCAGCAGCAGTATCGAGACGCGCGCTTTCTATCTATCAACAGGCGTCCGGCGATCGTGAATAAAACTACATTAAACACGATAATCGCTTTCAAGGTTTTTCGGATGTAACGTCATGTGTGTCGTGTGTGTGTGGAACTATACGTATATGTAACGACACTTAATGCACATCTGCGTTCTCAAATTCTCAAATTCGGGTGTCTCTAATATCATTTGATAGTATTTTTCTTAAGTGACGAACGCAACATAAAACAGGGTTATCAGGCATAGTTCTGCAGATCTACTGGTGAATGCCCACGCTTTTTTCTTCAACTTTGTAGCCATCTACTAATTACGCAGATATCAATTTAAATTCCCTTAGAATAATCGATACTTAATCACCAGGACCCAGTTCCACAGTTGTGAGTTAAGATTTGACTCTGAGTTAACTCATTGAAAATGAACTAATTTTAACTCAGATTTAACTCTAACTCACAACTGTGGAACTGGATCCAGTCTTCCTTTAATTGAAAATGGACTTCAAACACCGAGCATTCAACATTGTTTACCAGCACACTTTCAGAAACTGATTCTCCATAATACTAGAGCTGTTGCAAGTTGCGGAGAAATACCTGAATAAGGGCCACTTATCTAGAGCAAGATATTTGGCACAAAGCCGCTGTTGTTCCATCTAAATCGCGACTTATGAAACAAAGAAGAAGACAATTTGTTCCAGGTGCTACTACTGACTGTGCGCTACTTAATATTCAAACTCAGTCACTGCTATCAATCTTAACAATGCGTCCCGCATTTGGAGGCTGCAGAAATTGAATTAGAAGGATTTTCAAACGATCATCGTGACAATAATTGTCAGCTTATCACAACATTCGCACGTGAACCCGGTATTAGCTAATACTCTATATGGTGCTCGCTGCTCTCCTTGCTCACAGAAAAATTAATTGGGGATGGGGTTATTGTTTGCACTCGTATTTCACTTGTGCCCTTCGTAATGCGACACTGTTTGCTTTAGTAAATTAGCGGAGCGCATTGAAGTGCGGATAACGTGACGAAGAACAATATAGCGCCATCTTTTGAATTTCATTAAGTTAAACTTAAAGTTGAAAATCTGGCGCCCGTTTCACAGAACGACTCATTAAAGTTTCATTATAGTTACAGGATATCGTATCGTTGTGACGCATTGTTTATGTTATCGAAACAGGGGAATTAAGTTTGCCAAATTCTCATCAGTTCGACAAAGAGACAACGCTATTATGAGTTCCATCCTTAAGCACAAAATTCGTAATTTGAAAAACAAAGTCAAATGAATCGTGACAGCCGCGAGTTTCAGCGGCAGTTATCTGAGATATTGGTATCACACACGTTTGTTATTACTCAATCGTCGTTTCTGGTGAGTCATTGTTTTAATGGTCATTGCACACTGAGTCTGGTCACTTGACGAGGATTAGCGGCGACATTTGTAAGTATCGATAACGCGCGCTTTAAGGTATATCGATTCCCGGATGATGTAGACTGATGTATCAACGCGCCACACACTTGAATTGAAAACTACTGTAGTGACTGACTTTATTTTCTGATTTGTCGTTGGTTTCCGTCTGAACACGAGTTCTATTATGCATATCGTAGACATGAATTTGCTCTTGCCTTGAACTAGGACTCAAAACAATGTTTTCGTTTTCGTGTCCGAAAAGGAGAGTCGAGTTCTAAATTAAATGAATCCGACATAAGAATGATTGGAAAAGCTAATCTTGGAATAGTAGTGGAAAGAAATAGAGAAATGAGAAACTAAGAAATACACTTGAAATAGACTTTTATGAAAATTCAAGAGTTCCAGCCAGTCTTTAACTAGTCTTTGTACGTATCTCCCAGTCGAGTTTGTGCCGACCGTATAAACTACGCATCACCGGACCACAGATGGCTTTACCAGAGCATTCAAACTGAATTCTAAAATCTCCATCGAAATCGCCGTTGTAATTATCTAATGGAAATATTCATCAAATAGATGTATTAATTGCGGATTGATTTGATTGAGTTCACAACATCCAAACGGGTTCACAACACACAGCGATATAAAAGGTCATTCAATGAGTTACCGCTAGTTGCACTTAGTCGATGCGGCATCATCTAATATTTACTTTAGTTTTGGTGCGTGTGTGATGTCGCCCAAGAACCACTCTCGTATTCCGCACACACCTACAGATGATATTGACTCATTTATATCTTGCTGCTGTGACAGGGTTAAATATTAATAGCAGCCGATAAGTTTCGCTTTTGTCGGACATCACGAATTATATTGACATCAGCAACTGAGACGAGAGTCAATATCACACAACACCGGCATCAAAACGAACCGCCAAAGTCATCATTGACTTTCTCCAAGTCATTTATTTATTCCTTTTTTTCGGGTGTTTCAGGTTTTCCCCACCCCATGATTATTTATAAAATTCTCCCATAAAAATCTCAAAGTTTCAAAGATACAACGTTTTGGACTCTTGCTATAGAGACTTCACTAGCTGTGAAGCTTCGCTAGCTTCTCGTGATATCGTTGGGTCATCTGGTTTATGTGCTCACGTCCAATATGGCTTAAATTTCTGAAGTATCTTGAAAATTCATTCGACTAAGGTCTGAGGATATTACAAACATTAAAAGAAAGCTGCATTAGGTTTTCAGTGTTATCCGAGAACCCCCGAATACGAAAGGCTTCTAGCCTAGAGTCCTGGGATTGTATTGACTCAACACTGATACTTGAAGTCACTTACGTCGAGTCGATTGTTGATAAATTGATGTATTGCCAACTGGGATCAATTCTCATCGACGAACGATAACTTCAGTCGTAATATGTGACAGAATGATTTCCTTTAGCGGCTTGATACTAACTATCGACTCGTGTTCGGTTTGTGTCGAGTGCTCGAAATGTTTAAGCCATCGATTTCCCGTAAGTTAGTGAAAATGAAGTCGGTTTGTTGTCAAGAGGATGCGAAAATGAGCTCCAAAGTAGGAACGTCTCTATCCAGTCACTACAGAGTAGTAAGTAGCGTCTTTTCTCCTAGGTATCTTCCGTTTTATCCACTGATGTATTTTACCGGCAGCCATTTTGTAGCTTTTTTTTATCTTAGTTCGCAAAGACGATACAATACAACGACGAATAAGATAACTTTGAATTCAAGAAACGCTTCCTTTAATCAAAAGATAAAAGAAGGTGGATTTCTACTGATTCGTATTGAAGTGACTGAAAGTTGGCCTACAGTGCGGTCCGTCCTGAAGTCCAGATCCAGATCCATTTAGAATTGACTGCTGTTTAGAATTCCTAACCTAACCCTAAATGGTGGATGGAAGCGAACCTTGTCGTCTAGTTCTATGTTCAGCCATCACCGAATCGCGTCCCGCTAGGGCCTGCGCGGAAAACCCTGTAAGTGCTAACCGTGATTAGTAAACTATGATAAGGCGTAAACGACGGTTACTGCCGTTAGTGCGCGGTGAAGTCACGCCTATAGTCACCTAGTGACGCATATCGTATTACAGCAAGGATATAATATGCGACCCACTTGACCGGTGTTTGTTGACGCAACATTGATCGAATATCATTTAAGAATGTACAACAAACAGAAAATATCTTCGATGTCGTCATTGTAGCGGTGGTTGCGAGGAGCTCCAATCTGCTCTATCCTCTACCTCTTTCTTCTCTACTCTCTCTCCCCCTCCCCACGATGATAAATTCGTTCATCAAACTAGTACTAATTTACCTGCTATTGAAGCCAAGGTGAGACGGGTTTATTGGTATTATTGATGCAGTCACGCGAACACCGCTGCGATTAGACGATGTTTCGACGCGCTGGTGACAACGTCAAAATGATGAATATACGCAATTCAGTCCGCGAAAGTTGGAGGATAACCCGAGTCCCGAGACTAGATGACATTTATCAACGCGACGTCTTTTTTAAGACAATTATTACTCATTTAGCTGTATTCAACAATACATTGCGGTATATTATTAATAGCACCTGGCCTCCTCCCAGAATCAGCAGTAGATAGCCTCTTAGTGATTGTATAGTATCCAGTCTGGAGTGCGTGCGTTGGGCGGTGATGCTCAAAGAAATATGTTTTTAAGAAAAATCAGTTCGCAGGTGCTGCAAAAAGTCCAATATCGATCCCGGATATCTATGAATATAGACGGCTCGTATAAAGCGTGACGATTAAATTCATAATTGCTTTGGTTTTCGTCCACAGTCGCGGTACGTGGCAATAATAGGTGGCACTGGTGGTTATTCGACACCCAACAGTGAGGTAACCGAACCCTTGCAAGCGGGGATGGGTTTCCGGGGATGTTACTTACAGAGAACGAACGCATCGTTACGTATTTCAGCGTGATGACATTAACAACATATATTACATACATATCATATTCAATTGAATATCATATTCTGCGAATGCGACGAAGCCAACGTCGCAAACACAACAACAGCTTCTTATAGTGTCTGAATATACAGGTTAACCTGTCGGTGCAACTCGTTCAGACTGAAAATCCAGAGAAAATATTCGGAAAATGATAGTTTTTTATATAGACATATGCACCGACGAATGAACTACTAAGAGGCTCAAACGTGTTGTCATTCTCCACTTGTGGACATTAGTAAATCAGGCGGCAATTTAACCATTACCAGTTATTCAGTGTATAATTCATGTCCGATTTTACGCACATTAGAAGCTGTTGAGTTGTTTAGAGGTGCCAGAGTTCATCATCGACCCGGCCAATTCACTGAGATATAAATCCCCTCGATGGACCGGAAACGTCTGTTCCGATGATCCTAGATGGTCGACTGTCGCACGCTGGGGAACAATCGACCATCGAAAAATTGACCCTTTATTAAATTTCCCCAGTGTCTGGAGCAGTTGTAATGGCCGTGAACGGTACCGCAGCCTTTTGTAAGCGAAAGTGAAGATTTCGGATTTATATCGTCCATCTATTATCCCAGTCATAACGACGGCTATCGAACCTATTAACTTTCCATCTAAACGACCGGTTTCCCGTCCCAGGAGTGCCCTAAATCCTCCGCTTTGTTCGGTAAGTTTGAGCCGGGCACGTATCGCCAGTTATCGTCGGCGATTCGACTGACCAGCGTCGCGGGTATCGTCGACATTATAAAATTATGAAGACCTAATTAAAAAGTCGATGATTCAACGTGAGATTGACGGCGATCAGTGGCGATCAGTATCAGTGGCCGTTTTCACCGCGAGGATCAAACATCGCGTCGAGGGAAGAAACAGCTCTATCACGACGCGTACATAATTTAAAACGCTGAATCACGATCTGCTCGACGCAAAGTGACCCACGTGGTCCCGCGATCGATTGTCCCGATGACTGATAACTCGCTTCAGATGACCAGCTACAAGTTCCATCAAAACATGGCCACATGAAGTTCGTAAGGAATCACTTGATAGCGCGCTGAGAACATATTTCTATTCGTCAATTTTTACGCTTGAGTTCCGGTAACCAGTCCACCACTGCTTGATAGGTTCATTTACCATCCGTGGACAACGAAATGTTCTTAAACCATCGTTCATGGAGCTTCGAACATTTTTGTGACCAACACCAGAACGCACGCTGAACGCTGACTTTGTTTCTTCAGGTCCCGACTTCAAACGGAGGCGGACACACGCACACTAACCCCTAAGTGCTGTGTTTAATAAGTATTGTGTAGGAGAGTAGACTTGCTGCGAGGTCGGATATTTTATCGAGATCGAAAAAATCCGATGTAGGCGATGATTTGAATAACGACTTAAAACAACACGGTGACAAAAGGATGAAAAAAAACGTCGCGTTTTTGTGAACCCGCATCAAACTGCGATGTTTGATTAATTGTCGCGTTGTTCACAAATCAGCCCGGTAATTACTGGAGCGGCAGCCGCACGCGATACGGCTGTCTGACGCGGAAATGTCATCGGCTGCTGACACAGGTACATAGCCGTATCGTGACGCTCGCGTGATAAATTGATGCTACAGTCGATGCTCGTTTTAACGGCATGAAAACCGATAGTTTGAGCACTAGTTTCAGCCAGGACCAACAAAACCTATGCTGGAAAATGAAGCTTAAAGCTTTGTACAGTATCGTACATTTTTCCATAACTGCCGAGATGGCATAGTAAACTCAAAGCCAATTCTACAGCGAAATATTTCATCAGTTTGCAGAGAACTCGTACACAGTATGCTGCACTCACTCAATCGAGTTGTATATCACCGAATTGAGAATTATGAAAATCGGGGATTTTCCAAATGAATTTCAGTAAATTTCGCTGACATTTAAGTGATCTTCCGGTTATTCAGAACTAAATAAGCCTGTACCGTAGATACCTTAAAAGCGCTCTATCGTGGGTTAGATAAAACCCGTTTTGTGTGAGTCACTGGTCATTCTAGATGAAAATTCATCGCATCGGTTAACGTTATTAATAATGTTGTTAAAGTATTATATTGTTGTCTAAAGTGACCGTATTGAAGAAGGATTTATCAAATAAACACATGGTTTGCTATTTCTTTTAGCTTAAGAGGCTGGTTTTTTACTGTTTCCTATTCTGCCCGAGGCCCCACTTTGTCCGCGGTGTATGAACGGACAATTCTATAAATCCGGACACAAATCCGACATTTTCACACTAATTCTGTCCTCATAGGGAAAGAATTGGATTCGATTCTGTCTTGTATCATGTCGACGCGTAAATGCTCGGTCGGTTTTTAAATACGTCCCCCTAATATACAGATTATCTAGAGGCGCAAGAAATAGAATTTCCCAGCCTGTAACGGACGAACAGACGGAATCTCTAGAATAAACGCGTGGAACTGTGGTGGATTCCTTGTCATTTTTTCTAGAAAATGATGTATATTCCCTTCACTGATAATGGAGCCTAGTAAATGTATACCACCGCTCCATAAATTCTCCAAAACAAAAGTCCACCACAATGCTGGATGATATAATGTAAAACATTGAATCATTATCGGGCACCTTTGTATTCTATAGACAATGACAACTCGGGTAGTACTGCAAGCAACACACTGAACAAACACTAGTTTTGTTGATCCGCAATGGGAGCCAGCTGCAGTTTAGAATATGAGAATAATGCCGAAAACATATGACGACTGCAAAACACGCAAAACGAGAACAAAAAGCTTTTTTGTCGATTCAAAATTCGAATTCGTCCAAATGTATTGCGAGCCTGCGTCACGTGGAGTTTTCATTTATTATCGGGCATAAAAATGTCTGCGCAGCAGCAGCCGTAGCAGCAGCAGCAGCCGTAGCAGCAGCAGCAGCCGTAGCAGCAGCAGTAGAAGAAAGAACGTAACATAAAAATCGAACTTTGTTTGCGTGGAGACTTTTTAGAAATATCGTTATAGATACACTGAGTAGCAATATGTAATTATACAGAGACGGGCAAAGAGACAATTGGGGTCGTCCCAATTTTCTGTTCGTCTCCAATAAATTCGAACAGGTTTGGTTTTTCTCACGTTTCGTGGAAGGTTACGATATTCAACGATTCAATTATTCAATTTCCCAGATGCCTTATATTTTTAGGTCGTTTAAATCGTTTGAATAAACTGCATATTGAATTGAATTCATGTCACATCCGGCGAAGTGTCATACGCTAATGAGATTGAGGCGGGACCAGTCGGTGATCCACACTGACCTTCAGTCCGGTATCTACCCTCAGAAGTGAATCTTAGATAATCTCGGGCAATTGTTCCCAAAATCGGGGCTAATACTGATGGGCGACACTCACAGATTACGGGGATCAATCAGATGAAATTAACTAGCAGGAAATTTGATAGTCGGTGCACCGGAGGGGTTAATAAGTACCCCCTGGGGGACACCCCGGCCCGGGTTAGTCATCGACTGACGATTCATATCTGTTTTGTGCGAAGCGCGTAATTGTACTAAATGAAATCAAAATAATTGTTCGTCGAAATAACCGACTGAATCTCGCGGGAATTCGAATTTGAAAAGAGTTCAAAATCAGACGATTAAAATCCACTCTGAAAATATCAATAAACCGTGACTAATAACTGGGATATAATGGAAGTAGAGACCACGAGAATTGTGGAGATACCAGGGACCACTGATTGAGATTGATCAAACTGATTGTGATTTTATTTCTCTCTGTCAGCTGCGTCGCGTCCATCGCGTTTGTATTTTCGATGATCTCGCAGCAGTTGATTGCTGCTGATTCTGCTGTTGGTGCTGAGGCTGGTGCCGCTGTCGCCGCTTGTTCTGGTAAAACTGTTTTCAAATTTGAAATTAGATTTGAACAAACGGTGTTGAAATATGGAGATGCGGATTTCTGCGAGGACGGACGCGAACGCAGTTCAACCAATATTCTGTGCTCGACGAGAATCCTTGTATGGACTAAACTAATCATCGCTAACATCATTGTAAAAACTATCTAAATATTATGTTTATTTGTGATTTTAGTATTCTTAAAATCAATGTTATTTCAATACGAGTTTCTATGATTAGGACGTCTCACCTAGAAATGATTTTGTAGATTTATCATACTGAAATGAAAACGTTTCGGCTGTTGATGTTCAGGTTCAACAACCAGAAACAGAAAGAAATTGTTTGTACTTATCCCGTAACACCAGCTATCCCACAAGATGGCGTGGCGAGCAATATTTTTCCTTGTCAAAATTAGTTCATTTTCAATGAATTTTGAACTGGATTTTTAGATTCCCGAATCCATCACAGCACCCACCAAATAGCCTATACAAAACTTTCATTCTTCTAACTCAGATATCGGTATAGTTTTCATTGATAATTGATCCATTTAAGAGAAAAGTTCATTCGGTTTCAATTGAAATGTAAAAGAAATCGAACGCGGAAAACCGACTATCTACTGGCGACACCTGGTCGATCCTTGCCTGCCAAGCGTGGAATCCTCGACTGACTCAATTCCCGAACAATCCACACTAATAAAACACTTTCGAGAGCTTATTAGTGTCATTTCCTTTCGGAAATCAAAGCACATTCGTTTGGATTTTCCGTACACGTCCGAACTACTTAAATCAACCCGAGTTCAACCGAGCATTTCACCAATGAGACTGAACACTGCAGTTCTATTTCGCCGAAAGCTAAATTCCTATATACGATACACACGTAATCCTAGGCTTAAGTCTGATAAATCCTGAGGCGTACTGCGCAGCAATTTCCGTTTGACTTTCTTAATTTTCTTAATCAACGAACGCGACAATGAAGTTCATAACCTCTCCTATAACCGCTAGCTAACCCCCTCCTCCGATCGGATTTTAAATTAGTTCTAATTAGATTGAGTTATTGCTGGTCGTGCAGTAAGCATTAGTTTGACCACTACACGATTTCCAAATATATCAGTTCAATAATGTATTTAAAGATTATTGAAAGGAAATGATACAGACTACAGTCTATAGAGAGCATCCGTAGCAGATTACCTGAAATTCTATTATGAGATTGGATGAATCTTGATTTATTCGGGCCGATTTTATTCAATACACAACGGTTCAATTGGCGCAGTGGACGAAATTTTTTGTTGATGCTAAGTCGACGATTTACCCTATTATCACGTGATCCAAACTTGACCACCGTTTTGAATGTTAGATACTAAAATGTAATTCATATTAAGAGGAAATATTTGGTTCTCTTTTAGTCAAACTAAACCGCTGTGGCAAGCGTTTTCACTCGCGGTTTCCAGAGCCAGCAATTGCCAGCTGAGGAATTCTGCATTAGGTTTTTCTGCTGCCGCGTTTTCTGCTCGGAATCAGTTTTTCGGCGTTTTCGCGAGCGGTCTTTTTTTCTGGCAGCGGGAAATAGCTAGCTGGAATCCAGCTCGTGATAACCAGCCTTTAGCGCACTAATTAAACTGTCATCCTAGTTATCTACTCACAATGGCATCAAAATCGTCTGGTTGACGAGAAAAGCCGTCAAATTCAGAGATCAGCACGTCCTGGATGTCAGTGAGATTTCACACGCGGGAGTAGTTGTTGAATGTATGAGCGCAGATAGGAACACTATACTGAAAACCCTTCACTGATAGAATGACAAAAGGTTTTTCTATATATTCATAAAAATAGTTTTTAAACGATTCTACAACCAGACACCTGTTGCGCAGTCGTAGCTTTGAATTAAGAACAGCTAGTTCCACTGGTTACCGTAAAAGCCAACATTGATTATAAGATTCTGTGTAATGTGCATCGATGCGTTCGTGGATCTGGTTCATGTATTTGATAAACTTGCTACAGGTTATTGGAGGGCGCACCAGGTAACTTTCAATATAACGGTTTAAAACAAATTTTGGTAGTCTCTTTTGGAGTTAAATTTTGGAGTTACGACTGTGCAAATCAATTCATGTTACCTGATGTTACAGGTAGGGCCGTCAGCCCTGATTCAATTTCAGTCACTATTGACCTTCTCCAAAGTACGCATCCGTTCAAAACCTTACCCCACCCGCTTGACCCAACATCCGATCAAATCTAGTGTGAACTGCATCACACGTGACGTCGTAACCTAGTGACGTTTTATTGCAATTTTAACGTTTACGGTCTCTCGACAACGTTAGCGCGCCGTAATGAATGCGCAATTCATACGAGCATAAAACGCTAATCGCCGCGGCATCACCAGAACCGACGATGCAATCATATATAATTCGTAATCCGTTTACGGATAAATTCAGCAGCGGTTCCGAGCGATGTAGCCCGCCGCCGCGCTCTCTCGTAAAATAAAATAAAAACCGACCGTGTCGACGATTGTCCACAGACGAGCGCGTAGTTAATAGGGTCAATGTATTTCTATCGAAGGCGAGTGTAAATATTTGATCGAAGTTGATGAAATAGATGTCGAAAGCATTGAATCTCGGTGGCAGGCAATATCCGGTAGTTATAATGTCACACAAATTGCCACTACGCGATGTAATTCAATGTGGGGAGTCGATGGTGACTAGTTCTCTCATTACGACCCGGTGAAAAGCGGTTTTACTGCCCTCGTACACCTCTCGCTGCTACCGCTCTAATAGTCCTTGTTCATATGCGGTTTTATACGCCGTAACCTTCGATTAAGTGCGATCGAAGTGCCGGTAATAACCGCCATTTTAACCCGGAATATTGATGGGAATTATGAAATTATGGTGAAATAATGACGGTTTTTGAAATAACAATAGATTGGTCGTCTCAGTCGAGGGCGTTGTCCTCATTTCAAGGGCGGAGCCACGATTTTTGGAAGGTGGGCGACCTGGGTATTGAAAGGGCACAAAAGTAATTACGAAGGGCACCCCGACATGGCAAGCGCCAAAGGTGTTTGAAATTTTGATGTTCTCCTAGACTATTTGATGGCTCTCATGAGGGAATAATTCATATCTCCTTACACAATTACACGATGAGAAAAAAACATTTCCTTGAAATTTTGAGGGCACATAAAAAATCTAGAGTGGGGGATTAGTTTCCCTGGTTCTCTCTTGGACCCGCCCTGCCTCACGTAATACAATTACACCCATCTTACTCGTTGGACTCGCTCTTTCCCTCTCTCTCTCTCTCTCTCTTTCTCTCAGTCCTTTGAGAATGAAAGATAATTAAACGTTAAACGAAGTGATTCAAAATGAGTTTGCCATGGATTTCATTTGCTTTGAGATAATCAATATTACTGACGTAGCAAGGTCTTATTTACCAGCTATTTTGGTGATCGAAACAAGTTGTTTATTTCACCCCCAGATAGAGCTGGCCAGCTATACCTTCCGTTCTTGAGCACCTAACCAACCCCCGATTTATGTGACGATAAAACCGACGCTTTCTGTCTTATATTATCCTTTTTCGCGTGTATACACACAACTCCAGGCACGCTCGTCAAAATCTTTAATACCAAAAGCTATTTTCTTCACGACGACGCTTTTGAGGATCCGTGAGTCACGACTCGTAAAATTATAGCCTGCTTGAAGTCGTCGTAACGATGAACATTATCAGTAACAGATTAAAAAACACATTACGAAACACACAAAACACAATGCGAGATAAAATCTGGGCCAAATTATTGTCACACACTTCGTGGAGTAGTCACCAATACGCTACGCGCATGCGCGTGAACCCGATCGATATACGATGGTGTGTTGGTGTGATATGGTTTTTACCCTCGAGGGGGATGTGTGGGAATGAATCAGTGTGTGTGTGTGTGTGGGTAACAGTATCTATACACTAAATCGCGGACAGTGACTCGAGATCAAAGACAGAGAGAATCACAACGTCTATATTTCTGCCACTAAATATTAAGTTCGGAACCCAGTTGCACAGTCGTTAATTGAGTTCAAAACTAGTCATACATAAATGATAAGACTCTGGACTGGTCGTCAGTTTGATTTTAGAACTAAAATGAGCTGAGTCTGACCTTTCAGTTGTTAGATTGGTTGTAGAGCTAAAATGAGCTTAGACTGGCCTTAGTCCAGGGGTTTTATCGTAGCTCACACGCGAAGCACTAATTTGAACGACGGAGACCTTCATAAACCTAGACAAGCAGTTGTACGCATTTCATCGTCTTATGTCAATGTAATTCGATCCAGGCTCTTTGTCGATTAATGAAGCCAAATAATCGTTCATCGATGCAAATAAAATCAACCGGCGACGGAAAACAATTGCGAAGCTTCGACAAAACAATGGGTTATTGACCGGAGCTAAGCTTTATCTGAGCGCAATTTAAAACTGAGTACTGGTTGTCCCGTCGAGGTCCGCCATGTCAATGAAATGAAATTACAGATATTCGCCGGGGATGAAACCAAGGTCACGTACACGAAGGGAATTTTTACTGAGATTGTGGAGGTAGCAAGTTTTTACGTCCATGCTTATATAAATGTATTTGGAAAAAACTTATAACATTATCAAGTGTCGGGTGTCTGCTGCTGCTGCCGCTGCCGCCGCCGCCGCCGCCGCCGCTGTATGAAAATTATCGGAAAAATTAACGAATTGTAAAATTTGCCGTTAATGACGAATCCCGACAAACTCGCAAAAATCATCGATCAAAAACGTTAAACAAATAACGGCACCATCGCTTGAAATATCTAGGAAACAAAGAAATAAGAGTGGTCGATCGTAGTGTAAACACGTGACTGCTCATTACCTGGTAATTGATGACGCGCTGAAATCATATTTTGGCAAGGCCTGCGCCGCGCATTAGTACGATCGCAATAGCGTGATGGATAAATCCATCATTTCGATCATAGTTTCACAGTCTTAATGTTTATTTTTCATAAATCCATTAATTAGAAACAGCAGCGAAAACACGTTTAAAACGCGTGGAATATTGATATTAATAGTCTACACTTTCATAGTGTCCGTGATCGCTGATTATTAATTCATCCCAATATTTTTAACTCCAAGAGTCATATTTAATCCAGAACTGTGGAATTGAGTCCTGGTTTATCATTTTCGTGATTAAGACTTTAGATGATATTGTCTGGATGCACCATGGCATCTCTGTTAGCGCGCTGTATAATATAGAAACACACACTCACACACACTCACACAACAAGTTGTTTAATTCCCTCAGTTACAAATCTAATTATTGTTATTGCCGTTAAGTTAATTTGACACCGTCATAAAACAAGACCAAACAACATTAACGCCATTGATGGCAAATCTCGCGAGACTTCAGCGGCCATGATACCAGATGACGAGACTTGTAGCCGCTGGGAGGTCCCAGGCGTAATTCGACCGGGAAGATTTATGGGACCTAAATGTAAACTGCGGCTCTCGCGTTGCGCATCAGGCGGAGATGCGGCGGCGTCTAATGTGAAAATAATAAGCCACGGCAAATACTGGTGGTATCTAATCTATTTAGTCGGCTTATCCAGAACCGTATAGTGTAGTGGACTTAAGAACAATGGTTCAATGGGATGATGCAGGGTCCTACTAATGCCCCGCATGGATTTTTGATTTGTGACTTTACTCGCCAACCAACCTGGGAGCGTTTTATTTTTGAAAATTCTGACATCGAAAAGCGCTGAATGATAGTTTGGAGATCTCAAAAGCGAGCACAAATGATTTTGCCCTAACCGCAATCGTGGTTGCAAGTGCGTTCAGTAGCCCTTGACTAGACGCTTGCAGTGACGTCACGTTAATTGACTGGGAAACTCCAATGGTTCTCAAGCGGTTGAAAAACGCATACTACGGACATTTAAACCAGGAAAGCAGAAAACCCGTTATCACTACCTTCGGAAAATGTTTACTTTTCATTAGCTTTCCTTTGTATTACAAACTTACAAACTACGTGATTAATAACATAAATGATTCCTCAATTTTTAGGCTTTTCATATTGATGATTTTGGAACCTTTAATAACGATGGCTAGAGATTTACGTTATCGGTCACAATATGACGTAATTCATAGAGAATTAACCTAAAAGGTGTATTAATATTCTAACGGAGAATCGGCGTTAAATCCTTTGTCGTATCGATACCTTTGTTCCGGCATGTGTCATGGCCTCGGGGAGAATCTTCCAATTCGGACTAATTAACGAAAACTGAACTGAACGCGATTCTGTGATCCGGCGGGACGTGCTGTAACAGACAATGATGCCACGCCTATAACGGCGATAACCCCGCCGCGCCGCGTGTGTTTAATATTCTAATAACTCATGAGCTCCTTTCACATGATTTGTGAGCAGATTAGATAGGCCTAGATACGCAAACGAACTATAATAACATGCAACATACAAGCGTCAACGGCGTTTGGTCTAATCATGTTATTCAACACCAGATGGTGACACTGAACATACCAGCTACTCCACCAGGTGGCATACCGATCATTCAAAATTCAAATACTTCGACCCTTCCAATGCAAAACCAGAAGAATGGGGTCTCCAGCCCGAAATGATTATCTTTCTTAGTTCAACAATAAAGAATTACGACCTGGTCCTGGACACCAGTTCCTTCATTTCTCAGTCATATCTATTATGGGTCCAGTCAGGGCATTATATCTTTATTATATATATAAACTTTATTGTCAAAGAAGAATACTTTTATGGCAAGTACATACTTAACAAAATTTAGTACAACGATGACGGATAACCGCATATAAGGATAATGTGGATATCGGTACGGATAGTATAAAGAGGTCTTCTTTCTTCTATCCGTACAGGAAATAATAGATAACATTGTATCTTTTGAGTTATAAATTAACAGACTCCCGTTTGACTTTAACTCTACATAAGATATATTGTATCTTTATTGAACAATATCTCTTTTATCATTCGTTAATTCGAGGAATACATCTTCGCCTTCGGAAAAAATGCTTTTCAAAGTTAAAACCACCGCGATTTATCATTCGACGTCACGGTCACGTGAACACCAGAGGTGGGAGAGCAAGCGAGTGGAGCAAAACAAGAGCAACAAGTCTTCGCTACGAGAGTAGGCCTAATCCTCGGTCCTGGTAATCACTATCATTATGTTATCCCGTCTAAGTCCCGCGTCTAATTCACTCGAAACGCAATCCCATCAAATATTTCGCCGCCGTTGCCGACACTAACGAGCTCGGGCTTTTTAATGCCCGTGTGTGAGATATAATTACTGCACCAGAAGAGAGCTCGGATCAGGATCACTCGGTGGCTCGTGAATGAATTTGTCATGCTTCGGGATTAGCTTATCAGCCTCGCAGAGAGTCCTGAACCCTGGAAGTTTTTATAGTAAAAGTGAAATATGTACGGCCGACCTCGACATCCGACCTACAAATCATCTCAAGTTCGTAGAACCCGACTGTCATGTGCTGTTGGCTGCCATCTATCAACTTATCATTTGCCTTGGAATAATCAGTGAAATCATTTGAAATCCGACCTATATACAAATCATTTCAATTCTGAGAACATTGTCGTCATGTGCTGACACCTATTGGATTGAAGGACTGAAAAAGCCGATCATTCTCAGTTAACGTGGTTCGTTAACGACACGTTTAGATAACCAAACTACACCGTATTAAAACAAGGCAACAGATCGTTAGCGCCGGGGTAGCAAGCGCCGGTAAAGATTCCTCGGAAACGCATCAGATAAACTTAAAGACGTGGCTATTTCCGGTGCGCGTGGTGATTTACAGTTTATCGGCGATGGCGGCCGGAAGTAAAACACGTCGCGGTGGACGAGTCAGGAATCATTAAAAACGGTAGTAGTCAATCATTTGAATTCAACGGACGTCATAATCATTGAAATCATCGATAACCACAAGATACTAGCGTCTGACCTATCAGCAGCCCAGATCGGTATTCTTGGCTATACGGTCACATTGTAAAGCACTTGGATCGTTCTCTGCTCATTTTGATTCTATAGCCAATCTAAAAAATCGAGACCAGTCTCAGGCCATTTGGTTATATATACAACTATCAACTCGAGTACTAGCTCCCTCTTTTTCGTTGTATGGGAGAGTGCATAGAACGATTAATATTCTACACATTGAGGTAAGAACTTCGCACCAGCCTATACATGTCGTATGTCATGCAGCATTTTATTTGAGTTGAGAAACGATCGAAAATGAAACGATAATTCAATGACGACACTCAGTCAGTAACTACAGTTTTCTCACTCTCTTACTCTTTCTTCGCTAACAATAACAACAACAGTCTATTCGACCACAGATCAAATCGATACGCATTCACTTTTCAATAACTGACACGAATGGGCTCGGTTTACTCCGCAAATGGCGATCATTCTGAGCCATGTTTGCGGCTGCAACTTGTAAGATGAAAGATGGCTGGCGCTTGGGCAAACAGGTCACTGTTCTCGTTGTTTGTCAACGGCAAACATGCGGTATTAATTGCGACCGTTCACAGGTGCCATAATTACATATTTGCCTCCGCGTCGTGTTGGACCGATACACCACGTGTCACGCTCCACGGGAAAACAAAGTGGCAAATTCAACATCAACATGTGAAAATAAATATACTTGAACGGCTTGAGAATAGCTTTGTTGAAGTTTTGTAAATTGCTCATAGCTATAACTCTATAGGCAGTAGAAAGTTGTTCTTTCTTTGTATAGATCATAGCAATTTATCCATTACTCTTCAACGTGAAAAGAAACAGATCAAGTAGCCAGAGTTTCTAAAAGAATCAGAACGATAAAGATCTTAACAGTTTAGTTTTTGAACTGGAAATATATTTTCGCGATAATTCAGAAATAATTTGAATTTATTCTCTCAAAATATATAATTCATATTTATTCTCAAAATGCTATTATTACGATCGTGGCCATCTGAGTCGGCGTTGTCAGTAATCGCAACCGACATTAGCAGGGGAGCAACTGGGAGGATCTCGTAACCCGCTAGTCGGCCTCAGTTGGAATCGGAGCGAAGTCGACATAAGCTTGGCTGCGATCGCGCCTTTCTGTTGCGTCGGCAGGAGTCGGGAGGCGTCGCGTCGCTTGTCGATATAAGCCAGGCTTAACGATAACACAAATCACCCGAAAGTCGAATCGAATACTTTTTCGATCAAGGAAAAGAATCAGAACGTAAAAATTCCTACGGTGACCGATTACTAAAACGTGAGATTAAGTTGAGATATCTACAGACGATTCGACAACTCATTCTCATTTCTGTTTGCCTCCGTATAAAAATGGCTTCCATCGATGCCGTTCTCTGCATAACAACGACGCGCTTAATTGAAAACGATCGAAACAGACATTTCATGCTATAATCGAAACCGATTAATAAAAATAGAGGAAAGAAATACCTTAAACCAGTCTCTGGTAATCGTCATATCCGATCCTATTGGGACCGTAATCAACATATCTCATTATCAAAAACATTATTAATTGGGCAATAGACATGTATTAATTGGTAATTATACAAAACGTATGTTTGAAATTTATGGATAAACGTTAACTATCGCTAGATAATAATGGCCAGTCGGTGCAGCAGTTAACTTCCAACCATCCCGATATCGAAACCTACCATAATCATTGATATATGAATATATACTTGAATTGTAACCGAAAACAAATCTTTTTAACCATTTCTTTTTTGTTCAAGTAGTTTTAAAATGATAACCATTCACCAAACACTAATAAAAACTTGTGATCCTATCATGCTAATATCGGGGAGATGTTATAAATGCAGTAATATATATCTTGTATTTTCCGATAGTGGTAGATTCGGGAAGAGATTTTGAACCGGTCTTTGAGTACTCCGTTCCCCCTACCCTATAATCGTGAGAACCCATCACCACCTCGCGGTAAAGAGAGCAATATCTGGCAGATGATCTGCAAAATGTTCACGGTTATACAGTTCCTGATACTGGTAGCAGCAGTCAAAATCGCTCTCATCAATTTCAGTCGGCAGCAGTGTGGCGGTTTTCATATCACCAGCGTGAAGAACGATATTATTGGGAACGCCAACTGAATGGTACTTGAATTAGCGCGCTGGGCCGGGCTCATCGGTCACCGGGGATCAACAAAACACTAACAAATACACAGTATAATCAGTTTTCAGTATATAAATCTTCACCAAGTCGGTGCCGTACTTATTTCGCGTCTGTTGAGGGCTATAAAACCACCGATGATAATCAGCAGTATTTACATTTGTTCCGCAAGGCAATCACATCGCTGCCGTTATGGCGAATATGACCGCGCAACTCTACCGTCATTAGCGCGAATCTGGTTGACTATCTGTATGGGTTCGCACACCTTCATTAACCCGGGGAGATACCCGAACTTGGTTCCGGCATCGAGTATATTCACCCATTTCGATCGAAAGAGAGAGAGAGAAAGAGACGTGAAGAAAGGATATTTAAACGAATTAATGGTGCGCAACGCGGCGTCATTTAGAATCGTGGTATCTGCATTGAATATGAGTATGATTTGGAGTCACGTCTGGTTATAAACGGATTCTAACCGTATCTCAAACTTTTGAATTCATAGATGTTGGCTTTGCATATAAAACTCACATCTCATATAAGTCTCTTTTTTCGTGATTCATTTCATTTTTTTGTAGAATAACGAACTTCTTTGATGTTATATGTTTGTTGAGAAGTGCGTGTGTATTTGAATAGTTACTAATCATTTCGCCTCGAGCTTCGAGAGAAAGAGATTTTGCGATTTAAAACACGTAGTCGACGTGTTTTTCACTTCCGGCCGCATCGTCTGCTGGGTTTCCGACGCGATTATCACGTTCGGCATGGTCACGTGTGGCGGGTAAAACTTATTTGCCTTCTCTTCACCAGGCATTTTTAACCATGTAACTCATAAAACTTCTCGAAAATTAGCCCGCTTTGATTTCCGAGCCCGGAGACAAACCCCCGAGTTGCGACCATGTATCGTAGATATTTCATGGTCGTAATCTATTGTTCTTGTATAAGGAAGGCCTTTTGTTGATTTTCCCAGCCGGATCAGAGGGAATTTCAGATTGAAATATTGGTCACGCAATAATGCGGGATTAGTAGCAGATTAAATCAACGGCTGTTATTGTGTTTGAATCTCTTTGAAATCGAATAGGGGCGATTTTACTGTAAAAGCGATTAGTAATCCCAACTCCTGATGATTGTCGTCACTTTTCACCGTTTCTATGCACATTCTAAAGCGATTATTATTCGTTATAAGTTTAAATAATCATTTCAGCTGCTTGGAGGTTTCTAACCCCGTATACAGCCTGTGTAGTGTCAAGGTGGTATTACCAGAGACTCGGTAATACCGCGACGACACTTGCGTTACACTCTCCTGTACAGTCAGTATAGGCAGTTTTATAAAAAAAACATGATACAATAGCCTTTCAAAATCTACCATTATTTCAATTTGAAGCCAGTCATGCTGTAACTAGGCTGGTACAATCGTTTCGCGGTTTGTGCGGCATTGATGCTTTGAGATTAATTTCAACTCGCGCACGATCGCACGCCCGCTGTTCGTAGCAAAGCTAGAAAAAATAGAGAATTGATCGCACTCACGGGGATGCAGCAGCCGTATACAGAGAGATATCCAGTGATACTCCATCAATTTCCCAGCATCTGTAACTAACGGGGACAGATGGTGAGACGTTGGACGAACACGATTGGTTTTACGTAAGATCCCCGCACACATACCTAAAATGCATTTGCGACGGGCAGCGTCAAATTCCCATGATGGGTTTATTTAAATTGATAAAACCATTATTTTCCCCTTGCGATGGAGAATAGAGGAATTCCGTTATATTCAAGTAAATGTGATAAGGTTTACGAGACTTGTGCGTGGGCCTTTATTCTGCACTAAAATATGCGCGGCGCAAAATACGCACGCGATATTTTCTCCTGCGCGGCTTCAAAATCTGGGCACAGTCGCAGTAGTCGTGACTTAAGTTCACTGGTCTTAAATCTAAGTCGTGACTGTGCAACTTGGCCCTCTACCTAGTTCTTACTGTATATGTAGACAAACGAGATCTGGTGAAATTCCAGTGAAGTTTTTTCTGCGTGATTCTAAAACTTATGAATCTCTTTTATCTCATATCATTAAGACTTCATATAGCGTTTCCAAAATTTCATTGACATAAAGAAGGGTCACGAGGGAGAAGGGAGACGAGAGGGAATGAGGGATAGGGGAAGTAGGGAGGTACGAAGGAATTGTGGGTGGAGAGATAAATAATGTGAGAATGGGAGAAATATCCATACATGGTTCATCTACAAATCAGTGGCATATTTGGTGTTGTTTTCTTTTATATCATTTATTTCAAACTGGCTAACTGTTCACGCCCACACCCGATCCCATTTCCTCGCCCAGGGTTACCCAATCACCGCGCACTGACCTTATCTCCACCGTATATTTCTCATAGTCGAGTATGAAGAGCCATGGTTTACTAATGTTTTCAAATGTTTTCTGCGACGGCGTTCATCACTTGTAGTTAATGAGGAACGTGTTTTACCGCGTCCGGCTGCAGCTCTCTATAATACCCGATTGAGATGACGTTAAGAGCACGCCGGGCCTGTCAGTTCTCAGCCCAATTATTGTCAACTCGACTACAGCCCGAGCCGCGTGTATAAACCCGTGTAAACGAGAGACTATACCGGACAGGTTTTCATTAATTGAAGCACTGGAAAGTAACTTTGATACCGACAGCGCGAGAGACTGAGTATCCTTCAGTGAACCAAACAAATCCGTCCGCTTTAATTGCCGCACTTTTTACTTCATATTCCGCGCGTTTTCTGACGACTTTGTGCTTTAAACAAAAACCGTTCTACTACCATTAACCCTAGTACAATCTGAATACCAACTGATCTTACGGGTTCCATTGGCTATAGATACTTAGACTACGTTTTCGATATCTAACTAGGTCTTATTGAATGTTCATAATTTTTCTACGCCATTACAAAGTATTGAACCGCTTCATTCACTCTTTAATAGGAAATGCCGTCACATTTTCGTTGGAATCCTACACGACGAACACCACTTTACACAATGACTAACAGTAATTAGTATGCGTCAGGTGTGCCGTATCTATAAACCGGTCACCACGTGATGATGGTGGAATAGTTTCTGCGACTCGAGTGTGTTCGGGCGGCCAGGCGACAAGAGGAAAACGATACCGATATTCGTTGTCAAGAAGTCGAAATATCCGTATTGTATTCCCACTTATTTACGCGTTTTGCGGTCTATACGTGCACTGAGTTCACTTTCTACTAAAAGCAATCGTCGTCCAACCTCACAGAGAGTCGTTATCTTCTTCCTGGGACACGGGTTTATTTTCAACCACCCCTCAGCGCGCGCAGGTCATACAGTCAAACTCGCTTGTCGTTGAAGCGAGGAAACCGATTAGAATTACTAAAAGATTGAATACAGCGAGATGATAAAACGCGATTAACATTCAATTTGTTCAATTATTCATAAGCGGTTTTTCATTATTCAATCATAAGAAACGGCGCAAAAACAGCTGATCAAATCCTACATTTCCCAATCGTTATCGGGTGATTATAAGTTATGATAATGACTGTATACACTTCAATGATCAGTCTTCACACACAATTCAAAACGAATATTGGTATTTTTTTCGAACGTCGGCCGCAAATGAAATTGATAAATCGCGTCGCGATTGTTAGTTAGAAAAGAATGCCATCCGATGACGACGGAAGTTATCAAATTGAACTCGTCGCGTCTCAAACGACGGTTACTCATAACAGAAGAACAGCGCCCGTTTATACGCGCGCAAGTGCGACGGCCGGCCGGGCGGCTACTCAATCCGACGAGAGAAGGATGTTTATACGAGTTTTAAGGCGTCAATAAGTTCCGGAATTACCCGTTGAAGACAATGCTCGCGCTACGAGGGCTTTATTCCCGCCGCATACACGTACACGCGGAGATTGTATTGAAATGACGGTTTTTGTTTCAATGAACGAGAGAATCGCGCGCCGCGCAGTGACTCAGCGCGAATAAAGTTTTTAGAGGTCTCTCCGCCGTCATTTTCTGTCGTGATCATGAATTTTATTAATCAAAATTCATAAATGCGTCATACGAAAAACAACATGTGATCGCAATGGTTCATATAAACAGATCAAATTCCAATCTCCATTAATCATCGTGTACTAGCGTCCATTTTATTACAAACTGTCAGATTTTAGCGGAGAAACCAAATATAAGCAGACATGATAATGTGTGGGAACATACATTTGCAATTGCACCACATACAGGAGCGGGCCGTTTTCGTAGGTACTTTGGGCAGACCTTTCACATTATTTTCTTCAAGTTTTGTTTCACATATTGAAAGTGAATTGTTTTCAAATGCTTTCATTGCCCTCCGTGTTGCTCTCCTCATCTCACTCTCGCTATTTGTATTATAACGAAGTTCTTTGTTCTTTATATTTTAGGGCTGTCTGTTTTAGTGTTTGTGTCTGCATTGAATCTCATTCGCGCCGAAGATTGTTTAACTGCTAATGAAACTTGCCTAAAAGACAACAAGTGTAAATCACTTTTACAATCAGTGCCAACTTTATGTGGAGATTCCGGTAAGAACCTTTAAGTAATTATATAGGATAAAACCAGGCCCAAGTTGCGTAGTCAATGTTTAAGAACATTATCAGACCCGTTCTCGAGCCGAACTCACTGAAAACTGGTCTGATGGCTTAGGGTCCCTTTTGGACGAGTGGATCGAGGTGCAATACTGGGTTTTCTGTCAAAATAAGGTTACGAATAACTGGGTCCGCAGGCTCAGTTTCGCCGTGAAGGCTTAGATTTAGACCAGTTTGATGGTGTATTTTTGTTTCACACAGGTAAACTGCGATGTACAGCAACTCGTATAGACCACTGTCGCTCTGTGCTGAGAGAACTAGTTAAACACGAATATTTGAGGAACTGTGATTGTCCTCACGATATGAATAGATATGCCGATTGTGAAACGTTTAAAGATAACGTATTTCTACATCCGTGCGGCGAAATATATCAAGAAGGTACGTGAGTTGTGAACCGTGTCCGTGTCGGGGTTGGGCTGACCGTACTGATCACACATACAAGCATAATCTCGCTAGAAAAAAATGATCGAAGATGAATTAGTTATTTCTGGCCTTTTTAACCCTATCGTTCAACCAGGTTAAGCTGCAACTATACGGCAGCAGGTATATACTATTTATGCGTGGTGAATACTAGAAAGGGGATGAGACAAAGCCCTGTAAAGCCTCTCAACCTGATATATGTACCTATCCAGGGATTGTCAATACCTGGGGCAAGACACATTGAGACTGTCTTTGATGTTAAATGTCAACTTGTGTAAACATTATTTTATATATCACCAGAACAATAAATAATATAGTCGGTGTATACTTCGTGTGCGCCTAGAGCACCAACATTTTATTTACATCGCTTCTCACAAACTTCGACACTGTCCGTGGCCGATGTTACTGTCTTAAGGGGCAAGCGCGTTATACACTGGGATTATCATTGAAATGCCGCTCGGGCATACAATTTCCAGGTAGCCCACTGAAAAGAAGTGTCAAGAATGGATATAAAAAACCCATAAAGCCATCTATTTGGCGATGCAACACTTTTAGATCAACGCTAAAATTGCCTTCAGATCCCGGAAAATGTTTGTTTGAAACTATCCTCCTATCGGGGTTGATTTCCAAAAATGATATCCACCCCTAATTTCATAAGTTACAGCTTAATCAAAATTATGTATGCGCATAAATTTCAAACATTTTCGATCACAAACTTCATCAACCTTCACCACCTGAATTTCATGAACCCAAACTTTTGGAGCGTTACCCCTCGAAGCTTTTTAAATAAGCCGCGTTCACAGGACAACTAGTTAGACCGGTCTAAATGGGTCCGTATAGTGAGTTGCAAATCGAATTTGATTTGATGAAATATATAACAGCACCGTGTTGTTTAATCGATTGTCATATAGGTAAAGATGAAGTTCTGATCAGATCGCTGGACGAGGACGGTGACGATTACAACGTCGAACTTTGGGAGCCGACCATGGAGAAACGTTCACGTGATTCGGGACCTAGTTGCGTGGCCCTTCGGAAAGAGTGTCTATCGGATGATGAATGCGGTCAAGACCTCAGACAATTCAGACAAGCGTGTAAAGTGAGGCGTGGCAGATGTTACGCTGAAAGCAGGTACGGTTATCTTTTGGTTTTGGCCTCAATCACTTTCTTCATTGCGCCTGACTTATTCGATCCGACCTTCTACTTCGATATCTGCTTTGATTTCGGCATCATATTTTTGTTTTATTCGATACATAATATCTCCACAAATCTACAGACAATACCCGTAACTGCTCTCAAAGACCAAGACGTGTAAATAATTTTAAAAGTTTATGTTGACTTTTCCCTGGGTCTCATAATGCAAAACTTACATTAAACGAATCGCCTTCCTTTAAAATACGTTTGCAGCGTAAAAAATGAATTCAGGTTTTATTCAATTCGGATTTCATCAATTCTAATGATATGATATTTATCTACTTTCTAGGGGTGAATGCATCCAGGCCTATGAGAACATAAGACCATACGGCTTGTTTAAGTGTTCATGTGAGAATCATAGAGGTCACATACGACGAAAATGCGAGGGTCTTCTGAAACGATTTGTAAAAAACGCCTGTTTATGTAAGTGTTCATTTTCACACAGATTGACTACAATAGCCACGGATAGCCGCCACGGTCATGGCACCTGGGCCCGGTTTTATAAACTGCATTTATAAACTACCTGTTTTATAAACTACCTTTAACCCGGGGGTTAACTCAATTGAAAGTGAATTAAGTTAGCCCCAGGTTACTATAGTCTATAAAGCCGGCCCCTGGAGTTCTGCGAGGGTGTGTTATGGTTATCCTATGTTTTGATTGATGATAACATAAAACTTATGTATTAGCATTGTTGATTTGTTTCATGTAGAAGCAATCACGTTTTGTCAAAACCCGCTTGTTTGGCCGAAGGGCACCCATCGCTAGGTTGAGTGATCTTATTGACGTACCTGCAGACAACTCCCAGGTTCGTTACTGCTGTATAACGCATTTCAACAGGTTCAGAGAAAAATAGAGGATGATCTCTTGAAAAAATCGATACATTTTCATGTTGTAAACAGTAACGTAGATCTTATCGAAAACTCATCATTTTTTCACAAATTTCAAATCAAGTAAATTATATTCCAGGACCATAAAACTATATTTCGATAAAAAGTAATTTCGTCATAAAAGAATAAATTTCCATCGATCAGTGAAAATAATTTCGTGATAAAGAATGAATTCCATCGAAAAATAATCCGCTATGAAAGATAAATCGCGTTCAAAAAAAGTACATAACAATAATGTCACTATGTTAAAATATATCGCCTTCGAAATATTTACGATCAGTAAAAATAAATCCATAATGAAAAATAATCACGTTAAAAATATTCGTAAGTAGAAAATAATCTAAGTATGAAAATGTCCTTCCTTTAAAGTATATTCTATGGAATTCCTCAAGGGCCATATGAAAACGTAACTCGTAATTCGTCAAACGTAACTCGTAAGTCGTGTGGCCCTTGAGGAATTCCATAATATTCCAATGACTAAAATATTTTGCAGTGTAGAAAATAATTTCGGGTTTTCCGCTCTTGCGCGCGCTCGTGGTAGCAGTTAGTCTGCTACTGCTGCTGCTGCTGCCGCTGCCGCCGCCGCCGCCGCCGCTGCTGCTGCTGCTAGCCAAGAGTATAGTCCTCGCATTAATACTAAATGGGGCTAATGCAATATCGATACTCTACCGTAGGGCCCTCATGGACACGTCAGTCAGAGCATGTGGGTAATAATTAGGTTTTGAATCCCAAAATGTCGTCAAGAGCCCCTGTGAACTTTACGTCCACTAGGTATGGTGGGATGGCGGTGCTGTCATCGGCAACGTTCATGAATAAAGTTAATGTGAAACTAGGAACAAAAATATCCAAAATATTGCACAGTCAAAAGTTAGGGCTCTTGATTGACCTCCGTCATCATCCTGTCCATGTAAAAATAAATATTTTTTGGGTAAGGTCTAGTTTAATAGCCTGGCTATACACCTAAAAGGGAAACCAACTATCTTCTGCATTTTATATACACCACCACATCTGACCAAAATAGCAATACAAGCATACAATAACAGCAAGCTGCTGTAGCCATAGGATCCAAAACCTAAGAAATCTTTTAGTCAACACACTACATATATACACTATAATTTACATGTTCCCTAGTTGTAGCACGCATCGATTAGCTCGCGCTAGTGGGAAAACACGAACTCATTTTTACAACAAAGATATTTTAGCCATAAAAAAATATTTCGATGGAGATGGAATTATTTTTACTCAAAAACATAGTCTGAATACGAATTATTTTCCATAGCGGAATCATTTTCACTTACGAATATTTTAAACTGGAATATGATGACCCCCCCCCCCCCCCTAGTCCCAATGTCCATCAGCCTCTAGTATAATTTCGACCAAAGGTATCTTATCACTACTGCTCAAAGGCTGGTATTATAGTCCCTCACACGGTGACCATGCGCTAGTATGTCACAGCAAGCCTACTTTATGAAATTTAGTTTTAGTTTTAATCGATGCGATTGGGCACTTTTAGGCACAATAGGACTATATATATTTCTGATTCGCTTCGAACACTGATTCATGAGGAACCCTAACTTATATTTATCACCGGTCGTTTCCTTGTATATGTGAAAGGTTAGTGAAGTCAGAGTCTCTTTTTTGTTGTCACGCGCGGTAAGTCTGCATACGCCCGCTTGTAGTCCACTGCCGTCCACAGCCATACTGCCTCCACTACCGTCCTCAGCCATCCACTGCCATCCACAGCCATCGACCACTGCCGTCCACAGCCATCCACTGCCTCTACTGCCGCCCACAGCCATCCACAGCCATCCATACGCCGATCAAACAACTACCGCTATAGTGACAGATGTTATTAAGACAAGTAGATCAAAAACAACCTTCACGCGGCCTCTATTCATTCGATTAACCTCTTTGCTTTTTTCCTCACGTACGATCTAAGACAGTTGGAAGCCGAGAAGGGTCAATCTGCAGAGATACATGTATTTGTTACGACTGATCACATCACACCGAACCTGAGTGGTCACTAATAAACCGGTGATAAAACCTGCTACGCTGTGATGGAATGTCGTGGTCGCTGGTTATATCATTAGCAGTAACCGGTCAACCGTGAAGCAGATAGTAAACTACGCATATATCACTGCATCACATCACATCACTGTTGCATGCAGACAATATGCATCCTGTTGCATCAGAAGGCTAAATGGTCAAATAGATTTGATATGACCTCATAAAAAAGCAAATTATAAATCCAGTATGGGTATTAATCGGATGTCTGTTCCAACCAATCCCTCGACGATCACCATAGGATAGGCCTGAAGTGTGGATGATCGGATTTTTCAGCATGGTGATAAAACATCGATGTTTATAGAGGCCGAGAGCTAACTCGTTGAAATGAACTAATTGTAACTCATAGTTTACTCGACTCACTACATCAGTGGAACTGAATCCAGTTTTATGAAAAACTTGTAACGGTGTCCTGAACAAGGAATTCCTAATCAAATTCTTACATGACGTGTAGTCTAAGAGTATACGTATGTAAAACTGAAATATTTTCCCGTTTGGCCTGTGTTATATTGGAGCCAGTTGACCATCGGTTATGGACCTATCAATTTACTGAGTTGGACAGAATTCGATAAGGCGATCGCAAATCGCATAAGCACATCTCGCGAGAGCATAAAATACATGATGAACGAGAGGCTAAAAAATGAAGTATAGCGTTACAAATGTGGCTTCCCAAGATACATCAACAAGCTGGACTGAATGCGAAAATTTCCCATTGAAAGACAAAGCACCTGAATCCAGTTCCACGGTGATTGGTAGGCATATTCTTAGGTTTGTTTCTTAGGTTAAATCGGGTTATAACTATTTTTAACTCGTGTCAACAATTCCGAATAATGTTGAGCTTTTTTTCTAAATCGTCGGGAATTCTAATTGGACGAGGAAATTTCGTTCACTAAGATCTCTAAGCTTCTCTGCGCGTGAAAGATTTCGTAAAATAAAACACTGGAATTTCTATATTTGGGGAGGGGAAAAGGACGAAATTGCCGAGGGAGAGACTGGAATTAATTAAAACCCAGCTCTATGTACAGTGCGATTACAGATTAACGACAAATGTCTTGGACGGAGAGAACTGCTCGGCGGCGCAGAGAAAGAGAAGTTGATCCTGACATTTTAACCGCAACCAATTTCTGCGGCTGGATTCAATTTCCTGTTGCAGGAACTCTGTTACTGGCTCCGATATCTGTTGAATGCAACGTCGATGGAGCTCGACCGACTGGAGTTCCATCCAGCTTTCACTCGGCGTTTCGTCTTCGTTTCGCTGTGCCGAACACACAAATACGCGGTGACGGTCGCCCCGAAATTGAATATCGAGAAAATGTAATAATCCCCGACAAGAATCCTTCTAAATTTCGCCGCCGGCCGTAGCACGAATAATTGAGACATGATTCGGGATGTTTGCGAACGGTTTTCGTGAAGAAAAGGAATGTTTTCACCATCAACATGGCGTCTTACAACAGCGCCTTAAACCCATTACGTTCTTACAAACAAAAACGCATTCCTTGAAACATAATTTGGAAAACATTTTTCAAAAATGTTAAAATATCTCCGAACACATGAGATGTTTAGAGGTAGCTTCAGCGCGTGCAGCCGCGAAATCGGACATTCAACATGTCTGATAATTTTGACCAGGCGCCACCCATTATACTGGAGACTGCGCGCTCTCCGTGCAGCGCCAATTTCATTGAACCAATCGAAATATCGTACTTCAACGCGTGACATCGCTGCGATGAGAAGCTAAACGCTTGAATGGTATGGGGTCCTAAATATTGTAATTATTCCCTGTTGAGTTTATTCCGCTCGAATGTAATAGACATAAATAACAAGACCTTTGAATCGTATTTTTTGGGTCATTCTAACTCCAATAGAAAATTGTTTCTACATTAAGTCCATCTCAGTCTATTCACTCAGCGTTGTAAATTATTTTTAACTAATTACGATATTAAAGCACACATTTTCAAGAAGCGTCCATGATTGTTACCATAGTAACGAAGTTAAAGGATGAATTTTCGGCTTAGCTTATGAAGGTGTATATCAGTGCATTGAACAGGAGTTATCAGGCACACGAAGCGCTCCTCATTCCTAATAACATCGACGATTCAGTAAAATTATGATTAATTACTAATGACGACCTCAATGACGTCAAAGATATGATTTAGTCGTATAAAGCTTCGTGGAACTACAGCCCGAGTGTAGTGAAATTAGCCAATGATTAATTTCGGTTTTTTTAAGAGAGCGGTGTTGATGCTACAATCATGTTCCAGCAATAATATAAGATGTGTCCAGTTGAGTCCAGTCTCATCACACATTAATGTACATACATGTTTATATGTATATGCATGTATGGTATGACGTTAACGACATCGCATAAGTCGCAAGCAAAATTGCTCTTATGCTTAATCGAAAATGGCGAGAGCGAGAAAAACTGCGCTCGTCGATCCGTAATAAGAACCTATACGCGTAACTGTGATAGGACGAGATTACCAAGATAGTTTACTGTCTCGTCGGTATCTGCGTCCCATCTGACAGCTCATTTTCAGCAGGATCCACTACGGGGATCAACTGTCTAACTTGTCACTGACGTCCGATCTGGATGGCCGCGACCGTTATCATTTTATGATGTTATTGCTAACCTCCGCCGCGTCTCGCGGCAGCGCGGAGGAGAGACGGAGAAAATTGCATTTTTGCATGCGTTGGCGTTTTACGAAGAACTTGTTGGACCCGTCGGGGTACTCGACGGACAAAAATCTCATCATATACTTGATTGCGTGGCCGATCCCCACGGACTGGAAATTTGTTTGTAATTGAGCAGGCGACAGAGCGACGATCGCGAGTCGTATCCCAGCGGATCGAACGATTAGAAACTCGTGCGTGGTGCAGTAATTCCATACCAGAAACTATTAACGAATTTATTGACCAACGTAAGCTGGAAGCTGCACGGCGGTCCTTGACGGAAGGAATTATAAATCTAAGAATTATAGCCACTGATGATAGATCTCACCCTCTAGTTCAAATCGAGTTCTTACGTATCGAGTATCTCCGGTGAAAGCGATGGCAACTCGTGGTTGTAATGTATAGTATACAAATGGTGACTTGTAGAATGTGCCCCACAAATTTCACTTTGATTTTCCTTTGAAATTGGGTACGCTTCAATGCAAAAGTTTTCAAAGGTGTCTAAATACAAGTTACAAGTTAGTTTATTCATCATAATCAAATGACATGATCGTCAATGAACACCGAAACACTAGAGAAAGAAAACAATATATACATATATACAATACCAGAATTACAAAAATATTTATAAGAAAAAGTGCATGAGACAAGTACCATACTGTACAAACATAACTACAAGCATCAAATTAAATATAATATTCTAATCCCGAAAGGATATAGTTCACCAAATTTACCAATTCCGATTGACAACCTATATCATTAAAAATTATATCTACATCATCTACACCGTCCAACACTTACTATATCAAATTTCTTCCTGAGATCGTTGAATTTGCTACACGTTAAGATGAAGTGCAGCTCATCTTCGACACAGTTACACGTATCACAAAGCCTGTTGTCTCTACTCAATCCCAGGTGTCTGCCTTTTTCTATCATCAGTCGGTGAAATGAGGTACGGAGTTTGGCAATTACACTTCTAATACTAAAATTCTTTACAATCGATAAATAGTTTTCTAGCTGGTAAGACTGTCGAATCGTACTATAAAAAAATACGTAATTCACAAATAGTGGTCGTGGCACCGGCTTGAATATACTTTTAGGTGACAATCTGTTAGGTTATGCTCAATGCGACAACTCAAACCTTCCATAGACTGACCTCCCAGACGCAATCTACAGATTGGCCAGATCGCTGGTGGCTTGTAAGACAAAAACCAAAAGATCACGTTTATTGTACGTACTTAATGACGACACGTGATGAGCAATTTTTTGTGAGTCCAATGATACATTGGACTATCGTGGATGTAAGAAATGCTTGGAATTCGATGGAAATGTACGTAGGTGGTTTCTATTATCGCATGATGTAATGCAGTTATGTGGTGTTGTGGTCAACCAGAGGTTGAGGTAGCGGTCATCTCCACAGTCGAACTGTCGTTGAACTGACGTTGCCCGGTTAGACACATACACATTTATACATACAATAACAGTACAACAGTAACATCGCTGAAATCAATAACAATTCCTGACCAGTTAAATACATTTGAATCGAACAATGTTCGAGATTAGCCGCCTCCAGTTCTCATCAGACTATGCGCGTTAACGAACTGAACTATCGCGACCATCAGCATCATCATCGGGGTTCGTGTCCTTTGTCCCTCGTGTTTATCACGTGTTGATTGAGATAATATTGATAATTGATAGTCGGTATAGTTAGGACAGGTTGTTTTATCAAATAGTCACCAATAACATCACCTTTGGTATCAATTTATGCAATATCCAGTATTGATACGATTCCTTACGATGATCCCTTCTTGCCCTAGACCGAAATTGCACGTCTTCTAGTTCTTGATTTTAACATGCACGTATATACCCCGGTTAAATATATGTATTTATTTCGCTATCAAATTTTCGAATTGCGGATTCTGCCTAGTGAATTTTATCTCGCCTTAATCACTATTGTTGACAGCAACCGTGGTGGGGAAATGGTGCACAATTCAGAAAATATCACGAATAATCCGTATCATCGCACGAAACGAATTGGTTTGTACGCTTCCCCACATCCACAACACCAAATTAATGATGGCGACAAAGCCACATGGTTTCCAAATCCCTAATTCCAGCTTGCCCGGAAGAAACCTGCTGTGAAATAGGATTTGAGTTCGGTTTTCGGGGTGTTCATGGATCTATTAGATTGTATAATCAAAACCAATCTAATGAAAAATCATAATATGGACACAGTTGAAGCCATCCCATTCCTTGTAGGCAGAAATGACAAATTTTAGCAAACAGAAAATCTCTACGATTGCTCCGCGTGACCGACGGATTGTTTAACCGTCTCGTCATTTGTGATTCTTTTGTTGCCCGCAAACGATGGATCAAGTTTTCATCATCGTTTTCAAAACAGTTTTCCACTTAAGTATCAATTTGTATTCATTAATGTAGATTATAATAACGGCTGGTCTAATGACTCACTCTCGATCGGATCACCTCTTAATCTCGCAGCGCCACTTGGACGAATTATGACAGGACGAAATACACTATTTTCTCGGTTAGTTCCTCGATCATGTGTCGGCACATTTTCTGAAGAACTGTCTTCAAAGGTATATACGACGAACGGCAGAATTTCAGTCAAGTGTCGATCGGGGTCACACTAGAGGTCGTAACGAATTTACTTGTATTTTTTACCTATCATAAACCCATTTCTGACCTACCAATTGACTGTAATTACGTAATTATGCTATAGCATCTGACCTGAAATACCCCCAGCCTACATTTTGACCTAGCGTTTGGCTCATGTGACCTGGCACTTCATCTGATAACTGTTCTGACTCAATATTCAGATAGAGGACGTAATAGATAATCTTTAATCGCTCTTCACACTTTAAGACATTATGGGAACGTTTCTCGTCTCCAAAAAATATTCACAGGAGACAAGTTAATGAAAAATTCTAACGATAATTTCGACTGTGTTTAACGAGACTGAATGAAAGAAAGATAGATTCTATCAAACGATGGCAAAAAAATTATAAAAAGTATGTTTTATTGTGCGCTTGGTACATGAAATATTCAACGCAGACGAACAGGTCTCTTGTGGGGGTGAGATACTGATGTCGGCTTCAGAGAAATCAATGTTTAATCGCTCTCATCTCACAGGCCGCAAATAAGACTCTGTTGTATGTTGTCTGTTGTTAATTAAATTAGAGACGAAAACTCGTCCGAGAAGAAATCCCGATTTCCCCCGAGTCACGACGCAACAGTGCCGAACGATACCACAGCGCTGTGTGGAGTATTTGTCGAGCGGATGCATTCGCGTCAAGTCAAATACAATCATAGTTAACCTAAGGCTTCCTACTAAAAATATTCCTTTTATATTTTCTCAGGAGTAAACGCATTAGTCGAGTACACCTCCTCTGGATAATCACTGTTGACGAATGCATTTCTCATAAAACTGACTCTCAGTCAATATTTCCTCGCATCCATAATTGTGGACTTGTATTTCAGTATCGGTCCCTAATGGCGACCAAATCTGATCGGAATTAATCTCCAAAGAGCTCAAAGACCGTTTACCAACTTTTCCAATAACATGTAGCTCTGGTTTGGTGGAAGGGGGCATTGCTGTGCTATTTTATTGTAGGACAAATCTATTTTCGCTCACCATCGCATCGTAGCAACAAAACACGTATCCAGTTCCACAAGTATCAGTTTGTTCTAACTCGATAAGTCAAATCGCTGACCGAGTTAAATTGACCTGGATCCTGGTGCATTTAGGCAAGTGTCGAAATGATCTAGAACGAACTCATCGTTTCAACTTTTTTTTAAATCTATTTTCAGTGGTTGCAAACGAAGTAGCAAAGATCGGTAAAGAGAACAGTCAGTTACCGGAGAAACCAGAAGCGGTCGTACCAGACGAGACTCTGGTCGAGGAAGAGGAAGACACACGTATAAAGGTTGTGGATCCGCCGACTACAGCACCGACTGTAGCTAAAGTCACTATACCCCGAGTGGAACCTGAACCATTCAAAAGTAAGTTAAGCGATTTCATTAGTCAATTGTTGTTGCTATTTTTTATCATTAAAACACAATCTTTAGGCTCTGAACCTGACAATCATGGAGAATTAAAGTCTCTGACTTGAGGGCAGTTCGTGCTAGATTTGGTCCTGTACGATTTGGTCGGTACACTAGGATCGTATAGTGTCGTAGAGCACTTAAAACCATGTGAACAATATGGTGTTGTGATGTAGAGCCTGGGTTTAGCTAGATTTTGTAAAATATGTAGCGCAACTTCGGCATCAATAGAATATAAATCTATCTGCGTCATCGGGGAAATCAAGCTGGTTAGGTGTGAAGGTCATGATTCTAATCGGGAAATTTTTGAACATTCTTTTGACGTTGAAAACGAATTATTAAACTTATTAAACTTGATAAACTCGCACAGGTTTTAATTCAGTTGACGGCAAATTCAACTTTATCTATCAAACTCAGAAACTGTCAACGAAACCGTAGTAGATTTAAGGATTAATGAAAGACGGCTGTGTCTACCGTCGATAGAACATCCATCCCATTATAAATGATATTTATTGCCGTTTGTGTTATACGTCAACACTAACCTCGTTAATAAAGGTTTTATTCTCACTTCATCGAATCCTCACATCTGCAATTACACAATACCGCGCACTGATATTAACGCGCCGTGTAAACGTAATAACTCGATTAATGATTTTAAGTGTTCGATATGAGCTAAATAATGGCGGCGTTGGCGCCGACCGATGCACCGCCGCTCCGTGCATCGGTATTCGTCGTTGGTGAAGAAGAAGGAATCGGGATGTAAATGAAATTTACTCGGCGGTCGTAAATTCAGCTTCAGGACACTCGAGTCGAACGTGTACAACACACGCCATATCGCTCGCTCAATATCGCCTGCTGCTGTTGTCTCGTCTCCCAGCTGAGCTGGGTATGCTCAGGAATTCCATTAAAACGAACGTAAATCAAAACAGAATCCTTATTAAAACAGATCTGTCTTCGAAAACTCGTCGAGTACGAGATCTGCCTAATACCCGTATGCGAAGACTTCAAGACCGGTATATCACACGATAAGTTAGGCTATAGTTCGAAACAGATTATTGTGGATCAATTATCCAAACTATCAATTATATACCAAAATGGCAAATCAGTTACAATTGATACTATGTCTTAGTTATCCGTGATTAACAGTCACTCTCTGTAAGTCGTCCTCTAGTTAACTTGAACCAACTTTTGAGAGCAACTGCGGGCTTCGTTCCGTTTTTAGCAATTAGTCCCTGTTAGCAGGGAAATAGCTACTAGTTATATATACACCATGCGTGCATCTTGGATTTCAGTCAAGTTTGAAATTAGTTCAATTCCGACCTTATAACTCTATAGGGTTGAAATTGACCTCTCGAATAAGCTCCAGGGGATGCTATATTCTCTGATTCATAATGATCACCATATCATTATTGCGTCAGATAAATTGAATAGTGGACGATGCGTGTCTCCGTCATATCAATTTTGTTAATAACCCGCTATTGTTTTCATTTTAAGGTTCCGAATGTTATGACGCATTCGGCGAATGCAACAAGGACTATTTGTGTCGACGTAAAATGGGTAAATTCATCGCCTCCTGTCAGTGGGACATGCAGAAAAAATCGTGCGACAAGAAGAAATGTCTGCCGGATATGGGCGATTTTTATCAGAATGTCGCCGTCAAGCATGCGCACGCTGCGGCTTTCTGTACATGCGCAAAAGGCGATGTAAAGTGCGAGTCGCTTCGCTCGGTGCTCCAATCACAATGCGCCATTCGAGAAAATCCGATCCCGACATGCGTGGCGGTCGTGCGCAAGTGTCAGGCTGATGAGATATGCAGGTAAAACTTGTAACTAGAACCGTAGAAGATAATACAAATAAAAACTTCAATAATCAATAAGTAGAATCAATGAAGTAGCAAAAAAGCATACTGGTAATTTTCAAATCTATAATGAAATTCCTGCCCAGATTCAACGGACCGATATCGGGCCCTGTGTAATCAGGGTATCTGGAAGAAAAATGCCAAATTTCATTCACTTCGAGGATCAGGATTCCTCGCTGTTAAACTAGCGAATAAAAAAATGTGGAAGACAATTCTAGTATTCAGGAATTTGAATGGTACATCCGTGTACGTCACGATGTCATTATCTTATAGTATTACGAGCGCTTTTGCCCCGATCGGAAATTCGATTATACGAAAATAAGAAAAATTGGAAACGTCGTCTATTTTTCATCGTTTCCACAGAAAATCGAATGAAATATATCGACCAGTCATTAGTGACTAGTCTGAGCCCAATGCGCTCAGTTGCCCCAGATTGCTAGTGAGCTCATGTATATGTGTGGTGTCTATATGCGCGGAGTTTGATAAATTGGAAAACTAATTAACTCCGATCCGATTTCAACAGAACTGCGGCAGTTCAATATTCCGCTTGATTTTAAATTGATGACATTATAAAGATCCCACAAAAGCCATAAACTGTGTTCTTATCTGCGAGACGCACTTGTGAGATGCGAGCAGCAACACGATCACAGCTCGGTGACGTGAAACACGCGTATTGGTTTATGCGTCGTCGATGACGACGTTGTCTTCAATAGGTTTCGATTCGATGCGAAATGCATCTCTTCCGCTATCAGCCCCTAAATTCACCGTCCAAATTTAGAGTATGACACTTTATGACCTCAGCCGTCAGATTACTGAACTCTGAACTATTTTTTATCACAATCAGTATTTCTAAATCATCGAGTGTTTATCTCCTTATTTGGAGAAGTCGACAACCGAATTCAACTGTGTTAGCACTCTTAAGTCGTTATACCCAAATTGCCGATGATAGCATCGGATAGCCCCGAAGTAACGTTGAAAAAAATGAAATATTCAGTATGAATTATTAGTAAGTATTATAACTTTCTTTATCTCAGGCGTAAATGGGAATATTACGATACGTATTGTCACACTGATAGTAAAACCGGTCGGTGTATACATGGTAATCACCTGTGTCGTGACGCCGTCGTAGGACTGATGGGGACCCTTTTAATGACTAACTGCTCATGTTCGGGCATTTCTCAGGAGACGAGGGGCCGGTGTATGAGTCTTCAGGAGAAATTACAGAAAAACAAATGCAGGGGTAAGTCTTTAGCAATGTATGGGCCCAGCTGCAGTTGGACAGTCGTAGCTTCAATCCAGTATCATTTTGTATCGTACAACTGATTTTTAGTTGTTAGCTGGGCTAAGATGTCTCAAATAGAACTAAGATGTCTCAAAGTTAAATATTGACTGGTGCGACTGGTCCCTGGCAATTACGTTTTCTACTCTATAAGTTTTTTTTGCTAGTTGTAGACATTGCTTGAATAGATAACTAATAGTAGAAACTTGGAATTTTACTTTTTAGACCAAGCTGTCGCTAGTTCGACTATTGTCTATCACGAAACTACGCCGGCCACGTTACTCAAGGATGACAAAGAGATGATTAAATTCGAGGTGGTTTTATCGAAAAATCCTCCAGCTCGACGTAAGTTATTCCTAAATAGATATTGCATTTATGAAAGCATTTATTGTCCTCGCTGAATTGTATAGACGAAATCAACATCCCACAATCCGTGAAATATCTCGTTTAGTTTCCAACAGTCTCGCAATTTTGCTTCTAAATCCCATCATCACAGTGCCGTTAAAACCTTACATGTTAAAAGTTTGCAATAAATCGGACAGTCAACCGCGCAGAATTGATTCGGTTTAACATATAGTCGATGCTGATGATATACCTGCAGCTTCAGGCTAGTTATATATACACACTTAACACAACGCTATAATAATCTATATACATGTGTGATAAATATATGCTTTGATGACGGACGACTTCAGGATAGAAGAGAGAGTGAATATTAGTATGGAGTAATTTTAAGTGTTTTCACACATGATGAATTCCCAGAGACGCAATGCAAGTCTTTCGTATCGGCCACGATTTAATTCGTTTATCGCATTCTTGATCTAAATACACGCTGAATTTCTTATTAATTATGGATGCATCTTCAACTCGGAAGGGAACTACACCGCCTGTTTGTGTTCAGCTCCACGTGACCTTCAACATCACTTGACGATATTATTTATTCGCCTTCGCTGAGACTGAGAACAGCCGTATATAACGACAATTTTGAGCGCGTTCAATTTCGATTTCAATCGAAGTCGTCATTGAATTACGTCATTCTACGTTTTGTATTTCTAAAATACTTCATTTCTAGAATTATCTCCGTTGAGTTAAACACACACGCAATATTCTCATTATTGAGAAATTAATACAGCCAGGTTTGGAGGCGAAACGTTTGATTTTCTATACCTTTAAAATGTACATTTATACGAATACATTTTTGTATGATGAGCACAGAACTCCACCCTATCAAGGTTGATCTATTGAATTGATTTATTCAAGTCATGAATCTGGAATTCAAAATGCAGTTATTTGATACCAGTTAGAACTCGCTCACAATAACATTTCACTTGTTTTTGTCTATAGACCTGGACGTTCCTACAGTCACAGTCTGTGTTTACCCCTGGGGTCAATACTCAATTTAAGGATCCGCTTCCACGGCGGTTAGGATGTGATTCCACGTAGAGCCCAGCTTCAGGATCAGGATCCAGTTCCACAGCTCTGTGTGGATCTAATTTGATGTGCTGAGCCCAGCTCCACAGTTTTTCTCTAAACTCATGTTCCACAATTGTATGGGTTCAATTTTTCTCATTCTCAACAGTATTTTTAGAGCCAAATGTTGACATGAAAAACAACTGGCACTAGTTTTATATGGGAAAGATTACGGATTAAAAGATAGAATTCACTCAAGGCAGAATCTCGTCAAACAGTTTTCAATTGACGATTATTGACTTCAGACAAAGGGATTTTCGCTCCAAACAACACGTGATGAAGAATATATATCTAATCTACTATTGCCTGCCTCGACACTCACAACATGCTGGAACCAGTAATTATTTAATCAAAACGTTTCGCCAATAATTAAGATCTAAGACGTTATAAGAATATCTAATTAGTAATCGCGACTTCATCAGCGAAATTCAACAGCCATCGGGATAATTAGAAGATTATAGCTGGCCGACAAGGATTTCATTTCCTTCAGGACTCGTGCCACCATTTTCCCCGAGCCTCGTCGACCGTTGACTTTTAAACTGAGCATGACGCTGTGTCATAATGCAATTATGCGACAGTCCACTTGATACTGAACACTATAGCAAGTGCACATATAACATTAATTACTCGGTCTCCGTTCAATTTATAATAGCAATATCTCAATAAAAATTGTTATGGTTTCGATTGATTTGAGGGGCTCGATGTGGTCGCTGTTTGTTGATTATCGCAGATAGAATCGGCGTAAAGCAATTAGGAACTTTAGATACTTTATTGTGGCAAGAATGGCTAGATATTCAATCAACATCGAACCGAACTTTTGCCTTCAATAAGTAGATGGTAACTATACCAATACTGAATCAATTTGGCTCGTGGTGATTCTTGAAATCGTGAGCTTCCATGGACTACGTATGATTACGATTACGATTACGATTACGATTTATTTACACTCCAACCATTTCCATGGTATGTGGAGGAAAACTATTACACATGTATATACAAATATTTACAAAACAACACTGAAGTGATTAAAATTCAGAGAATGAAAACGTAACAAAATATATATACATCAACTATTTACAATACTATATATACAATTATATACATCAACTATTTACAATACTATATATACTATTGGAGAGATCTATATACATCTAAGCCGGTCTTAATGAATTTAGCGAAGTTGACCGTTGGGTTTTTCAGAATATGAGCAACTGTTAGAGCCGCGACATCTAGTGGTCTATTTGCCCTACTGTTCTCCCAAGGCAACTGATAAATGTATCTCTATTTTGAGTTTCCTGATGTTTGATGCAGTACTGATTCTGTCAAATTTTACAATATGAAAGTCACCCTTACATTATGATTTCCCTGAGGTGTCTCGATAGTTTCTCAAAATCTCCCTCGCATTACAGTTCTGGATAACACTAAATCCAGTTGTCGGACTTTGTGACAAATCCGACCGATTCACGAATGACTCAGCGGTTCGTGAAAATCATACATTTCAATGCGAAATATTTCATAAGACTTAGTGGAGCTATGATAATTTGATGAATGAAAAATTACAGATATAATATAAAACGATGAGTTGAAACTTAGCAAATGAAGCAACTACTGGGTCCAGTTGCCCAGTCGAGGCTTAAATATAAGAACATAACCACCTTTTGGTTCTTTAGACGATCTTTTTACAAGACCATTCTTGAACTTAAGCTGTGACTGTTGTGTATCAGTGTCGTAATTGTGCCTGAATCGGGTCATAGTGAAAATCTTTAGGTATAGGCAAATAATGGCGACAAAACGCCAAAATGGAAAACATCAAGAAATAACAGTCGAAAGAATCCATGTCGCTGCACTAGAACTGGCGTTTCGGCGTTTTGGTGCGATTATTTTCTTGTTGGTACCCGCGCTAAAAAGAAATTTCATATTGGCACTGGAGTGTAAAAACAAATAATATATATCCCATTCTGGCTCGCCGAAACGGATCATGAATATGTTTTTGTGCGTGATGAATATGTTTTTGTGTCGCCAAAAACGAATAGGAAATCCATTTGGCGCGCCAAAATGGCGTTTTGACGCGCCGTCATTTTCAACCATCGAAAATGATTTTTCGATTTGGTGCTAACTCGAAAAATGATTTTCGTTACGAGAATAACCTTGCCAAAACGCTAAAATCTATCCTTCGCCATATCATTCAGGACTCGTCTCTGTCCATATAAACACTGACTCATAACTCAAACACAAATACCCTTCATCCCCTCAGCACGTGTGTTTACCCTGCAGATTAGTAACGGCAAACAACATACAAAAAACTACACGCAATGGACGCCGAACGAATGAATGAACGAATTGATTTTATCTTATTACAGAAGTTTGTGATAGAATGCTGCAGAGCGATAGATCACCAATAGTCAGAGTAAGTGTTACACTCATCAACGGCATCGTTTATCAGAAGAAACAACTAACTATAAACTGACAACGTAGACAACCAATTTTACTGATGAAAAAAATAACTGGACCTTAGTTCCACAACTGCCGGTAACCGCGAAACTCGATCCAGCTATAGGGTGGCTGGTGCTCACTGGAAACTGGTCGAAAAGTGGGTTTAAACTTAAAAGAAAATGCTCCTAAATATAGCGTCTCAAAACGAGTGACGCCGAACTCCCCCGCGATGCAACACAACAACCTGCGAATGAAATAAATTCCATCACTGTTACCCGGTGACGGAAGAACCTACGTTGGAATTCAGAGTTCCACGTAATGTTTAACCTCGATAGAATTACTGATCCAGACCTAGAGAATAAAGATAAGACCAGGCGTGGTATTAACGAATTCGGATCAGTTTCATGTTAAACCTCATTCATGTACTAAGCTTGCTCTTATAATCGTTGAAAGTTTTTAAGTGTAATAGATAAAGCCACTTTGAATATTGCACCTATAGGAATTATTTCATATTGATTTTGGCGATCCTTATTCGCCAAAAGGTGGACGCTTTAAAAAAAACAATTGACATTATCCTGGCTAGAATTATAGCCATGTTCTCCCTCGTTATCAATAGCCCGTTTCATTATAGTGACTCAAACGTCGTAGATTTTAATCATCTATTGTCTCGTTATGAGAGGTTTCGGAATTCGAATTGTAGGTAAATCGCGGTACATCTCGCTATCCTCCCCCCCCCCTCACTGTGACTAAGGCATGAAATGTTTCGTACGAACGAATGACGTTTGATTGTTTCAAAATTCGACACTAATCAAATTTCAATGACGCTGCAGTCGTCGCGTTGTACTCGTGAGTCATGGCGCATTCCGCGGGGACCAATAGTTGCTCGGAGATGAATTAATTTTTATACGATTTAAATGTAAATAACTCGTTTTGCCGCCGCTCATGTTGTTCGGATCCTGATTAGATCTATGATTCTCTAAATCCAAGCAACGAAGGCCGGTGGGTTCTTTCAGTTTTGATTCCTTTAATTCTGATTTCAGCGAAATTCATTCTAAATCATACCGAAATCATGTTTATTCTTCTATACATTATTTATACACTATTTCGGAGTTAACCCAGACATGGCGTGCCAGTTGTGCGGTGAAGGCTTATATTTAAATAAAGACTAAATAGCTGGATCAGCAATGCCCGTTGGACTTCCCCCAAAGTTCACTGAATTCATTAATTTCGTAAAATAATTTTCAGGTTTATCCAAACAACACCGATTGCTCGGTCCTATGCAAGTGTTTACCTAACGGTACTCAAGAATGTCGTCATCTTCCCTGCCTTCCCGAGGATTCCTGTAAAATTGGATTCATCATATACGGTACGTGCATTTGAAGCAGTCATTTTTATTTTCACAAAAACTATCCACACGCATTGAATACCGCGCTGTATTTCTACGAAATCCCTTAATGATTCTCTTTTAAACGAAATCGATTCCTTAACGGTGAAAATGTCCTAGAATGCACCTGTATCCAGGATTTAGATAAGTTGTTGATATTTTTCAGGCCACGGTTCCGTGCTTACACGGAATAACCGAGGAACCTGCAAGTGCTATAAGGGCGAAATTATATGCGCAAAATCGAAGGACACTTTGACGAACAGAAATGGTAAGAGCGAACGCACAACTTGAGAATACATCCCCTCCCCCCCCCCCACCTGAAAAACAACTCCTTGTAACATGCCACCCTTGTAGCGGCAGATATTACTAGAAATAGATGACTATAAATGATATTGGTTTTTGGACTATAAGGAGATTTTATTTCATTATCTAGAAATCATTCCATTTGTTGTTTAAACTTCGTCTCTGGGCTACCACCATTATCTATTACGCTTCAAAATGGCGATAATTTGCCAAACATTTGCTAAAAAAACTGCCATTCCCGATTCTAGATATCATGTCTAGTAGTCTATGTTTTGTTGTCCTAGTGTTATGCTTAGATTTAAAACCAAGACCATCTAAGATCATCGACTAACTGAAGATTTTTGGAGTAATGCTACCGTTCAGGCTTACTTAACTTATTTATTGAATGCCTAAATTTCAGGTATTTTCCTGTATATCGGATACAGCCTAATGGATCAACAATTACTGACGAAATACGGAAATATCAGATTCAGCTACGCGGAATTGATGAAAAAACTTGTCCGATTATTGAACGGCGGCACAGATAATATGGTACGATCATTTCTAGAAAATGAATATAATTTGTGTGGTCCGATTGATTTGAGATTGAAGTTTGGGCAGCTGAAAAGTTGTTTGAAAAAAGAAAAAAATGATGAATTGAATTGTCTCTAGATTAACATTAAGATCAACTACGTTTTTAGTTTAGCGCGAACCTTTTTCGAACTTTCGTTAATCGAAGTGAGAAATTTCAATCACGTTCGGATAGAGTCATCATACGAGGAAAAGCGTTCGCTGGTTGAGATCATATTTTAAAAAATACATGGAGTTTGTCAATTCACAAAGACAAGTGACCGTCTACAAATTCAATTTAAGAAAAAACGAATGATTATGGAAAAACATTTTAGAAAATGGTTCATGAAATTGAGTCGAAACGTCTACACTCCTCTCAGATTGCCTCCGAAATTGTGGTTTTTTCATTTGATTTAAAGACGGTCAATTATACAATATAGACATTGTGTTCTTTCAATGTACTGAATCCAAGTGTTAGAAATCGATTTGATATTTACGATTTCAATCAAGAACTATTATCAAGCTAGTATAATGAAACCGGTTGGTTGCATATTCAGTTCCTATCTAGGAAAATATATGAACGTAGAAACTGCCGTAGAATAAGTGTAAGATTTGAAGATAAATACCGTGTGCATCTTTACAAATCGAGAGAATAATGAATATCCTCGATGATTAATTATAGCGCATTAATCTGCTTCGGTTCACTCGATTCAAATCAATCTAATATACCTACAACGATCATTCATTGCATACACCGCGTATAAACGAATTATCATTCCCCCATTACAGGACTGTCGACTTCATATTATATCGAAAACTGATGGTAACGTTGTTTTCGAGGCGATTGCTGCCGGCCATACACCGGGCTACACGGGCGAGGTAAGTTGATAGATTATAATTCGTTACGCCAAACGAAGGTCCGATTCAAATATCTCGCAATATTCTTAATGAAAGGCTTATACCCGTATTTCTCATGCGTTTCAGGGATGCGTCTACCAGGCGAAACTATTGAGTTATATGATTAATTCCCGTCATTCGAGCGTCAAAACGGACCCGATCGTATCAACCATCCGAGTGGCGATGGTGGACATTATACAACACCACGGGTCACAGTCGGGTGTCCGCCAGGTGCCCTATCAAAGTAGCATCAGTGATAAAAAAGGCAGTGCAGCCTCGTTGAAACATTCATTGGCTTGTTCGTTTGCCACAGTATTAGCCATTTTGTTCTGTATGACGTCATCAAGATCGTTTTTGACGTGACCGCAGATCGTAACGACACCGCGTAACAGAGTTACTTCATTCTAATATGGACTAATTCACTATTGATTAATATTATGAAATACTTATGCATGACTGTGTATATTTTATAACGAAGCGATGGTAATTATTATAGGACAGACTATACGATTGCGGGGAAGGAAAATGGAAAGGATTGGATATCCATTTCGAATGGATATAATGTGTATTACTTTGCGTAGCGTTACCACGTGTACCTGCGTGAGTCTATACAGTTTACGCTTGGAATATCTCTTACGGAATTTGTTAAAACGACAAAAAATAAAACCTAAGTTGAGAATGGATCGTTGTGGAGTGGTGCGGTTTTATAGACGGATAATGAGACATTTAACACTATATAAACATATACAAAACGTCTAGTCACTATTTATACTAAGTTTAGATGATAAATTGTGGTAATATCTGACTTTTTTACTATACAACGATGTTTAATGTCAACAACACAATTATTGCGCTTTTACATTATGTGGTATCGGTGTATCGAGCTGTATCGAGGCCCGTATTACAAGTCGTATCATTGTATCATAATGATGTATCATGCTAATGAAAGCTCCTTTAACATAAGACCCTGTGAGCAGAAAACTAGATTTACAAGGAAGTTCAAATCCAAATGTATGTACATAAACGATGGCGTTCACCATCATTGTTTCATATACACATTAACATGACCATTATTGATAGTACAGCGGCCTACTTAATTCTACATAGGGCTGTTTTAGGGGGTTTAAAATGGGCTTTCAAATATATCTGAAATGGCTTTCAAACGTACCTTGCCGTGTGTCCTGAGATTCATCGACGGTACCTTTTCAATATTTCACAGTCGGATCACAAACCGTTTTTCGTACGATTTCAAGTTGCTCGAACTACGCTTACACTTACATATGAATACGCGATATGATGAGAATAATGTATTATCGATTTTTTTTGGATGGTTGCGCTTTTAGGCGGAGAGTGACTGAATGGTATTGCTTTAGTCAAAGGCATTCGACAAATAACGTTTAGGCTCAAGGCAGTCCTGTAGCGTGGGGTACAACGAACCGCCCAAAATCCGAAAATGTTCGTTCTTATTGTGTTTTTAACCGGTCCGCTTTCGTACGAATTTTCAGAAATTGAACGATTGTCCTAGTACTCCCCACTAGGCCTGCAGATAGGACTGGTATTGAAATCTATAGGAGTAGCCAGTGTATTTGCCGCCCGACAACGTGGCATCCATAGGCATTTACTCCATAAGAACTGCCCATTCAGTCAGACACGCACCGGGCTGTCTAAAACGATTGAAGAGTCATAAATCTATTGTCGTTTGATAAGTATCTCTCGTAGTGAATTAATTATCTATACTGTATATTATGCAATTAATGTTTATAAAGACCATTGGAAAAACAACGATTGATGAAGTTACTTTTTCAGACCAATATTTTGCTACTACACGAACTCTCCCTCGCCCCCACTCTCATACTCCTCTATCCCTCCTTCTATGCAAGAATAAATATTCGAGGAGCTGCCGTAAGATTTGGGCAGTTAACCAGTCCATCTATTATGTCAACTAGAGGAAAAGCGTATATCACGTCGTGAACAAGATAAAATTAAACACAATCTTAAATGATTTTGCATAATCTTAGTTGAATCAATGTCATTTTCGAATCAATAAACTGTTTTTCTGACTCGTTTGATTATTGAATTTAGCATAATGATGTTTTACACTTCAACAAACATATCAATGGCAGTATGCGAAAAACTGCAGCGTGGAATATAGATTCATTGAATATATATACATATAGGTAGATAAGACGGCAAATTAGTTCAGTGATAGTTTGTAGCATAATACGATGTTATATTAGCTCGGTATGTATTGTGTAACAAGGGCCCAGATGCATAGTCCTGAAATGAGTCCAAAATAATCTTAAATCTTAAGACAGGTCGTGAGTGGTGTTGGATTGTTTATTCAAAAAATTAAGCTTAGACTGGTCTTAAGTTGAAAGTTTGGTTGCAGAACTAAAATAGACAGGTCTTAAGTTGTGAGATTGGTTAAATTAAAACTAAATGAGCTTAACCAACAGTCTGTTGTTAATGAATCGTTATATAACCAAGATGAGCATAGTCTGGCCTTAGGTTCAAGCATTGAGTGGTGACACTGGCCCCAGACGAGCGTAATAACAACGATGGCTTTTCATGATAATATCCTAAAATACTAATTGGTCGATGTTTACAACTGTTTTTCCTGGTACATGATTAATGCCTCGAAACGTCGGAAGCGAATTTTTACGTTGCTTCCAAACGGATGCGATGCGCATCAATCGTCGATATTTTTCACTATAGATATAGAATCTCTACTCACTCGTTAAAACGTTTCACGCTAAAAGCTATCTAAAATATTAACTCGTAAAAATTAACTCTTCGAATGAAGTTTATCAGTTCAAAATAGTTTCAGAATATTTAATTTCTTTGCTTTAATGATTTTCAACTTTTTATAGCGCTTTCTGATTTGTAGGAATAACCCAAAATAAAGCTCAGCTGTTTTAGGACATTCAAAATATAATTGGATTAGTATTTGAATTAGTATTTGACTTAATTATACACTTTATCATCTCATTGAAAATGAACTAGATTAGGAAATGTGAAACTGGGTCCAGACTGAATATTCACGAGAAATATTTGAGGGCTTTAATATTGTACAGATTGTGTAAAATAAATATTGCATGGAATATTGTACATATTTATATTTGTATATCATGATGAATCATTTATTCAGTGTACATAGTGATTCTTGATAATAGTTGAACAGATACGAATTATAAGTAAAATTATCCGAAAAGGGGCGTGGTTGATGGAGAGGGTACTCCGATGGGAAGCGTATAGTGGTGTATAGGCGCTTTCACTTTGTACAAAACCACCAGCAAAGCCATGCATGAATGACTATTTTGCAAAACGCTGGACTTTAAAAGATGCTTTGATTTTGGGAGCAGGTTTTATCGTCCAACCTTGGAAGCTTTTTGGGCTGCTACCCAAATTTAGGGCGATCAAATATCGTCAATGATAAGAAGTATTTGGTTGAGCATGTTTTTCATAAATCATTCCATAGGTTTTTAATTTGGTTATCAGTAAAGAATAGCAAACGCAAAATCATTCGTAAAGCTTATTACGAGAGACCTTATGTATGTTATCAAAGTATAAGTTAGAAACCTTAAAATGACAAATGTTGAAAATAATGAGGATCGAATTATGAAATATCAATTCCGTTATAAACTAAAATTAAGTTTTCCCAATATTTCAATATACGATCAATGTTATTGCATTCGTTTGAAGAAGAAACCTTATATGATAACATGACCTAAAAGGAGAAAATTCAATGGTATTTCTATCGATTTTCAACGAATTTGCCTTTTGAAAATGCTTAACTACCGATGACCTTTTAACGGTCCTTTGCAATGAAAACTTCGCTTCAAAGATATCGCATTAATAATAACATCGGATTCGTCGATGTCTGATTAGAGAGACAGAGAGAGAGAGAGAAAGAGATAGAAAGAGAGAGAAGATCTAGCAATTATTCGAAATCTGATCTACTGGCATTAATTGATAAAAGGCTTTAAAACTGGTGTAAATTAAATGTCAATGAATACACTGCATGTAGATTTATAATATAAATGAAATATATTGTACAAATTCGCTTGCTTAAAAAGCTATGTATATTCTATATATAAACCTATAAGAAGTCGTTCTAAGACAGCGCGCTGCGCGCTGTATGTAGAGACTATGGAAAAATTCACGAAAATGTTTGAGATGTGTAAGATTATTTTTATTTTCTGTTAAACTCAGAATAAACGAATAAACGTTTTGTAGAATAAGTTATTTCGATAATTCTTCTGGTGGTTTTTGTTTCAATTTCGAGTCCACTTATCGCGTTAGATGTCGATTTGGTTGGTAAATTAGTAGTCATTGGTCACTTTTAGTGAATTGCCTTTCGTAAATGGACCAACCAATCAAAATAGCCGTTACAAACGAGAAGAATTCATATCAAAAAAGTTCTCACAAGCAAATATCTCGATCTATCGATCTTACATACAAAAGTAGAACTATATCAGAATTACATGATCACATCACTCTATACCTACGTAATTCTTAAGTTCTTCACCGCCACATTCATCCCATGCAAAGGTATGTATAATACAGTGCAAAATCGTTATAATGAACTCGGATACAACGATTCATCGGATACAAAATATAGAATTTCGTCCCAAATAAGACAATTTAATCATTGTCATACTGACCGTAAACAACTATCGGTTATAACGAACATATTTTCTGGTCCCGTGAAGTTCGTTGCATCGAGGTTCCGCTGTACTCCAGAAACGAAAAGAATGATTAGTACACCAGATAGATAGATCTACCACATAGATCTTGTATTCGTAGAGTTAAGTATCTTCAGAATATCCGACCTTTTTTAAAATCGACACTTTTTATCCATCTTGATTCCATGCACTCCTTGCCACCTCATTATTCTATAAATCATTTACCTCTTGCCTGAATCCCTTTGTCAACACTTTGAAAACCATCAGGACATCAGCCGTGACAGCTATTCTTTCACTACCACAATTTCATCTACACCGACTGCCCAAATAATGTTTTCACACAGTACATGATAATATAACTAACTACCCATCCTCTTTTATTGTTGTAAAAGAGTAAACTCTAAGAGTTTACTCTTCGTATTCGTAAAGGTTTTTCACCTGCAAAAAAATGTTTTCTGAAAAACGTGTTTTCTGTTTCGGCGGAACAATTTTTTTGCTGTATACGTTGGGCTTAAAGGGTACCAAACACGGCTTCAATATTCGGCTAGGATGTATTGGTATACCATGGCTGATTCGGGCCATGCTAAAGAAATTTCTGTACAGCTTGAACAATAAAAGAATTTCAGATTGGCCCGTTTTTTTTTGTTTTCGTGCGAGAATTCAAAACTTTTGGTTTTCTCGTTCGAGAAAACAAAATATATATTTTGGTTTTTTTGGTTTTTTAGATATTTGAATTTAATGTACATAGCTACATACAAAGAGCGGCTACAAACCAGGCAAGACAGAATCAAAACTATTTCGATATCCGGTCAATACATCGCAGATGAGTTCAATGTGGATCCGTTAGTATCTGAGATGATTAATACTACTGTAATTGGATGTAGGGAAAAGAGTCTAGTATAGCGTTCTCTGAGTCGGGCTCACACAGCACGCGCTGTGTACTGGAATTTCACCACGCGAAATAAATGATCCTCCCCGCCGCGTCAATAAACGCTCCCCGATTCATCATTATAAAATTTCCCCGATCGTTTGATAGATCGGCGGCACGTAATTCTTACCGATTTTAAAGGATTACCCGTCATCGCCAGCTCGAACAAATGTTTACTCGCCGTCGAAACAAAACATCCCAACGCAAACTGTTGCCGAGTCGGCGACGGCAATCCGTATCAATTATATTGTCGTTAATTTTCAAGGAGCTCGCGATGATGGGAGTGATTTCCAGGTGCTTTTTCGCGAGGGGAGCCGAATTCTACCCAAACATTGATACGCAATTTTGGAGGCTGATGAGGGCCATCAAAATATTTTTGACTAAAAACATGTTCCCCTTTAAAGATACATTTCCATCTAAATATATTCGTAAGTGAAAATGATTCATTCACAAAAGAATCCCAAAATCCAATAAATCCAATCGAAAAATATTCGTATGTGAAAAAAATTCTGCTATTAAAAAAAAATCGCATTCAAAATATGACAAGTGAAAATAAGTGAAAAAGGTGAAAATAAATTGTCATCTTCCAAAATGTATTCCGATGACTGAATTGTCGTGATAAGCCCTGTGATCGTACGTTACAGGTATGATGGCATGGTGGTGCTGTCATTGGCAAATTTCACGTTTAGAAAGCCACGTAAACATAGATATTAGGGCCCAAAATATCAAAATTTTCTACGGTCAAAAATTAAGGCTACGGATTGTGAATCCTCCTCATAATGCTGTTTATGTAGAAATAAATATTTTTTGGGTAAGGCCTAGTTTAATAGCCTGGCCATACACCTAAAAGGGAAACCAGCAATCTTCTACATGTAATATAGGCGATCGCAGATGAATAGAAGACTGCCAAAATAACAGATACAAGTTGATAGCCGAAGACATCTTTTAGTTGATGTCCCAGTCACTATACATTACGATACATTATATACGTACGGTAATGCTATGCCCTAGCTGTAGCACAATCGTTAAGCACGCAATAACTATAAAACCGGAAATCATTTTTACCTGCTAGGATATTTCTAGTCATAGGAAAATATTTTGATGGAGACGGCATTATTCTCACTGAAAAACATTTTGAATGCGAAATTATTTTCACTTATTATCTTCATGAATATATATACTTTGAAGCATTCATTCGGCGGAATTAGGCCTAATCGTGATTATTATTCTTACTTTTGCGATAGTACTTGGTCGCTCAAGCCAGTCACTATAGCTACAACTACGTAGAGTCTAGTTATCATCTAAAGAGCCGGGAAGGCGTTGTACTGTAGACCTCAGTTCCCAGTTGCAGCTCTTAACTACACAAAATATAGATAATGATATTTCTATGTTATTTTTCATTTTCATCGTCACTCTTGTTTTTTTTTCTAAAAATCATTTTGTATAAGTTGACAAAAATTCCTTGATGATGGATGAATTATTACTGACACACTTGTGTTTATTTGAGTGACAGTACTTCGCGGTCCGTTTTTCTTGGCTTCGTTGTAGTGATAGCTACATCTGATTGTGGTTTTGTGCAAACTTAAAGCCACGTGAATAGAATCATAAGCATTCTTCAAAAATAAGTTTACCCAAAATACCATGGATAATACAGATATGAGAAACACGAATGCACGAAGTACTGGAGGCATTAAAGTAAAAAAGTTACCATGAGTAATAGGGAATAAGTTGTTTCATACCAAAGGTCGAAGGGTCGAGCTCACTCTCCCTTCAACCTTTAATCTGAACCCCCATACTCCCCATTACTTCTAATAATTTCATATAAATGAATATTATTTACATGAATTTCATATATTTTAAAAAAAATCATTTATTAATGATAAAAATGTGAGAAATAAATCATATTTTAACAGATTTCGAATAAAAAATATGTAAAATAAATGGACAATTAAAGACTAACGTAATTAACGAGTTGAAGAAAATATTAATTTTAATTAAAAAATTACTAAATAAATGAAAGAACAGATACTACAATTCAAAGATATCGATTTACATGAATTAGAAAAATATATTACAATAAAATATTTTATTCCTATTCAAGATTTTATTAAACTGCACGCTTTCGTTTTCAAGTGAATAATATTACTGAATTAATGTTTAAAAATCATTATCTAATGATAGAGTTATCGAATGAAAAAGATAAAAATCTTATTCAATACAATAATTCAAAAATTCACAACATTTGATGAAATAGATCAACATTTATGATTACAGATGAAATACAATCACTTTTTAATAATGAAAGTACATTATTAAATCATAAAACATTATTTTCACACTTACGTTATTGCCCTTTCAGAGAATTTTATCTATTATTTTTCAGAGTTACAAGAAAAAAGATTTATCCCAGACATTCCAAATGAAAAATCACTTAAAGATACAGGAATTCAATGTATCTTAGATAATGAAATCATTATACGTCATAGGAAATATAATGCTAATGAAAGCGTTTTATGTAGTTGGGAAAAATGATATACTAGAAGCCATAAATCACATCATCTTGAATCAAAATATCATAACTCAAAAATAATAATTCAACTCTAAATATTCAAAATAAGATATTTCAAATTACTTATCAATCTTTTAATTTTTTTCTTAAATAAATGAATGAGAATGATTTCAGCATTCCAACTGGAAAAAGTGATTTGAAACATTATTTAGTTGCTGGAGGGTTAATATTGGCTGCGCTTTACTTTTATTACGAGAATATCAGAAAGGATTTGATGAATGAAAATATGAAATTAAGTAAGAAATAAAAGAAGTTAAATGGAAATAATCATAGAAAAAATAGGAATAAAAAAGTTAATTTAGAAAATGATTTAGAGGATTAAGACAGCGTCTTTTGATTTAATTTATTTTATATATTTTAACTACAAAAATGAGTGAAAGTAAGGTACTAGAAATATTACATCTTATATACAGAAATCAACAGAATATTAAATCAATAATTAACGTTTTTGGAATGGTTTCAGCTTCAATTTACTCATTTTAACAGTTATTAGAATTCTATGATAATTGTAGAATATAGAATTAAAGAATGATATCAATTATATTTCAGATAGAATTAATAATATTAAGTGTTTTGAAATATGCAATAAGAAGTATAAAAATAAAAAGAGTTTGAGAAATCATAGATATATTCACGAACTAAATGATAAATTACATAAATCACATTACGATATATGATATTTCAATTAGATATTTCAATCAGATTTATTATATATATTTTATTCAGTAATGATAAATAATAATAATATATAATAAATCTGCGAGATAAATAAAAATTACTGAATCAATAATAATAATAAATAATAAATCTGTGAGATAAATAAATATTACTGAATCAATAATAATAATATATGATATTTATCTGATAGATTTATTATGTATCATTATTATTTATCATTACTGAATCAAATATATATAATAAATCTGTGAGATAAATAAATATTACTGAATCAATGATATTAAGATTTTATCTTTTTCATTCGATAACTCTATCATTAGATAATGATTTTTAAACATTAATTCAGTAATAATTTTCATTTGAAAACGAAAACGTGCAGTTTTAATCGAATCTTGAATAGGAATAAAATTTTCAATTGTAAAATATTTTTCTAATTCATGTAAATCGATATCGTTGAAATGTAGTATCTGTTCATTCATATTTATTAGTAATTTTTTACTTAAAATTGATATTTTCATCAATTCGTTAATTACTTGTTACTTTTTAATTGTCCATTTATTTTACCTTTTTTTTTATTCGAAATCTGTTAAAATATGAATTATTTTTCACACTTTACTCACACTTTTTATGTTTAAAATTTATATTTTCTTCAACTCGTTAATTACTCGTTAGTTTTTATTCGAAATCTGTTAAAATATGAATTATTTCTCACACTTTTATAATTAATATATGATTTATTTTAAAGTATATGAAACACATGTAAATAATGTTCATTTAAATGAAATTATTAGAAGTAATAGGGAATAAGTTGTTTCATATCAAAGGTTGAAGGGGAGAGTGAGCTCGACCCTTCGACCTTTGGTATGAACCAACTTATTCCATATTACTACCATGATACCAGTCCCATAGATCAACGCTATCTATATACAATATGTACTCTAGTTCATATTCAGGCCCAAGTTGCACATTCGTGAGTTGAGTCCCAAGGACTCAACCCATAAGACTCGGGGTCTCGAGTTGTAAGATTGGAGTTTTAACTGAAATGACCGGCCGTATACACGTATCTAAGTATTAAATCTGCAACTGGCTGTTCGATGTTAAACCGAGCCACATATCAACCGTCAAGCTGGATCCTGGAGCTAATTTAACCAAGAACTGTACAACTGGATTATGGAGATTCAGGATGATTGGTGGAAAGTGATCCAAAAATACAGAGGCGATTTACATCGTTATGGTACAAAACCACATCCGCGCACGTCAAAAAATGCTAATCCAAAGTTAACAAAGCCGATACAAAGTAAAGATTATTGGTCACGATTTCCAACTCGACGTTACGAGTTTCGTGCTGACGAATATAATATCTGAGCGACGGTTGATGGTAGAGGATTTTCAGAGGCTGATTTATGAAGTTTCGAGTTTGCAATCCGATGCCTGCTATTATGATATGAACTACGACAATATCCGGTAAAACGAGTGGTGTGTAAATGACAAGAGAGTGTCTATGACCGTTCTCTACAGGTTCCTCGTCTATAAACGTCGCCTCGGCTTCGTTATTACTATTTACCCGTATAGTTGATGCCAATTATTAGTGAAGGTTGTTGATTATGGAGGACAGCCGCATTCCCTAGTTATGCGGCGCTATTTGTTGATTTACCGATGGTGAACGACAGCAACCAGTGGCTGCAGCAACCAGTAAGCCTGAATGCGATGAACACGGAAGTCATTTGTCAACCAGATGCAAATACAAATGACGCAGTTAATTTAAATAGATCTATCAGGCGTTTCACCAAAAGTTAGAGACTATTTTCATTATGATTTTCTCAGCAACTTAAGTTGAGTCAATTTTAACTCTGAGGACTCTGGTGATAGAGCTTCTCGCACGGCTTAGGTCTAAGGCAATCGTGGTTCTATAACCAATACTCAACACCTTATTATGTCCTCAAAGCGCACCGATTACCATGTAGGGGTGCGCTATATAAGAAAATATATCATTATTATTATTATTATTATTATTACCTTATCAAGACCATGCTGTTCTAAATCCAATATTCAACATTCTAATGCCAGTCTTTAGTTTTTATAGCCAATATGACAACTCAAGATCAATTCGAAGATTTAAGCCCACTTTCGGACTTAAGGAAAGTCTGTGCAACTAGACATGGGTTTATGGAAGGTTCTTGTGGCACCAATTTCACTAAATAACGTAGTATAAGTTGCGAATTTCTGACGCTATGAAACTAAACCCTGATGATTATGCCTAATAGCGCCTGAAGCAAATGAGTTTGTTTTGATGTAAAACCACGGACTGGTATCAAAGCCTCATACATTAAAGATATATATTCAAATTCGTGCAGATGTTTTGCATCCAAAATCCTTTATTCATGTGAGTCTTAAACGCTATCATATCTTCAACTGTCTTGACGTAGTTAGTATCGTGTGTGTTTGTGTGTGTGTGCCGTTTATTTGCAGGGCTTTCATTTTTTTTATTATTCGCAATAACTGTAATTGATTGAATTAATTCCTCGCACCGCACGCCTCCGCTGCGCAAACCGAACGGGTCGTTGTTAATTGGTTTCGTGTGCAAGTTGTCACCTGTTGTGGTATATTTGACACGGCAGGATTTAACGACGAATCTTGGATGCAACAGGTCGCTCACTGCTGTGTTAGGGGGATGACTTTCACCGCGTCGAAAACAGCTGCGCCAATTGATTTATCTCCTTCCAGAATTAATTTGAATCTAAATTAACTAATTTTTTTCCGCATATCATATTTTTCCATCAGCGCATGTATGCATCGGCGCTCTGTCAGGGACGGATCTAGAAAATTTGGAAGGCTGGGATCTAGAAGAAAAAAAAGGTCATTTTCGGATTAAGGACTCACGTCGATGGCAACTAGTTAGGTCCCTAAATCTATGGTTGGGTAGATTAGGCAGAAATACATCCTAGAGGATGACAATCGATCGATAGAAATCGATACTTCAAAATGATATAAGGTCGATTAGGGGTAGCTCCGAGAATACCCAAACCATGCACTTCTGAACGGTATGCTCCGTGTGAACTTGATTTTGATAAGGGGCCGCGTGACTTCGCTGAGAGATGGTCTATAGTGACTTCTCTTCTTACAAAGGGTACCGCATCCTCACAGTCAATGAACCCGGGTGTGAGATGTAAACATCCGCAGTCACCTCCTGCTGCTGCTACTGTTGCTGCTGCTGCTGCTGCTGCTGCCGCCGCTGATGCTGCTGGAACTTAACGACCGATAACCGCGGGCAAACACTGTTGCTTCCTTTTGTCTGCAAATCGAGTTAGTTCGACATCGGAATTGGTCGACACGTTAACTCAATTGGACGTCTCAGTCGACCGACATGTAGCACTTCCAATACCAAATCAAATTGTTGCACCCAGCGATATCTTAATTGCATTCGAGTATCGAGCTCCGAGCGAGGCGAACACTCGTTTCGATTAGTGGGTTTTCAAGTTAAGTTTGACAAGCATATCGGTGATGAGTTGATTGGATTTAATGCGTAGCTGAATGTCTAGTATTAAAAAGACATTTCGAAGTTCCCGGCGTTGAATTAGTTTTCATAGCTGTGTCGTTTGGTCCAATTTAGCGGGTAAGAAGATGGCAGCCGATACGGCGTTTGGTAAATCAGTTTTTACGTCCTGTGTATCGAAAACCCCCCACCCCTCCACACGAAGAATGGAAACAGAAAACTTAGACACGAGAGATTACCGGCTTAGAATTCATATCTAATACATCCATTTGACGTTTGAAAGCCAATGCTGCATATGCGCAGAAATTGAATGGATTTCGCTGATCATTCTTCAGCATTGAATCTGAGCACTATCGCATATCTATACAGTAAGACTGCGTTTACTAGCGGCAAGCGAATTCCGGGGCAGTTTGAGCGACGATGGGTTGAAAAATGATTATGGTTGGAACATCGTAAACATTCTGTCACGTGGGGCACGTGATAATGCGTAGCAAGCGAATTCCGGAGCAAACCGAGACTTCTTATATGTACAGAAACATATCCATTACGATGTACGTCTTTGATGGATTCTATAGGGATAATAATGTATACGAAGTTTATAATATCGCGAGGATCATAAAAATGGATTGATATCATCGCGGTGAAGCTGAGCACCCATCAATATGCACAGGCGCCATTATCTACATTCTTCCACTATTCAATCAACTAATGCGTCTGCGCCCCTCGTCTTCCTATTTCCCTGCAGAGAAGAAATACAGCGTCCCAGAGATCCTGGTCGCCCGTTTCGTCTTGTCGGAATTAATTGATATAAATTTGATTGACTTCAGCGTGTTGGAAGAATCCTCGCGATCAGTCACAGACTCGACTGATGTGTAGTAGAATGCGTATTACGCTAAGCGATGTTTAATTTTATTGCCCGTTGCGCCCTCCTATGGGATAAAATTCGAGGACGTTCTCATCCCCACCGGAGTAATTTTGATATGATTCGACCTGACAAAGATATTTGATTTACGGGCGCACAGTAAATGCCGAGATCAATCGGGTTCGAATCCTGTGTAATCCTCCAGTTGCACCGGCGACTTCGCGAATGTTGTTTCTGTACAGAAAAATGTCCGATGATTTTTTTATATCGCTAAGCCATGCGATATATCTTACAGAGGTGTTATGTAAGAAGATGGACTAGTTCGGGTTTGATAAATTACAGCTAGCGGATAAAGGGGATCAGCTCGCTACGTGGTTTGATATATCACTTCACTTCACCCAGGTCTCTCTCTTCACAGCGCAATAGAAATAAATACAGAAATAGTTTATTGATGATATTTTAATTTGCATCACTCTCACGACGGCCACCAGGGTTCATAGAGATCGTGCAACTCGCGCTTCCTCCAAATGCCTACCAGCTCGACCAACCGTCGATAAAAAAGGTCAGGTCATATGATAATAATAATGATAATAATTATAAGAAAAAGTATTCATATAGCGCCTTTCCATGTTGCAATGCTGAAAGCGCTGTTTCTTCAAAGTGTTTGTGGAACAACCATGTTTTGAGCTGTGATTTGAAACTATTGACTGATTGAGTCCAGTGATCTCAGGCCTGCAGGGAGGGAATTCCAAAGTTTGGGTCCAGAAACCGTAAAAGCACGATCACCAAAATTAGATTTTGTACGTGGGATTAGAAGATTGTTTGATGAACTTAGACGTGTTGTTCATATCTTTTCCTATGGCTTAAAACATGAGAAAGTAGACGTAGTCTAAAAATTCCTGATTGACTTTCGCCAATGAAAACGCAATTCGCTATTGATATACGCGGAGTCGTTTTCCAAGATGCCCACGTAACATCTTTACTTGTTGGTTGATTTTGAAATTAGATACTCCATGGCGCAGTTTCTGCACCGATATTTACAGATGACGTTAGGTGCTGCAGAAGTACACAGAGACCGCGCGGAGAACACAGAGATTCGTCGCGTTAATTAAATGAAAAACAAGCTGTAGATGAGAGCGATGCTAATGACTAAAACTCACTAATGAGTTGTGACATGCGCTGTGGGCGTTATGCGCACACAGAATACCAGATATGAACCCGCATGAATCTCAGATAAAAAACCCATCCTCGTCGCTCTCTCCTCTCTCGCCCTCTCTGATTCTCACTATCGATGATGCATTATGAATATTAAACATGTCGATCGATGGTTGTGTACATGAAAATTCATACGTTGCAATAAAGTAATGTAGGGAATTTCGTCAATTTTGTGAATTATGTTTTGGGCGATATTCTTCGTCGTTGCAGCTGCGACAAATCAATCTCAGTAGTTCATATGTCCGGCAGATCATCCTTAATCATGAGATTGGTCCGTAGACTGGCCTTAAGTTGGCTGACCAGCGACTGGTCGGAAATCTAAGCCTTGAGTTTTCGAAAAGATCCAAGTGAATAAATCTCCAACTCGAATTCTGGTTTTCAATACATCAAAATGGTAGGAAATCATTTCTCCCTATTTCAATCGTGCTCACACAGGTGCTTACGAAAGATAAACCTCTAACAGAGATTTTCTGAGAACTCGTCGGGTATTAGTAGTTAAAGGTTTTGCTGAGTCATTGACGCGATTTTGTATTCAATATCGTCAACACTAATTGGTAATGATGGCTTTTGAAATGGAAATCCATCCCTATCGGTTTATAGCTAGAACGTTCCAGAGATGGCCCCGTCCGTGCAGATTGAGCATTCAATTTTCTTTCACTTTTAATCGTAATACTGAAGAATCAACACGGCTTCTTTCAAGATTAATCTAGACTCAAATCAATCAAAAAAAGAAAAAATTAATTAAGGCACCTTTCTAACTTCGAATTTCGGCCCAAGTCCGATATACGGCATTATAGTACAAGAGTTGCTTCTGGAGTAAATCGGGGAATTAATGCGCAAGCTGAAATATAAAAGCCTAGTAATATGGAACTAAAAAAGTTCCAAGCGACACCCTACATACCAAGGTAATGACTCTACGGGACATTTTGACAGTGGGCACACTACATACCATAGTTGTTTCACTCCCAGTGTAAATTCAAAACACATTTATTGTAATTATTTTTGTTCTGATATTTCGGATGGATTATGCTTCTTCTACCCATCTTCAGAGATTTATTTGAAAATTTAATTCTGAGTTGAAATCAGTTCATTTGAAATCAGAGTCCACTGTGGAACTGGATCCTTGGCCCATATATTTAGTCTATAGAATTTAGTTCTGTTTCTGAAAATCCTATTCTTCTGTATTACGGTATTTTCCCCATCCACTATAAATGATTATCATGATAGTTTCAAAACATGCGTCATTGCGCTGATGCCCGACGTTCAGAGATCGACGCCAAAATCCGCGGCTGTCAGTCTTGGAGAATCAGGCGCAATCTTTGAACTCCGATAACATCAAAACACAGGGCACAAATACCAGCAACAGCAACAGCAGCAGCAGCAGGCGACAAGACCCTTAATTCTTTAATGACACACACACAGAAGAGCTGAGTCACGGCGCTGCGACTGAGTTGTTTTTTCGCGTGCGATATAAGCTGCATAAATTGTTGCTGCTATAACAAAATTTGATTTATTCTAACAGTTTGAGTCAGTGCACAGCACGCAGTGGTTAGAGAGATGAGGGCACATTTTGGATTTTGGAGGGAGATAACCACATCACAGTTGCCGCTCATCTGCGGGGTGCTTGTAACGCAATTAACGAAGCGCTTTATAGCGGAAACGACTGCTGGTAAACTCAACTCGCGCCATTCAGTCATCGTAAAAAATTATTTCACTTTGCAGTTGCAGCAAAAAATGGACAAATAGGGTTTAGTAGCGATAATCTAGAAAATAAATGCACGAGAGTGCCGACGCTTATTTACTGATAGCGTGACTCACAAAGTTGTTAGGTAACTTTCAATATACGCATTGCATCTCTCGGACAACAGGTTGTGTCACTTATGTAAATAGTTAAAGTGGAACCCACATCTAAACAACTGTTAATTGATTTTTCTTACGTTTCGAGTGGAATCCTTCCGTGCATCTTTAGATTTTATTTGGGAATGACAGTTATACTTACAATAATGTGGGTTGCGGCTCAACTCAGTTTTCTGATTCAGTAGTTCAGACGGCGAATAACAATACAGATTAATACGCGAAAGGCGTAAATTGTACATTTTCGAAAATTAAAAGCAATATCGGAGGGGCCAGATATCCTTCGACAATCCGACATGCAGAGACAATTTCGTAGAAATTTCCTTTTACATAGTGGTTGGAATCGAGGGGCTGGATGGAATAATAAATAAAATCGATAAATTATCGATAGTCCCACAATGATAAGACAAAGTCCGAAAATATGTTCTAGAGCCAGTAGTTTATTCGAGGTTTCGACTATATTCTAATATTCATCAACAGGAATGAAGTAATTTTACTATCACAACACGGATACAGTTGTTTATCAATGGTATGGAGTTCGATACATCCGTGAATTTCCCTGAGGAATTAATTTTGACGCAAATATTTTTTCAAATCGGTAAAGGTCCTTGAGAAGAGTATACTATCACCAACTAGTGGTGACCATATCTTGGGACAAAATATCTAGGTCAATTATTCCTACGCTTCTCAAGGATCGTCGATGAAAATGGAGATGTGGAGATGTTGTAAATTTGATTACTAGGCGAACACGAGAAGAAATTAATCAAGACCCGACGAATCACAAATCTGCTACCCCTTAAAACGAGAGAAGAGGTCCTAATGTTAATAACTATCGGTAGAGGACTGGCCGATCTGCTGTAGTACCGACTGTGGTAATGTGATTATGTTATTTATTTCACTGGCTCGACGTGTTTTATATGCACGCTCGAGTCACGATGAGAAACGGTTATGACAGTGATGTGGCAGTAGAAACGTCTAAATGACATGCACTCTCAGAAGCTGATACAATGAAACCGTTTCCAGTTACAAAAGCAAAAGACTCCGACTGTCAATTGCGAGTCGGGTAAGCTATATCTCGGCTGACAAATTACGACCGGTCGAGTTTACCAGCAAATGTGATTATTCGTTTTCTGAGCGGTCAGCGTCGATTCTCCTGCTCGATCGCTCTCATCTTCTCCACAGAGATATGAAAGTATTTATATGTCTGTGTGTGTGCAGCTATAATGCGATAAGCTCCATATTCGTTTAGGGGAAGCTACAGCTTTTATTCGATACTCCGTTGATAAGTGCACTGCGGTTTTTTAAACCCGTTCTCTGTTTACGGAAATCTATCGAAAACAAACATCTCTCAATTGGTTTCTAGTTCTTTTTCTTGTATGAAAATAGATTTTGAATAGGAAACAAGTTGATTTTCTTTCACCCCTCAACTGGTTGAGCTCTCTCAGGGTATAATTTATAGTAGGTTCCCCTCAACCCATTCGGATTCGTAGCCACGAACTCTCGATTGACCGGCTGGTCGTCATCTGCAAAAATGATCATCAACTATGGCGACTACAAACGTCTAGATTGAGATTGTATATATTTGAATATATAAATATATTGAATGTTTTACTATTTCAAATTCCGACTGTTTCAACCAAACGATTTCGTACTTATAAAATTCGTTCGATCGTGGTCTAACAGACAAGTAAATATCATCAATCATTCGAACGATTGTTTGTCATTGATGATATAAGAGAGTTTAGAGACGACGAATATTCAATTATGAAGATCTACTATCGCGGTCGTTAATAAGAGACACTGATACGGGGTCCGACACCCGATTCTCTCGTTTGACTGTCAGTCAGTGTAAGCGCTTCATTAGTTTTCCATCAAGATAACTGTATTAGATAAAACCGAAAGTCGAATTATCACCGCGACGGTCGATTGTGATCAGTCATCGGGAGTTCACTCTGATTCTTTTTTTTTCATATTCTCCGCTATCCAATCATCATTATACTGAGTTTGATGATGTGCGCTGTGTGTTCACTTGCCACGGCACTACCAAATCATGATATCGAAAATATTCAATATGCATATAGATGCTATGACTTGGTCTAGAAATGTCTCTTAGCAATGAAAAATCCCGTACTTATTTTTCACTAAAGCTCAAATTCGAAATATGTGTTACATGCACATCGAATGAAGTTGAAACAAGGAAAAATTTATTGTTGCGTTCGTCACAAAGACGTCAAATTGTGTTGACCTTCTTTAAGATGCAATTCGGGGAATAGACACAACTCTCTCTTATCTAATGTCGGTTCAATTAAAATACACATGTGCAATAGTCATGCCACGTACAACATGTGAGTTTGCAGATTTATATCAGCAGCAGTAAAGCTTCGCAATTCTTAAACATAGCACCACCTTAAACAAACTAAAACTTAAAAGTTGAAACAAACTTAAATAGAAAAGAATATAGATAAACACGTACCAGTTTTAAATGCGTTGAAGGTTTTATAAAAGAATAGATTCCATCTATCTAGCTTCGATTGTACGATTCAGTAAGTTATTCCGTACATGAATTCAAGCACCGATTAAAAGAGTTATTCTTACAGTCGTTGAAAATATCCATAGATATTTCGATAAAAGTCATTCCTTTATTTCATCAAATATAAGATAAACAACGATTTTACTGACAATAAAATCGACTATATTTTATTGATAATTATCGGTAAACATTACGCATAGCAGCCCCAGAAACAGTCAACAGCTGACCAGGGCAGAGTTTGAACCTGAAATCATCGTACAACACATATTACTTTTGAATAATTTTGATGAAACAATTTGCTCAGTAACTGATACTTTTCTCAATTCTCGTATGATCTCATCTGATCAAGATGGCCGCGTTTAAGTGATAGGTCATCAAGCATAAGATCAGTTAAGCTAAGTCGCATCAAAATGCGTAGACCAATACCCCTAAAAGAACTTAAAGGTTTGGTAGCGTTGTATGCGGAAGAAAATCAACGTGTTGCCGGCCATAAACAGGATTTCCCTTGGATTTACGGGCTATATGAATTTAACTCTCGAATTTCTTTACTATAGGATACATAGGATATTGGAACAGTGTTTTGAGCTCTACCAAACAGAGTGAGACATTGATATATTTAATCTTCGATACATTTCAACTCACTGTATGGTTTTATGCACATAAGTAATCGCCAGCCTGGTTTGAGCACGTGCCCCCGGTAAAACAAGGGTTGTTCTTCTGGCATTCATCTACATCTACAGGAATAGAAAATCGATTAACTTCAAAATCTAAACGTCACAATGATCTCCCACTGTCAAGTGTGTTTGCAAGCAGTACAGAGTATATTTTAAACGCGATATTTGTAAAATATCATATTTCTTATGTAAACGATTCTTATAACGATGAGGTAAATTTATCACAATATAACTTCGCGCATAGGTTTTTAGGAGTGGTGAAATTGACAGCAGTTTAATTAGTGGTTTAACTTTACCCGAACACGTTGAAGTTATAGGATTGAGGAATTCTCCGTAAGGACAGATATCATCTGCAAATAAGATATATCAAGAAAACCATATTTAAATGTTTTACCTGAAATAGACATGTCTGAGTTAATGTTATATTTCTACAAACCGTCTGTAATTCGATGGGCTAGGACCTGTGGTAGGGTGGTCAGAAATGAATCTGGCATGTTATATGGGATGAAATCGCGATATTTTTCTGGAACAACTTTGCGGAATACATTCTCCTCGATATCATAGAACAGACCATAGAATCTGACGTCATCATCCCAAATCGCCTGCAGGGCCTGTAACGTGAGAGATCTCTCTGAAGCGACACCACTTCCGACGTATACTACAACCGAATTCGATTTGATGTTCGTATCCGACAATTTACGGGCGCCTTTCACCAGCATTTCGGAGCGTGCTTTTTTCAATGCCGTATGGGTGTCAACCCATCTCGACTTGCTGCGACCCCAACCATCTACAACCGCAGTTAGACACTTCAAGTTCTTGCACTGGTCGAGGGTTGTGTGCACGGTGGTTGTAGCCTCGACCGAAGCCAGGGACACGCGCACAAAATCCGGATGCACATAAAACCTGTTGAGGATAGCTTTGAAAAACTTCTTCAGCTGGTCAAATTCATCAGCATAGATATACTCCGAGCAATCCAATATCATCGCTATTTCTAACTTGGTCATCTCTGCATGAAAATTAATTTTAGTTTGTTTTATTACCTACACGATGATCAATAATGTATGGTTTGCACTTCGTTAAATAATGACAATGCGCAGCTTACCTTTACAATTAGGAACTTTGCTCTTACGACAGGGACATATGAAACCGGGGTCACGGTTCAAACATGTTCCACCGTTAACGCATGGACTCTTTGCTGAACACTCGTTCACATCTGTAATTGTAAATTCAGAATACCAAAAGAGGCTAAAAATTGGCCACAGTGCATTTTAAAGTCCGTTATAACGCTGCCATCCAATTTAATACCAACTTAGCAAAACCGGAGGAAACCATGCGTAAAGTTTTTAGCCCAAACTTTTCGCTCCATTGGACGTAGAATTTAGTCAGACCATTTAAGATTATGTGGCATACGCCCCCACCCGTGGAGCCCAAGTGACATCTCGGGAACTTTGACAAGACCCGTGGAGATTGGGATTAGGTGCAGGTCTATGGGCCATTGCGATAGCACGAAAAGAACTACTATGAAAAATTGTTCTGATACAATGATAGTCTACAAATTAAATCCCTGCTCACTGATTGGCGTACACAAAATGGCGCATTTTTCGGCTCGTGTGCGGGGGCATTTTCTCCTCAATGCTCGCATCTGGAACACCAAATCTAACTGAATTAACGAAGATATATGGTGGCTGATAAGGGCCATAGCAAAAAATTGCTGGTATGCAAATCAGGGCGCCAGAACGCCAAAACGCCAAAACGAAAAAAAAACGTCCAATTTTCTCTGAAAGTTCGTTTTGGTGCGCCAAAACAAAGATTATTTCGTTTTGGCGCGGTTATTTCCGTTTTGGCACCCCCGCCAAAACAAGCATTCAACCACAGTAAAATTTTTCAATTTGGCGCGTTGATCCTGTGTGTAATTTGCATAAATTTGCATATATAGAATTATTTTACGAAATACCACCATAGAACGATGATTGGTCAGCATTACTTTTTTTACAATGTCATGATTATCTTGGTGGCAGCGCTGTGGTATCCAGGAAAGTTTCATTAACGCATAAAGTTCTTACCCAATTCAGCATCGTTGTTGGTGTCGATGTATTTATAATACGATGAAGCGGCAGTATCTAAAAGCATACACAAGAAAAGAGAAGAAATTTCGCCGTGACTTGTTCTACATTTGGTTAAGTTTTCACATTTGACATTGAACCCACTTACACTCGGAAATCCAGATCCATTATATACATTAGGCCTACTTTTCTAATCGAATAGCTTTTAGGTTTTTAAATCTAAATCACATCCATAAGAAACTTGGTTCTACAGCCTCACCTAAAGAATTATCATTTCATAAAACATCGACCTATGTATACATACTGGCAAATACTTGGTTCGTTAGTGCGTATGCCAGTGCGTCCAGCTGTGTTGCAGTGTGCGTACTTGTTCCCAGGTTGTAACCGCCCGCAGCTATGAATTTCGGGCCGTATATCGTGGGCAACGTCGCCGAAACGACATCTTTAGCCGTCCCGTCACCCAGCGCATAAACCCGAACATTATCCAAATTCAAACGATGAATCGAATGTACGGTTTTTGACAGATCGCTCGAATGTCCGGGACCGACGTAGATAACGATGTTATCAACACTAGAACGTTGAAATGCGCCGGTGAAGACCGTATTGCGGGCGTGTTCAAACGCCTTCCAAGTGTCCGGACGCTTTCCGCTCGCCGTGAGCTTTAGTTTATTCAGCGAATCGACGATGCAATAAGAACTGTTACAACTGTCCGTAACTTTAGAGACCGTATCGTCCAGGTAGTTCGCAGAAACTTGGACGAAATCTATGTGTACAGCAAGGTGTCTGCATAAAAAGAAGTACAAGAATCAGTAGATCAGGAATAGGTTCAAACATATTCAAGATTTTGAAGGCGTTTTTTATTTGATAATAACATAGCAGGAATCGCGTCTTGATGTCTTCACCTTATAATCGCCTTGTATAGATTCAAATACTGGCTGAATTTACCAGCCGCTGCAGACGACTTGTCTAAGTAGATAGCTACATTCAATTTGGTTCGTTCTACAAAAAAGAAATCAAACGCAATTCGAAGAAAGAAGCTGCGATCGGTTAAATGTTTATCCGAAACCTAGATACAGTTCTACAGTTCTGGTGGACCCAGTCCCACGGTAATTATCCGCTTTGGGAATAAAGTCCACTGGAACAAAAATTATTTGAGCAATTGACCACTGGATTTTTCTAGATGTTGACGCTTCTTACCCAAGCAAACTTTCTTTGGCACTTGAGGACAGATACAGCGGAAACCACCAACCACCATGTTGTGGCATTGACCTTCCGCGTAGAAGCACGGTTTCAGTATAGCCTTACACTCATCGATGTCTGAAGTTTGAAAAGCGAATTTCATTCATGATCGGTACATTCTAATTCTAAATCATTGATGAAACCTTTAGCGTATTTCAATTAGCTATAAGTTGAAGAGCAATAATTAATGATTTGCATCGTTCAAGGAGGAAACTGCTCTTTCTGACGTACTATCAATGCACACTCACCTACGCACTTGCCAGGGGTTGATTCCGTATAGCCATGGTCGCAAATGGCACCTATTAAAAATTTCATTTGAAGAGAAAAAAAATCTATTTTGTTGAAAAATGATTTGAATTTAATTGCTCTACAGTATAGTGGCCACAACAAAACAACGAAAAACGAAAAAAGTTTCTAAAAAAATCCAGAAGAGTCTTCTTTTTGGCGGGAGGGCACCAAAACGACGGGGGCATTCATATCAGAATTTCACGATATGGCCACAATCAACCATCATACCATACTAAAACAACGATGATAATAATCTTCTCATAATAATCTTCACGTATTTCATATACATGCGATATCAATCAAGTTTGCGAGTGAAGATGATTGCTCGTAGGTCAAGTCAAATACTATTTTGATTAGTAATAAGATAACATGGGACCCAGTGCAAGCAAGCTGGCTGTACTTGAAAAATAAGGCACTGGGTCCCGTGCCGGTGCATGGTTCAACAGAATTTTCTGAATCTGATGATTGTGGGTTTTACTGTTACTACCACCTGAAGAGACTGCCATTATTCTGATACAATCTTGTCTTTTTACACAGTAATTTTGTGATCGGTGTTTACCTTTGGCTACAAATCGAGCAATGGCGTGTACAGGAACCGAGATTTTCAAAGCAGAGCTCAGTTTCAGACGTTGAACTGACGGCAGACGATCAGCCAATGAATTGCTCGAAGTTGGTGAAACGCAGTGTATTTTATGGCCCAGTCGCCCTATATGTTCGAGCTCCAGTAATAATCGCTCATTGTCATCAGCGACGCCGCTACCCAGGTACAGAATATTCAAAGGTACGCCTTTCCTGCGATCGACTGACAGCAAGATCTTCTCTCTGACCACGTCAAAAGCAAGTCCTAAATTTGCAGCTGAATTCTCGTGTGCCCAATTTCTGTTCAGGATGCTTTTACCCAAACAATCAGCGTCCACGCAGTCGTTGAGGTTCTTTTCGACCAACGGTGTTTTACCGTAAACGACTAAAGCGACCCGAGCGTAGTCGGGTGTGATCTTAAAACGACGCAATAGATTGGATAAGATAACATAGTAAAGCTTGTAAGTTGCGCTCTTCATCTTATTCGATTTATCTAACATAATGACGAGATCCAGTTCGATGTATTCTATAATGAGGAAAGAATTACAACATATATCAACATCTCGTTTATAGATTTACCTGCCAGAGTTTAAACATTTAAAATGAACTAACAAATTTGACCGAGAACTAAGAACTTAGTTCTGGTCGTTGACGTCAAAACAACGCAGTTCTACAGTAAGATGCGTAAGTTACCTTTACACGCCTGTACGGTAGATGAACACGGACATTGATATGCTGCTTTGGTGTCTACACACTTTTGATCCTTCCTGGGACAGATATGTTTGGTTGAGACGCACTCATCTACATCTAAATTGGAATAGACAATTCTTGTGTCACCCGCGGTTACCTATGGTGGCTGATTCGGGCCATACTTAAAAAAATTTCTGTACGGCTAGAGCAACGATAAAACAATTTTCACAGTGGCCCTTTTTTGGTTTTTTCGTGCGAGAATTCAAAAAGTTTGGTTTTCTCTCGCGAGAAAACAAAACATTTTGGTTTTTCCGCGCGGGAATTCAAAACGTTTTGAATTCTCGCGCGAGAAAACCAAACTTTTTGAATTCTCGCGCGAGAAAACCAAACTTTTTGAATTCTCGCGCGAGAAAACCAAAAGTTTTGAATTCTCGCGCAAAAAAACCAAACTTTTTAAATTCTCGCGCGAGAAAACCAAAATGTTTTGTTTTCTCGCGTGAGAAAACCAAAAGTTTTTAATTCTCGCGCGAGAAAACCAAACTTTTTGAATTCTCGCGCGAGAAAACCAAAAAAGGGTCACTGTGAAAATTTTTTTATCGTTGCTCTAGCCGTACAGAAATTTTTTTTAGTATGGCCCGAATCAGCCACCATACCTGAGTCACAACCGGAATAAAAGAAACTCATCCGAGGCTAAAATGCGTACCTTTACACTTTCCGGCCGTTTTCACTTTTCCCATGTCACAGCTGGCATCTGAAAAAAGAACATATTGCATTACTACTTATGATAAAAAGTGGCATGTGAGAGGATTATCATTACAGTAAACTGCACTCTATTGGGTAGCATTTAGTTTGGTGCTGCTTTCCTTAACATCAAATTCGTTCAAATCTATCTATTTTCCTTATTCAAAGCGTAGATAACTCACCAGCGATTAATTTCTTTAAAAGATCTTGCGATTTTGTTTGCATTTCGGTGAAATCGTCGGCGATTCGAATATTCTCCAAAAAGTGATTGGGTAGATTGTGTAATACAGTGTAGGACATCGTTAGCAGCGAGTAAACTCGCACTCCGTGTGTCAGCAGTTTATGGATGGCTTCAGACGTCCTCCAACGGTCCGTAGTCAGACCGCTACCAATGTAGACCACCGCCTTCGACGCCGACCCTCTCGCGCCATTTTTCACCAACAGCTCCTTTTTGGCGAATTCAAAGCCTAAATATGTGTTAGCGATTTCGCCGGTCCATCGCCACCCTTCTGTGACGCTCATCAGACAGTTCAAACTGAAAAAATGTTATACGTCGTTTTATGTAAGGGAAAGAATTTCCGATCATTAGGAAACATGTCTTATCAAAGAGGGGATGTGCGTGAATGCTTTGCAGTAGACTCAACTTTACCCGCTTTACTCAGGCACTCGATGAAATATTCGCATTACCCCAACGTTTGCATATAAGGCGCAGTTTACTGTTTTTTAAATATATAATCTACATCCTCGCTTGCCAGGGTTTGATCGCCTCCCGCCGAAAATCCCTTAATCGGACTAAGAATCAGAAAGATATTGATCTTAAAGAAATAGTGTTTCACTTGATTCTCTAAATGAAATTGAATTCATTCTCAAAATGTTTCAAAATCACGTGACCATCTGAGTGGATGCAGTTAGCAGTAAACGTAACCGACGAAAGCAAGGAAGCAACTGGGTGGATCTCATCTCCCGCTAGTCGGCCTCAGTCGCTGGGAATCGAAGCGCAGTCCACATCAGCTGGACTTGACAGACCAGTCGAGGGTTTGCGGCTAGGGTTTGCAGTGGCGTGAGCTTCGATGGTTGACATAAACCCTGGCAAGCGAGTATGATAACCTGTAGCAAGTATTTAAATCGGTGCCGCGTCTGAAGTTTTTCGCAACACTTCCGACAGCCACCTGGGCCCGAGCTGGATCCAGGTAGAAATGGGACAGCAATTGCTTCGCTCCTTCAAACAGTCGGCTCCACTCGCCGCTGTAAACACCATGTGATACGTCAATGATGACGGCTACGTCCACTTCAGCTTGAACTGTGATTAGAAAAAAAAACAACAAAACAGTTCAAATATTTTCAGTAATTATCATTTGAACGTGAGTCATTCCTCGCAATAGATTCCCCATGTTCAAAACGTTTTAGGAAATACATCCGAAAAGATACCAATTCCTTGTGTAAATGAGTGTCAAGTTTGCAGGTTTTAACTGTCTATTTCAAAATGGGCGAGCAATCTCTATTCATAGGCAAGAATCCACCCTGTTCTCATTAAGAAACTACAAACCTTCACAATCTACATCCCCGATCATCCCAGCCGTACAGGTACACGTATATCCAGATAGCGCTACGTTCCTACAGGTTCCACCGTTCGTGCATGGGTTGGCATCATCACACTCATCCAGGTCTAGAAGATAAATCAGAAAATTGCAATCGTTGCCATGAGCGTAACTTTAGAGGCTGCGTTGCGATAGTATGGTGCGGAGATGCGGAACGGGTCCGGGCCCGTACATCGTGCTGATGCAACACCAGATGAACCGCGAACATTATACATTCAGAATGTTCATTTTGTTTCTGCAGATTTCAATCAGTTTGCAATGAATTAGCGCTTACCCACACATCGGCCTTTCTGGCTGACTTGACCATACGGGCAATTTACATCTACAAATTCAGATCAATTTAAACGTCTTTAGGTTAATCAAACTCAGAGATCGTAGCTAGTACCTCAGTTTGTTTGTGAAGGTAAAGTTCATATGGCGTACCCTTGACAATATCGGATATAAAATAAGATACCAGACGATTAGCGAATGCAGTGGTAATTGCGTAAGGAAGATACAGCCGATTTGAACGGCTGACGGATGAATGAATCACGTTACTCGGAGTGTCGTATGATAACGAATATACTCTAACTGCCTCACTGTATAATTTCTCTAGCTGTATCCGTGTCTCTTCCACGTCACCCATCACATTTTTACTCTCCCCGCTTCCGATTATAATAAGAACCTGAATATATTCCAAATGTTTAGATATTTTGTAACATAATACAGACGTTATGCAGGGATTAATCCACAGCCTGGACCCTGCACCCTGCAGATGATTCTTCAAATTTCTTGTCGTTCACATTTCACATGCGTTGAACACTTCACCTGCGACATTTTTGATTGCAAATGAGCTTCTAACATGTTTTCTGTCGTGCATGGAATTTCACACTGAAGACTGGAATGGCTTAGTAAACCACTGGTCAACTTAGCATACTCTGTGCCGTTACTCGGGAAAACACTGGTCATGTCAGTTTCACCCGCTGGTCATTAGTCATATGAAAATCAGCTAGAGCCCATCATGGGGCATATAACCCTAGCCGGCTATTAACAACCCTGACTCAGGTCTCATAACAACCTTTAACAGGCAACCCTAGCCAACCAATGACAACCCTTACCCTTGGTCTCCTGACCACTTGTGTCAGGTAACCCTAGCTAGTCACTCACAACTCTAACCCTTGGTCACCTAACCAGGTGTGGTAGGTCACCCTAGCCAGTACCTTACAAAATTATGATCGCCCACACATACGTTCATACGGAAATACCAAGTTATTCATTATTCCACGCCCCCTGGCAAAACATATAAATTCCAACGCACTTGAATCTCGCCAAAATCATAGAACATATTATCATGAGCTACAGATCTGCAATTGATTGTGGTAACAAAACATGCATAGGTACCAATATAAATGGAAAATTGTATATAATTCAATATCTAATTCCCCTGGTTTTGAGAACAAAAACCAGGTAGACCTAATTCCATGTGAGGAGATGAATCTTATAATGACAATGCTGACAATTATTAAATACCAAGACTATAAGTTGAAATCTGACGATGTTTTCCTCAAAAAACCTTCTCGATCTATGAATGAGGACTGGTGGCATAAGATGGCCGATTTGGTATAAAATTCACTGATCTGATAAGATATGTCTTATCCTGCACAAAGTATACTTATTACCAATTTCAATAGAAATAGCGAACCATTAAGAAGCGACACGCCAACAGGCCACAAAATTCAGACCAAAAATGACTTTTAGGGCACTAAGAAGGTCACAGGATGGCCATCTTGTGTTCGATTGGCCCAGGTTGTTCATCATGATGGTGGGCCATAGGAGGATACATATACGTATATGAAACAATAAAGTAATTAAAGAAAGTAGCTTCAAAATTTCCTTGAAAACTTTGAGAATGTATAAAAAGTCGGCAATCTTGAATGTAATCGAGCCAGTTTATGGGCTGCAGATTTTGTTCTACATGGTCCATAATTCTCAAAATACAAACAAAGAATGACTGAGTGAGGTTTGCTACAAAAGTACAAAAAATACAAAATTTAGACAAACAATTCGCATTCAAAAAGGCCAAAATTAAGATTGAAATCAAGCAAATCTAAATCGAAAAGTTAACGCACTAGCCCGCTGGGACGAAAGTACTATGTGGGCGAAAAATTAAAATCAAAAGACACCACGCTCTTTTAAAGATCAGCAGCAGGTGATTCAATGTCAATTAACGATAATCTGAATACCGGTCTATGTACCTTCTGTGCTTTATTGCGGGCACCTTTACTGAATACGTTAATACGTGTATAGTCAAGAGCACTGCCAGTGTGCGCGGCAGTTCCGTCGTATTTCATATTCAAACTAGTTACAAGTTTAGTCCTGTCTCCATCCAGCCATTGGATCACTTTAATCTGACTGCTGTACACAGCCACGGCCACGTTGATAGCTGCGTCCATCAGCAGCCGTTCGGCTATTTTTCTGGTCAGAGTCAGAGCACCCGGAAATTCACTACTGTACATAGAACTCGAAGAATCCAATAGTATGACAACGTCGATATCTTAAAATAAATAACGTTTTTACAAGCAGGGCTTATTGACATAATTCCAACTAAAAGACCATGGCTCAGTTGAGGTTTTCTAAAGCCCAACGCACACGACGCAGGGATATAAGAAATAAGGCCCTAAGCGTTTTCCTGTGTCACTTGTGATTACGAGAAACGAGAACTGATGATATCGGGAAAAACGTAGCACATTTATTTCAGTGTTTTTGTTTTCGGATAGAATTTTTCCGAGATCAAACATGTTTGTTTCCGTGTTTCTGTGTCTCATTTCAATGCGTCGTATGCGTTGGACTTAGGGTCGTTGGTCGTTAAGCAAATCTAACAAATAAGGACAAATCATCTGTTTTCGTATAAAACACTTTTGGACAAACCATTCATTATCATTATAATTTTTTTAAATCATATTATTATTCTTTTTTTTATTATTTATTATTATGAAGCAACGGCCACAGTTTAACTTGGCCCTGGTCTATAGTTCTTATATTGGCTATAGAACAAAGATTATTAGAATGATCCTTATTCTAACTATTGACTGCACAACTGTTAGACATTTACTGCGTCCGAATTACATTAGGGTAAAATACCTACCGGCGGCATTCGTGCCTGTCCAAACCGAAATCAGCACCACAAAAACCGCCAAATAGTGTACGAGCTTCATCTTTGTGTGAGCACTGAAAAAAACTTTTAAAAACGATATGCATCAAATGTAGGCCTACATTATTCCTGTTTTTTTTTTCAGTCTAACTTACGTACGTCTCAGTGGCGATGTATATTGTACTCCTATTCTATACGTGACGAGCCCGACTTCCTAAATGGGACCAGCGTCTGTAAAGATATGTCCACAATTACCACCTGCTTCATTTTATTTTCCATCGTTTTGTTTAAGCGTTATGTACAGTTTGATGTATGGTTCATTATTTTTCAGCATCTGTCCGTCGTAATTCTTGGGCAGCTGCATTGTGTAGGCTTACGTATGTAGTATGGTCTCGAAAATCTAATAATTTTCGAACGACATAAAATGAAGAATCATGTCTCACAGAACGAGTTAGAATTAGATAGTACTAAATTATCAATAAACGTATTGGGGCCGGGCCGGTCCTCTACCAAAACCATTGATGAAAAGGATAATACATTTTTTCATTTGAAACCATATTTTTCGAAGAAATTGTGACATTTAGATCCGTCACTTAAAGGTTTAAAAAGTATGGCACGTAAAAAAGCATCAGAAATACTTGTTTTCACTTGGTTTGAAAAAGCAATGAAGTCTGTGTGAACTGCTTTTGTGTTCAATACCGGTTCTCACACACTGTTTTAAATTATATAAACTTATTTCAACGGCACATATACCGGATATTCTCTGGCATTGAGAATAGCATTGAAGTTGCTACTTTAGAATTAAGTAGACTTCGCACAATAAGTTTTGATTTGGATGTTTCGAATGTTTCCTCACACGATCGAATGGATGAAGGTAAATCCGTATTTCCGTTGAGTATTTTTATGAACATAAGCCACGTCCACATATGGCTCTTATTTTGGCCGTACCTGAAACGAATATATTTATAACGTACCGAAACCAATCATGTGCGTCCACAGACGGTTTTCAATCAGCTGGTTATCACCGGTCCAGCTATACTGACACAGCACTGAATGACTGGCAATTAATAGAAAGTTCTTATTCACACAAAAGAGATGGTTCGTTTTATGATTTAGAAGCGGACCTAGATCGGTCGGTCTAAATATGTTCGTTATAAAATTGAGCGTAGTGAACGTACGAATAGTGTCATCCAAAAAAAAATTAGAACGTTTTAAGTAAATCGGTGTGATCGTGTAGATATTGTTGAATTTGTCTGTGTTATTTTTTAAGAGGAGGAACTTTGGAGTGATGTATGTGACATACTGACTGGCTGTGAGTTCACCTTGATGCAATGGCAAATTCTGCTGCGTAAACTGGGACTCAAATCTGGCATCATTAAAAGTATAGTGAAAGATCACGAGAAAGATGGACTGAAAGAGATGGCGCATATCGGTTTTCGGAGATGGCGAGTGGCGAAGGGTGGTACAGTAGCGACTTGTAGCAGCAATCTATGCACGGAGCTCCGTAAACAACACCTCGCTCTGACAGCGGGTACGGATCCTAGGAATAAGTATATTTATAATTTCAATGAGGCTAATCCAGTCATTAAGGTAAGCCCAACGTAAAGTCAACGATGGGTTAGAATCTTTAGAATTGTCTTCAATCAATCCTTCGTTTCAATAGACTGACAGGCGGACATAGACATTGTCTACCAACACCCCCACATTTAAAAAGACAGACAGGCAGACCGATAGACAGATATAGCGTAGACTTATCGGACGATGATTAGCGCGGGGTTTGTTCCCCATGATATCTTAAAATGCTCTTCTTTGTCCTTAAAATGCTCTTCTTTGTCCTTAACTTTAGAAAAGATTGAAAGATTTATCAGGAAACGAAAAGAACCGGTTAACAAGGAAACGTCGCCAGCGATGCCGAGGAGAAATTCAAACGCATCGACTAGCACAACTGAACTACTGAAGCAAAGTATGAAAGTATCTGATACTGTGTCAGAGCAGTTCCTCCTAAACCGATCAGACCTGCTCGTTAGACCTGCTCTAAATCACGGATACTACCATCAGTCAAGCTCAACTACCTGTTGTATGGCCAGTGATCCAATTCCGGTATTTATCTCTAAGATTTGTTTTTTAAATTGAAGAAATCATGTCTATCTATTGAATACAATATCTACATACTCTTGAACATGATATCAAAATCTTAGATTTGTTGTTTGTCATTAGAAACACGTATTTGTTTTCTACAGGAGCTGTGTGACCTCGTGAACGACGTCCTATGCGTTCCATCGAAACACGATGGTAATATAGTTCATTTCATTTATTTCATCATTGTTGTGACACGCGCGGAATATGTGAACTATAATTGAGAGAGAATTGATAGGGTTTATAGAAACAGTACCCAGTCATATTTTTATTAGGCCTGTAAAAAAACCTGAATAGAATGAAATAATTAAATAGTTTCGTTAAACAGGTTTCTTATTAGTTAGAATTAGATTAGTTAAAAGTCGATTTCTTATTGACCGCAATTAACAATTTGGGAAGTAATAATGTTCTTAATTAGAATTATGATATCTTATGAGTATATAATTCCTAACGCTCGATTTGGTTGCGTCGCTTCTGAGCTTAGGCATTGCAAATTCCCACTCAAATCTTAGCTGAATAATTTCATTCGGTTTCTTTCAGCCGGCATATTTTCCCACACGGCCAACCTACCGTTACCTGATGCTGAGAATTTACGATGGCCCAGTGACGTCACGGTTATGCAAAACGGTCGCGTGGTCGTCTGCGATTTTAACAATGATTGTCTGTATGTCTTCACTCCAGTCACGTCTGGAGAAACATGGACCTTCGTCCTGGAACAGACGATCGTACACGCGGGTAAACTACGGGAACCTCGGAGAGTTGCAGCCTGGGCTGATTATATATTTGTCTGTATGGAAGGCCAGCGCTCGATACTTGTGTATTCATTCGCCGGAACATTCCTAGCCGAAATTCACGTACAATTTAACGTTTGTTGTATCCACGTTAAAGATGACGTTTTGTACGTCGGAGGTCGGGGTCAAGTGGTGCCCTATCTCATCCGCGGTCCGAACTGCGTCGAACTGGCGTTTAATGTGATTTACAGGTTAGAATCGCAGGCGCTATCGTGTCAGTATATGGCTGCGACAGGAAATGGCGGTTTGATGGTGGTCACTGGTGCAGATAACAATTCAGACTACGGGAAATTTTGTTTCTGGTCTCCGTCCGTATCAATGCCAAGTGTAGTCATCGATTTGAAATCTCCACGCGGTATAACCATTGACGGGAATAGCCTGCTTCTATTACAAGATAACAAACTAGGTGAGCAGGAGATATGGCGGATTCCGCTGGATGGGAAAAGCGGGGAAACTCCCATTTGGAAAGATCGCGTTTCAGCGATCGCGGACAATGACCGACATCTGAGAGCTGAAACGTTAGATTTCGTCGGTTCAGATTTATTGATTATGACGGCTCCGACCCGACGAGCGGTCATCATTTCACGACGTGTGTTTACTGAATCAAACTATCAAGTACCGGGATCTTAATCCTGCGTGTCAAAAACGAATATCCATATTGAAATTAAAAAAGACACTATTAGATTTGTTTTTAGCTTTTTTGGCAATCATCTCATATATAAACTAGTCTAATTTTGTCTCAGTTTTTGGACCAGTGTACCCCAAGATTCCCGACCCATTTTTGGAAACTAGAAATCAATATAGCCGATATATATAAATTCTGTGATTGAAAGGGGATTGTGGACTTGAAAACTATTAAATTGACATTTTAACAACAGACGGTATATGCAAACTAAGAATTTTCCCCATATAACAGTAGAAAAAGGATGGCACCTTGGGGTGGAACATGAAACGAATTTGTAAGGATTTTAATGTGACGACTTCATTTCTTATTTCTTGTATCGAATACGCGGTTGAACGGAACGAATATGACATTAAAAGCGATGATACTGTGTTGTATGAGATATTTTATAGTAGGCCCTAATGAATGATAATGCTGAAAACTTATAGAGTGAAATTTATGGGTGAAATTGAATATAGGCTCGACTAATATTTTTGTGATTTCTCAGTAAATGAGAAATCGCAAAAATATTAGTCGAGCCTATATCATTCCCATTACTATTTTCAATATGATCTAATATACTATAGCCTGTGTCATCTGTAAATGACGGCGCATCTGCATGTAGGTTGTTGGATGAATTAGTAAGATTACTTCTCACATCATCTTCTTAACTGTAAATAATAAAAATATGATTAGTCACGGTACAACGACGCCGCCATACAATTTCTTTTTTGTATTATATCATTCACGGCTAGCGACCGGCTTGAGTCCTTTCTCCAAATATATTTACATATGTGTGTGTATGTTATGGTAATGTGTTGTTAGTGAGAGAAAAGTACCTACATCATAAAAGCATCTACCATCATATTCTCAACGGTAGAGTTTCTTGACTAATAAAATTTATAATTTGAATTTAAGCAGTTAATATAATGAATTGAATTGTTTCAGATTGATTTATCGGAACATGCTTCAGTTTTACAAAACAAATCCAAATTTAAATCTATTAGGTTAATGCCGACACTGACAGGAGACTTTTAGCGGTGTGATGGCTGCGACAGTTTACTATGAATGGCATGAATCAAATTTACACATCGTTAATGAACTCGTCACTCATTTGAATTCGACTCGCCCCTCAATAATGCAAGGGGTATTAGGCGGTACCGGTGGTGGCACAACTTCGGAAAAGTCGGCGGAGTTGCCGAAGAAGAGTTTTGTTGCAGCGGGCTCCATCTCGAGTAGGCCTAATAATAAAAGGAAGCGGGCCAGTGTTGTTAATGAAACTGATGCTGATGATTTGTTGACAGGTGATGATGAGAAATCAAAACGTGTTGGCAGTGACTATGATGAAGCAGGTATTTAATTGGATTTGGAAGTCTGCTGCTAGCCAAATTAATTGGTGGCAATGCATCATTATCGTGCTCAATGCTATTTTGCCATTGGCATTGGCTACGTATTACTTAACCTGTTAACTTAGTCTAGTTAGTACCTAGCCGTTGTTCCCCAAACAACGTCTAGGGCCAAAGTGCAGATACAAGGTTAATTTTCGTCCCTCATTTTGAGGGACGAGGCTTTGAGCGTCTATTTCACCCCTTAAAACACCATCAACTTACCTCAAACTGACTGTTCTGTAAAATCAGATGGAAGTTAACTATTGTTTAGGCATGAATTTGTTATCCTAAGTAGCTTTTGACGATCGTAGTAACTGAAAACTTTTGACTAGGCCTAGTCGCCTCTAAAAATAGTGAAGTGAAGCAACATAACAAATATGGCGGCTTTTCGTGGTGCAAGATAGGAGTGTAAATTACGGATTCGGACTTTAACTTGGACTGACATTGATGCCAATGCAGATATTATTCTTGTTTCCAATTCTTAAGGTTAAAATTGACCAAAATGTATGCATTTTATCAACAAAAAATAACATTTAGAGTAATTTTAGAGAGACATAGGCCTATTGAATTTTCACATTTTATTAATTTAGACCGTATTGGACACAGGGTTTTGGCGATGGGCTTGGATTTTATTTCCCGGTTGTTTATAATCTAAATTTGAACTGCGAATAAATTCAAAATATCACAGAAATACCTTGTGTTTATATTGTTTATTTATCCGCTATAAAGTTCCGATAAACAATTGGTCCTTTAGGATCATTATGAGACGGTCGTGGCGCTTCACTATATAAAATCACAAGGGATGAAACGCCCTTCAAGTCGTACCAGCCAGAAAGTTGGGACAGTCACGTGACTTAAGGCTTCTTTATTTGACTGAATGCGAACCTGAAGCATCTAAGATGGAAACTATGGAACGAAAAATATTTGAGAATAACTAACATTCAAATGCATTTTTTAACTATGTATTATATATTTCATCATAATTTATTCTTTATAAGTTATTAATTTCGTACGAATCATAATCTGACAATTGATATCGGTCTGTGAATATGTTAACTTTTCATGTTGAAGTTTTAAATGTGATGACATCATCAGAATGTCAGGTGACTGTCCAAAACTTTGGCTGAAAATTTAAGTACTGCGGAGGCCTGGCGTTTCATCCCTTGTGATTTTATATAGTGACCGTCTGATAATGATCCTTATTGACCAATTGTTTATCGGAACTTTATAGCGGATAAATCAGCAAGGTATTTCTGTGATATTTTGAATTAATTCAAGGTTCATATTTAGCGCCATTCTGGCGAGATTATCAACAACCCGGAAATAAAATCCAAGCCTATCGCCAAACCCCTGTTGTATTGGAAAATCCCGATTGTAGCAATCAATTCAAATCAAATCAATAAATTCGTCGGTTCGCGATTTAAATCATTAAAATTATTATTATGAAACATGTTTTCAAAACTAACAAGGTAACTAATTTATTTATTTTAGTATAAAGGTTTGATTTGACACTAAAATCAGTTGTTGCATTAAAAAACACACGGCATTTTACTCCCAGGGATTGGCAAAATTTTGAGTTAATTATTCAGTACTTGTGTGGAGCGGGACGGTCATTTTGTATTCTCCGGGACTCAACCCTTAGTGATGCTGTGAAACCGGCGCGCTTGTTATTCTAAAAAATTCGACCCATTGCTAAGGGACTGCTTTTTGTGGGATTCAAATCCAGTCTTCCAATAGGTTTCTACGGAGATATGAAGTACAGATTATCATTTTTGCACTAACTACAACTCTGATAGGAGTCCCTGTGGTAGTTAAAACATTCAGTCTGATTCCAAGAGCCTCGGTGGTCAAGTGGAAAGCGTTACCCTAGCATTTGCTTGTCCGGGATCGAATACTGCCTTGTCTGCTTTATTTTCTCTAGGCCCCTATCTCTGAGACTGTTCTCCACACTTGAATTTTCTAAGTGTGCGATTACACAAATAATGCCACATTGGCAAAGTTTATTAGTCCAAATCATTTAAACCAGCAGTCAGTTGCTCCAAAAATGAAAAGTTGGTTAAAAAGAACCGGTGGATATATACCATAGTAGAGATAAACTTAGTTTTAATTGTCACTATATTAACTCTCCACTAGTTAATTCTAACCAACTTTTGAGTAACTGGCCCCAGACCGTTTGGACCATGCACTGCGCGACCAACATTACATATTAATAAATTGCTGTCAGCGTACTCAGCATCGTCGATTGCCTCCTGCTGAAGTGAGTTAAGCTTGCACAATCACAAAGTCTAGCTGTTGACCCTTTCTTCGTCTATTGCACCGCCCATTTCTTTGGCAGACAGGTGGCCGTTTAGTGGGTACCAGTCTAGTATATATTAAGCCAATCAGAAATCTGAAAAATTGAGCCCAAAAAGTTACCTTGAGCTAATAGATGATAATATTAGTAGGTAACAGTGCAGATCCGCACCTCTCGTGAATGGTCCAATCGATTATATTGCAATCACTGTGTCAGATTCAGTGATTTAATTTATGATAATTTCACTAGAAATTAGGTTTTTGGTCCGGTTTTTATCTCGAGATCATCATGATTTTTTAACTCGAGGCCATATTGAATTGGTAAATCTTAAGCAGAGAACTGTCAACTCAAAAATAATTGCTGAAACCATGTTTCATGGTCGTAATAACGTAATTGCGCTGATAATCCTCACATCATTTCAGTAACGATTCATGACAAGTCTGCATTGGAATAACCAAATCCAATATGGCATCCGATTGAAAGATCGTGACAAACTAACTTGAAATAAAAACTGGACCAAAATCTATTTTCTAGCGGAGATAATAGAAATAGTTTAAATCACTGCATTGGATTTACACAGACATTCTGAGTCTTGAACAGTGATTTGTTATTCAATAGATAACATTAGAAGTGCGGATCCGATCTTCACTTGTACCATAAAAGTATTTCATTTTAGCGAGAAAGACCTACTAGACTACAGTCTATGGTCCTGTCATCATACTGTATAGGCCTATGTTTATCGTAATATGTGTATCTATTTCTAGGTGAACCAATGGAAATATCCTCCTCAGCCGTGAAGGAGGAGCAGGAGGTGTTTATTACATGTACTATACCACCACCAGTAATGAATGATGTGTCTACACCTGAATTTATACAAAACGCTTCGACATCATCACCTGAATTACAAGTAGGCAAACTCCTTGTTGTTCCCCTTATCAATGCATACACACCCGGTACCCTATCACTACAACACACGCAGAACCCTAATCACTGCAAACATGTGGTATCCCCTCCCCCCCTCCCGATTTATTTCAATGCAATTACATAAAAAATGTTGCCCATTTCATTTGGAGTATTTTGTTTATTTCTGTAGAGAGGGGAAGGTGGCGATGATGTTTGTGATATTCTGAAGTTACAAATCGCGAAAATGAGAGATCTACTTTCGCACGAACCCGTGTCAGTTCAACGCGAAGAGATTCACTGTTCACTCGCTTATATTCAGTCGTTATCCGCGGATGAAATAGCAGAGTTTTACGCGGGCATTCAGTCGACAGTCAATGCAGAGAACGTTCAAATATTAACTGATTGTTTCATATCTATGGAAACGGTTGTTAGTCATTTGAATTGTTTGAAATTTCTCAAAATGATCGTCTACAGTCAGGTGAATGATGAATCCACCATTTGCCCCTCGTCCTTGGGGCCAGTTGCACAGTCGCGACTAAAGTCCAAAAGTTGTCTTAAATCTTAAGACTGATCTTAAATTGTTGGATTGGCTATAAAACTAAGTTGGTCTTAGACTGGTATTAAGTCTAAGCCATGACTATGCAACCGGCCCCTGATGTGTAACTTCTGGACCCAGTTTCATAGGAGTGAGGTCGAATCAACTTTTGGAAACATAATAGGTTAATTGTTATTATCATAGATACTCATTGTAACTACATTCGTTATAACCCAAGCTGAATATTCATCCCTCGGGTACCCTTGACACCCCTGGGTTTGAAACCGGATCCTGTTTTTGTATAGACCTAAGTGAATTTGGTTGACATGATTTTCTTTTTCAGCTCATTGGACTAAAGCAAAACGTGTCTCGCAGTTTGTTGGCGACTGTTCAAGTTATGACACGTAAATACCACAGCGCGAGTGTTGCCGGTATATTCATCCCTCTAGCAACAAGCATTCATTCATCAAGTCCTCAGATCGACTTGGTCGCAAAAATTGTGAAAGACGAATTTACGGTGGACCAAAAACTGGAATTCTTTAGGTAAGGGCATAACAAATGTAGTTCAAAATCATTGCTTAGTTCCACGATTGTTGATTTTGAAGATGCTTCAATGGATTGTCTAGATATTTCCGTGTGTGTATATATATATATATATATATATATATGTAGAAAGATGGGCAGCCGATGGAACTGGCCTGATCAAAATTACGGTAGCTGACTGGCAGCCATTGTGGTTTGCCAAAAATCAGCATTGTTAACATTTTTACACATTTTTAGCCCACTTTGGACTTTAGTCCCAGCGGGCTATTGCGTTCACTTTTCGTTCGTTCATCCATCCGTAAACGGAATCCAGTTATTTTGGGAAGTTTTAAAGATGCTTCAATGGAATTTCTTGATGTTTGAGTTACACATGTATCTACCATAGACACATCTTTAGCCTAAAAACTGGCCCCGTCAGAATCAAGATGGCCGACTGGCAGCCATTGTTGTTCGCCAAAATCAGCACTGAGGGAAATCTTGGAGACGCTTTGATCAATTACCATGATCTTTCGTATATATTTGAATCCCCCAATCCCCCCATCAGCATGAGAAAAATTAGGTTGATCTGACTCAAGATGGCCGTCCTATGACCTTTTATGCGCTATAAAATGCCAATTTTGGAATTCTGAGTCCTGTAGCTTCCTACTGGTTTGCAATTTTTCATTGCAACTTGTGATGGGTATTCTTTGGAAAGGAATCTTTAATACCGGAGATAGGTATTGTCGACCAGCCAATCAGGCAATTGGCGGCCATAGAATAACTGTCTAATTTTTTTTGCCAATGAACTTATCTCATTGGCTTGAATATATTGTAACACAGGGTTTTTCGACACTTATACCTATCCAGCATTCGAGATCGTCGATACAAGATGGCGGCTTTTTGAATCATATAATTTCGGATAGTATCCAGATAGTTAAATAGTAGAGAAAATCCAGGCAGTTAATCATAGTAGAAAAAATCCAGATAAACTATACGGAGATATGGCAATCCTTCAACCCAACCATTTTGAATACTCATGTGGCAGCTGTAAGAAAACCCATTATCGCTGCTTAGCAGCTATATTCGTTTTTGATTTTCAGGCAGTTTCATGACATTTTGATAATGAGGAAATAAGTGAAAATTTTCCATGCCATACGATGTGGTTGATCTCCTAGTGAAATCCCCAATTTTTTCTCGCTATCATTAACTCAACATTTTACTTCCATAGGCTTATTTTAGTGAAGAAAGAACCATGGCAAGAGTCAATTATGATTTTACTGCAGAACCTTTTAGATGCACGAGTGAGTGTTCAATATAACTTGAATATCTAGAACAATCTCAGATGAAAATATAACATTTGGGCTAACTTTTTTAATTTCAGTTGCCTCTTGATGCAGTGGCTGTTTCGAGCTTGTGCACCTGCATCGAAAACAGCTCCATTTCATTGGCAAACAAACTGAAATTCGGAAAACTCATGCTTTCGACGATCAATGCCTATGGATCCCAGGTGAAGAAAACTGCATTCGAGTTTTGAAATTGCTTAGTTCTCAATTGCTTGTTTTCAAATTTTCAGAATTAAAACCTGGGGTCAGTTGCTCAAAGATCAATTAAGATTAACCATCAAGTAAACCAAATATTGAATGTCACCGTTAGTTATCCACTGGTTTAACTTAAACTACAGAGCCACTGGACCCAGGAGTTCTAATAATACTTTCTTTTATTTACCGGTAATCACAGTTTACTGACAGCGATATCAACAGTCTGAGGCGTGCCATTTTGACTCATAAAACATTCATGAAAAGAGGTTTAGAAGTTGCTCTAAAGAAGGTTACGTGATTATAGTTTCTGTACCAAAGCGATGAACGAATTGGTGATGAAACTCATGAGATATTTGAAGAGGTATTATTGTTATGTAAGTCAATGTTTGATAGATGTCACACACACACACATATACAGGACCCATTTCTAATTACCGGGTAACTATTATATCTGCATACATTTCAGCACTACAAACGGACCGGACAGTCTCACATCTACCTGAATATAGAATGGGAGTCAGGATTGAAAGTAACACCTCATCCTTTCGTAATCAAGTTATTTTAGATAAAATCGATTGTAGGTATTTTATAGACCAGTTTGATATATCCTAGCCAAAAATATATTTGTAAATATTTTGTAATTGTTGTTAGCATCGTTTTGATTCGGTTAAGTTTTTGGCATTTAGGTGCGACAGCCATCATTTCTGATATATCCAGAAAAATTTTTCAATTTATAGAACCAAGTTCACAGGAATTCCGGAAATTTCTACAAAATATTACAGGTTGACAGACCAGGGTGTATCGGAATTCTGGAATAAACATTAAGAGGGTTAGGGTCTCGATCTGTAGAATTATAGTTGTAGGGTTTAGAGGGTTAGGGTTTATACCTGTCTGTCATACCCCTCCCTGTATTTGGTTAATGAAATGGTTATGCTTTTGTGGAAAACTCCGACAATCTGGTGCACCAAAATAGATTTTTAAAAGGAAATTTGGCCGTTTGGTTTTTGCCGTTCAGGCGCCCACATTTGCATAGGAATTTTACGTCCAGCCCGAATCAATCATCATAATAGAATTGCAGGTGAATTCACAAAATGACTCGATGAAAGGACATATACCTGTAAAAAGTACATTTCTTTACTAAAATCTTTTTTGGCAATGTGAAGAAACGGATATCTTCGGAACAATAAAAAGATCTGTTAAAGACCTGACAATCAATGAAAGAAGAGATGACCCCAAATTGCCCTTCATTCGAGGAAGGTGTGGCTCTATGATGCCCTGTAAAATTGTAAAACAACACAACTATGATTACTTCGAGCAATTTGCATTTGAGTAATATAAGGTCCATGATGGCCGGTATCGACGAACCGTTTAGGTTTGAGTGTACTCTGACGCGTATTGGAAATCTAACACAATCAACTCTGACAAAGTTTTGTTATTGTATATTAGATATAAAGTTTAATAAATAAAATAGAATAATTCTAATAACTGATATTAATTTGTGTATGTCAATGGTTTTCATACACAAATTAATAATTGTGTTAGATTTCCGAGAATTGATTTTTATTCTCTGTTAACCAGAGAAAACCAAAATGTCGACAGGAACAACCAAGGACTGTATAAACAACTCGGATTTCAGCATAAGCGTGTATTTATTTGCTCGGCAAGAATTACAATTATACTACAAACAACAATAGTCATAGACATCCACACTGATCTTACTGCTACAGTACCGTACTGAAAAAAGATTAAATGTTGTACTGGATTATCATGACTTTAACCCTAAATTCATTGTAGATCCCGAAGGTCGGTAACCACCATTCGGTCATGAGTTCGCAAGCTTCAATTTCTATCTGCACCTCATGATTTCTTATACTGGTTTTGGTTTATTCTGGATTGCTCTTTTAGAAGCTATCTAAATACCATAAAATGGTACTAGATTTTCAGCGCACCAAAACCGCTTGTACCACTTTCTACAAATTCTTCGGCACTTGCCTTGGCTTGGATACTGGATGTGCATTCCGACAGGAGCCCAGAAATTCCCTTCCAATACTGTCTAGCTCTGACCCTGGATCCGCCCCCGTTATCACGCCCAAGATTGTCGAAGGAATCTACAATTGGGGATCAGAAAATCGCACCAACCAGTGTTTTTTAGACAGTCAGCACTGATAGAAATGCTTGTCTCAAAAAGAGGAGGGCTTATTAAAATCCTCGATTTGTTGAAACTTAATAATAATAATAATAACATTTATTTCTATACCGCTCTTCACTGCGTCTTAGAGCGGTTAAATCCACACCAAAAAAAAATATTCTTTCTCGGGTGGGCAATCTCCAAAATGGGTAGGTAGGTAGGCAGGGAATTATTTTTTTCTTTTTATAGAAGAAAAAATTTTGGGTATACTTTTGAAAATGGGGTAGGTCGCCGTAAATAATCTTTACTGGACCAAATTTTAGTCAGGAATATGATTAACAGCTAGTATACCACAATAATAAAAGGAAATTGGGGTGTTTGTATACAGTCAAATCCCGTTATACCGCCAACATCGGGATCACGGAAATTTAGGCGTTATGACGGGTTAGGCGGTATAGCGAGAGTTCACTAAAACTTCCCATTTTTCCATCAAATTTTAAGCAATATGTCAAAATAAATAAAGAAAAACAATAAAGACCAACAAATTACTTGTTTTTATTGACTCTTCAAACACAAAATATTACGAACAGTAGGCAATATTACTAATTAATCCGCTGGAGGCAAACGGCACTGAAAGAATGCAGCGTGCACGTGTTTGTTTATTAAAATCCATCACCGATTTTTAATTACCGAGTGCAATGTTTGCGTAAGGTCCTTGTATTGTTTATTTACTCTCTGTGAAAAAGTCAGTTATCTGCGACTGCTTCATAGATAAGCCTGTCAGAGTGTCCAGACGAGATCCAATTTGATTGATAGCACGGATGTCTTCTTCGGTTGCGTACTTGTTCGATTCCAAGTAACGAACGGATTGCATAACGAGCTACTGACGATGTCGGTGGTTTCTCCGGTTCAGGGGTATCCTCTTCTTCATCATCGCCATTGTCATCATTCATGTCACTTCTCACTAAATCTAAAATCTCATCATCCTGAGGTAGTTAAGGATCGATCAGGCAAGAGGGCATAATATAAACCAGTCTCGTCCATATTGAACACGTCCCTCGGAGTAAAGTTCTTGATAACCTCTTTGGCCTTTTCTATTCCGGATTTCACAACTTCCTGATCAACTCCAGCACTTTCTCCACTGATTTTGTGACTGGATATTCCGTAACGATGCTTAAATCTGTTCAGCCATCCACTGGAGTAACTAAACTCGCCAATTTCTAACTCCCCACCAAAATAAATCGCCTTTGCTCTGATAATGTCTTGGGTGACAGGAATGTTCTTGGCTCTTGTAGAGCTAAACCACAAATAAAGGGCTTTCTCCATATTTTCATGTTTAGCTGACCGTAATCTCTTAGAAGACAGAGCTGCCTCAGTGTTTAATTCAGAATTTAACCATTTTTTCAGCCTGTGCTAGAATATCGCCAATAGTTCGTCGTTTGATCGGCTTTTTCCATAATGTAGCAAAGTGATCTGCAACAGCTTGCTGCGATTTTGTCGGCCACTTCTTTGAAAATTCACAGATTTCACGCTTTTCTTTCACAGATAAAGACAGCCGGGGTCGTTTTTCAGCCATGCTGAGACAAGCGATTAGATACACGATCTAAAGTTACCGCGCAGTATTGGTCGTTTTGGAGACAATAGATCGTTGCGCTATATCTGCAGTGTATTATAAGCCTACATATAGAATTGATCGCTAAATTATTTCGCTGGCGGTATAACGCGACAAAAAGTAATGCTTAACAATATATTTGTACGCAGATTAGTGTTGGCGGTTGGCGGTTAGCGGAAGTCGGTATGACGGGACAAAAATACATTAGATTAAATACATCTGATCTGTGCATTGGCGAAAATACGGCGAGAGCCGGGGCTGGCGGTATTACAGAAGGCGGTATAACGAGATTTGACTGTAATTACTTATAATCGGGGGTTCACTGTATCTAAAACATATCTTACAAAAATGTCGGTTTCGAAGACAACCATTATGAAACGTTGTAAACGTATTTGAGTCAGCTGGGGCAAATTATTGTATCAGGTATCAAATTATCATTAGGGCGACGTAGCAGTGATTTGATCACCATAAGGGCGCTTTAATGGTGATTTGATCACCATTTGACACCCGATACAATTATTTACATTTTGTACATTGGATTACCACAAAAAACACGTGTCAAAAACCTCTGCGACCACGTTAAATTTTCTCGTATCGGGATCCTGTAAGGTTTACCACGAAGCCTGGAATGCTCGCAGAGATCACTCATTGAGTCCTCTGGAAAAAGAAACGTTTTGGAGAGCAGATCTTAGAGGATTTTGGACGGTACGACGAACATCAAATATTTCGGATTTTCGATATCGAAGTTGTGAGTTTTGCTTCACCGCTTCCTTCGTTGGGTTTGCTATTCCAAGGTAACAATTACACGAATTATTCTTCCTCTCAGCTAGGTCTGCATGGTCTGCATCTGCAAATAAATACTTGGATTAAGATTTTTTTAAATAATGAGAATCCGACCGAATACCAAACCGTTATGTCCTTGCAACGGATTTCCAATTTCAAAATGAAAAACAAAGTTAAGAAATGTAATCATGTTACAAGTAAAAGATTTCTGTCCTGCTTACAATATAAACTCGATCATTAAACCATTGAAAATCGACACAGAAAATTACAGTAACTTCTCAGTAATAATAAAACGCTGGCGGTCAAATCTTGAATGTATGGAGAAAACTAGAATTCGAAAGGTTTTTACATTACATTTTCGTATTTTACAACAAGTTGTCTTTCGTATTTTACGACATTATAGTATAACACTGCTTCGATAATATCGGTTCGAAATAGTTTTGGTTGATGATACAGGTCGTTTGCAACTCGATGGAAGTTGAAACCTCTTTGACGGATTTAGGGAGATACGGAAAATATCAGATATTTCAGTTGTTCATTATCGAAATAGCGACTTCATCAACGGCTGCGTGTGCATTCGGTATGATATTTCAAGGTAAATAATGTCTTATGTGGCGTATCGTCCGAAAAGTAAGCCCTAAAAGTCAGGAATCATCTGGTTCGTAGGCGGTTAATAACGATAATGTTATATTGTAAAAATTCAGCATGGATTCCGGAACATCATTGTAAACTTGCTACTGTAAACCAAACAGTGAACCAGTCGATACCATATACAACTAGTGAGGATGGAGAAATTAAACTCGATCAGTGTCGACAATTCAAGTCAATTACAGATAATACCACAGTCGTCTGTCAAAACGGTTACTATTACCAGTCACAGGGTTACTATACTCTTACCGAACAGGTCAGTCAGGTCACTCAGCAGAAATCTTAATGATCCAATCAAAAGAAAAATGATAAAATGATTTTTAACTATTTTCAGTTTTCGTGGGTTTGTGAATCCAGTCACATGAATGCTCTAGCGATGTCGATATATTTCGGAGGTGTAGTTGCCGGAAGCATAGTGGTGCCACCTTGGTCTGATTATTTTGGAAGGAAGATCCCGTTTATAGCCTGTTCTGTATTGTTCGCCGTTTCGATGTTTCTTCCAGTCATTTTTGTCAACCAAACATTTTTCTTCACAATGAAATTCTTTAGCGGAGTTTTCAATATGGTGAATGATTTCTGTGATCGACGATGAATTTATGCCCAAAACAAAATTTATACAATATGGACAAGGAAGAAATTACAGAAAAGTCCAAAGAATAGATATAAAAATCGGTGATCATTTGCGAGGAAGATGTTCTGCTTACTTGCTTTGGTTGTTTCTTTTAGGGTGCCTCCATAGTCTCCTATGTTTTGGTTTGTGAATGGTTCCCCACCGATCAGCGTTCATTCGCTAACACATTTCACATGCTCACATGGTCAACAGGAATGATTGTTATTGGAATTTGCGGCTATTTGTTCACTCACTGGAAATATATGCAACTCATTGGGGGTATCATTCCTTGTATCGCAATTTTAGGAATAAAGTAAATAGATTTTTCTAAATGACAACATGTACATTCAAAACTTCATCATATTACACATATTTTGTAATTAGGTTTTACGATGAATCTGTAGCGTGGCTCGTCGCTAATTCCAGACCCGAAGAAGCGATCAGAATTTTAAGAAAAGCAGCAAAATTTAACAAACGCTCGCTTTCACCAGCCACCATTTCTGCCATTAGAAAAACCACAGAAAAACAAGGTGAATTGTTAAAAATACCCGACAGTCATGAAAATGAATTTTAAAGTTACCAAAGTATGTTTTATTCAGATAAGAATTCGGACAGGGTTAAATTAGTGTTTAGAAATATGGTCGGCTGTTCTAAGGGAAGTGAAGACTCGGATAACGAGACGATTGGAATTTTACAGATACTCAAACATCCAAAACTGCGTCTATACACGATGCTAGAAGCTATTATCTGGTACACACTAATACATTCATACAATGAATAATGTGGATGGAACTTCCACTTTTCATATTTTCATGAATTTCCCTTTCTTCTAGGTGTTTTACAAGTCTAACTTACTACGGTTTGACATTAAGTACGTCAGTAATGGCTGGAGGTCGATTTGCTAATTATTTTCTGAGCGCTGCTATTGAAATACCAAGTTACATAGCGGTGCATTTCGTACTTCTGTAGTAAGTTGAAATCTTTAAAAAGTTGCGAATCGAAAATTGGATTTAAGTGTACATGCATTTGCATTTTTCAGTATTGGAAGACGAGTATCGTTGATGTTACTTTATGTTATAACCGGTCTAGTTCTAATAGCTGTGACGTTCTGTCCAAAAAACGTCGGTATGTTTATCACATACTGGGAAGTTTCTACAGACACAAAATGTCTTTAAATCTTGTGTAATGTAGGGACCAACTTGTATTTCTAGGAAAGACGAATTTGGTACCGTTAATTATGACGTTTAATACTGCAGGAAAATTCTGCTGCACTGCAGCATTTAGTATCATTTACATCCATACCAGTGAACTTTACCCGACTAACTTCAGGTGAGATTCTTCCGCTAAACAAGAAAATCATTCCCTTGGCCTATTTTTTATAACGTGGAGTACGGATTTTTCAAGAAAACAGTGGGAGGGTGATGGGAAAAAATAATTATTGAAAAAAAGATTTTTGATAATAGGCGTTTTAAGATGGAAGGGAACAGGAAAAATGAAAATAGAAAATATTTTATTATTCGAATGTTTTTTTTTTCACATAAAACCTCGGAAGGACTGCAGAGAAAAATAAAAACGGAGTGAAAATGGTGATGAATATTATTCAAATTATGGGTGATTTTTTTGCAAATGATATCGAAAATTAAGATGAACATAACTTTTACAAGATACAAGATTTAAAATCATTTTCTATTGAAAAATTGTGATGAAAACAATTTGATTTTTCAATTTTTTTATTTGATGATATTTTATTTTCTCTGCAGAATTCGGGGAGGCGGATCCGTACTCTAAGTTATTAAAAAGGGCCTAATCACTGTACTATCTATTTTACAGAAACCGTGCTGTAGGTATTGCTTCAGCGTTTGCCCGAGTAGGGTCGATGACAGCACCATTCGCCGCTTACTTGGTAGGTTTCTATCTCGTACATTCTCAATCCTGTAACTTGTCTAAGATTTTGACATTACGATCGAATTGTTTCAGGCTCTATCTATATCTTGGTTGCCAGGCGTGATTCTCGGGTGTATTGGACTGGTTACCGCTTTACTGATGTTACCCTTACCGGAAACTAGAGGTGTACCGATGCCTCAAACCATCAGTGACATCGACCGACCTAAACACAACTTGATTTACACAATTGTCGATGAAAATCGACTAGAAGAAATTAGTTAATTTTAACCTGAGGTAATCAGCAATAGATTCATAATTAGAATTATTAGTTTTCTTTACTTTGCTTATTGCCAGTCCTACAACATATACAATAGAATATTCAATAGTTTTCCCAAATAAAAGTAATTGTATTAGCATTATCTAACTATGATCAACTCTCCGTGATTTCCGAGATTCAAAATCATGGAATGGAATAGATATCATTTGCGAAATAAATTGACTAAATACATTTTCAAATTGCCGTTGGAAAAATTCCGAAAAATCATGAAAATGTTCTAGGCGTCGTGGGCGAGTTCGGTGGATTATGCCCTGACGCTCGGAGTTAAACGAGTAATGCACCTGATCACGTATTTTCATCTCTGCGCATTCTCTCGTATGACTAAACATATTTCCAATTAGAAAAGCCGTCCTTAAACTTACAATTGTTTCGAAATGGATCCTCATTCACTTTAAATGTATTCCGTTAATCCGGCCTGTTCTGGTTGTTGATTCAAAATGTTATTATGTAATCTTCTGCTATTTTAAGCACCACTTTCTATAAACTTATATCACAACGTACTGTAGTTTTGCATTATTTGTAACTTGTCTTGAGAAGGGGCATATATATGTTAACCCGAAGACGTTCGACTTATTCAACATGATTGATATAGATGAAATATGAAACTGTTTGTTCTTATGGATTTTTTATATTTCATTGTCTTTGAACATTTCTTCCGTGAACGAAATCACTTTTAAACTCGACTTTTAATCTCGATATTTCAACAAGGAGGTTTGGTGGTATCAAAATCCTGCATTATGTGAAACTTAAATGAGAATTATAGCATGCGCACGTAAATTTAATAATAATAAATTTATTTCCACAATAAAATTACAACATGTCATAAAGAGATATACAAATATGAAATGTTTTAATATAATGTGGAGGAGATTAGATGAAGCCAATGAAGGCTTATAACATCTCTAATCCCCTAGCATACACCGATTCACTCAACTCATACACACATGCAGTCATACACCTTCACCCAACATGCACCCACACACGTAGTCACTCAGGCGGTCAATTACACGCAAATAATTCCAGACAACAGGACCAGAAATTTTTACTGTGAATTGTGTTTTGTTAGTCCGAAATCTGGCAACACGAAAAGAATTCATATTTCTGGTTGAATACGAGTGTATATCAACATTCTTTTTGAAATACCGATTAAAGGAATTTGGCAATTTTGAATTATTGAATTTGAACATAAATAGACATAATTGAAATTTTGTAATATGTCTAAATTTTAGGATATTCAATTTCTTGAAGATAGGGTCAGTGTGTTCTAGGAAATGAGACTTATTAACTATTCTTACTGCTTTTTTGTAGTAAAATTAGTGGATTAAGCTTGTTTGCATAATTACTTCCCCAGATTAAATTACAATATTGTAAATGAGGATAAACAAAACTATAATAAAGGGTAATAAGGATATTTGATGGGAAATGCTTTTTTAATCTGGTTAAAATTCCAATGGAGCGTGACACTTTACTGCAGACATATTTGATATGGACATCCCAATTTAATTTGTCATCTATAAAAAGACCAAGAAAATTCGTACTATGTACACGTTTGATTTATTCTCCATTTAACCAAATGGAAGAATTAAAGTGATCTACACGACCAGAAATCATAAAGTGGCATTTCGCAATATTTATTGAAAGTTTGTTTACTTGATACCAGATGCCAAGTTTCGCCAGTTCAGAATTAACTATGGAAACCAATTCTTTGATATAAGAGTTACTATAAAAACAATTCGTGTCATCGGCAAAGAGGATGAAATGGAGTAATTTGGACGCATTAACGCAATCGTTAACGTATAATAAAAAGAGCAAAGGGCCTAGAATAGAACCCTGGGGTACACCAATTGACACATTTAATGGAGACGATAAGGTATTGTTGAAACTTAAAACTTGACTCCTGTCAGTCAGGTAGCTTTTAAACCAATCATGAGGAACACCTCGGATTCCGTAATAATCAAGCTTCATTAGCAAAATGTCATGGTTAACGGTGTCGAATGCCTTAGACAGGTCCAAGAATAATCCAATAGTAATATTCTTATTTTCCAAGGCTTCAGAAAGATTATCAACAACCTTGGTTAATGCCAAATCTGTTGAATGTTTTGAACGAAAGCCAAACTGGTCGGGGATTACAATATCCTGTTTGTTACAAAAGGAAACCAATCTGTTGTAAACTAGTTTTTCCAGAATTTTTGAGAAGCTAGGAAGCAAAGATATGGGTCGATAATTATTTAAAGAATTAGGGGCTCCGGATTTAAACAAAGGACAAACTTCCGCAATTTTGAGTTCATTGGGAACTATTCCAGTCTGAAGACTGCGGTTAAAGATATGGGATAAAGGGAACTTAATGATGTCAATCACCTGTTTTATAACAAAAATACTCAAACCATCGACACCAGCACTCTTCTTTAAGGGGAAACCCGAGACCACATCACTTATTTCATGAGGTGAAGTCGGAAAGAGAAATAGACTTTCATTGACACGTTTATTCATATATTGATGAAAGGATTGCTCTGTATCAGGGATTTGAGTAGCAAGCCTTTCACCAATATTTGCAAAAAAATTGTTAAACTCGTTGGCGATGTTTATATTACCAGAAATAACACGTTGATCGGAAGTAAAAGAATTAGGCATTTTAGAATAAATGTTTCTACCTAAAACTGTGTTCAACAGTTTCCACTTTTCTTTCATATCATTTCCAGCAGCGAGCAATTTTTCAGAATAATAATTAGATTCGGCTTTGTTAATAAGCTTTGAAATGAGATTTTTGTACGAGTTGTATTTTGATTTTATTTTTTCTGAACGTGTTCTAATAAATTTCCTATAAAGGTTGTTTTTTGTTTTAATTGCTGCGATAATACCAGGAGTTATCCATGGTTTATGGAATGAGGGATTAATATGATTAACTGGTACCAGAGGGAAAACTTGATTGAAAACTAAAGTAACTTTTTCAATGAAAGTAGTGTAAGCAACTGAGGGATTATCAGATGAATACACTTCACTCCAGTTAATATTCATTAGTAATCTGTTGAAATTAGAAATATTGCGCTGCGAGAAAATTCTAGTTTTAAAAGGTTGTCTGTCAGACAGAGGCTGATCACCACTGCAGATAGTAAATATTGGGTAATGATCCGAAAGGTCGGTCATAAAAATCCCAGATTTGTGAACATGTCGCAAATCGTTACAAAAAATATTGTCAATTAAGGATGTCGAGTCACAAGTTACTCGAATTGGCTTGTCAATCAAAGGTGAAAAAGAATGAGAAAATAAAGATTCGACAAATATTTCAGTATGTTTGTGCGTATCATATTTCATGAGATCTATATTAAAGTCCCCCACCAGGTAGCAAAGTTTGTTCTCGCGAGTAATTTCTGCCGTTAAAACTTCAAATTCATCTTGAAAAGTTGGTAATTTTCCTCCTGGAGGTCTATATATTACTCCAATAATAATATTGGATTTTTTATCTAGAACAATTTCGATGAATAAAGATTCGAAAGTATGATTCCTAGTTGATAAGTCTGTCCGTACTTTGAAATTGAAATTTTCCTTTAGGAAGAGAGCTACGCCGCCACCAAGTTGACCATTGGCGCGGGATTTAAAGATACTCGTGTAACCGTTAATTCTATACAAATTGGAGTTAGAATTATTTGAATTAGTCCAAGTCTCGGTCAAACCAATGACCGAAAATTGACCATTACAACAATTCAAAAAATCAGTTAAACTGTCAAAATTTTTGTTGACACTTCTGATGTTATGAGAAATGATGGATAGACTTCCCCATTCAAGAGGAGAATCCTCGTCAACATTAAAGTACAAACAACTGTTGTTTGTACAAGGTATATCAGTTACTGAGCTTTTCATACAAATAACAAGTCATGGTGTATGACTAATATTCAACGTATTGTTTTTTCCTGGTTTTTTCTATTGAAGGTGGTGTTCCGGATAGTGATCTCTCCTTTCGTTTTGCCGAGGTCGGTGTGCAGAAAGCATCACTAGTGACGCCATCTATTGCCTCACAAAAGTGTTTAAGCAATGCAAGCTTGCCGGTTTCACTCTTTTATCGGTCGGCGAATAAAAGTGGTCCAAAGCTTTACCAGACGGTTTAAGTTTCAATATAGTGTCATTATCAATAAACATGATATTCTGTTCCGCGCATAGTTTCCCGATATGGTTGTTAACTGCTATTGCAAGGCTGTTGTACTCTTTTACGTTGTTGGAGTTACCTTTTCTTGGAATGATACTAGAGAAGTGAATCTGGGCTTCATTGAAATGTTCCGTTGTTTTGGCCATGGCTAAGGACAGATTCACCACTACAGTGTCACTGTCATTTTTGTTGTTACTTATATCGTTTGTACCTAAATGGAGAATAACGTCAGTAATCGACGATCGATCTAGAATCTGATTGTCAGCTTTATTCAGAAGCGATGAAATCTTTTCACCGCTAGCACCAGGCTGGCAAATAATCGTGCCATTCGGAAACTCGAAGTCACGGAGGTTAGAATCACCGATTACTAATACATTATTTGTAATAGTATTGGACAGCGGTTCGCTTGACGTTTTCTCGCAATAGTCACGCGCTTCGTTGGATATCGTGTCGCTCAGAGTCACGGTACAATCACGAGCTTTATGCTCTGCGGCGCCACATTTGAAACACTTAAATCGTGACGGACAGTCAGCTGAGCGATGATCGCCAAGGCAATGTTGACACCCTATACCCTCACAGTACACTCTTACGCGGAATCCATCGATTGATGTGAAGTTTGGAATAACTTTATTGACTTGTTTCAATTTCAAATATCTGGTCCCAGTATATATTTGAGTGTCCCTTATCACGCCTTTTTTTACCGATCCTTCAACATAATCACCATAATTTTTAATAAAGTTGACAATGGTCAGATCCGACATCTCATACGGAGCATCGACTATTTTCACAGACAAAAAGGTTAAATCTACATCATCCGGAGTGATTTTATTCCCTCGAAAGATTAATCCGGATTGTTTCAGAAAATTTTGACGTTATTTGAATCGCTGCGATTTTACTCACGTCACCGTCGGCACTGTCCTTTATAGCGTTAATTACATCTTGATGAAGAATTTTTCCGTTTACCTCATTCAGAGGAAACTTGATAGAACACTTCCTATCCAATGAACCCATTACTCGTTATAAATCCACAGTGAAAAACACTTGATAAATAATTTTTGTCAGGACATATACGAATGCGTGATCGCACTAGTCCGCCATCTTAAATCCTTTTAAAAAGGACAAAAAGGACAAGTCTTTATGGCCGTTAAAAACATTCCTGAATCTCTAAGAAGACTTATGGCTGAAACGTTTATTAAACATCTATAAAACGTTGTTTCGTTTCGTAGGCAGCCTTGATAAAACGTTGTGAAAACGTTTTGCTGTCAGCTGGGGTAGATTAAGGTATCAGGTGTCTAATCATTCACGATTAGGGCACCCTAATGATGATTTGATACCTCATACAGTAATTTTCATTCTGTACATCGTATTACCACAAAGTGTCAAAATGCCTCCGCGTCCGCGTCTTCATATCGTGGGTCTAGTAATAGCTTAAAGCCGCTCCCGGTCGCAGGTAGATTCCGAAGCGTGATGAAAGTGCAGACTGTTTCTAAGGATTAAGGACGATTCGGCAAATATCAAATAGTTCGGCTTTTCATCATCGAAGTAGTGAGTTGTTCTACGCCGTTTCCTTCGTTGGGTTTGCTATTCCAAGGTAATAATTACATGTATTATTCTTCTTAGAATATCTTCATGTAGCGCTTATCTCTTACCCGAGACTCTCACTATCATATCAGGACGTACACGGTGTAGGTTATGATTCTTGCGAAGAAAGTGCTTCAATCTTGTAATTGTTCTGCAGTTATACTGGAATTAGAAATTGAGATAAAACATTTGCGCTGAAATTGACTGCGAAACCAGCTCAAAATGTTTGTACAAAACATTAAAATTCTGCAAGTTTTGAGCGTGATTAACTTCGATTACAGTTTTGACCCAAATCGTGATTAAGTTTCCCTAATCATAATAAAGATTTTTTCTAATTCAAAATTGAACGGAAATACAGAATATGTCGAAAGTGTAATTTAGCGGCTGTAGGAGATGAATTCATTTTCTTTTGGTTTGCCCCTTTTTCAAGTTCAAAGAAGTAAATGTCTCCCAAGTTACTATTGGCGACACCAACTGACGTTACCCTACAGCTGCCATAATTTCAAACAGAAAAACTTTAATCAAGTTATCTATATTTTTGAACAAATGCTTACCAGCCTTCGCTTGAAATTATTGTTATCATATTAATTATTAGTATTTGTATAATATGTATTGAATTTATACATTTTGTGCTCTGTGCAATTGTACTTATTGTTGAGCAAATAAACTAAACTTAAACTTAATAAAAAAATCACTGAACATTCAACATCCATTGAATTTGCTGTTCAAGGCAGAATATGCTTGGCAGTAGAAAAACTATTTCCATCAGAGAAGGAAGAATAGGCGGGAACCACGAAGAACCACTTTCCTCGCAAAGTATGACCTGTTTTCGCCTGCCCAAGAAAAGCAAATGGAGGTGTTTTAACGAAAAGTTATTCAATGAATATCGGATGGAATAGCAAACTCAAAGAAGGAAAGGGTGATGCGAAAACTCCCTAAAAGTTCTCCCTAAAACATTTTATATATATTTCCCGTAACGTCCTAAATCCTTTAAAAGAGTCTCTTGATTCCATCGCGCTGCGGATTCAAAACCTCTCAGCTAGGTCTGCACCTTCAAACAAATAATTCGATTAAAGCAAAATTATGCAAATCCGACCAATCACTATCTTTGCTTCCGATTTCGGATCATAAAATCAAAAAAGAGATAAGAAAATATTTAAGTAAAATGATTAAACAAGTAAAAAGATTTTCGACAACACAAACTTCCAACTGGCATCACTGAAATCATAGAAATTCTACATAACAGTTTAGGATAACTTTAGCCAGTAAAAAGTAAATGCTGTCCGTCGTATCCTTCATGTAAAGAAAAGCAGAAATCAAAGGTTTTTTACTATACATTTACGTGTTTTACAAGTTTGTTAAAAGTATAGTCTAGTTAAAGCATGATATCGGTTCGAAATATTTTCGGTTTACAGTAGAGGTTTTTTACAGCACGATGGAAGTAGAAACCGCTTTGAAGGAGTTAGGCAGATATGGAAGATATCAGATATTGCAGTTGTTTATTATTGAAATAGCGTCTTCATCATCGGCTATAAGTACATTCGGCCTGATATTTCAAGGTAAGCAACATCTTATTACATGTATTCCGAAAATTAGGCCCTGAGTTGACGTTAAATTTCAACTTTCTTCAACTAACATTGAACTGCATAATTACATAATAACGTGATAGTGAAAAATTTTCATATTTTCACAATATTCAGCATGGATTCCAGAACACCATTGTAAACTGCCTACGGCGAATCAAACAGTGAACCAGTCGATACCGTATGCAACTAGTGAGGATGGAGAAATTAAATTCGATCAGTGTCGACAATTCAAGTCAATTACAGATAATACCACAGTCGTCTGTCAAAACGGTTACTATTACCAGTCACACGGTTATCATACTCTTACCGAACAGGTCAGTCAGTCATTCTGCAGATTAATCCTCATGATCCAATCACCAGAAAAATGATAAAATGAGTTATCTATTTTCAGTTTTCGTGGGTTTGTGAATTCAATCACATGAACGCTCTAGCGATGTCGATATATTTCGGGGGTATCTTGGCCGGAAGTGTGGTTGCGCCGCCTTGGTCGGATTATTTTGGAAGGAAAATCCCGTATATAGTCTGTTCTCTATTGTTCGCTGTTTCGATGTTTCTTTCTGTCATTTTTGTCAACCAAACATTTTTCATTACAATGAAATTCTTTAGCGGACTTTTCAGTATGGTGAATAATTTCTATTATCGATGATGAATTAAAGCCTTAAATTCCTAGTCAATTCCTAGAAAATCCCTGAAGTTTATTAAGAAGTTCATCCAATGTCCAAGAGAAACAAATTACACAAAGAGCTGAAGAATTATAAGATAGAAAAGTCATTTTACGAGAAACTATTTTTTCTTCCGCCATGCTTTGGTTGTTTCTTTTAGGGCGCTACCTTAGTTGGTTATATTTTGGTTTGTGAGTGGTTTCCGACCGATCAACGTTCATTCGCTAACGCATTTCACATGATTTCATTTACGATGGGAATGCTTTTAACTGGAGTTTGCGGCTACTATTTCACTCACTGGAAATACCTGCAAATCGTCGGGGGTATCATTTCTTGTTTCACCATTCTAGGACTTTGGTAAATAGAATTTTTCGATAATGAAATATCCATTCGAAATTGGAGATGTTCATCATATCATTTTGTAATTAGGTTTTACGATGAATCTGTGGCGTGGCTCGTCGCAAATTCCAGACCCGAAGAAGCGATCAGAATTTTGAGAAAAGCAGCGAAATTTAACAAACGCTCGCTTTCACCAGCCGTCATTTCTGCCATTAGAAAAACCACAGAAACTCAAAGTAGATTGATGAAATTCACCTGATATATTTCAATTCATTCATGAAAATGAATCTATTACAGACCTAAATACGTTATATTCAGATAAAAGTGCGGTTGTGGATAGTGTTAAACTAGTGTTCAGAAATATGGTCGGCTGTTCTAAGTTTAGTGAAGACTCGAATAATGGAACGATTGGAATTTTACAGATTCTCAAACATCCAAAACTGCGTCGATACACGATACTGGAATCTATCATCTGGTAAGTATCGGTATTGTTCAATGCACATCCATGATACGAACATAGACACGCGTCTTATTTAAGACCTATAATGTATAAACAGATATTCAGACCGGTTACTTATTTTATTTTCTGAATAATTCAGGCTATTTGGATGACGCTTTCGTTTTCTCTACTACCGATATTGTTTTTTTTTTCATTTGTGTAGGCCTTTTACAAGTCTCACTTATTACGGGTTGACACTGAGTACGACAGTTATGGCCGGGGATCGATTTGCTAATTATTTTTTGAGTGCTGCTATTGAAATACCAAGTTACCTTACGATGCATCTACTACTCTTGTTGTAAGTTGTAGTTTAAAGTCATCAATAGAAAGACGCCTTGACATAACATGAATAAATCAGATTAAATATGGAAGATATTTTTCAGTATTGGAAGACGAGTATCGTTGATGTTGCTTTATGCTATAACCGGTCTAGTTTTAATAGCTGTGGCGTTCGCTCCTGAAAGTGTCGGTACGTACAAAATGTATATCTGGATTCATGATATGAATAAGCAGATCACTTACAGATATTTCACCAGAAAACTCTGATATGCTTTTTCATTTCAAGGAGAGACGAATTTGGTTCCGTTAATTATGACGTTTAATACCGTTGGAAAATTCTGCTGCACTGCAGCTTATGGTATTATTTTCATCCATACCAGTGAACTTTACCCGACTAACTTCAGGTATACAAGTGTGGTTGTACATATAGGTTTAGATAGAGTTCAGTATTTCGCAATCTTCTTGTCTTTTTCTTTTACAGAAATCGTGCGATCGGAATCACATCGGCGTTTTCCCGAGTAGGTTCGATGACAGCACCATTCGCCGCTTATTTGGTAGGTTTTTATTTCCTACATTTTCAATCCTGTCACTTGTTTAACATTTCAACATTACAATCGAATTGTTTCAGGCTCAATATATATCTTGGTTGTCTGGCGTAATTCTCGGGTGTATTGGACTGGTTACCGCTTTGCTGATGTTACTCTTACCGGAAACTAGAGGTATACCGATGCCTCAAACTATCAGTGACATCGACCGACCTAAAAACAACAACTTGTTAAACCCTACTGTCGATGGACATCATGAACCAGAACACATACGTTAATTCAAGTCAAGATAATCCATTAAAGTGAGGTGAAAACCCGAGTTGGCTAAAAGTGCGCGGGATACCGGCAACACAAGATGGTGCAACAAAACATCGAGCCATTCGTATTGAAAAGCAGTTCATTTCAGTGAAATTTGAACTTGATTTTTAGGCTTCCTAATCAGAAAATTATCAAACGAGTGATCGGATAGATATTAGATTAACTTTCTAACTCAGTGTATGGTATTGATTTCACTGCAAATTGATTTACCAAAATCAGAAAAGTTTACTCGAATTTAATTGAAATGAAGAAGGAATTGAAGCGCGGTAACACAGTGACACTAACGATCCTGTTGGATCATCGCCGAATCCTCGCTTCACTCTCATTTATCCGGTCATATGCTGTTCTATTTTAATATTTTATAGTTATATAAAACTTCAATTCAAATTCCTAGCAACAATTTGATTTTTTAAGTCACTGCATGCTAAAGAATATCAGTCCCGGTCATAATCAAATAAACACAAACTTTTATGTAAGCGTGTGTTTATGAACACTTAATATATTAAAACTTCACTTTCACTAACACTTTACAAACACTTTTATCTGAAAAACTGAATTAACACTTTATATCAAAAAACTGTACTAATGTGCTAACACTTTGCTAACTCTTTTATACTAAAAGCTTAATAAATTTTGCTAACACTTGATATTGAAAACTGAATTACTTTTCTTATATTATGTTTTTATTGAAAATCTACTTTTATCAACTCGTCATTTACTCGTCACTTTTTATAATCAGTTTATAATGATTAGGTCTTGTTAAACAAAATTTTGGTAAGCACTGTGATTTTAGAATTGTATATTCTGGACATTCAAATAAAGTGATATTCATTTCCAATTACATTTTGGTTGCATTTTAAACAATATCTCTGGTTTTGAGGTGTATTACTATATCTACCGGTTTCAATCGGTAGTTTGTGATTACTACATCTAAACCGGCACAATGTGCGTCGCAATGAAATAGGGAGGTCATGCAAATATGGTTCGAACTTAAGTTTGGTTTTGATAATAGAATACAGTAGTCCTTTTGAGCTGTTGCGGCAATCGGCCCTCCATTTTTGAGTAAATTGGTCTTGATTTCTCTAAAATAGCAGTTGATTCGTAACCCCATATTTCACATGCATACGTAAGGATTGGTTCGACCATAGCATCAAAAAGTTCTAAACCTATGTCTGTATCTAAAGAGTACTGTTGGACCTTTTTCAAAACAAAAAATAGAGCTTTATTTGCACTTTCCCCAATTTTCCCCAAATTCAGCTGATTTTGTAAGTTCATCCAGTGCAGCATCATGTTTGGTGATCGTATTGTCTAGGTTGCTGCACCATTTTTCGTACTTATCTTGCCTGGCATCTATTTTCATAACAGTTGTTTGCATTTTTGACAGTGCTTCTCTAACGAATTTTTCGAAATCGGACACTCTTTCTATCGACAGATCCATATCTCTAGTAAACACAAAAAGACACGTATTCTGAGAGAACGATCAGTAGATCTAGGTTACTCGCATTCATGCGTGACGAGTCCAGTTCACTATAACCAGTATACGCGTGATGTATGGCGAGGTTAATAATTTACGGGGACCTACTTTGAGTTAACTTCAGACTTTCACATGCAGAATTAAGTTATATCACCGGGGCCCAGTTTCACGAAAAAAGTGTAAGCTTAAAACAGTTAAGTTTGAATTGTTGTCCTCATTGAAAACATGAAGTAACCAATGGCAATTAATCAAAAAATTTGAGTTAAACTTTTTCGTGAAACTGGCCCCTGGTTCTAGAGCGCTTGCGAGCAGTTTATCTCACACACAAAAGTGAAAACCAATAGACGTTTAAGTCTGGGAGCGTTCCTTAAAGCTTCAGAAACTAGCATTAATCCAGGAGAGGTTCATCCATACGTTTCAACGTTTCCGCCATTTATAAACTCATTATGTTAGGCCTCAGTGAGCGGAACCGTTTTGTTTATCGTAAAAAGTAACCTTTATGTGTATAAGATACTAACATACATACTTGTATATATTTATACCGATCGCCGTCTCTCGTGTGTGATCCTGGATTATCGTTACGGATACGTGTATCAAAGTTCTTACATCAATTCAAGAATGACAGTTTCTGACAGTTTCTGGTCCTCCGAGTAAATATCAATGAATTATTTTTTGACGCCTTATAAAACGTTACCATTATGAAACCTAAACAGTGTGAACCATTCAGCGTCATTTTACAAACGACAACCGTAAATCGATGTGCAAAACGTCACATACAAGCTATTTGGCAAAATACCACTGACAAAGAATGTCGTTCTGTGATTATATAATTAGCTCTATTTGAACGTCGAAATGTTATATTGCATTGAATATTATTAGAAGACGTATTGTAATAGTAATGGATGTATGATTATATCAGAAGCAGACATAAATCGAAATGATAATTTGATGAAATGATAAATGATATTTTCCTTGGCCATTTTTTCCGTTCACCAAACAAATTGGATTATTCGGTCAAAATGGCGGAAGTATACACGATTTGGAAGTCTGACATAAAAGAAAGACCCTGACATGGAGATGCTGGTGGAATGACGTAGCTATCTACGCTCTGCGTAGGGCCGACGTGAATTTCATCGGCGGCTACAAGCGGTCAATATAAAAATGTGTCAACAAAAAATTTCAATATTCAAATGTTTTAGAAAATATGTTCGATATAAGGGGTATGCAGGTTTCATGAGATTAGCAATTTTAGCATACCTATCATATTCGGCTCCGCTTCCTCTGATGGCATGTGTATTAGGTGACAATTCAATTAAATTCTTTATTGATCCTTATTACATATAAAATTCCCAAATTTGATAAAGTAACAAATCTTAAACTAAGAAGATACAACATACAAAACACATGCGTAATTCATACAGAATAACATAAACAAGTTATTTTGAATGACATTAAGGAGGATATGGAGTGACTGCCAAACCGGGACCGGGGCCGGCTGGCTAGACCACACGCTTCTAAGTCGATCGCAGACATCAGAAGAGCTCTTCCTCAACCATGGAGGCAATGAAGTTGCGCAGACCAGCTTAGAGGAAAAAGTGAATGAAGTCGGTCGCAAGTTATCAATTATTGACAATTTTCAATAAAAAAACCACTACCGAGTCGAGAAGACCTCTGTATCTACCCAATCGCCAAATCTTATAATTCCCCAAATTTCTTAAAACTTCGATTTCAAGTTTGCAATTCCACATTAGCTTATCCCAAAAATTCTACGTTTTTATCGCAGGCGTCAAATAATTCATCAAAATTAATTTTCTTGTTTATACTTACCGCGATTAATGCCTTTCCTCTGTGACCGGCCGGTTTGTTGTATCGGCAGGCTGGCTGGAGAACAAGCATTGAAACCAGGCGCTACAGGATTCCATCCATCAGGAACAACAAGGCATTTTAAACCTTATATGTACAATCTTAATTGCATCCCGGAATGAGAGTGTTTATCATAACTTAACATAGTCTTTATATACAGAATCATTAGTATAAAGTGAGAACTAGGTGTCAGACAAGTTGCAGACATCAGGACTCACAAACTAACACCTAGTGACATGTTTGCGAGACACAAATTGATTAATGATGAGCACAGGCTAGAGCTAATCACTTTAAATACAATTACAATTACAATTAGTTTATTGCTCCACAAAATTTACATTAGCACAGAGCACAAAAAACAGGTTCATACATTGTACACGTACCCATGCAGTTTACAGAATTCATACAAACACGGTTTAAATGAGAAGAAATACATGAATACTTATCAATCAACAATAGCTTAAGGCGGGCATTGAACAGTACATATTTAATATGAGTTAGAGAAACTTTGATCCTTGCTGTATAAAGCGAGACAGGTTACAGAGCTGTTTGCTCTTAGAGTTTAATAATTGTATCAGTTTGAAGGCACTTGGTCTTATTCTAAAATATGGTTTAATGAACCGGGTGCGAAGTGCCTATACATAATGAGTAGTCTGACATGTTGATTGCGATAAAGCACATATTGTACTGTATTCATAAGTTATATTATATTATTAATACTATTATTATTATTATTATTATTATTATTAAGCATTTCATATAGAAAGAGATATGAAATATTATGAACCATTCAATATGAAATTGGTATGTATATGATTATGAAATGTGTGACTTATATCAGGGTGACACCTGCCACCGTTAACACTTTCCTTTCATTTTCCTAATTTCATTATTCTTTATACGTTGATATCAACATCGCGATAACAGCCATTCGCTATGTAAAGGGATACGCCTATAATACCTCCGCCCAAAATACATCCGTCCAAAATCCCACACACAGAATTCCTCCACCCAGAATACCCTCATATGTGTCCAAAATACCTCCACCAAGAATTAAAAGAAATTCTATTATTCAGATGTATAAAGTACCACCAATATTGACTATTATACATGTATAGGATCATATATAATGTATTACGGTATATATAAGCCTTTACTGATGAATAATTGAAAAACAATTAATGACAATGTTCACTTCCAATTAGTTATGGCTGGGAAATTTACAAATCGACCCAATTTGAATAAACAACGAGATATTGATTATAGAATGTTAATTAGTTTTTCTCATGTCTTTAATCTAATACTAGATTTCTCTATAAACAATTCAATATTTAGGTTATAGAATATTGATTAGTCCTATAATCTAAGAAAACAATGTATTACATTTCGGTATACACATTGAATTCAGTTCATTTCCATTTAACTGTATCAATGATCTTCGAACAATATACTGAAATTAACATTATACTTTGTTAACTACTTTTAAACTACCGGTACAGAACTTTGGTTTATTTGAATATGACCTGTAAATTCAAACTTGGATGGGTTCCTAAAGGTTCCTAATTTTTGTCCTTCAGGCATAAACCCAATAGATCTAGGGCCTGGAGGTAATTTGGAAACATATGAGGGTATTCTGGGCGAAGGATTCTCGGTGTGGTTTATTTGGGTGGAGGTATTTTGGGCGGAGGTATAATGACCCGGATTCCTATGTAATCGCTGTGTCAGCTGGGGGAAATTACTGTATCAAGTATCAAATTACCATTAGGGCGCCCTAATGATGAATTGAGACCTAATACTGAAATTTCCTCTTTACATCGTATTACCACATACTGTGTTTAATACCTCCGCGTAAAAACAAAATATCTCTACAATTTTCCCATTCGTTTCAAACGTTTTATCACGAAGCCTGCAGTGCTCGCAGACAGGTGCGGACCTAGCTCAGACAGATTACTTCCTCGAGTCCGCTTCACGATGGAACTTCTCATCATATAGGTAGTGTGATATGCTTTACCGTTTCCTTCGTTGGGTTTGCTATTCCAAGGTAATAATCACAGGAATTATTCTTCATGGAATATCTTCATGTAGCCCTATTATCTCTTACCCGAGACTCTCACTCAGTCTGTAACTTGTCACATTTTTACATGCGCAATACAGGTTAGGTGATGCAAATAGATCATATCAGGACGTACACGGTGTAGGTTATGATTCTTGCGAGAAAAGTGGTTCAATCTTGCTGCTGTAATGGTACTTAACAATTTCTACCAATTGTTATGCCACTGAATTCTCCCCCACTTGTTATATCTTGACGTTCTTCGCAACCAGTGCTGTATCCACTGACTGTCCTCAATTGTTGTTCTAACTAATGCTGTACCACTGTGGATATTAAGTGATAACAAGTCTTTCTTTATTTCCTTCCTATATTAGTTACATTGGCTCACCTGACGATGATCTCTAGTGTGAGATCGAAACGTTGTGTTTTTACATTTTAGAAATAAATTCTCGATTTTAAATTCTTTCAATATAGTGGGTTTTTATCCTATTATCCGTTCACCACGTTTGAGTGTGGTTATCGTACTATTAGTTACATTATTTCTGCATTTTCTCCCTCTCTTTCTCAACTCCCTCCAGTTCTTTCCCTGATCCAAAAACCTTAGACTTATATACTAATTCGTATATTTCTCACATTCCTAAACCATAATCTCACCCGCTTCTTACCTTACCCTATTTGGTATGTTCAGTCCTACAACTTCTATTCTATTCCCTCCTGAACTACGCTAACCATCCCTTATAAATCCTTATGTTTTAATAATAGCAACAAAATGCTCTTCTACTTTTCAACAAACTCCTACCTTGTAATCTAAGCCATTTGCCTTCAGTGTGCGCACGAGTGCACATCTAGTGTGCGCTATCGTGCACGAATGCTTAATGAAGACTAGAAAAATGTTCAGAACAAATGAAAATTATGGTGGCTGATAAGGGCCATAGCGTAAAATTCATGGTATGTAAATGAGGGCACCAGAACGCCAGAACGCCAAAACGAAAAAAAACGTCCAATTTTCTCTAAAAGTTCGTTTTGGCGCGCCAAAACAAAGAAAACGAACTTTCATTTTGGCGCCCCCGCCAAAACAACGAAAAACGTCGAAATTTCTCTAAAAGTTCGTTTTGGCGCGCCAAAACGGAGAAAATTCCGGAGAGAACTTTCATTTTGGCACCCCCGCCAAAACGAACTTTCGTTTTGGCGCCCCCGCCAAAACAACGAAAAACGTTGAAATTTCTCTAAAAGTTCGTTTTGGCGCGCCAAAACGAAGAAAATTCCGTTTTGGCGTCCCCGCCAAAACGAACTTTCGTTTTGGCGCCCCCGCCAAAACAACGAAAAACGTCGAAATTTCTCTAAAAGTTGGTTTTGGCGCGCCAAAACTAAGAAAATTTCGTTTTGGCGCGGTTATTTCCGTTTTGGCGCCCCCGCCAAAACAAGCATTCAACCACAGTAAAATTGTTTTTCAATTTGGCGCGTTGATCTTGTGTGTAATTTGCATAAATTTGCATATATGAAAATATTTTACGTATATATAGAATTATTTTACGTGGTTTAAAGTTCGTTTTGGCGGGGGTGCCAAAACGGAATATTCTCCGTTTTGGCGCGCCAGAACGAACTTTTAGAGAAATTTCGACGTTTTTCGTTGTTTTGGTGGGGGCGCCAAAACGAAATTTCGTTTTGGCGAGGGCGCCAAAACGGAATTTTCTCCGTTTTGGCGCGCCAAATTTTACGCTCTGGCCCTTATCAGCCACCATAGAAAATACAAAAACAGTTAAATTACATAAATGACACATAGTCTATTCTAGGTTTTAGAAAAATCATTATTTTCTTCGTATGCGATGCAGTAAAGGAATCAGCGGACGTACACTGAATAATCCTTTTAATTCGATCATTACGTATTTACATTTTATACCGCAACTGTTGCGTACATGTGTTCATATTATTCAATCCCATATACTGTAATATGTATATAATTCTTTTTATCTACTGTGACATACATCAAGTCTAATCTTACTTTGTCATTCTATTTCCATTCGATCTCAATTAACATTAATCATGCTCGCAGACATGCACTAAGCAATTAGTTAGTTTTCATACATCATGATATTGGCAAATAAATTCAAATATGTACTAAATGATTTCATCGTGCTTGCGGACGTGAGCAAAACACAAGAAACCCACTAAATACATTTTTTTCTATAGCCGTTTGAGTGCCTTTTCTTTGATTTTCTGACAATATCAGACGGGAGGCGCGCTGTCCCAGAGTCTGTACTGTTGGGACAGATATTCAAACTGCTCATGATCTGCATTGACCGATAAACTTGTTGTTCGAGCGCAGGAATACGAACGCACATTCCAGTATATTTCTTTTCGAGCTCTTGGTTTTCGAATTTTAGCCGGTTATTTTCTGAGATCATATTTCGAATAAAATTTTCCTTTTTAGCTGTTTGCGAATCTGAAGTTTCCAACGGCGACAAAACGTTTAAATCTGTATTTTCAATCGTGCACTGAGAACTGGCATCACAGAAAGTCTTTTCAAATTGCACTAAGTCGCATTGAATATCTTTATCAGAAACTTCGAGTTGAGTTTGAACACTTACGTCTCGGAGCCATGGATCCTCAAGTGCATCTAAATCTAGACTAAATTTAGTAAAATATCTACGCTGTTATAGTTTTATGCGAGCCTTTTGACCACTAGGATTATAGAATTGTCAGTGTTCTGCTTTATAACTGGTCAGTTTCCTGCTGCGTTTGCTCGAGCATTTCCCCTTGTCTTACCCGTTGATCGTTGTCTTTCACTGTCTCCAAGGTGAAAATAACCATGTTAGGTTTTACAATAGGATCTACGATTATAATCACGATTAAAATAGGTTTAATTCATAATTTTTTTGAATTTCAATTATTCTATCATTCTCAATCTTCTTTTTTCATAATTGGATTTGGTGGTAAAATTGCATTTGTGATCTGCTCCAGAGCCTCGGCCTGACAATCATAAAATGATTTCCGAGGTCCTGATGATTGTCATATATTATATGTATAATTTATGTAACAAATTATGTTTTTATATTTGTACCATGATAATCATCAAAATAAATCAACAGAATTTGCTGCCAACGGCGAAACATCATTGCCGGTAGATTTCTCCGTCACAAAGAATTGGCGTGAAAATTACCACTTTTCTCGAAAAGTATGTCACGATTATGCTATCCAAGAAATTTAAATGAAGGAGTCTTAATGGAAAGATATTCGATGCATGTAATTATTACCTTGGAATAGCAAACCCAACGAAGGAAAGAGCGACGCAGAACTTGCTACTTCAATGATGAAAAGCTGACGTATTCTACATTCGCTACGGACTCAAGGAGTAACCAAAATAGCGAGTTCATTTAACCATAGAAATTCTTTTAAAAAAATCCTTAGTTACCATTACCGTAAACAGTAAAATGCTGTCAATCAAACCTTAGATATAAAGAGAAGTATAAATCAAAAGATTTTTTTACATTTTATTTACGTAGTTTACAAGTCTATCGACAGTAAAGTATAGTATAATAATGTATCGGTTCAAAATAGTTTCGTTTTTCAGTACACGTCTTTTGCTACACGATGGAAGTTGAAACCGCTTTGAAGGATTTAGGGAGATATGGAAAATATCAGATTTTTCAATTAATCATTATCGAAATAACGGCTTTATCGTGGGCAATATCTACACTAGATCTGATATTTCAAGGTAAACAATATCTTATTATATGTATTCCGAAAAGTAGGCCCTAAAAGTAGACTTTCATGAAATCTTTAGCACTGAACCTCATTGCATGATATGTATCATAAATTTCAACTAAAATTACTCTAACATTAAACCAACTGATAACATAATAAAAACTTTCATATTTTGAAATTTAGGGTGGATTCCGGAACATCATTGTAAACTGCCTACGGTAAACCAAACAGTGAACCAGTCGATACCGTATACAACTAGTGAGGATGGAGAAATTAAACTCGATCAGTGTCGACAATTCAAGTCAATTACAGATAATACCACAGTCGTCTGTCAAAACGGTTACTATTACCGGTCACATGGTTATTACACTCTTACCGAACAGGTCAGTCAGTCATTCTGCAGAAATCGCAATGATCCAATCAAAAGAAAAATGATAAAATTATTTTATCTATTTTCAGTTTTCGTGGGTTTGTGAATCCAGTCACATGAACGCTCTAGCAATGTCGATATATTTCGGGGGTATTTTGACCGGAAGTGTAGTAGCGCCACCTTGGTCGGATTATTTTGGCAGGAAGATTCCCTATATAGTCTGTTCTCTAATGCTCGCTGTTTCGATGTTCCTTCCTGTCATTTTTGTCAACCAAACATTTTTAATCACGATGAAATTCTTTAGCGGACTTTTCAATATAGTAAATGATTTCTATGATCGATGATGAACTAAAGCCTAAAAATTATTCAATTCCTAGACCGTTAAGAATTACTCAAGAAATTGATATAACATGCATAAGAAAGAAATTACAAAAAAGATCTGAATAACAATAGAATAATTTTTTCCGTCCCCGGCTTTAAATGGTTTGCTTGTTTCTTTAGGGTGCCTGCATAGCCTCTTATGTTTTGGTTTGTGAGTGGTTTCCGACCGATCAACGTTCATTCGCTAACGCATATCACATGCTTTCATTTACAATTGGAATGCTTTTAACTGGAGTTTGCGGCTACTATTTCACTCACTGGAAATACCTGCAAATCGTCGGGGGTATCATTCCTTGTTTCGCCATTCTAGGAATTTGGTAAATACATTTTTTGGATAACAAAATGTGCATTCAAAATTTTAGATATTCATCATATTATTTTGTAATAAGGTTTTACGATGAATCTGTGGCGTGGCTCGTCGCTAATTCCAGACCCGAAGAAGCGATCAGAATTTTGAGAAAAGCAGCGAAATTCAACAAACGTTCGCTTTCACCAGCCACCATTTCTGCTATTAGAAAAACCACAGAAACTGCTAAGCAAGGTGAACAATTGACTGTTCAATCATTCATAAGATATGAAAAAAATTATTTTCATCTTAATTCTATGATAAATGTTTCATAATCTATAGTAAAATGCAACGTTGCCATCGAGCATGGCGATCTTACTCACAGGTAATATGTATCCTCCAAATCAAAAACTCGATCACGTCAGACGAATTGAGAATAAGTTGATTAATAGATGAACTAAAATTGCTCCTACCCCTGCATAGTATAAGTTTCCTTGCATTTATTCACCATTCTTATTATGCATTAAATTCAGATAAAAGGTCGGTTGTGCACAGAGTTAAATTAGTGTTTAGAAATATGGTCGGCTGTTCTAAGGGTAGTGGAGACTCGGATAATGAAACGATTGGAATTTTACACATACTCAAACATCCAAAACTGCGTCTATACACGATACTAGAAGCTTTTATCTGGTAAGTATCGGTATTGTTCAATGCACATTCGTGTTACGAACATAGACATACCTTTTACGTAAAGACTTTTATGTCTTACGGCCGATTATGTGTTTCATTTTCTGAATAATTCAGGCTAAGTGGGGTACGCACGCGTTTGGTTTTCTTCACTGAAATCTTTTTTTCCTTCTTGCAGGTCTTTTACAAGTCTCACTTATTACGGGTTGACACTGAGTACGACGATAATGGCCGGGGGTCGATTTGCTAATTATTTTTTGGCTGCTGCCATCGAAATACCAAGTTACATTGTGATGCACTTTGTACTACAATTGTAAGCTGTATAAGAGCTGTACAAGAGCTGTATAAAATCAAATACTGTATTTAAATGTACATATTTATATGTACGATGTTTTTCAGTATTGGAAGACGAGTATTCTTGATGTTGCTTTATGCAATAACCGGTCTAGTTTTGGTAGCTGCGACGTTCTGTCCTGAAAGTGTCGGTAGGGATAATGTCCAGGATAGTTTCTAGAAACAATTCTATCATAAAATGTCTTAGAATCTTGTGTAAAACTTGTGTTCCTAGGAGAGACGAATTTGGTTCCGTTAATTATGACGTTAAATACTGCAGGAAAATTCTGCTGCACAGCAGCGTTTGGCATAATCTTTATCCATACCAGTGAACTTTATCCGACTAACTTCAGGTGAGATTCTTCCTTTAAAATAACTTAAAAGAGAAAATTGGTTTCCTTTTACACTGTACTATTATCTATTTTTCAGAAACCGCGGTGTGGGTATTGCATCGGCATTTGCCCGAATAGGTTCGATGACAGCACCATTCGCCGCTTATTTGGTAGGTTTTTATTTCGTGCATTTTCAATCCTGTCACTTGTTTTACATTTCAACATTGCGATTGAATTGTTTCAGGCTCTATCTATATCTTGGTTGCCGGGCGTGATTCTCGGATGTATTGGACTGGTAACCGCTTTACTGATGTTACCCTTACCGGAAACTAGAGGTGTACCGATGCCTCAAACTATCAGCGATATCGACCGACCTAAAAACAACTTGTTAAACCCGACTGTCGATGAACATCAACTAGAAGAAATTGGTTAATTCTAACCTTAGGTTAACAACAATAGATTCATGATTTGAATCATTACTTTTTTTAGTGTTTTGAACCCTTGAACCAGCAATCGGTCGCAGTCAAATATTGATTTCAGCGTATCATCTAACTCATTTTCCTCTTAGCAGATGGCGACACCAGACAGCATACAATGTCTAAAATGTAGGAAAGTGATATTCATATTACAAAGATACATTTATGTATTTTTGGTATTACACACATTTGGCACGTAGTTGGGGGTATAGAAACCACGTGTCACGTGCGTCAGATCTCTGGAGATGAGTAAGTCAGTAGTAATGGCCAATGCACTAAAGACGCTCTCTAGTGAGTTTGGTTGATATTTTGGACACAGTATCGAAAGATTCTGATAATAATTCGTCTCAGAATAAATCTGATGATAGCGCTGATTATGGATGACCTTCGGGGTCACTGACCTGGGGTTCAGACCCTGAAGGTAACCCCCAAAATTTGCAAACTTGGTATCATTCGAAAGCTGGTATATACAATTGTATTAACCGGTACATATGTTTTTACTCAAATTCGTTTTGCTACACGTCGATTTGTCGATGAAAATTGGTAACTGGTTGAACTGTAGATATTTTCTATAAAATGTGTATACGGTATCGACATGGTGAAGTTTTTTTTCGTGGAAACGGAACAATCTTTTCGTTCGAACGAAATGTTACATTTCATTCCGAAATTTTTGATTTTGTATGTAAGGATATTACACACATGTCTGATGCAGAACTGATTGTGAGACATGATAACCGGTAAGGTCGATCGATTTTTGTAAATTCGCAAAATTTATATAATTTGCAAAACAATTTACTAAATACATTTTCAAATTGCCCTGTGCAACTTTCTTGTTTCTTGTTCGCAGGTCATTCACATTAATTTTCATCATAGAGGATAGTACTCATTTCTGAAAAGTCGGAACCTATCACTAGTGGTCCATCTAGCTTTACTTATCGGAAATAGCGTACACATAGTGACCGATCCCACCTCAAGAATTACCTCCACAAATCGCTTCTTGAATTCGTCGTTTATATGCGCGTCACGCGGAACTTGCTCGTTGGAAAAATTGTGACATATCATGTATATTTTGAGGGCGAGTTCGGTGGATTTTGCCTTTACGCTCGGTGTTAAACGAGTAATTCACTTGATTGTGTGTTTTCATCGCTGCACATTCTCGGATGAACGTTTCTATGGAACGCCATACTATCAAAAACTCCTACATCGCATTTAAACAACGTACTCGCAATCTTACAACCAACTCGCAATAGTATACAACAAACTCGCAATCTTACAACCAACTCGCAATATTATACAACCAACTCGCGATCTTACAACCAACGTTGAATTTCTTTTAGTATGCCGTCATCGTACACCAGGTGGCGCTTGGGTGAATTTTTGTCTTACATCAAATGACTTTTTTGATCACTTTGCTGACCTAAACGCTCACTATGAGACCAAGTTTTGGATACGGAAACAGATCTACTTTTAGACGATATAGATGACTCTATGCTTAATGCTGAAATAACTATGATAGAATTAAATAAAGCTATTTCTTCCTTAAAAAAACAACAAAGCTACCGGTATGGATCTAATTTGTAATGAAATGATAAGAAATTCCCGATCTTCAACTCTTTAATATTGTATTAATGAGTGGCATTATCACAGAAAGCTGGACTATAACCTCTATTAAACCAATATTAAAAAATAAAGGCAATATTAATTGTACAGATAATTATAGACGTATAACGCTAGTAAGTTGTTTAGGCAAACTTTTTACAAATATCCTTGATAATAGATTAACATGTTTTATGAATGTAAATAAACTTTTAAGTGAAAATCAAGCAGGTTTTAGATCGGGGTTTTCTACTACCGATCATCTATTCACACTAAGTCTATTGTTGAGCTATGCCTTAATCAAGGTAGACGTCTTTTTTGTTGTTTCGCAAGACTTCCGCAAGGCCCTTGACTCCGTATGGAGAATTTCATTATGGAAAAAGATGATGGCTTTAGGTATAAAAGGTCTCTTTTTTAACACCGTGCACAACCTCTATTTGAATTCCAAATCTTGGTGTATCGTTTAAAGGTGATACTTCAAATTTTTTCCCTTCAAACATCGGAGTAAGACAGAGTGAAAGTCTTTCCTCCCTGTTATTCGCTATTTTCCTTTACGATATTGATTAATCCTTCAACGATAACAACTGTAACTCACTCGGCTTTATTAGTAAAGTATACAAAAGAACTTATGAAGAAGAAATTGAGATATTACTGAAATTATTTGTATTATTATATGCAGACGACACAATTTTATTTGCAGAATCAGAATCTGAATTACAAAATAATTCAAATATACTCTTTGATTATTGCCAAGTAAACAAGTTATTCGTTAACATTGATAAAACGAAAATAATGATTTTCGCAAGATCGAAGCAAAGATTAAAAAACCTTCCCGATTTTCTATTCGGTGATGAGACATTGGAAAGAGTAGATGAGTACAATTATCTTGGAATTTTGTTTAATTGGGATGGAAAATTTGCAAATGCGAAAAAAAGCAATTCACGACAAAGCTGTTCGAGCAATGTTTGCTATTATTCAAAAAGGCAGAAGATATAGTCTTCCTCCAGGCTTACTTTAAAAATTATTTGACTGTTGTGTGGCACCAATTTTATTATACGGGTGCGAAATATGGGGCCATGAAAATATCGATATCCTAGAAAAAGTCCACACAAGGTTTTGTAGATTAGTTCTAAAAGTAACGAAATTTTGCCATAATACTATGATATATGGCGAGACTGGCAGATTACCTTTATCGACTACTATTAAACTTAGAATGATTAAACATTGGAACAAATGAATTTTGAATGCTAACAAGTCAAAGCTGAAGCTAGTAATGTATAATATTTTGTACGACTTATACAAAAAAGATTTATATGTATCTGATTGGATTTGCCAAATTAAGGCAATTATACAAAAATGTATAAAACTAGAGATTCATACGGTTTAAATGTTGCTTAAACTGTCAAAATCCATCCAGGCGCAGATGTAATATGATAAAATACGCATCACAAATAGTCTTTAAAACGAAGAAAAAAATGACCCAACAATACAGGACCAAAGTACCCTTTATGCTCTATGCAAATTATTTTTTGTGAGCAATAAAATATGAATGAGTGAAAAAAAAAACAAACAAATAAAATGGCGGCTGCAACCGTAAAATGGTTTATTACCAACGAAAGCACGGATCTTCCCGGTAAAGCTCAGCGGTAATGCCGCATTGCGTTGTGTTGGGTCATTTTTTTTCTCCTTTTTAAAGACTATTTGTGATGCGTATTTTATCATGTATAATCTGTTCCTGGATGGATTTTGACAGTTTAAGCAACATTTAAACCGTATGAATCTCTAGTTTTCATTTATGCCAAAATCTTTTCTCAGATTTGCTGTGACGGAGAAAAACGATGCGACATGAGCGCGAAATAAAAATCGGTGGTCAGTTTTTGCCGCGCGCATAAAAATCCAGGGTTCAGATTCAGAAATAATTTTCTAAAAAATCCAAACATTTCAGGAACTCTGCTTTTTCGATTTTGTAAATTTTCCATCCCAATTAAACAAAATTCCAAGATAATTGTACTCATCTACTCTTTCCGATGTCTCATCACCGAATAGAAAATCGGGAAGGTTTTTTAATGCACTGTATATTAGAAACACAAAACTGCTCCCAGTGTAAAACTTTTACTTTTAGGCAAATTCAGCACCAGATGTGGAGTACCAACTGCGCACCCCTTGACGGAGAACCTATCCTCATCGGAGCTGCACCGTCGATGTCATACAACTACACTTCGGATACCACAGAGACATACTCTCATCTGGAAAATTTGCGTTTCGAAATGTGCTTTCTTCCTATCTAGTCAACACGCGGGACAATCAACTTAGAGGACTTCTACATCAACGTCTACCCGAGAAAAAACCACAATAAATTTTCGGACTATTTACACGTAGAAAACGACCAAAAAAATATAAAAATGGACAAAATGATCTTCAACCTTGTAATATAGCTATTTCCAGAATCTCAATGTTTTAAATTAGGCAACCAGAAAAATTCATCCCAATCAGTCGCTTGCCGGTTCAGACTGAATGGAAGATTGTTTGGATGAACCGGAACCGAATTTCCAATTATGTAGTTCGATTTAAAAATATTCTGTTAACTCGACCGCCGATCACACATCTATACCTGTACTTCGATTTCCGATTTCAAAATCAAACCCCCTGTTTCGCTCCCGGCAGGTGTGGTGGGTCTGTAAGGGACACTCAATCGAAAAATCAAACAAAATTTACCAGCCAAATAAATAAATAATGGGGACAATCCCTATTTTAAGATCAAAAAGTCAATATGGGGATTTTGATGTCGATCCTGGCCTTAATAATAATAATAATGATAATAATAATATGTGTCTTAATATATGAACGGTACCATCGATAGTTCAGAATCAAACACGACGCCCATATTTCGGATGGGAGTCTGAGAAATTTAGACCGACTCAAGCTGCAGTTAATGATTGAAGATCGAAGGACTTAAGATGGTGTTTGGTGCCCAATAGAAACACTTCAGTCTTGAAAGCAATGTGGCTTTAAGAGAATTTGCTGCGTACCAATCGTAGATCGCAAGGAGACAATGTCCAACGTTGTTAATCTGAGCGTTTAGTACATGGATGGATTTAAGTAGTTTAAAGACCTGATTGTCGTCAGCAAAAACGTGTCTGTCTAGCCCAAATGATTAATGATGTTTCCAAATGATGTTGCCAAGAGGCAGCACATATATAAGAAACAGTAAGGGGCCAGTACCGAGCCTTGTGGCACCCCATACTTTAAACTGTGCGGTTCAGATGTCCGTACATCTATCTTAACTGCTATGAATGACCTATTGGTCAAATAGAATTAAACCGTTTCAGTGTGGTGACACCGATGCCCAAGTACTGCCTGATACGGATAGCAGAATACCGTGATCGATCGTGTCAAATAATGTCGACGACTTCCCACTGAAAAGTATCTGGTTCTGTTGAAGACGTTTTTGGTCACCAGCTGCATTGTAGATTTCGTTGTAATGGTGAGAATACTTAGCCGTTTTAAGATTCGTATCGTAATGCCTGGGCGGCTAGAAACAGTTCTTTGTGAATTGGGAGTCTAGTCCTCTTCTTTTTACGCTCAGCCTTACGTTTTGCACATTTTGCATTCTGGACTCCGTCCGTGAACCACGGTCGAGACGGACGTAAGGTTAGGCACTCGATTTTAACCGGTACATGTTGATCAAGAGCAGCGCCTATAACTCCTGATCAAAATTGAGACAGAACGTCAGTGAATTGGGAAATACCATTATCAATCACCGAAAGGCGTGCTTTAAAAGAATCAGTGTAAATGTTCTGCAGCTACCTTGTACGTGGCTCGAGTAGACCACAGATCACGAGGTTGTGATCAGATACTAATTCACTGACACTCAACGACTGAAGAAATTTGGCATCACGTCTCGTTATAACCACGTCGAGAATATGACCGGCGCAATGTGTCGGTTTACACACATGCTGAGAGAGTGCAAAAGTGTCCAGAATATCCGGGAACTGCTTTGAATCTGGCAATGCAGGTTTGTCCAAATGAAAGTTATGCCACAAAGACTGTAGGAATTCAGTCAACTCGCGACAAAAAAATTGATCGACGGACAGTTAATTAGCACGAGATGGCGGTGGTCGATAAATCACAATACATCTAAGCCGATTTTCAGTCAAATCTGCAGCTGCATCACATCAAAGGTTGTGAATGAGTCCGATTTGAGTATTTCGACCAAACTGGTTGTGCCTTTGAGAACACCAACACCGCCATACCCTTTGTTCCCAGTGTGCGGTAGATGGTGGAAGTTATTCCATCTCAGTCGGTTAATGGCTTTTACGAAAAATTCATCCTTAGCACAATTAGTAAAGCACGTGTCAGCCAGGCAGAAAATGTCGAGGTTGTTTCATTTACGCTATGCCAGATATTGTCAATTTTATTCCTAACTGACCTACAGTTTAGTAGCCCCATTGGTATCTCGGTTACTTTTTTCAGCGCATTAACTCACCAGAATGAGATTCAGTTCTTGATAGAAAAGATCAATTTATGTAACAGTGATGTGAAAACATCAAAATGTTTAATGAATGCCAAAATAAATGCCTGTTGAAATGAATTATGTATACGTACGTGGTTTCGTTTCAAAGCTGGTATAAGAACATAGACGTATGTAATCTGCAAACGATCATGATTAGTTCACGCAACTACCAACAAGGACGATGCAAGCACCTTATCTTCGGAATCCTCAAAGCCATTTTGTACGGAGCACCGGAGGTGAAATGGTGGAAAATAGATATGTTTATTTCGTTCGAACGAAATAATCTTAAGTTATCGCGCTACTTGACGTGCAAAAACAATCTTTGTCGCGCAAAAGAAACTTTTCCACGTTTTCATGGAGGATGAAAAAATATTGGCATGTACAGAATCAGCCACCATATATAAAATTACATAATGTCACCAACATTGCCACCAAAAGTATTCAACTTATTGGATTCAGGGGCACATAGAATCTATAGGTGGAATGTTCCAAATTTCTCGTACTCGGTGTCGTCAGATGCGAAGACTTTCCCTTTCCTGAGAAAACACAATCTTTATCATTTGTTTGATATTTCTGTATCCAGCGAAATAAACTCAAATAATGAGTTACATCGGTCTTTGTGTAACAAAAATATAAGATAACCGAGATCACCTACGAGCAATCATCTCTTGAGATGATTGGTCGTAGGTGTATTGATTAAGTTAGCGTTATAAAATTAGATTGTTTGTCTGTTTAATATGGTGACTGATAAGGGCCATAGCGTAAAATTCCTGGTATGTAAATGAGGGCGCCAGAACGTTCGTTTTGGCGGGGGCGCCAAAACGGAATTTTCTTTGTTTTGGCGCGCCAAAACGAACTTTCAGAGATAATTGGACGTTTTTTTTCGTTTTGGCGTTCTGGCGTTCTGGCGCCCTCATTTACATACCAGGAATTTTACGCTATGGCCCTTATCAGCCACCATAGTTCAATGTTAATTTCTGGCCTGCCCGGCCAAAATACATGTACAAGCCTTCATGTACATAACCTTTACTTTGTACAGTCATATCTCTTATCAACTCTAGACCTTCGGCATTATTTTGTATACAGGCCTGTATTGATTATGACTGGTATAACATACTTGTATTCAAAAGAAAATGGTGATATCTAATGTGTAGGCCTATAGAGTTAAGAATCAGGGAAATAGAAGGTTTTGCTAGTTAACAGATTTTAGTAATATTCACATGACTCCTACTTAAGCGCTTTACGAGTTGACAGTTACGTCTATTGTAAAATGATTAACATTTATTGATCGACTGCGTGTATTTCTACCAATAACCAGGTACTTATCGCGGGTATTGACCTAGTATTCAACTTGACGATATGACAGTACCTATACAGGTTGTTTGAAACACGATGGAAGTTGAAACCGCTTTGAAGGATTTAGGGAGATATGGAAGATATCAGATATTTCAATTGTTTATTATTGATATAGTGCGTTTATCGGCGGCTATAAGTACATTCGGTTTGATATTTCAAGGTAAACAGTACATTATTTAAAAACGTAGGCCCTTTTAATCATAATTACGTGATAGGAAAAAAAATTCATATTATCAAAATTCAGGATGGATTCCAGAACATCATTGTAAACTGTCTTTGGTGAATCAAACAATGAACCAATCGATACCATATACAACTAGTGAGGATGGAGAAATTAAACTCGATCAGTGTCGACAATTCAAGTCAATTACAGATAATACCACAGTCGTCTGTCAAAACGGTTACTATTACCAGTCACACGGTTATTACACTCTTACCGAACAGGTCAGTCAGTCATTCTGCAGAAATCGCTATGACCCAATCACTATAAAAATGTTGACATTATTCTATCTATTTTCAGTTTTCGTGGGTTTGTGAATCCAATCACATGAATGCACTAACAATGTCGTTATATTTCGCGGGAGTCTTGACCGGAAGTATAGTAGCGCCACCTTGGTCGGATTATTTTGGAAGGAAGATTCCCTATATAGTTTGTTCTTTATTGTTCGCTGTTTCGATGTTTCTTCCTATCATTTTTGTCAACGAAACACTTTTCATTACAACGAGATTCTTTAGCGGAGTTTTCAATATAGTAAATGATTTCTATAATCGATGTTGAACTAAAGCCTAAAAAATATTCAATTCCTAGAAATGTTTGAAAATTGCTAATGGGAAATTAATGTATAATTCAGAGAAAGATCCAAAAAAATAAGATAGAAAAATCATTTTACGAGAATTATTTCTTCTCTCGTCCCCCGCTTTAGATGCTTTGGTCTTTTCTTTTAGGGCACTGCCTTAGTTGGTTATGTTTTGGTTTGTGAATGGTATCCGACCGATCAACGTTCATTCGCTAACGCATTTCACATGCTTTCATTTACAATGGGAATGCTTTTAACTGGAATTTGCGGCTACTATTTCACTCACTGGAAATACCTGCAAATCGTCGGGGTTATTATTCCTTGTTTCGCCATTCTAGGAATTTGGTAAATAGAATTTTTCGATAATGAAATATCCATTCAAAATTGGAGATATACTTCATATCATTTTGTGATTAGGTTCTACGATGAATCTGTTGCGTGGCTCGTCGCTAATTCCAGACCCGAAGAAGCGATCAGAATTTTGAGGAAAGCAGCGAAATTTAACAAACGCTCGCTTTCACCAGCCGCCATTTCTGCCATTAGAAAAAACACAGAAAAACAAAGTAAATTGTCAAAAATACCCGATATATTTCAATTCATTCATGAAAATGAATATTTCATAGACTAAAATATGTTATATTCAGATAAAAGTTCGGTTGTGAACGGAGTTAAACTAGTGTTTAGAAATATGGTCAGCTGTTCTAAGGGAAGTGGAGACTCGAATAATGAAACGATTGGAATTATACAGATTCTCAAACATCCAAAACTGCGTCTTTACACGATACTGGAAGCTATTATCTGGTACGCATAATGCATTCATATAATGAGAGGATGTTTGTCGTATTTTCAAAAAGTTTGTTTTTTCGCAGGTCTTTTACAAGTCTAACTTATTTTGGGATGACATTGAGTACGACAGTTATGGCTGGAGGTAGATTTGCTAATTATTTTTTAGCTGCTGCTATTGAGATACCAAGTTGCATTGTGATGCACATTGTACTACAATTGTAAGGTTAAGTCACATAAGAGTTGCATAAAATCAAATATTACGGAAGCGTGTTGGATAATTTCAAAGTTAATTCTGAGTTTGTATCTGGGAATTTAGGAGGTTTACAAACTCGGAATAAACCTCGGAAAATCAGATTTAACTGAGAAAACTAGTTTATTCCGAATCACAAACTCGAAATAAACCTCAAAATCTCGCTTGCTTTTAACTGAGAAAACTAGTTTATTCCGAGTTACAAACTTGGAATTAACCTAGAAAATGTTCTTTTAATAGAGATGTCCCCAGGACGCCTCCGTAAAATATATTCAAATGTACATGCATCATGTATTTTTCAGTACTGGAAGACGAGCATTTATGATGTTGCTTTACGGGATAACCGGCCTAGTTTTGGTAGCTGCGACGTTCTGTCCTGAAACTGTCGGTAAGTATATTACATGTGTACGTTCATACAGGTTAGTTTCTAGAAACCTAATCATAAAAGGTTTTTGAATCTTGTTTTGTATACTTGTGTTCCTAGGAGAGACGAATTTGGTTCCGTTAATTATGACGTTAAATACAGCAGGAAAATTCTGCTGCACTGCAGCTTATGGTACCATTTTTATCCATACCAGCGAACTTTACCCGACTAATTTCAGGTGAGATTCTTCCCTTTAAAAAACTATAAGAGTACATAGTTTTCATTTTAAGCAGAGCTCAACCACTATTATTCTAAAATGTTCTATATCCTATAGTAAAAACAAGAAAGCGTTTAGTTCATATATAAGCGCGCAAATCGAGGGGAAATCCTGCTTATGGCAGCTAGGCCAGCATCATAATTACACGCCGAAGTGGTTTTACCCCGCACATACCCAACCATACTTTTGAAATAATCAAACCTTAAGAAAAGGAGGGATATCCCAGTACAGGTTTGCCAGTACATCCGAGCCGAATATCGAAGGGAATGACCCAACGTGCTTGGGTACCCTGACTCCAAGCAAAAAAGTCCAGGGAATCCCTTATTCAATCATCAATCTGTCTCTCAGGATCAATGGATTTCATGCATATAACCGAAATTCGTTATCTACCCCATTTGCAGAATAATGGCACATTTATCGGGGACCTCTTCTTCACTCTAGGTAGGGGTCCGGCCCTGTGTATCTTGGACGGCGATTTAGGAATCAATACCCGTTTGATCAATAGCAATTTTATACATTTTTCGGCCAGTTCGGTGAAAAAGAATCGAATAGGCGCCATACCAAAGCGATTATCATTTTTTCTACAAATTATCCTTCAAATGGGCAACAATGAATGTAAAACGAAAAGAAAATTGTTAATGTGCTGTAATTGAAATAAAGGCACGTATATTGCCTAAAAATATAAGATATGAATCACTAGAAAAATATAATGTTTCCTATTCAAATGCATGTTCATCCGTTCAACGTGAGCGAGAATGCGCTACGTGTATAGTAAGTAAATGATATACCCGAATAATATGGCCCTAATAAGAATTGTAATGCATTCATAACTCGAGCTGCATTTGCAACCACCAATAATCCCGGATCGGCGAAGTTCTTACCGATTACAACTTTGAAAAAGGAATTCTTTTTCAACATCGAATATCTTATTAATTTCGTTTCAATGTCAACAATTTTCAAGTGATCACTACACACCTGACGATGATCTCTAGGGTGAGATCGAAACGTCGTGTCTTATATATATATTTTAGATTGAATGAAAAAATAAATTCTTGTTTTTAAATTCTTTTAATCTGTAAATAATAGGTTTTTATCTTATTATCCGTTTACCACGTTTGAGTGTGGTTATCGTTCTACTTCGGTGCGTACTTATGTGATTATTCTCGTCTTAGATGCTGCCGCGAGATCTTCCGGTTCATTTCTTTTTTTTGTGGCATCAGGGGCGGATCTAGAAACATATTGTTGAGGGTAGCAGAATTCATGAAAGAGGACGTGATCCACGAAAAACGAAGTTTGAAAATGTACTGCTTTTTAATGCCATTGAATTCAAAGTATTGAATGAGTCCTGACGCAAAGTGCTTTGCAGAAAATTCACGGCATTGAGATGTAGTTTCCAGGCATTAGAGATGAAATCCTGAAGAATGGTGTTGTCTTTTTGTTGAAAATTATCTACCTTGTCTTGAAAAAATGTGCCCTTTTCTAGATTTGAGATAGAGACGTTTACAAGTGCCCTTTTTGTTTTTTCTTAAATTGATGGACGGCTGAATGTGCTCCTTTTCGTTGAAGATTATTTGTCACGTCCGGCAAGAATGTGCCCTGTTCTAATTTGGGATTGATAGAGACTACGTCTACAAGTGCCCTTTCTTTTTTGAATTGATGGCCGCGACTGGATGTGCCCTTTTCTCCTTTAGTTGTGCCTTTTTTCTACTTTTGGGATTGATAGAGACGACTTCAAACGCCCTTTCTTGTCTTTTGAAATTAACGGTTGACTGAATGTGCCCATTTGTTTAGAAATGATTTGCCTCGTCTAGTTACCCTTTTTCTACTTATGGGATTGTAACAGAGACGACTGAATGTGCCCCTTTCTACTTTTTGGTTTGCTTGACCAAACTAGGGGTCCAGGGATGCCCACTTGGGAAGTGGTTTCAAATGTTCAACATTCTAATAGTTTCAATATTCAACGCTTCCTGGTGACCATATACAAAGCCAATGACCTTGAAACTCACCACAATCATAGAATATGTCAAGAGCTACAACTTTGAAATTGATTGTGGTTACAAAATATGCATAGGTACCAATATAATATGGAAATACTAAGTTATTCTACTATTCAATGCTCCCTGGTGACCATACACAAAACCCAATGACCTTGAAACTCATCACAACCATAGAACATATGAGTTAGAATTTTGCAATTTATTGTGGTAACAAAATATGCATAGGTACCAAATATGGAAAAACTAATTTATTGTACTATTCAATGCCCCCTGGTGAATATACAAAAACCAATGACCTTAGAAACTCACCACAATAATAGAACATGCCATAAAAGTATACAAATTGTATATTATTCAATATTTAACTCCCCTGGTGGCATGAACAAAGAATTGGTTGATCCCAAATTCCATGTGAGGAGATTTATCATATGACTCTGCTAACAATCAAATATCAAGGCTATGAGTTCAAACCTGCTGTGATTTTCCTCAAAAAACCTTTTGCCACCTATGAATGAGTACTGATGACACTAAGATGGCCGCCAATTGTGTGATAATTGTGCTAATTGTGCTGATCGAAAATACCTGTCACATGTATTAAAGATCCCTGTTTATAGAATACCCACCACAAATTGCAATGAAAAATGCCAAACCATTAGGAAGCTACAGGACTCGGAATTCATGTCAAAATTGACGTTTTTGGGCACGAAAAAAGGTCACAGGACAGCCATCTTGAGTCAGATCGACTCAATATTTCTGGTGGGCCCTTGTGGGATAGAAATATACATGAAAGATCAAGATAATTGATTAAAGCATCTTCAAAATTTCCCTATAAAACTTCAATGTGTAAAAAGTGCTGATTTGGCGAACATCAATGGCTGCCAGTCGGCCATCTTGAATTTGACAGGGCCAGTTTTTGGGCTAAAGATGTGTATTGGGTAGTAGATACATGTATTTAAACCAGATATCAAGACATTACTTTGAAGCATCTTCAAAACTTCACGAAATAACTGGATTCTGTCTATGGTCGTCCGAACGGACGAAAAGTGAATGCAATCGCCCTCTCGGGACCTAAGTCTCAAGAGGGCTAAAAAGGGGTGGGTTTGAACCCACAAAACCCACCCCCTGTATCCGCAACTGATGCCAACACCGTATTATCTATTTTACAGGAACCGTGCTATAGGTATTGCTTCAGCGTTTGCCCGAGTAGGTTCGATGACAGCACCATTCGCCGCTTATTTGGTAGGTTTTTATTTCCTTACATTTTCAACCCTGTCACTTGTTTAACATTTCAATATTACAATCGAATCGTTTCAGACTCAAATTATATCTTGGTTGCCAGGCGTGATTCTCGGTTGTATTGGACTGGTTACCGCTTTGCTGATGCTACCCTTACCGGAAACTAGAGGTGTACCGATGCCTCAAACTATCAGCGATATCGACCGACCTAAAAACTGCACGATAAACCCGACTGTCGATGAACATCAACAAGAACAAATGAGTTAATTAAAAACATGACAATCCATCAAAGCGAGTTGAAAATCCGAGTTGGCTAAAAGTCCACACAACAAAGAAATAACCTAAGTAGATACATGTGATTTATCTGGTCATATATTACATTTTAATATGTCATATTTATATAAAAGTTCCATTTAAATACATAGAACATGTAATAACTATATCATACATACATTTATTTATAATTCAACATTAAATCCAGAAACATGTATAAATCATTGACTAGTTATCGATGCTATGACAATTAGGATCGTGGAGCAACAATTTGATTTTCCTTACAAATCACTGCTATATATGGAATGAATATCAGACCCAGTCATAACCAAATAAACTCAACCTTTTCTATAAGCGTGTTATTAACAATTTGTAGTGAATCGGTTTTGATCGATCTACTACCAGTGTGAGTTAAAACGAATAGGCAGTGGGTACCGTAGTAAATGGGACCCAGTTCCACAGTTGTCGTTTAAGTTCAACTCCCTTAACAGTTGAATAAGTTCATTTTCAGGATCCGGTTCCACAGCAATATTTTTGACATAGAGCAATATTTTTGACATATCCATTGAGTACGTACGCAAAAATCTGCTGATTTTTTCACTTTAGACCCCGTCCCCCCCCCCCCCCCATACATACGCAAGAACGATATGTTTGTATAAATATTTACACGTTTCAGTTTTGTTTTCAGCCGATAGGCCGCATCTATGGTACTGGGTATTGATTCTAAAAAATAGTGCAAATGAAATCATCGTCGATGTCGCAGTCATTATTTCAAAATTATAAAGAATGCAATAGAGAACATAAGATCCTTAAATTTCACTTCAACTTTTACTTGAAGGCAGAATGAACAGTCAGTACAGTGCAAAAATGATTATTATGTGCGTACCGTACGCTGTATGCTGTACCGATTTGTATGTATTTTCACAGACAGGCCCCCCCACCCCCACCCTATCATGCGTACGTACAAATGAATGGTCGCATACACGTTTTGGTTGTAGCTGATATCGGTGCAAAACTACAACATGAGACTAAAACATTTCAGCTGCATACAGTTGTGTAATAGTGACGATGTTTGATGGTTCAACCGTTTTCTAGACTCTGTTGTACCGTATAGCAATGCGGCCGACAACATTTTATTTTCAGTTTAAAAAGTCGACTTTTTTAATTCTAAAAGTCGACTTTTAGAGTTGATAAGTCGATTTGTTCATCTCTATTCAACTAGGTGTAGGACATTTTTCCGGAAGCTTATTTGGGACCCGTACAAAACCGTCGCGAACCTTTATCACGACGAAATTATGCCGAAAAAATGTGATTTATCGACATAATTAAATCGATATATCGCATTAATATCGCGGTATCGCGAAAACTTATCACGATAAATCGTGATTCGGATCACGACTTTTACTTATGTCAATATACTGTATATTGACATTACCGTACCGTTGACATTATCATCACGACTTTACCTAAAATGTATGTCAATTTATTGAGACAATATCGCAAAAAGTCAACATAAATATCACAACATTGTTAATAAAGTATACTTATTCATATCGATATATTGAGATAGCTGACCCAATCCTTGTTCATAGAATACTTGAACAGTTCCACTAAATCTAGGCCTCAAACACTGAGGGATACCTCATCGAATTACAAAATACAGGGGGTCTAGAAGCATTGAGGGTGCTCTCCCTTATCATTCCTACATCCAATTTCAAGCTAGTGTAATTTTTCAGCCCTTCATAGGCAAATACAAATGGTTTCATATTCAATTTAATTTTCCAGCTATCTCAATATATTGGGTCGAACAACTATCACTGCCGGCGGATGAACGGATGGGCGGACGACCGACTTACTGCCTCGCTCCCTAAATATGGTCGCAATAGTTTTGTACTTTTGCACGAGTCCCAAATAAGCTTCCGTATGCATCATTAGCATCAATCACAGGGGTGGAGCCTGGAATTTGGGGTCCAAAAAGGTCGGAAAAGTCGACTTAATAACTCGAAAAGTTGATTACATCGAAAAGTCGACTTTTGAAACTGAAAATAAAATGTTGTTGGCCGCATTGCTCTTCCGTACTATTACGACTGTCGCTGTCTGTCACTGTTCACTTTGTTAGCAGTGTGTAACCCAGTACCTGTACTAGATTTTAACGTTAAACACTCGTCCAAGAAAATATAATTCAATTAATAACATGATCGTTATTGAGTTATATAGCCCCCTGGTGACGTTTTATAAAACTAATCAGTCACACAACACGTGTCAACTATTTCATTTGAAAAAATGATTTCAACTGTAGATATTTATCTAAATTAGCTTCGTGAAAATAGTTGAATGCTGTGTAATTCAGAATTGTTACGCTATTGTTCATAAGATGGTCATTAGGCAGCACCACTGACGAAATAACCAGCCAACATCTCTACTTAACAAATAAATGTGGTAAAAAATCTACTGTAGTTGTCATGTCGACGACGACAATGAAGCAGTTTGTTTGAGTGTGTTATTATAAACCCACGTGTCGGAGTTTTCTTCTCGGTGGAAAAACTGAAAGTATACACAATATAAACCGATCATAAAACAACAGAACCAACCACACTGTTTATCAGTTGTAACAGTACAAAAACAGCCGTACCTTCGTTGGGAAAGAAATTCCATTATCTGTCCTGTACTTTTCACCGTGTCTTTGTTTATCTTCCAGCTACAAAAACAATAAATCATTTTCAAACTAGAAAAGCGCGTTCCCACGAAAAGCGCGTTTTTCATTTATCTAACCAACTCGCCATACTCGAGTACCCATCTCGGCTCGTTTATTTAGGCGAGTTACCAATACGAGTACCATACGCAGCCAACTCGTCCGTACAGGCCAGTTGGTTCGTATTTCAAGATGGCCCCTATGAGAAGTGTGTTCGTGAATAGATCGAAATGGCGGCTATTTCAATCGCAGAAAATTCAGGTCAGTCATTTATTTAAGGCAATTCGATTTGTACCACGTGATCATATGCGGCTCTTGCATGCGAGTTTCTGAGTAGCTTAAATAAAAACACCTTAAATCATTGGTCACCTGACGTAGGGTCAGGGTTAGCTTCTAGTACTGAGTGGCAGTGATGTCATTGGTCACCTGACATAGCGTCAGGGTTAGCTTTAAGTACTGAGTGGCTGTGATGTCACTGGTCACCTGATGTAGTGTTAGCTAGTTAGATTGAGTAGCTGTGATGTCACTGGTCACCTGACCTAGGGTTAGGGTTAGTAATGAGTACCAGTGATGTCACTGGTCATGTCTGCAGATTAGGGGCCAGTTGCTCAAAAAGTTGGTTAATGATAACCAGCAGTTAACTTTTGATTGTCGCTACGTTAACTATCCACTGGTTAACTCTAACCAACTTTACAGCAACCAGCCTCTGAATTAGTTGTATAGTGTGTGCTATGGGTTGGAGCTATTTAATGTTCACTGCTCAATACACATCAATATATGCGTATGTTTAACTATATAAATCCTCAGGGCCCAGTTCCACAGTTGTGAGTTAGAGTTAACTCTGAGTTAAAGTTAGTTCGTTTTCAATGTGTTAACTCTGAGTCAAATTTTAACTCGGAACTGTGGAACTGGACCCAGTCTAATAGCCCAGAAAGAAGACATTGAAATTCTGTGGCCTGCTTTAAATCTAATCTAGACTTCACAAGATATTTCAATATATCTTGCATTTTCGTGTGACTTGATGGAAATGTGTAGGAACTTTGAAATTTTATGCCCCACTTCAACTTGACATGGGCTTCATTTTTAGTATACATCATTATTTGAAAATCTCCATAGGTTAGTAGGTCAAGTACAGCAGGCTTGCATTCAACTTACATATTTTTTATGTTCTGTGGCTGTATTTACATCACCGAGCTTCAACGATTTCGACACTTTTTGCCAAAGTTTTCGCGACTCGAAATCGCCTTGTTTTTCAATCGGTCGACACCTCTTTTTCATTATTGGCAGCGTTTCCGTGTCAATCACTTTTTTTTCACCCTAAAACAACACAATGAATAACTAAATACATGAACGCCGTAATATGTGACACGACAATAGTCTATTATTCAAACCCTGATCCCTATCACTCTCTCCTTTCCTCCACATCATGAAATCTGTTGAGGGATTTTATTAATCACGACACCATGCCAACTTGGGGGTGAAAAAAGTATTTTTGCGGCATGGGGTGGAGTGTTTAAAAATCGACATTCTCAGCGTAGGTGATCGAATAGATGAATTGATTATTCATCATTGATAACAGTGCACGTCGGTGGGGTAGTTGTCTACCCCGTGCACCTAGACTTGGTCAGTAATTGGTTAAGTCATAGAGGTGTTGCCGGATCCACAGCTGGGTGTCACACGAGTGGGGGAATCCTTTTCGTACTTATATACTAACAATCACTCACAAACTATTTATATGTATAAAATTTCTACCAAGTTGCGACTATAAGGCGAACCGCATAATGGGCAATGAGACGCGAAGAGGACAATGAGGATGAAAGGGCCAATTGGCTCATGCATCTAACTATTACTACTACTACTACTACTACTACTACTACTACTACTACTACTACTACTACTAACAGTAACTTACGTTGCTATATTGGAATTCAATAGCTCCGTTCCATTCACCATTCACACGACATGTTACATTACCAGATTTACCGTCTTTAACTTCAGCCGTGATCCGATGTAACTTCCCTCCGTAAAATGGCTGGAAAAAAATCCAAAACATATCACAAGTTTTACCAATATTCCATATTAGGACTTAATTCTGGTCAATAAGATATTGATTGAGATATTTCATATAGATATGAGTGTTGCAGTGACCGAGCGCTGAGTGAGTGAGTTATTACATAAACAGATATTACAGAGATGTCTAACCTTCGTGTGAAATGTAATAGACGATGAGTAGCCGCTTTTTGTGCAGGTTATATTGATTTTATCACCGAGTTCAACCCAGGGTATTGTCAGTATCGAACGCGCATACGCACTAGGTAATGTAAACACATATTCTTCATCGTGATCCAATAGATTCAACGACACTAGAACAAACAGAAGAGCCGATTGAAAACAAACTACACTGAAAGCTCTTCGCGAGATTTGTCTCGCTACAAAGCTGCAAGACATGAAATTTTAAGTGCATGCCACAACATGGTTAAAACCAAGACATGATTGACAGAATAACCCACTGAATAAATTTACAATTCTTTAAAGATTAAAATCAAAGAATTTGATGAATTCTTGTGAGGCAGAAATGTCATAGGTGTCAAATTCACAGATTTCATCTGTCTTGACCCTGAAATTTATTATAGGCTTGGATATCACAGAGAGAATGTAAAACACTTACTTTTTCCGATCATACAAACTCCTATTGACATGCCCATGAATTTCGATTTCGTCCATATTGACGAATTCATGTAAATTCTCTTATCAGGACATTCGAAATAGAACGCAGAAACTAAAACAAAGTCATGTGAAAATATCTTAACAGTAAATTAAAAGAGAATTCCTTATAAATTTTCTACCAGAATCTTTTCTAATGCCAAATTTAGGAGTAAATCAGGTGGTCCTGACAGAGCAGATTTCTCAGAAACCCTGATTTAGTCCTAGGCGCATGATTTCCTACTTAGACAATTGGCAGTTGTGGATTTTCAATTGAACTCATTCAAAATATTTGTCCGAGCACAGTGAAAAGGTGCTAGCTAGTAATAATGACTTACTCGGTGGATGATGGGAGACTTGTTCAGCAGTGTAAGTCATTCGAGTCGGTTTCTGAGCAGACGTCGCTAATGAATCCGTCTGCTGTTGCTGTGTAGCGACCCCTCGATCCTCGACGTCCCACGAACAATGAAACGTCTCACCGATTATTGGATTGTACGGTTTCTTAGCAACTGAACCCTGAAATTAACCGTTCAAAATTGGCATAAATTAAATTAACTAAAATAGCATAGCAATAATGAATGATAAATAAATAGGGACTCTGAATTTCACCATATGGTAAATCCTCTATAAGATATTTGTAACTCTTCAGAAAAAGTTTGAGTCGCAATCAAAAAGTAGAAATACAGATTTGATAATAATATAGACTCTTTATATTCATGCAGTCCAGTTTGAAATGATAGCTTAGGTTTAGTGAATACCGTAGTTACCTTCCTTCCTGCATGTAAAGATGTTAAATACCATTCTAAAACAGACATCATTCTGGTTTCTGCATCTGGTCCGTCTGGTATCCTTAAAATAATCATTATCAATTGTGTTCATTAATCATTACTTCACGCATGAACAGAAAACAAGAATAATTTTTATAAAATTTCAAGTTACAAAATGATTGAAAGGTAATGTGGGTTTTATTTATGACGGACGAGACTGTAAATTAAATAGCAAGCCTGTAGCCAGAGGGGGGTGCGTCGGGTGCGAAGGTCTGCTATTTAACTGATGAAAAAAAATTGTCCCTATTTCTCTTGAAAGACATTTCATTCAAATGTTTCTTATACATATATATCTATTATATGTATGTATTTCCGGATAAAAAAAGTAGAAATTAAATCAAGGTGCTGCGCTCAAAAATGCTGATTTTCTACTCTCTCCTCCATGTTCACTCTCCTGGTAATCTAAAGACCAGTGTACGTACATTTTCAATAAACCCCATAATGTATGAAATGTTCAAATACTCCAGAAATAAAGCACAGTTATCAAATTCTTCGCCGCTTGGCTTTACTGACGTGGTTTAGGTCCACTCATAGTTTATATCGCACCCCCTTGGAGGACCCTGGCTACGGGCCTGCAGTGCATAGATGGACACCAGTTATATACCAAGTGACACGAGTAATGCCTTCGTGAAAAAGGTCTCTATTTAATGCTTACCTCAGAAATATATCGGGATGAGCCATATAATCAGCAAACATCTCTAACAATGAACGTTTCTCTAGTATAAAAGTAGGAAGCACCACCTATCGATAAAATGCAGTATATGAGAGGTTTTTGATATTAAGCTTCAAACATGCATACCAGGCGCAGATCCAGGATTTTTTCCAGGAGGAGTTCATAAGAAATGTTAATGTTAAACTGCTGACTAAAATCTCTAATGATAGGGGGCCTATACGGCATATTGTTTGGCCAAACATATGATGATATTGTCCCGATTATGTGGTACTGTCCACCCGCTTTGTCTTGAGTACATTCCTACAAGAAAACGATTAAAGATTTTTTTTGGTAGCTTAATTCCTGATAATGAGTCTCATTGACCTGATGAAGCTATTATGCATTAGTAGCGGAAGATTTCTAATAAAACCTACACAGTACTGTTTAATTTGATACAAGGCAAACACAGTTCCACTACCACTCATCTAACGGGCATCAGATTTCAACTCCTGACAATCAAACCTGACCTGTGCGTATGATTACTGATTAATAAATGGACGCATTGAGATTATGAATAACTCACCCTCGTCAGATCCATGCCTAATTTTAGCTGTGATAGTAGATGCAAAATGACACTTTTGTGCTCTTCGACGGCACCTAGTTCTGTATCGGTGTATTCCTGCGCATCTTCTACATCTTCATCGTGATTCACTATTACTAAAATGATAAAACATAAAAACATGAGAAACGCTTTTAACTCATCGCCTGCCAAAAACGTACTGGTACGTTCGATATCTCCCATCACTTTCCTGCCAAAACCGTACTGTTTCTTAACTTTAACGATAGATTTAATGCGTTTTACTACTAAAACAGATTATCAGCAGTCATTCTATGAAGTGTGTTAGTGACATCATCTATTGAAATGGGGGCTGAACACGCATGAATGGGCTTATTTTCTGCACAATACCCCCTCTGCACTGGTGATTGCTACAGATTGTATCACTCCTAGAATAAATGCTGCTTATTTTACATGAAAAAGCAAGACCAGGACCCAGTTCCACAGTTGTGAGTTAGAGTTAACTCTGAGTTAAAGTTAGTTCATTTTCAATGTTTTAACCCAGGGTCAAATCTTAACTCAGAACTGTGGAACTGGACCCAGATGAACACAATAAAACAAATTTGATGAAGATATCTCTTAAGATATCTAACAAATCCCGGTAACGTGCAGCATTTCCTGACAAAATAGGCGTGGCAGGCAAAGAGTTAACATTCAGGTAACAAACACCAAACAGACAATTTTTGGAGTGGCCTTAAATTGACACGATTCTGTATCAAAATAGACCACAACTTTTAAACTGGACCGTGTTCTCTAATGGGCTATTCCTACTAACCGGGTTCTGGTACACTTTCAACACTGCTTCCCGTGCCGTAAGACGACTGACTGTGTTGACTCAATTGTCGCCGATGACGACCCATGACTGGAGAACGTCTGCAAAAATAATCAAATCAATATCACGCACTGATTATATCCGGTGGCAGGATTGAGTTCAGCGGTTAGGGATCAGTTTTACTCCAATGTGTCTTAACTAATTGAAAATGAACTATAAAACGATGAAATCGGCTCAACCCACTTTGAAGTAAAATTAGGCTCAATCCATTCAACAGCATTGGGTAAACTAGCTTTCTGCACTTGATGATACTAAAATGAGAAATAAATTTCACAAACGTGTCACACATGGAACATTTGTAGCTACTAAGTTTTTCGAGGTTCTACTCACCTGGTATTGAGACTGTAAAATAGATAAACACTGTTCTAAACAATGAATACCGGCTAACGACGTCGCTTTCAATAATAATATATCCTTATCAGTCGGGTAAGATAACGAACCAGATGTGGGTAAGTCATCGATACAACGCGATAATTCCGATGCGCATTCGTTTGTTTCTTTGATGACTTCTTTAACTGGACGAAACGGTTCTGTTAGTGATGTATTGCTCACTGATAGTCCTTTCAATTGAGATCTGAAATGTTTAGATTTGTTAATAGGGGTCATTAGTGTCTTCTAGAGTTGTGAGCTTATTCTACTTTTTCGTTAGTTTTCTCACTATTGCTAGAGTAAGTCCATTCCAACTTGGTCCATAGATGAGACGGACCAAGTACATTGAGCATTCTACATTGAGCATTTACAGTGTATAAAGAGGATCAGCTATGAGTCAACTCGTAGTGGCAATGATGGCAGAACTTTAACTAAGAGATATCTTAGTTTCCTGATTTTAAAACTTATGATACCTTGTTTCTCCGCAGCGGCTGGGTCATTTTTATAAAACATAATAAAATTTGTAACCAGTACATATCTATAGCTGCCAGGTCTGTTGTGGTAAAATTCATCATGATTTTTGTAAAAAAATTCAAAGGGTAGATAGGCCGGGTCAACTTTTAAGCTCAGCTGAGCGCAGAAACAAGGTTCAATTTTTTAGCCTAATCAGAGTTGAGATTGAGAGGCATACCTAGCTATAGATGACGATGACGATGAAGGTGGCGTAATTGGTCGTGAATTGATATGTCTGTTATGAGCGCCACCTGTATTACTGTTGTACGAATCGTCCGATGAAGGAGATATCGTTGATTTATTACTCTCGCGTCTCGGATATTTCTGCGCTAGGTTCTCAGTATGATACTCAGCGACGGCTCGTAATCTGTTCACCCAGTGTTGACGCTCTCGTGTGTCAAATGCTGCAAAATTCAACGAACAATAACATCTATTATTTCTCAACAAATTGTAACTGTAATCGTCATAGCATTCGGTGCCTCCTCAGCCGGGGAATATTCCCAAATTGACACAAAGTGTTGAGTATTAATTGTTCACCTTTCAAGGTTGAAACAGTGTTTCATCAACTGATATGTTTTAGGCACGCTGATATTCGACATTGATTTCAATGATATAATGACAGTAACAGCTGGTGGCATAGGCCTACAGTCATCTGTTGATATAGCAATGCTCCACTGATGGTGACAAACAGTACAGCAAAACAGCTTTTAGCCCCAGAACAGTTTCATCTATATACTCGCCAAAGGCCTAGGCCTACATAGCATCAAAAAATGATGGTCAAAAACTATTTGTTACATTTTCTCTTCAATAATAAACTAGGCCTTGGTGATTGGTTGCATAAACCCACAGTTTCGAATAGACTGGCCCTGAGGAGTCTACCGTAAATATAATCTCAGTAGCCAGGTGTTGGTCGATAAAAACTGGTTACCGCAAGAAATAATACTCGGGTAATGAAAATGGACAGAAATGTACAAACGAACCTTTTAAACGATAAACTTCGGTGTTAGCAGCGTGTAATGTGAACGTTTGTGAATCTTCATCTGAAGGACTTATAACAGCTCCCTACAAAGAGAAAAACTGAGAGTGAGTAAGAGTGAGAGATGAGAAAATATTTCATTCGACCTCCTAAAATGAAATGCTGCATCACAAATGTTTTAACGCTTGAATTCGATACTCAAGATATTTAGTAAAATGGAATGATGAATGAAACTAAAAGATGACCGTCAAAAAAATTAAAACAAAGTGAAAATACACTGGGAGATAGTTGATGTAGTTCACAAAAACTCTTCTAGATCGGCCGGTCTATTTTCCAGTTATCTCCCAGAGGGGTCATTTAGAAATAAACCAACTTAATATCGCCAATGTACATCATATCACACTTAAAATAACATCAGCCACTCGTCCCAGAGGATTCATTCATTACAACTAAAACAAACTAACGAATAAAGTGTTTCCTGACAAGGATATCCATAATATATCACACTATACAGAGATCAGAAACAGCATAGCCTTACAACGATTGAAATATAACAGTGTGAATTGTTGGTAAGAGTGCACATGACAACAAAAACCTATAGTTACCAATTATAACAGTGATCAGTCGATATTAATAGCTATAAAATCATCGACCAGAATTTCATTCACAAAATCTACATCTACAGACCTATCTATCCTTCTGCCACTGAGGATGAAAATATCATATGTTCACAATATCAGCTAGGCCTACTTCGACGTTTAAAAACTGCGGTGACAGATTTTTCGATGCAGTTATTATTCAAATATGAGGCATCACCTGATCCAACTCAAAACCAAAACAACATCCTAGAAATTACTCATACACCGGTTAAATACCTAAATCATATCTAATTCGAGTCCGACAATAGACATACAATATAACACTGTTATCCACGATATTCCATAGCATTCCACGGGGCGCAACCTTTCTGTTATATCCAAATTTCATGAAAAAAAGTCTCTGCTTCAGTTTAGTCACTATCAGTTATTTCCAGAGCAAATAGATCGTTTTCAAGTTGAAACGAATTGTTATTTTGCAATAAGCGAAGAACTGCATTTGTGTTTTACTGACCTATCAAACTTGAGGGTGGAATCTAAATGCTAGCCTCGTATAAATCGGTGCACATTCAAAACGCGCATTATTGTCATGTATTTTTTCCATCTGTGAAGCCACAAAATTTATAAATAACAGCAGCAATAATGATACTCAGTGTCCCAGTGGCTCTAAATGCAGCAACATTTAACTGTACTATATATACATAAAGAGTTTGTGAAATCAGTTGGTGCAGCAGTATTAATGTATTCTATTCTCTAATTCAGCTCACGCGGATAAAGCTTTATTTCGAATTAATGTAATGATAATTCGTGACGCGCGCAACTATAGAGCTCATTATCAACAACAGCAACAAAACATCAGCAACAGATAATATTGATTGAAAAGCAAAATATCAACAGTTTAGTTGATGAATAAGGGAGTGATTGGAGGGAGTAATTGAGGAGCGAATGAGGAACCCTCAGAACAACGGCTCATATAGAGAAGAACACTTACAGCGAGGTGCACTGAACCACGAGGCCGATTTTTCTTATATTCTTCTTTCTGAAAAATAAGTAAAAACAGTTTCAGATCTTAAGACAACAGGCAGGAATGGATCTAGGGCCATTCCATGACTACAGCGTAGTGAAATAAAAAGGGCATCAACTTCAAAAAGGGCCAGTATACATGCCCAACCAGTGAGTGACGTAGCTGCTAAGCAGATAAAGGTGGGTCTGAAAATTTTGAAATTTCATGTTATCCTAATGCATTTGCAAAGCACTCGAGCAATGTAGAAATTTCAACAATGCAGATTCCAAGTGAAAACTGATCAAATCGAATAGAAATTTATTTACACGAAAAACCAAATGACAGTTTTTACAATCATGCCATCTTTTTCACAATCATAGAACTATACACTGAAATTGTCAATCATTAATTTGAGAATACAACTGGCCTTATGTGAATAATTACACCACTATATTTTGTGCCTTTTTGGGGAAGGAACCCGAGTTGCATTCTATTCGCTTGTGCCTTAATTAGAGATTTTTGACAGAATTTATCCTTTTTCAATTAAAAGTAATAATGCAACATTAATGTCTTTTTTAGAATAGCACCCTTTTCAGCAAAGGAGAGTGCCTCAGATTGCCTTTTTTTCAAACTTATTTTTGAGGGCACAATGAAAACGGCGACTGTCGCACGTGCTGCATGTGCGACAGTCTGCATTCACTCCTGGCAGGCTGGACGCATAGTACACACGTACCTCATAGTATTCAAAGTATCCGGTATCTGGATCCAGAGTAAACCAACGATACTGCCAGCCTTTCATTACATTCGTGTACTTATACAGTTGACCTTCCAACGGTTGCCTAAGAAGGAAAATAGTTTAAAAACACGTTCTACTCACGGAAACACAGTTGTTTTCTTTTTATCGAGCAGAATTCAATTGAACTTTGGCCTACCTCAAATTCAATTTTTCTTCCTGTTGCTCGAATTCCTAAAATGGAACAAAAGTTGAAAATTTGTCAGGTTTCCTTATAACGAACAGTAGCCCTACACTTAATTATGGTGCATTCAAGACGCTATGAACCTGATCAACGAGACTTAAAATAAAACTATGCTAAGCAGATTTTGATCCAGTTCTATACAGGAGACTTAAGATAAGACCGGACTAAGCTCATATTTCTGTCCAATTCTGACCACAAGTAGTAACTGTATAACTAGACAGGCTCAGCCTTACTGAGTGAACTTACGAGTGCTTCGGGCACGACTAAAACCGGATGAATTTCTTCAATCTTTTTCAGCGCTGGTCGTTTATCGTGACCGACCGTGTACCGCTTGCTAGCCGCTGCCGCTGCTACGGCTGTGGTAGGCCTACTACTCATCTCGGTATCCACGAGTCTCAATCGTTTTAATCCTGACAATGAACGACGTTCAATCGAAAACATACGCAACGATCACTGCAGTAAGTATCGACGTCGATTCTTTACTGACAACATATAATCAGTAAAGACTCAACTGCATTATCAATTGAGGACAAATACAATAGGAACGGTACTATAGACACATATATAGGCTGTATATATAGATAACAATATGATCAGCTTGTGCCAAAACACATCGCACACCGCCGCCGCCAGTGTGGCTGATTATAACAATCGCCGACTGTTATTATGATCTCAGTATTGATCACATATGGTACTTGCCTGAACTATTTATGTTATTTTTTCTATCAGACAGTTAAAAATTTTAACGAAATAAGTAAGATATCCGACATCAGACACAGTTTCGAGCATGCTTTATTATTAAACTTGCCATTGCAGGGCGGCAGAAGCTTATTTGATTTGGTCCGACCATAGGAAATAGTGGAAACTCTTAAATATTTTTTGGGGCTGAAAGCTTGGCAGGCAGAAACAGCTTATCGCACCCCCAGTAGGGGAGCTGGGTGGGGGTGTGCCATCGGTTCAACTTCAATTTTGGCTATTTCTAGTTGAAGAAAATGGTAGTTTTTCAATTTTGAAAATCCCTATGAAATAGTACAAGGTAGAGTATAGATACGTATAGCGATTTTAAAAGTAATCTCCGTTTCACTTACTGAATTCAGTGTAGTAATAGGGACCTTTCGTGTTTTGAGATTATCAGGAAATGTTATCGCTGAAATGAACAACTCAGCTTTCTATGATTGGAAAATGTGCAGAACTAAATAGTAAAATATTGGCCCAGCAAATAACGCCCCAAATGCCACGGTTCCACCACCCATGCATTGTTGTTTAGTCTTAAAACCAAGTCCGAGTTGTACAATCATCTATAGCAGTACGATAGAACCTTAAAAATGAGATTAGGCTGGTCTCAGTGACTTTAAAACTGAAAAAAGCTTAAGACTGGGTTAAAAGAGGCTTTAGAACTTAAATGAGCATAGACTGGTCTTGAGACTGAGTGGCTTTACAGCTGAAATGAGCTCTGACTGGGTTTGAATAAACTTGGCAGTAACTTTAATGTCTTAGACCTACTAAAACCTACAGGTTAACGTAGTATGAATTTTCTGCTGGACAGTTTGTTTTGGACATTAGACCTAGAAAGGACTGGCAGTTGCGGTCATCCTTATTACCGAGATGACGTATTTTACCGAGATCAACCGAGATGAAATGAAATATAACATATTTATTTATTCCTTATCGATTTTAACACTTGAAATCATATTATATCTGTAATTAAGGGTCATACTAAACACCGTCAGGAACCGCTAGGAACCGTCAGACACCGTCAGGAAGACCGTCAGACACCGTCATGAACTCACGGGTTATACTAAACACAGTCACGAAATAAAAAACAATGATTGTGAATTCTAAAATTGAATATTTTATATTAAAATCAACACTAAATGAGCCCTACTGTGCAAATTGAATTTGGAAATAAGTTTTTTTATATAACACGAGGTTTCCTTGGTAAACTCAACAATACACTCTGCAAATTGAGCAAATTTTGTGAAGTAAATCTTTTCGTAATATATCGTAGTTTTTAGTTTCTTAGTTTGAGTTAGGCTAAACTTTTTTCCGATTTTGTTTCTAAATCTAACAATCACTTTATTTTGCCAAATTGTTATTACTTCGAAATGACAGCAAAGTGATTAATAAATTGCAAACTGGGTCTGTTCCATGTTCCCTAACCCCTAACAGACACGCCTGATGCACAACGCACTAATGAACTATGCTTTTATTTTGAGCTATAAGACCCCCTACTTAATTATTGGAGTTTTTAGATACACTACATATCATATTGCCACGGGTCACTGCAGCATGCAGATATTCGCCGAGCCTTACACGGTCAAGGAAACTACCAAGTTTCGCCTCGTTTGAGCAAACACGTCGTTTCGCACGTAGTATGGTGTAAAAAAATCGAAGGAAGAAAAGGATGCGATCATGAATACATTTTTCAGTGCAAAATCAAAAACAAAATCGATCGAAAAAGTTATCAAGTCCAGTGACAGAAAATTGAATATCCCGAAAACCGCAAAAGTAGCGAATAAACCAGGGCAATTAAAGCGTTCAAGAGCGACGAGATCAATTACAATAAAAAAAAAATAACTTGACACATACATTCTTATTGTCATATCAATTTTCATGGATATTTGTATCAACTAGTATATATAAATTTAATTTTCTAGTTAATTTTTCATTTGTTTATTTTGTATAAAATCTTATATTTGTATCAATGTATAATTATTCTAAAATAAGATCGATTACTTTGCCTTGATTTTAATGTACATTACAGTTCGAAAAAAGTTGAATAAATTGCGTTTCCTATTCATGTAAATATCAATTTTGTCAGTCATTTACCTTGTATAAATTTTTCAAAGTTTCTTTTTTTCATTAGATTATTTTGCCTTTTAAAAGTTGAATAAATGGGCCGGAATGAATTGTTTCCCAGGGATTGCGTTTCCTATTCATGTAAATATCAATTTTGTCAGTCATTTACCCTGTGTAGTGTATTTGTATATTGTTATTTTCAATTATGCCTTTATTTTAATTTCGGCGTACTCTTAATGTATAAGCTTGAGTTGATTTTTAGTCAGTACGGTAAATGTTTGGATCTTATTTCAGATGGCCATAGTTTTGAGCAGCAAATAAAACTGCACCTCACTTAAGAGTAACAGTAGCTCTCTCTCTCTCTCTGTGTGGAGAGCAGGTTGTAAATTCACTCTTTAATCAGTGCCGAGTGATAAGCACAAGTGCGATCAGTGCGGTAATAAGGCCGTCGTACGTGGACGTGGTCTTGTTAATAATGCAAGGTCAAATGAATGATTTAATAGTCCTGAGAAATCAAGATCCAAAACACGTAACGGAAGTTAAACAAAATACACTTTACTCTTTATAAGGCTGGATTGTAAAAAAGTGACTGTCGTCAGTCAACAAAGTGACACTGTGTCACTGGTCTGATTTGACAGGCAGAGTAAACTAACCCTGGCTCGTTTCATTACAGCAATTAACTGTTGTTTTTCAGTTTCAGTTAATGATTCCATTTCTGAGAGATTCAATTCCTCCATTTCATCCACTGTCCCTCTGTCGAACCGAAATTTAGCGCAAAAGTCGTTTTTTTATTGATGGATAGTCCGATAATAAATTTTCAATTCAATTCAAAGTGCCTTAAATTACAATTGAATTTTACTTTATTGAATGTGAGAAAAAAGTTAGCAGAAATGAAAGATGTAATTGTTGTGATTGAAATAAGAATGTAAAAACTATTTACGAATATTTTACAAATAATAACATAACAAACTATGATAAATAAATTGAATTGTTTTTACCGTGACGTCATCAGGAATTCAAGCTCAATTAAACTTTATTGCCAGTTATTTCCGGGTTGCGGCGGTCGAGACGAGTTCCGATGAAATTCGAGCTGAAATTCAACTCAACTAGAGTATAGGATAGGACGTGAGATAGATAATGAAAATGTTGCTTTTAGGAAGACGGGTCGATTCGATGTTGTTAGTTCAGTTAGTCGTGGCGCTGTTGGTAATGGTGATTGGAATCGCGTCGGGTAAAGATCGTGAGATGACAGTCGATGTGGCCGCCGGTGAAAAATACTGTTTCTTTCATACAGTTAACGATAGAGAAGGAGCCGAGTTTGATGTAGAATACCAGGTTGTTTATTAATTGCAGATATATGTATAACTTTTTTTGAATTAAAATTAATCAATCGTCTGATTTTCAGGTTAAAATTAGAAATGAATTTTAACAGTTTTTGCTGGTAATTTGGTTTGTAGGTAATTGAAGGCGGAGAGATGGATGTGAATTTCATTTTGAATAGTCCATCTGGTGCTGTACTCGTATCTGAGAAAAAGAAAACTGACGGAACTCATAAGTTAGTATTTCAAAACAATGAAACAAGAAGGCATTATATTAGTAAACACTATTTTTGCAGTAGCTCATTCTCATTGGTTTGGTGATTGATAAGGCCTATGAGAAGGCCTATATGAATTTGAGGAAGCATCGAAGCTGGTAACAACTAAATATTTTATCTATATAAAGCCCTCCGCCTAAGCCAAACCCTTAAAACTTACTTAAATTCTAACCACCCTACTCGTGAAAATGAAATGATAACATTTCTGGGTAACCGATGTGCAATATAAATCATCCGCTAGAGTTTAAGATCTAACAATCAATCCCAGCTAGTCATTCCCCGCGTTAATTGTCTCAGCCGGACAGAGCCTTCACGTACTCTGCCCCAGTTCTCTTGAATACTGTACCTAGTCCCGATTAAATCTAGTCCTTCAATGGATGTTTTTAAATCTAAGCACAAAACCCATTTGTTCATCAAAGTTTTTAATTAAACTCATTTTAGTTTTCTATGTTCTCTTTTTATATATGGTGTATACTACCCAATGAGCATATTTTATATGGATTTTAGGCTGAATAGATTATTATTAGTATTATTATTAACTGTGTGTAAACGATTGTTATTGTATTTTCAGAACGATCCCGAATGAAGTCGGTGATTATCGATTCTGTTTTGACAATTCATTTAGTCGATTTTCGTCGAAACTCGTTTTCTTCGATTTGACGACGAATGAAGAAGACGAAACGAAAGATTGGAGTAAAATAACGGTCGAGGACACGCTGGTCGATATGAGACTAGAAGATTTCAGGGTAGGCCTTATCAATGTTTGACTGTCCCGACTCAAGGGAGCGCTTTGTCTGTTGCCGAATTGACATTTTATCAACCCTTTCAGTTTGTCTACACCGCAGTGTGGTGTATAAATTGGTGATGGATTTTGCTAGCACACCGAATCGCGGTGTATTGATGTAATTAGTAATTAGTTTTTTATCTCCATTGAAAGATGGCAGCACCTGTCAAACATAGTGAAATATTAGTAACTAGCGGTACACTGCGCCGCGGTGTAGACGTACTATAATGGCATGCGCATTATTCAACACACTAGGGTGGAATTTTTTCAAATTATCTCCAGCACTATAGGGTATTAATTAGTCAGTATTGAAAAGGTTAACGGTTTGTTTTTATTTTATAAAGATGTCAATGGATAAAGTGAAGAAGAGTTTGGAAAAAGCGTCGAAGATTCAAGATATCCTGAGAGTGTTTGAACTGCGAGACCGGTCCGTGCAAGAATCGAACTTCGACCGCGTTAACACGTGGTCCGTTATACAGATCGCCGTCATGGTAACAGTCGCGATAATACAGGTGATTATGGTACGCAGTTTGTTAGATGATAAAAGTACGTTTCATCGAATGTTCGCGCAAGAGAAAATTCAATCGACTCTAAGAACGTGAAATTAACTGTCGATTCTACTACATATACGTCGATTCTTAGCTACGAATGCTAGATTTACACCAACAAGGTCAACCGTCCACACGACCTTCGATTAAATTATTAAACACTTAAAGAAATCAAATAATTTTGTGATATTTCAGTCTTATTTTCTACCGGGTCAGTCAGTCTTACAAATTAGAGAGTTGTTGATTATTGTTTCTGACCAGCACACTCCCTCAAAAACCAACCAAACGACATTTATTAATCAAAGACCTAGTTGAGCTGATATAGATTTAATAGCCAACTGTTCAACCGAAATGCTGATATTCTACTTTCTTGTGCTTCACGATATTTCTTAAGTCCTTTTTACAAATATTTAGCTAATGATTCTGGATCACCGAGGCCCTTGAGGTGGGGCATTGTGGGGGTGGGGGTTAGATTATTTACTTATATTGTGTCTTGCTCAAAATACATATGGTCACCATATTAATCATGATATAATTGTAAGATGTATTTGTAGCTATCGATGATTACTTAAACGGTGAATACTCGCAATTTTCTATATTATAAATATGATTGTATTATTCCTAGTGTGTGTTGAGAATATTGAGTGCAGTTTTATAATAGATACAGTAGTGATAATTTACACCTCAATAGTAGCAGAATTCAATAATCTACAGCTTAACTATTTGTGCTCAAAGGCAGGTTTCCATTGGATAGCGGCCAGTAGAGTTTTTAATCCGCAATATGTTCAATTGAAGCCTGCCTATGTATCATCGATTAGTTTGTAATTGTTGATGACTTGCTCGCTAGGTTGTATTGTAGTTGTACGACTCTGATTTTGTAAGAGGTACCGAGTTAAACGATCAAATGGTATTTCAGGGGGTTTAAATATTTCGGGGGGTTTAAATCAAATGAATCGATGTGTGCTCTCATCTTTTTAGATGATAATATAACGTGCGAAAAAAATCAAAGAACAAAATAAATTTATACATTGTTTCATCAAAAACAGTAAGTGTAGTTAGTTTCTGTGGGAGTTAAGCTCATTTCATGCTCACTCTTTACGCAATGGTTACACTTGTATTCGCAACCAGAATGTCACTGAAGACTACTGATTCCCCCTACATCAGCTGAAATGCCTGAGTGTAAATACACCCTGAGCGTATGTCGACCAGTTTGTTTATGAAGCCAGGAAATGAAAAATTCAAAACATGGCTTCCGAAGGAAACTAAGTGAATAGAGTATGCTCCCACAACGCGTCGTGGGGGAGTAAAAACGATATTCCACATGAGTAATTAAGGACAGTGACTGGCGTGGACTAACAAAAGTTCTCTTACCCTCTAAACCATAACCCTAGCTTTTTAGCCCACTTGGGACTTTAGTCCCAGCGGGCTATTGCGTTAACTTTTCATCCGTCGTCCGTCCGTCCGTAGACGGAATCCAGTTATTTTGGGAAGTTTTGAAGACGCTTCAAGGTAATGTCTTGATATTTGGTTTATACATGTATCTACCCTAGACACATCTTCAGGCCAAAAAATGGCCCTGTCAGAATCAAGATGGCCGACTGGCAGCCATTGTTGTTCACCAAAATCAGCACTTTTTACACATTTTCGAAGTTTACGAGGGAAATTTTGAAGACGCTTTGATCAATTACCTTGATCTTTCGATTATATTTGAATCTACCAAGGGCCCATCAGCATAAGAAAAATTGGGTCCATATGACTCAAGATGGCCGTCCTATGACCTTTTTAGTGCCCAAAAATGTCAATTTTTGCCAGAATTCTAGGTCATGCAGCTTCCTACTGGTTTGCCATTTCTCATTGCAATTTGTGAAGGGATGTTTTATACCTGAGACAGGTATTTTTGATCCGCCAATTATGACGCAATTGGCGGCCATCTTGGTGTCATTAGTACTCATTCGTAGGTGGGAAAAAGTTTTTCGACATTATATTGATACCTAAGCATATTTTGTTACAACAATGAATTAGAAAGTTGTAGCGTATAACGTGTTCTATGATTGGGGTGAGTTTCAAGTTCATTGTTTTTTGATATGGCCACCAGGGGGCGTTGAATAATACAATATCTTAGTATTTCTATATTATATTCGTATCAATACATATTTTGTTACCGCAATCAATTGCAAAGTTGTGGCTCATGACATCATCTATGATTGTGGTGAGTTTTAAGGAAATAAGTTATTCTATATGGTCACCAGGGGGCGTTGAATAGTAGAATAACCTGGTATTTCCTTATTATATTGGTACCTAGGCATATTTTGTTACCATGATCAATTACAAAATCATGACATGTTCTATGAATATGGTGAGTTACAAGGTTATTGGGCTTTGAATATCGTCACCAGGGGGCGTTGAATAGTAGAATAACTTAGTATTTCCATATTAAACTGGTAACGAGGCATTTTTTGTTATCACAATCAATTACAAAATCGTAGCTGCTGACATGTTTTATGATTGTATTGAGTTTCAAGGTCATTGGTTTTTGTATATGGTCACCAGAGGGCGTTGAATATTGAAATTGTTAGATTGTTGATCATTTGAAACCACTTCCCAAGTGGGCATGGTGTCCCTGGACCCCTAGTTTATTCCTAACCCTCGTTACTCATGTGGAACGGCGTTTCGCGCTCATGCCGGATGTTGTTGAATTGACATTGAATTTTTGGTTGGCATTTTTAGATTTAAGACACCTCAACGAAATCCTAACAAAAACTGACATGTTCGTATAAAATAAATTTATTAATATATCGATTATTAAGATATATATTATAATGTAGGTTTTATACATATTTATCACAACAACATTTGAAAACGGTTTACGTTTTCTGAAAAATCACTGACCACGCTGAGAAAGAGACTAAAAATTGCACACTTTTTTCTTTCTAAATCTCATTTTCCATACAGCACAGTACACAGTAAGTCAGACCAATTGGGACCTTTGGTTTTAGTTTTCCCAGTTATTTTGGCATTTTTATAGAAAAACTAGTTATATTTTTTCCATGTTGATTTTAGTATAGATCTGTTCACTATTCGTTTAAATACGGTTCAAGATATATCATGACATCTTCAAATTATTCCTTTGAGATGAAAATAGGCTATAAAATGGATGATTTTACCCAATCCTTTATGTGTTGGGACTTGAACCAACCTATGACTATATCCAAGTTAAGCATACCGGTACTCTACTGTATTTCATTTCGATAATCTACTGTATTTCATTTCGATAATCTTTTAACCCTTTCAGTGCGGACAAATTAATACCCTATAGTGCTGATAATTTGAGAATTTTTAAGAATTCCACCCTAGTGTGTTGAATAACGGGAATACCACTATAGTGCCTATACACCGCGGTGCGGTGTATCGTTAGTTACTAATATTTCACTATGTTCGTTAGGTGCTGCCATTATTCAAGGGAGATAATTACCAATTATTAATTACATCAATACACCGTGATGCGGTGTACTAGCAAAATCCATCACTGATTTATACACCGCACTGCGGTGTAGACACACTGAAAGGGTTAATCAAGTACTACCAGCCATCCATTTTTACCAGGAAACACAGCCAAGTAGCAGTTAACTGAACACTGGCAATCGACAATTAATCTATAATTTCAACTTTAAAAACATTAAATAACGCATAAGTAGTTCATACCTGTTAATAAATAAAATATATATTAAACGTCTGTTTCATCTTGGTTTGAACGAACCCGATGGGTGCCATAATTCAAGTCAGTTTTAGTAACACACACCTGATATTGAACGAACACAGATGTTGAACGAAAATATAGATTTCTATAATTCATTTAACACTAATTGAAATACTGCCACAAACAAGTAACTCCTTATTGAATGGGTGAAATAGAGAAAAAGAGACTCCAATTTATGAAATAAAAAAACTTATCACTACCAATTTTGTTAAATTGATTCATTACAAAAATTGAGTTCTCTGATTCAACTTGAGTAAGAGAAGACTTTGTATGTGGTCTAGCACAACTGACCGAGTCAATGATATCCGCGATGTTTGCGCAAATAAGTTGAAAGAGACATAAATAAATGCACTCAGAAATTTCATCCTGATGGAGAGGTTCAACCGTTACTGTTTCCCGCATCGTCATCATCGCGCGTCTGCTCAGTGATTCCCATCAGATAATCCTGAACTCCTGTGACCATTTCATTCGAGTCTGGCTTATCAGTGAGAACCCACGTGTCTATCGTACTATCAACAGCTTTACGACAAAATGGACACGATTTATGAGATGTATTCCTGAAATAAATCAATTTGACACTCGTCGCTGTCTGTTGTATAAATAAAAACCCACAATATTAAACGAACAACAACAACAAAATCTGTGTTTCACTGAAATTTCCGGTCTGATTACTTCTTCAGGGGCCAGTTCAAAGGTTGGTTAGAGTTAACCTGTGGATAGTTGACATAGTGACTACTAAAAGTTCGTTGTTACTATGGTATCTATCCACTGGTTATCTTTAACCAACTTTTGAGCAACAGGCCCCTGAGATTGATTTAAGATGAATCAATAAATCTGAATAGAAGAAATCTGATATGAAATGTCAGGGTAACATATCTTCTCGTTGCCATTCGTCAATATCATGGATTTTTTATATAAAGTATTTCTGAAAGATAGCGATAATAAAAATATTGAATACCGACCATTGATCGAAGCATTGTTCACAGTATTTATGATCACAAGTTAATACAACTGTAGCCTGACGTTCCATACATATACAACATTCACTATCTTCAGCTTCTAGTGAGATACAACGTGACTCTGTCTCTTCAGCAATCCTACAATGGAACGGAAGATTACTCATAGTGGCAATGATAATAGAACTGGACTGGAACTATGAGAAAATTCGTAGTGGCAATGATGGCAGAACTGGAACTATCAGATAACTCATAGTGGCAATGATGGCAGAACTGGAACTATCAGATAACTCATAGTGGCAATGATGGCAGAACTGGAACTATCAGATAACTCATAGTGGCAATGATGGCAGAACTGGAACTATCAGATAACTTCTCATAGTGGCAATGATGGTAGAACTGGAACTATCAGATAACTCATAGTGACAATGATGGCAGAACTGGAACTATCGGATAACTCATAGTGGCAATGATGGTAGAACTAGAACTATCAGATAATTCATAGTGGCAATGATGGCAGAACTAGAACTATCAGATAACTCATAGTGGCAATGATGGCAGAACTGGAACTTTCAGATAACTCATAGTGGCAATGATGGCAGAACTGGAACTATCAGATAACTCATAGTTTGTAGGAAGCGTGTTAAGCTACGGTAACTGGATTCTCTGACTGATACTAACTCAGCTAATAATGTTGAGGTATCTAGGGTTTTCTGTTCAGGATCAGAAGTAACTGATTGAGCTTGACGCGATATCTCTTCGTGTAGTCTGATATACTGACGTAGATTCAACACTCGTTTGTTCCTCACGACACCAGTATCTTTATCAACCTAGAAAACCAATGAAATAGAAATAGTGGATAGTGATATGATATGTCAATTCAACTACTGTGGACTGAGCTTTGAAGCGCACCTTTAAACAATGAATACGCACGGTTCCTTTCCATATTATAGAATCGTCGGAGCCTTTCTTGACCGCGATCAACAATTGCTGCTCAGACGATTCACAGAATGATTCAATTCTACAAATACAAACATTCAAAATACCGGTAACTGAAAACTTACAAGATAAATGAAAGCCAAACAAAAACTCAGCTATCTAAGCTATCACGACTAACGTCTACTTTGCTAATAGAGGACACATCAAGTGGCCTAGCTCAGTCAGTTTTGGTGGTACACGGTACCTTATACACGTCCTTCGGCTTTAATAGGGCCAGAATGCACTGGCGGAAGCGAACCAAAACATTGGTATTTTAATCCAATTTACATTGTATCGAAGGAGTTGAAATAGGCATCAGTAATGTGACTGTGGTTTAGTTTTACAATGGGATAGTCTCCAGCACGATGATGACCCCATTTTATAACAACATTGCCTAGTTTAATACTTACATTTGGTTTAATTCTTCGACACTCATGAGGAATTGTTCGTAGGTCAATGTAGCGACTTGTCTCAGTGTATCGGCTTGATGGTGTAGTTTTTCAGCCAACACGACCAGTTGTGTCGGAGCTATTCGTCGTATTTGTGAATTTTCCTGCCCCATTATTACCTGAAGATTAGAATAGTCTTATTTGATATTCTCTGTCGCCTTCTTTGCTTCCTGAAACTGTTTTTGCTATGATAACAAAATGTTGAATATGATTTGGGGTCACATGAAATGCACTGTCTTAAGATTTAGATTGTGATCCAGAAATAGCGAGTTATCTCAACCGGGGATTCCCGTGCTACTGTACTACACTAGGCCTACCGGCCTACTCGGATGTACCACAATCAGTCAGGAACACTTTCCAAAAACGGCTTATTCTGCCAATTTCGGCGTTTTCCGCCAATAACGGCAGAATCAGCCATTTATGGATTACTCAGTTTTAAACTGCTTCTGCCAATTTAGCCGAAATCGGCGTTTTCTGCCATTTTTGGCTTGTTCTTAAAAAACGCCGTTTTCAGCTGTTACAGTTTTTAAAACTACATCGCCAGAAATGGCGTTTTTAGATAGATAGTTTTACAGGTGCTATTTATAATGCTTAGTTCGATGGGAGTCCCTATTATGACATCATCGCTTTTCTGCTGGCATACATTTGTATATTTGCGCCGAAAAATTAATCTCATTGATCCGTTCCAGGCTTCAAGAAAGAATTAAATATAAATGTATGGGTTTCCGATGGCAAATGTATTTGAATTATTTTCTTTCTGTATACCTGTATTCTATGAAATAAATATATACATACATGTATCCCAAATTGTTTCGAAAATGTTTGTTGTATTTTGAAATGAGTCTAGATACAGCTGTATCGATTTTGAGTTGTAACGTCATCGGCCACCAATTCATTCAATCACTATCCACCACAAGAATCCATCAATTAGCTTGGAGGCATCGAAGATGTTAATTACCTTCAATTAACCAACATCATATGCAGTCCAATATATCCCTCAACCATTCTATGCTTTATTAGGCAAAATAAGTCCATGGGCAAAACTTAAAACTAGATTTTTGATGCACTAGTTTATACATCCATGATTGATTTGTCTTATGAGAATGATAATTATAATAATAATAATTTTATTTTTAACATATAATATTAACACATCCGTTCACCTCAGCAAATTAATTATTTTATTCCGAAAAAAGTACCGTGTAGACACTAGGGGAAACGTCTAAGTGGGTGGGGGAATCCTCATATATAACAAGTGGACTGCCAATAATGGCTTAATAGTTTATGATTATAAAACTAACTACGCCAAAAACGGCGGAATACGCCAGAAATGGCGAATGTTTTTATGTGTACCCATGGCAACGTTTACTTGAAAACTTTATAATAGTTTTTAAAACTAGTTCCCAAATTTATTTTTAACAAAAATCATGATTAATAAACTTGTTTCATGCTGTAGGTGTTTTGAGAGTTATCCCGGAGTTTTTGGGCTTCATATGACGTAATCATTTAGAAAAACGTAAATTTGACCACTTTACCTAGCTCAAAAATTTCCATCCTAGCGTCATATGAAAGCTTATCGTCTGCTCGAGATTATGACGTCATCGGCAACATGCGCTAATTGAACCGGAAGTGCGCAAAAAACTTTAAAGCAAAACTCGAAACTTAGTGAGCTGAAACTGGCTGATTAAGCCATAAACGACTGTGAAAGTTTCAAAACTGAGTGATCCATAAACGGCTGATTCTGCCGTAATTGGCGGAAAACGCCGAAATTGGCAGAATAAGCCGTTTTTGGAAAGTGTTCCTGACTGACAATCAATCATGAGTGGGAATGAGACCAGTAAATGCTTTGATAGCATTTGGTTGAGTTGATTGAGTTAACTTGTGGCACATTTATCAGTATTGCAAAATATTTCATTTCGACATCATCAATGATTGAATCAATCATGGATTCAAATTTTCTGGTCCAGCACTACTACAGCAGGACAAATCAAAATCTGCTACAAGTTAGCCGCCGCCCAGTTCCCTCTGTAGTGTCAACAAAAGTAAACAGAGTCTAATAGGAAAAAATAGGCGTCAAATAATGATTAGAACAGCATGTATTCTACTAAATTACCTTATTTCTATTTGGCAATAGACGAGTAAAAAACACAGTAACGTAAATAAAGTTATTTGGATTGAAAATTGAAATTGAATTGATACACTGCTAATAAACGGTTGTGGATTCGGAGCCACGTAATGCTTGGCGGGTCAAGTCTCGGAGTACTGTCTCGGAGGAACTTTTTTATCTAAATCACCTCAAAATCTGAACCTTTAAGATCTTAGAATTGGTCTTAAGTTGTTAGATTGAATAAAGAACTAAGTTGATTTTGTATCTTGGTCCCACTCTAGTTAGTTACCTAATCGTTGGTGGTAAGCTTTTTATAATCGGATGGGCTTTGTGAATATCCGATCGTGAAACTAAACCCACAGTCAGGTTACTGACTAGGTCCCACTCATGATCACTGGTTGAACCTGAGTTTCCGGCGGGCTTCCACCAGCGGGGGGGGGCGGTGACTAGAGTTGAAAAATGTCCCGCGAGGCTCTAGGCGTATGGAGGGGAGCTTCTGCCGGACGGTTGAGTCTTCTGTCGAGGATTTGGAGATTGGCACCACTGAAAAAACCTCATATGCCGATAGCTGCGATCCTTCCTTTTCGGCCGATCTAGTTCAAATGACCCCGCGCTTTTTCAGTGCTAACACAACTGAATTGCTTTATGATGACAGCTATCGGGAGATAAAGTTAGTCAGCAGCCATAATATATCAAGTCATTTTAAATTGTGCTGGGCGTGACAAGTTGGCCAAGTCAGCCAATCAATGACTTGCCGCTGTTCTATTCGAAGCACAAAGTCTTTTAGTAAGTTCATAAATTGACCAGCACTGACCAACACTGACCAATTAAAACTTCTCGAATATGGGAACGATACCGCGATTTGTCTCAGACTAAAACGGATTCGCCATTGCAAATTTATAAATTGACCGTCACTGACCACCTCGAACATGAGAACAATAAAAAGCTTAAGACCCTGTCTAACGTTTTTGGCCGTGAATCAAACGTTATGGTTTTTGTGGAAAACCTTAAAAAAACGTCTAAAAAGTAATTTTGCTGTATATATGTTGTGGGCGCTCTTTAATTTGGGAAATAATCCAAACGCCAAATTTGTCCTCGTAGATCCAGGGGGCCGCTCTGGGGTGCTGCAGCACGCCGCCCAACGTCATCATTCCTGACGGACATTTTTCCCGCATCTCGATGCGATTCATCGCTCGTGGCAATCTTGTCAAAATGTAAGGTTCGTATCGTATAATCTTAAAGGTATATGATGTCATATCGGGCTGAGCCGATTCCATATCGCATCTAAATCAATGTTTCATATATCTGCATGCAATTTTTGCCGTGCGAAAATAATTGTAAATGCGCGCGGGCTACTGCGCGTGGTGGATATTTGAACGATAGACATGATCTCCAGAGCAGGGCATAAGGGTCAGAGGATATCTGCAACGATCGCTGCTCTGCAAATGTTCGTGCCCATTTTGCTGTTGCCTTACGACGAGTTAGTTGAAAATATATATGCCGTCTATATTTATGCCGTCTTTCACGCGCTTTGAGACCACCTGAGGATTCCCGCCGGCACCTACGTATATATCTTCCGTCTACGCTTTTCCTTGTTTCCTATGACAACTCAGGATGTCTCGGCAGCCGAAAATAAAAAACCGTCGGTGTCTCCCGCTAGCGCACTCACACTGACAGCACTCTGTCTACGAAAACCTGGATCCGCGCCTGGTCCTTATTTCCACGAATTCTCTATACATGTAATTCAAATATTCAAAATCACAGGGTTCTTTTTAACTGTTTGATTATGACGGAAGCCGGGGTTAAGAAGAGATATTTTTTAATCTGCACCTGTAAGATTGGTGCTGTCAGGGAGTTCTTTGTAATCACACACTGTCACAGACGGCTGAACCTTGACTCTGCAATGTGCAATACACACACCGTTCTATGCATTATTCATAATCATTGATAATAACACACTCGATATCACATACAGTACTGTGCGTCATACAGACATACAGTCCTGTTGTCAGGTAGGACTTGGAATATTTACATGTTAAACAATTATTCACTATACATTAACTGACTGTGTTGATATTCGATACATACCCGTATCTATCGTCAAAAATTAGCCGGACAATATAATGACGTCATCACAAGGTAATCAAACATCAAAAATTACCCCTATATTGTATTGGTCTGTTTTTTCATTTTCGATTTACATATGTGTCTCTGTCCTAGAATAAAGAAAATGATTTGCGTCATTTTCGTCGCTGGGCTCCTGATGATTTCGATCCGAGTGAAGTCCTAATAAGGCGTGTATCTATCCGACCGAGACAAAAAATCACTAAACTCAAATAACGAAAATAACCATCGAGAAAATAGTTATTTATCCCCAGCACCAATTAGAAAAATACAGGAAAGTGAAAACCTACAGTGAAGCGGGAAACGATAATTCGACCTCGGGTTCTCTAGTGACGTCAATTAATTGTTTTTATTTGAGTTCTATATTGTGGGTTTCGCAAACATCTTTTAATAAAAGATCTTCTATTTGTGTATGATTTGATTTGTTTCGGGATCGGTTTTTATGAGATGTTTTTATTTTCAGGTATCGGCGGTCCGAATTCATACGGGGCGGCACTGTTAGACCACAATCCAGGATGTTTGAACCCGACAATTAACCTTTCCAAATCGAAATTCGAACCGTATCGCCCACCGCTCAAACTGGAAGGCTATATGCCGTTTTCAAAATCCAAGTAAGCTATATGGTTATGGCCCTCTTATCACCATTGATGACTCCGAGTCCGCTGTGACAATATAGAAAATTCCACACTAAAAAGTTCGGAAGCGTCCTGTACGGAAGCGCCCGGGGATATAATTTTTGAAAAACAAAAAGTTAATTTTATGTTGAGTTGTTATCTCAACATTAATTCATTTAAAGTAAAATTAGATTAGTAAAAAGAGTTTAGTTTTTGTCGAGTTATATCTCAACATAAAATCATTTACGATTGAGAAAAGATTGAATTTATGTCGAGATAATAACTCGACATAAAATCGGCAAAATTATTTATTAATCGTAAATGATTTTATGTTGAGATATATCTCAACTAAAAATTTTTATTATTCCTAAATGATATCCCCGGGAAGCTTCCGTAAAAAAGAGTTCGAAAAGTTTCCCGGAGACAGAAGTTTATTCAAACGATTCGACTTTATCTATCTTTATAGTCATCTTCAGGAATACCTGTAATGACTAGGATAAGTCTTTATATAAAAAGAAGGACTATTTAGGAATGTATCCAAACGTTTGAATAAACTATAGACCAAGGAAATATTTTACACGGTCGTTATTGTTCATCTTAAGCATGGGTTCTTTATCTCTTTATCTTTTGAAATGTTTTGATAAGACATTTAAAATTGTGGCATTTTTGCATATGTGTTTGGGTTTTACAGCTTACCAACTCATTCAGAATTGTAAGTATGAAACCTATATCTATCTGATCCCAGGACTGGGTATTTGCTTTTACCCCAAACTTCACTGAATCGGTTTCTGCAAATGCTGCATTTCTGCTAAATTTACACATCATTATTGCGATTATCTGCTATGAAACTGGGCGCCAGGGGATTAAGTAATACCCAGTCTTGAAAGCTTCAAAATAATGTAGTCTCTTGCTTATGAAATAAAATCTAAAACCTTCTGAAACAATTTCGCTGATATTCCTTAATAGTAGTTATTTTGTATAGCTATTTATTTTAAAAGAGACAATATTCGTTATCACAATGAAGAAATAACACCCATATTCTGAAATAAACGCAAAGAAAACAGCGCCAAATCTCGGATTGACAATACACGCGCTGCAGCTAAAGAGCCATAGGAAAAAAACTAGGCAAGATATCTTAAAATTTCAAAGTTCACCTGGAAGTGGGCGTTTATGCGCACAGTGCTTGAAATGTTTGGATTTTTTAGAAAATTATTTCTGAAAATAACGAACTTCAAATTTCAGTACCCTGGATTTCTATGCGCACGGCAAAAACTGACCACCGATTTTTATATCGCTCTCATGTCGCATTGTTGTAAATTTGGGAAATGATTTTTAGATAACTGAAAACTAGAGATTCACGCGGTTTGAATGTTGCTGAAGTTGTCAAAATCCATCTATGGACAGATGAAATATGATACAATACACATCGCAGATAGTTTTTAAAAAAGAGAAAAAAATGACCCAACAATACGGGACAAAAGTACCCTAACAAAATGGCGGCTAGCAACTGTAAAATGGTTTATTCTGTACGCGCGCGGGTATGTCGGTTTATCAGTATGTATCGGTTCGTCGGTATACCGGTTTGTCGGTATGTCTGTACGTCTGTATGTCGTAATGTACGTATGATTTAATTCAATATTGACGGATTGATTTCAAATACCAGTCCAATGTGATTAGTCTCTGCTGGAACTATTTAATGCTATTACCCGGACTTCAAGTTGTTATTGGGACATGTTGGATTTATCATGTTTCCATGGAACTCATCTATAGCAACCCTAACCAATAGCAACATCCAGCTTAATCCAGTTAGTAAAATTTGATTCTATGGACGTCCGCAACTTGTTCACCCATTGTAGGTTCAAATTCTACATTCGAATAATAACACTTTATAGATATATCAATTTGAATTTATTCATGCATGTGTAATTTCCAGGTTCGAATTCCACAGTTAGTTCAAAATAGTTTTCAAGTTTTAACTGTAAAGCATTTCTCACAACTGCAGAAGCAGGACTTGTGGTTTAGACTTGACTCGAAATGAAAGTAAACCAATCGGTTTTTACAATTTCAGAACGACCTATAATGGAATGAACGATTGGATGGGAATGCAAGGTCGTATCGGGTCGGTTCCGGTGGCAATGTCTGACGGTAACTGGAGAAAAGTTGTAAGTTTCCAATGCTAACTGTGAGATTTATTGCAAAAAATCAATTAAACGAGGGCCTGGAATACGTGCCATGAAGGAAAATTGATAAAATATATGATCGATGATTGTTATGCAGCCCCCGCTGAGTGCACCGTACCGTCCATCAACTCAAGAGGACTACTACCGTAAATACAAGGAACTCACACAGAAGAAAGCCTACCGATATCCAAACCCCGGAAAACCCATGTAAGGCTCAATAAAACCTTATCCAAAACCTTTTTTGAAAAATGATTAACAAGTATATACATGTATTTAGATGTTTTAGATCGGAAACGACGCAAAAACGTATACAGAAGCTATACCCAGCGGCGAGTGATATCCGAATTATGTTACATAAATTATCCTGTGCATAGTTTCACTGAGATATTTCAATAAACATCAAAATGAAATGGTTTCATCAGGTGTCATAGAATCATGGACGTATAAACTAATTTAAACGTCCATGATAGAATCAGATGCCTCCCTTTATTCATAACCCCTTAGTAGATTTCAGGATTAAGGGTTAAGGTTTGGGGTCAGCAGCCCCATTATAACCATCTTCACTTAATTCATCAATCTATTGTTGGGGGCATCATTCTGACATGGGGGGAGGAGGGTATATCTGATTCTATGACATCGGCTTGAGCGCGAGGTCTACTTTTATATTGACTTCTTTTCTTACTGCCAGGGTCTACAATGAATTAATCCTATCCTCATTCAAATTGTGATGTTTCACTATTCAAAAAGTCAACGTACCTTGAATTCTATTATTTCATGTGCAGAGTAAGAGAAGGTAATATCGGAGGAAGTTGGCGTCATGTTAAAGAGGTTCTCGGGAATAAAGGCTACAGGGTGATTTATATTGACGGTATGAAATATTTTACGCTTTAGATATGAAAAAAAATATCGGAATTTTTTCGAATCTTAAACGAATATTGCGGTCAATTTATAGGCCTGCATGATTTTCCACAGATTTTTGTATTCCTAAGAGACACTCTGAGTCCGTGTTGTCTCTATAACGATAGCCGCGATCACACGAGCATTTTTGGTCCGGACAAAATTTGGCCCGGAACAACTGTTCACACGGGTGCCAAATGGGCCCGAGCCTGTTTGACCCTGGCCAAATTTGGCCTGATCAAAAACGTCGGACCAAGCCCGAGCCAAATTTTAGCACGAGACAAATGATTGTTACCGGAAATGACCAACTTCGATTTGTTTAGTATCGAATGAATGGTTTGCGCGTGAGCGCGCTCTCTTATTAGGCACGGGCCAAATTTGGCTCGAGCCTGATCCGTGCCAATTTGGGCCGGGCCAAATCGTCTCCGTGTGATCCCGGCTGATGACATGAAATCCCGCGCTAAGAATATAAAGTATCCGACCAATTTCGTTGAGCTAATATTTATTTGACGGTCTCTGTGTTACCAATAGTCTATGGAATATTATACTTTCCAACCGAAATCAAATCAACGATACGACCTTTAAACTGCCAATTTTTGCCGAATAGTTTCGAATAATGCCTGTTTGCTAAAATATGAAAAAAAAAACGGTTTAAGTAATTAATCTATTCCAAACTAAGGAAAATTAACCAATTTCAAATACAACTTAGAATTACTGTTATAGCTCCTGGATCCTAGCGAGAGAATGTATTTCTCCACAAAATAACCAACTAGACTGTGAGACACATCGGGAACTTAATAACAATCAAGCGTCAAGGAGTCCAATGAACAAATTTTGCAGTACTAAATTTAAGCTAAACTATAAACCTGATTCCATAGCAAATCGAACTTCAGTTTACACAACAAATATACTGCACTCCTGAAGATGATCATTGGGATAAAGTCGAAAAATTGAATATCAGTTCAAGGAAACTTTTCGGCCTCCTTTTTATTCTTATAAGTGTCTGTTTTGATGAGCGTGAAAGAAATTGTACTATTGTTTACAGGTGTGGTGAGGCATTACGACCATAGCAAACTCAATGAGGAGCTAGCCGATAGGAAAACAGGAGTTAGAGGTAAAAACCTGAAAGTTTATTCATTGAAAATGATGCACGATTTATTTTCATTTTCTCTACATTTTGACGGCGCTTTAAATCGAAAATCTACCTATGTTTTAAATATCAGGTACTCCGAAGTACGCGTTGAGTCGACAGGATCTGAATAATCACAGATTGGATGGAGAGAACGAATTCAAACCATGGCTTCCTCCACAACTAGTTCAACAGCAATTACAACAACATACCCGTGGATGTAAGACATACGTTATATCTTCAATATGACGATGCCTACTAGACTAATGTATTTTTCATCGTTTCGTGTATACATGTATTTTAAAAAAAAATCTCACAGAGGCGTAGCCAATATGTATGTAGCACTTTTAGGCCCAGGCATATACACTTTTTATACACTATTGCCAAAGTTCATAAAACACCTTTAATACATATCCATTAACGTAAGCTGCTGGCGAACTGGTTATGAGTCTATGAATTAATTGCATCTATTACCTATTCTCTCATTTGACTCTTTTAAGGCGATAGTGACATAAATCTATTTTCGTGCCTACAATTTCTAAAATCCTGGCTATGTCCAGTCAACCCAATATATACATGTAGTCATTGACAGCACTGATCGGATACCCGCGTAACCTCTCCAACAACATGACTTAACTCTAATGATAATTGCCCGTATAGCTTCAAATAGACAATTCTCTACGAATCTACCATATATAGTCTTCATTCAGCCATACAATGACAGGGAATCTATTTTCATATTTCAGTACCACCAATATACGACGCCCAGCCACCGAGACGACTTGTAAGCCCTCAGCCAGATTCATCAGATCGTCATCGTGGTTTTTATCAACGTAACTGAACATTGTGTTTATGGTCCTATTGATTATTATCAAACTGTGATATTTGATTTAATATTCTGCGTGGTGAATTTATAAATCTTGTAAATGTTTTAATGAATATATATTGAATGTTTTTTCAAGTGTTTATCAATCACCGCCTTTCTTAAGTCATATTGTTGATTGAAGAGTTAGTGGTGAAACGGGTTAGAACACACTAGGGCCCTTACAGTGGACGGGGTTAACCTCGAATTAGATGCAAATCAAAGATCTGCCCGTGTAATGGTACGATAACGGACATGGGCTATAGAGCCTCAAGATCGACGATCAAAATAGACAATAAAGAAAATTATCAGGGAGTCCACTTTTATTTGACTTGCTTTTTCACTGACTCTTCTCCGACATGCGCATTGTTTTCCCTGACCTGATCTGCTAAGAATCCGTACGACATCTTAAGGACTTTCAGGCTAAACAAGATGAATTATCAGGGAAGCCACTTTCGGTTGCTTTTTCCCTGACCTGATCTGCTAAGAAACTGATTTCACATGCCATCTAGCAATCTCAACAAATTTCCCTGATTTTTAACTTGTTATACCAAATTCCCGGAACTTCCATGTCGGTAAGTGGCCACCCTGATTATTTATGGAGCGCACGAACGTAGATCAACGAGGTTTAGTGTTTTATTTTTTATTAAGAAAATGCTCAATGCTTTATTCAATGTTAATGTATTTAATAACACAAACAATTTCCGTTTTGAGTCGCAACAGAACTGTCTCAAAACTATGACAAAACTAAAAGAAAACATCCGGGAAACCAAAAACCACCTGTTAATTATTCAAGCATCTACATAATTAATTAATTAATGCTGTTAAGTTTTGTTGATTAATCACACATTAATTTAGGTGCATTAAATCGTTATATCCCTTCTTCAACGAAAACTAGTGCGATCGAAATGAAACCACTACTCAAATAGACGCAGATCAGACACAGAAAATGGGGAACTGCCAGAAAAATAGCAAAATGTGGATAGAAATTTGCTAGATCTTCTACATCTGGATCTCCCATTGATCAGACTCTCACGTCACAGTTCCACTGTGCGTTCAATTTATATGAACCATCTGAAAATAGACTCTTGTTTAACAACTTTGCAACTGAATCCTATTATATATCGTCACTAGTAGCAATGTTAATAATATCCTAAATCAGACATAATACGATCATATCGTTATCGCTTTTAGATCTGTTAGACCGGCAGATATTGTCAAAACTTGACCGAAATCGATTTCAATAAAAAAAACATTGTTTTTTGAAGAAGAAATATAACATACACCGCGTTATTTCACTGAATAAATGATTTTATTACGAAATTCTATAACCACAAGACGGTACACAGATATGGGAGCTGTTAGTCGATCACGGGAATTTATTCTAAACCTGAACTTGTCAACTTCGTGTAATGAATCAGAATGATAACTCCAAACATCCAAGGTTCATTGACCATTGGCAACTGAATAACAGTGAGTTTACATACTGGAACATAGTATATCACTATCCATTGTAGTTTGAGATCAAAATACCTGTCACTCACTTTTATCAATTCAGTCATGGTTTCTATTATATTTTCAGAAAAAAGATGTTTATCAAATACTTGTACAGTGGAACCTCGTCACAGCGTTCGTTATTATGTCCAGTTCGTTATATCCGGTATGAAAATAACCATTCCAGTCTTACTTGTGACAAAATTCGATATCTGTTTTTTCCGATGAATCGTTACATGCGAGCTCGTAATAACGAGGTTCCACCGTATAACACACGAACTAAACAGTCGTTTAGTAGAGGACGCTACTGATATGAATAGGTAACCACTGGTACTATATGGCATTTGGGACTGTGATATTTCACCTAGGAGTTTAGTATCAGGCAAATCGAGTCAACACCGACTTGAGAGTAGTTTTTTTCTTGAGTGGAACAGTTCGGGTAGTTTAAGATGGAGTGGTCTACCCTAAAGATCGATTATGTCATTACAACTTTTATTTTGAAACGATATTATTATTCGACAAGCACAAACTTTATTTCAAATGCTACAGTTTGGAAACACTAGTGCCTTGAAAGACGTCACTCAACAATGTCACAATAAATATCTACAAAACTACCATTCACAAATACTGAAACGAGTAACTCACATAAATACTCTAGTTGAGTAAAAACAAATCTTTCATTCTGAGCACAATTTTCAAATTTCCTAAAAAACTATTTTATCATTTTTCAAAGAACATTATTTTCTGTTGAGAAACTCTAGAAACCACAATGATATATCAGCTGTACAGTGATACACACTATTATCTGCTGTACACTAATGCAATGTACACGAATTATTGGTTGATTCAACACATGAAACATGTGCTTATTCTATTGATTTATCAGAAAAACAGCTTCCACCCTAAAAGCAGTAAGCTGTAACTATCACAGGCTAGACTAGAGTCAAAACCGCAATCGCTGCTATAAGAATGTAACTCCTATTCCAAATTGCAGTCCTGTATTCACCCTGAAAATAGACAATAAAATGAATTACATGTGTTTCATGAGTTGCTACAAACTGCTTCAAACTAAAGTGCAGACATGCCAACTTGTCAATTACCGCATCAGTGACAAATAATACAATTTTCAGGCACACAATATGGTAAAATGAAGAATTTGAACAATTTTTTGAGGGACAATAGAAAATTGTTTCAGGGACAACAATAGTTTATTCAATAGCATCACAAAAACACTCTCAGGAAAAGTGGGGCATTTTAAGGGACTGTCCCGACAAACAAGGATGGTTGGCAGCTCTGAAAGTGCTATGAGTAACAAGTTGAAATTATCTGATGGAACATTTCATTAAAATATGAAAGAAAATGTTCAAATTAATTGGTACGAATTTGCTCAAGTGAGTAGTCATACAGAAAATTAATTCAGCATCAATAGAAAACCACATGACTACTTCATTCAGAGGAGCCTCGTAACAACAAAAGTCACCTACTTTACTCAAGATACTTTGGAAGGATGAAAAGTGAACGCAATAGCGAGCTGCTACAGCGACGCCTAAAATAGATGCAAAATTTTTTTACAACTGATAACGTTGAGTTTATTGTGTATAAAACTTACGCGTCGCCTTGTTGAGATTTGACTGGAAAACAATAGTTTAATTCTAATCGCGCAATACCTCCCATCTTCAGAACCAATCCAGCGCCATACGCCAACCTCAAACCCTGAGCTAAATGAGCCAGATTATATTTCAGGTCTTTAGCTAAAACACAGAATAATAAAACATTAGTATTAAACTCTCAACCCATGACCACATTTTCAAGTCTTAGCTTATCCTGGTTATACAACAAATTTTGAAATTGGCAGAAGAAACAAATCGATTTGTTCTCGGTATTGCAATAACGCAAAAGTTAAAAAGTAAACAGCTGATAAAGATGAAATTGTGGTGCACTGTGTAAAGCATGTTCATCTTTCATGATATACACGTTAATGGTTTTTCCCTATGACTACACACAGTGGCAGAACAATCGATACTATGTTCTTGATAAGGAACTGGGAAAGCTCTTCTACAAGTGATGCTTTCCAAGTGATGCCCTTCTGAAGGCTTCCCTGTGATGTCATCATCAGGAAACAAGGTCAAGCATCGATTATTAGAATGGGGGAAAAATCCATTGAAATTTTGCACATTTTCACCCATTACTTCCTAACGGCTCAGAGCTGATGGACGAAACTATTCATACTACTTCCAACACCTATCTCCCTCCTAATGACAAAATATCAGCCGTATGTATCCAGTGGTTACAATTTGTGCCACCAACAGCTTACAAGAGAGTTACTCTCAGAAGGAAAAATGCAAGTTTTTATATTCAAATTCAACGAGAACTTACTGAAATCAACGTTCGTTAAATTGCCGGCATTCACGAAGAAATGAGTGCGAAACAGATCGCCAAATCCTCCACGACCAGGTCGGAACGGTAATGGCGTATACATGTGCAGTCCACACAACCAATAACTTTCAGCTCCAAGAGCGCTACCTAAACAAATACAAAATTTAAAACAATACAACATTTGAACATTCACATTGAAATAACCTCAACTTACTGACTATTTCAGCTCAGCTAAATCAAATTTTTCAATCCCTGTTTTGGACCCCTGAGGCCAGTTGCTGAAGAGTTGGTTAGTTGATATAAGCGTTTTTTTGCCCGGGACAACTGTTCAGATAGGTGCCACATGGGCCCATGCCTGTTTGGCCCGGCCGAAAACATCGGACCAGGCCCGAGCCAAATTTCAGCATGGGATAAAATGATTGCGTATGAATCGCAATAGGTTCCAGAAATGACTCACTTGGCTTTGTTTAAAACATTGTTCAGTATCTATTGAGTGGTTTGTGCGTGTCTGTGTTCTCTAAATTAGACACAGGCCAAATTTGACTCGGGCCTCATCCGTGCCAATTCGGCCGGGGCCAAATCGTCTCGGTGTGATTGCGGCGTAAGTGATAATTAAGAGTTCAACGTTACCATGGTAATCATCTGCCAGTTATTTTTAACCAAGAAACTGACCCAGAGTCCAGTTCCACAGTTCAGAGTTAAGATTTAACCCATTGAAAATGAACTAACTTTTAACTCAGGGTTAGATCTAACTCACAACTGTGGAACTGGGTCCAGGACCCTACAGCTCTTCAGTTTGACTGTACAGCTCAATCTTAATTGAAGATGAATTACAGTGGAACCTCGTTTTAACGACCTCAGAACTAACGAACCATCGCTTGTTACGTACGAAAAAAAAAATCCCCTGCCAAATCCTTCTCATTTACAGTCAAATTTCATCGGAAACAACGACCCCTTTTCTAACGAACTTTCGGTTATAATGACCTTAGCATTGGTACGGAAGAGCAATGCGGCCAACAACATTTTATTTTCAGTTTAAAAAGTCGACTTTTCGACTTTGAAAAGTCGACTTTTCGACTTAGTAAGTCGACTTTTCGAGTTATTAAGTCGACTTTTCGAGTTAGTAAGTCGACCCTTCAAAAAGTCGACTTTTCGACTTTAATAAGTCGACTTTTCAACTTGATAAGTCGACTTTTCGAGTTTGATAAGTCGACTTTTCGACTTCAAAAAGTCGACTTTTCGAGTTTAAAAAGTCGACATTTCGGCTTTAAAAAGATGACTTTTCGACTTTAAAAAGGCGACTTTTCGTACGTCCGCCGGCAGTGATTCGATAGTTGTATGACCCAATATATTGCTGACCTATAGCTGACCTAATTTCAATAAAGAGACGCATACTTAAGGCCCCATAGTAAAACGGGAGGGGGTTCAGGCAGAAATCTCAAGGAGTATATGGCCCCTAAAGCCCTGTGATGTGCCAACCATCTGGAAAATTGAATTGAATATGTAATGTAACCATTTGTATTTGCCTATGAAGGGCTGAAAAATTACACTAGCTTGAAATTAAATGTAGGAATAAGGGAGAACGCCCTTAATGCCCTTAGACCCCCCTGTATCTTGTAATTCGATGAGGTATCCCTCAGTGTTCTATCAACCGGAATTAGGTCAGCAATCTCTATATATCAATATGAATAAGTATACTTCATCAATTTTACAATGTCGTGATATTGATGTCGACTTTTTGCGATATTGTCTCAATAAATTGACATGCATTTTAAGGTTAACTCGTGATAATTATGTCGATGGTACGGTCATGTCGAGATACAGTACATCGACATAAGTTAAAGTCGTGATCCGTATCACGATTTACCGTGATAAGTTTTTGCGATAAGACGACATTAACGCGATGTATCAACTTAATTATGTCGATAAATCGCTATATATCTCGTTTTTCGACATAATTCCGTCGTGATAAGGACTCGCGACGGTTTTGTACGAGTCCCAAAAAGTGATAGTCGAAAAGTCGACTTTTTAAAGTCGAAAAGTCAACTTAATAACTCGAAAAGTCGACTTACTTACTCGAAAAGTCGACTTTTTAAAGTCGAAAAGTCGACTTACTAAGTCGAAAAGTCGACTATTTAACTCGAAAAGTCGACTTTTTAAAGTCAAAAAGTCGACTAACTAACTCGAAAAGTCGACTTATTAACTCAAAAAGTCGACTTTTTAAAGTCGAAAGGTCGACTTTTTAAACTCGAAAAGTCGACTTACTAAGTCGAAAAGTCGACTTACTAACTCGAAAAGTTGACTTTTTAAAGTTGAAAAGTCGACTATTTAACTCGAAAAGTCGACTTTTTAAAGTCAAAAAGTCGACTAACTCGAAAAGTCGACTTATTAACTCGAAAAGTTGACTTTTTAAAGTTGAAAAGTCGACTATTTAACTCGAAAAGTCGACTTTTTAAAGTCAAAAAGTCGACTAACTCGAAAAGTCGACTTATTAACTCGAAAAGTTGACTTTTTAAAGTCGAAAGGTCGACTTTTTAAACTCGAAAAGTCGACTTACTAACTCGAAAAGTCGACTTTTTAAACTGAAAATAAAATGTTGTTGGCCGCATTGCTCTTCCGTACATTGGAGTCTTATTACATATTTTCATTGGTTCTAACATTCGCTAAGCCACGATCAATCACACTTGTTTATCTATTGTCAGTTTCAAACCGAGAGACAGTGCTGCTTTATTTATCTTAGATTAGTGATACAGATTAATGATGTGTCACCGGCTTCTACAATTTGTACTACGGTAGTCGGTCATTGTTTCAGCCTGTTTACAGTGACAATGAAAACGTACTTCGCAAAACGATTGAGACCATCTGTAAATTGAAAAAGGGACTAAACGCTCTGAAGTTTTAAAATTGTTTTGACGTTTTTACCGGCATAGCGTTATTACATTCATTTCCTTGATCTCGTTCCATCGCATCCCCAGGGAGGGACTCATGTGTCCAACACATGTATTTGCCACTCAAAGTTAACAGGAGCATATCTGAATTTGGTTTAAATTTATATTTTATTTCAAAGTTTACAGTTGTCAATAAGCGATTTATTAGCTGTCAGTATTTATACTAAAACGTATGCCTACTCCAACGAATCCAGTTGGTTTGTATTTCAAACCAGGGGTGTTCTCTTTTCATACATCAATGATGTGAAATGGATCTAACGAACTATCCGATATTAGGAACTTTTTATTTTCCCCCAGCGGTTCGTTAGAACGAGGTTCCACTGTAATTCTTATCCAATCATTCTCAGAGCTGTGGACTGTGGGTTTTGATATCAAGTTTAAAATATCCAACTACATGGTGCCCGTGGCTTCAAAAGGCATCTAGATGTGAATATCAATATCTTACCGTCGCAGTGTGGACCGACACCCTTCACATTAAATCCACGTAACGTCATTGGTCCACCGAGGAAAAATCGGTCATTTACAAGAGTTTGTTTCTCCGGGTTTAATGATTTCATCATTCCACCAGCAAGTGACAGTTGGAATGTCTGAAATTGATACAAAACAGAAACTAGTTACAAAATACATGTATAGGTTCTGTTCAAATCTGAGATAACCGTTTAACTCAGAGATAACCATTAAACTCAGAAATGTTTAACTCTGATATACATAACCGTTTAACTAAAAAATAACCATTTAACTCTAGAGATAACCGTTTAACTCGGAGATAACTGCTCAACCCTGGAGATTAACCGTTTAACCCAGAAATAATCCTTTAACTCAAAGATAACCATTAAACTCAGAAATGTTTAACTCCGAGATACGTAATTTTGGAAAATTCCACCCTAGTGTGTTGAATAATGGGAATAGCACTATAATGCGTCTACACCGCGGCGCAGTGTATCGTTAGGTACTAATATTTCACTATGTTTGACGTGTGCTGTCATCTTTGTATAGAGATAAAAGCTAAAAACTAATTACATCAATACACCGCATTGCGGTGAACTAGCAAAATCCATTACCGATTCATACACCGCACTGCGGTGTAGACTCACTGAAAGGGTTAACTAGAAAATAACCATTTAACTCTAGAGATAACCGTTTAACTCGGAGATAACCGCTCAACCCTGGAGATTAACGGTTTAACCCAGAAGTAATCCTTTAACTCAGAGATAACCATTTAACTCTATAGAGATAACCATTCAACTCTATGTAATGTAATGTAATTTATTTCATCACCAATTATAATTACAAATAAAATGTATAACAAATAAGTAGATTGATGATGAGGGACCTGAACAGAGCCTTAGAGGCTGTACAATCACTAGGATGTTCAGGCCCCCTAGAGAAAAAAAGAAGATTGATGGTAATGATAACAATAGTAATGCTAATAATAATAATAATAATAATGCTAATGTTAATAATAATAATATAATAATAATAATGATAATGATAATGATAATAATCATAATGAAAATAATAGTAATTATAATTATCATCATAATAATTACAACCGTAATTATAATTATAATTTACTGTAAAAAAGCCTCTTATTGTCATTTGAGTAGATGGAAGATAGATGAATCGAAAAAAACAATTCCTTATGCTGGAATGTATTTCGTTATGATCAATATGTACTAAATGTTTGCTTTTTAAACCTGCTTTTCAATGAAATAATTGATGGGGCGGATTTTATAACGTGCGATTGAGCCTGCCACAATGACGGTGCTTTGCAAAGAAAAGATGAATTTAGTATATGGGATTTATGTAATTGTATTCTGGGAAAATTCCGTGATCTAGTATTGTATTGATGATTAAATGAATTTTGATCAAATAAATTCATTATCGGCTGTGGAAGAGCAGTGTTAATTACTCCGTGGACCAGTTTGAGAAGTTCTAAGGTGATCATATCTTCGAATTTTAGTATTCTATATTTCTGGAAAATGGGAGATGTAGGTGTATTAAATTTGGCACCATCTAATGCTCGGATAGCTTTCTTTTGCAGTTTATTAATTGTTTTCTAATGTTTTTTGGATATAAGTGGTCCCCATAAGGAAAGGCAATAGGTTAGGTGTGTATTTATATAGCTGAAATAAAGAAGACGTTTACACCAATTCGGCAATAAATTTTTTAACACTTCTCAGTAAAAAAATATTCTTATTCAGTTTAGAGCATAATGCTTTGATGTGTTCGTCAAATGTGAATTTATTATCAACAATGAGACCTAAAAATTTATGTGAGCGAAAAAAAGCAATGTTGGTGTTACCAAAAGTTAGTAAGGGATCGTCTTCATTTGTACCTTTGGGTGTAATAAAAAGTCCGGCCGTTTTTGCAATATTTAAGGTCAATTTATTCGCCTTGAACCAATCGGTGACTATTATGGAGTCATTCTTCATAAGGGTTGAGATAGTATCCGAATTTTTTCCGGTTATACTAAGTGTTGTGTCGTCGGCAAAAAGGATTCCCTTACAAAATTTTAGATTTTGACAAATATCATTTGAATATATCAAAAACAAAAGTGGTCCTAGGACGGAACCTTGAGGAACTCCATATTCTATGGAATCGATTTCAGAACAAGTATTGTTATAAATGACAAACATTTTGCGGTTTTTCAAATAAGATTTGAACCAGTCAAAAGCGACCCCACGAATCCCGTAATATTGAAGTTTGTACAGTAAAATGTCTATATTCAACGAATCGAATGCCTTCGATAAATCCAGAAACAGTCCAATGATTTTGTCTTTGTTATCTAATCCTTTGATACAATTTCCCAGAAATTCCATTATTGCGTGGCAAGTTGAATAAGAGTGTCGAAATCTGTATTGACTTAAATATAAAAGATTGTATTTAGTGAGAAAATTGTAAAGTCTGTCATGGATGATCTTTTCTAAAATCTTAGATATCGTTGGCAATAATGATATTGGCCTATAATTCGTTATATGAGTTTTGTCACCTCCCTTATGTAATGGAACTACTTTAGCTACTTTCATCTGGTCTGGAAAGTGACCTTCAATTATAGATTTATTGAATACAATAGTTAGGGGTTGGCTAATTTCCATAGAAATACGTTTTAGCAAGTTATTACTTATCTCATCGTGACCCGAACTATATTTATTTGAAAGTGAATTGATATGTTTAAGTACTTCGTCAGCTGTTGTTGGTGTTAAAAAAATGGAATTTTGATTACGAGTCCCTAAATATGATTCAAAGGATTTGTTTGGAGGCGGTATTTTGTCTGCATAATTTTTACCCACTGTACTAAAGAAAGTATTAAAGGAATTAGCTATATGAGCGTTGTCAGTAGCTGTTTTCCCCTGGAAAATAATAGAATCACTAGTTATTGAACTTTTATCATTGAATTTGCCCATTGATGATTTTAGGATATTCCAAAGTTTCCTGCTGTCACATTTAAATGACTCAATTTGTTTTGCATAGTAGGATTTTTTAGCAGCACGTTTTATCTGATTATATTTATTTCGGTAAAAAACATAGTTCTGATATTTAATAGAGGTTTTATCAAGTCCTATAGAAGCTCTATACAATCTATCACACTTTTTGGAACATCTATATAACCCTCTAGTCATCCATGGTTCGGTAATTTTGATTTTTCTTGTCTTTTTTAATTGTTTGGGTGAAATTTCATTAATGGTATGGTGTAATCTATCGATAAATGAATTATACGCGCTTTCAGAGTTCATAGTATGAAGGTTATTCCAATCAATCTGACTAAGCCTTTGGCGTATCAGGTTAACATTATCTTCGTTGAAATTGCTATGGTATATATTGCCTAACTCCATATTTTTACAAGTAGCTTTAGTGATAGATAAAAAACATGGGAAATGATCTGATAGATAGGAAAGGCCTATGGCAGATTTAACAGGCATGATGTCTTGACTAATATATATGTTGTCAATTAAGGTTGCAGTTGTGGGTGTTACTCTTGTTGGTTTTATTATTGTTGGCAAAAGACCGTGATTCATATTCAAAATTTATTAGTGTTATAATGTTTGTTAATGTTAATAAAATCTAAATTCTGATCCATGCCTATTAATATTGATTTATTCTCAGTAGAGATTTTATCTAGTAACAATGAATAATCTTCTAGAAATGTTTTTTCACTAGTGCCTGGCACACGATATATTTCACCAATTATTAAATTCTTTGAATTTTGGCAGTTAATCTCAATGAAGCAGCTCTCGAAATAAGCTTCTTTAAATATACTAATATCGTCCCTAACATTATAGGAAATATTCTGGTTGATATAGATACATACGCCACCAGACCTACATACGCGAGTTTTGGATTGTCTATGTTTTTCTACCATAACGTAGCCAGGAATTTCACACAACGATACCACTTTGTCCGTAATAAAGGTTTCACACAAAAGTATTATATCAATATTGAAATTTTGATCTTTACAACTCTGAATAAGAATCTTTAAATCGTCTAATTTATCATAGACACTGTGAATGTTGTATTGAATAACATTAAGTTTGGATTCGTTGTTAAAAGTTGAGCCAATTTCATCAATATCTATGTATGGACAGGTGGAATCTATTATTTGGTGTCCATCGTCTATCAAGTTGTTAAGATTGTAGCTTCTAGAAGACTCTATATCTGTAATCCGCTTGTTTAGAACATTTTTTAAACACATTATTGCAGGTCTAAGTGAACATTGAAAATTATGAATTTAGGCTTCAATTAGAGCAATTTATCTTTAAATCCACTAAAATTAAGGGTGGTAGCACAGGCAAGTTTGTTTGATAACTAATAGAATTCAACTATAAGTATAAGCAAACAAAGAAGTAAACAGGTTCACGGCTGAGGCAAATTCTAGATGAAATAGAAAAACGAATAAATAAGAAAGTAAAAGAAAATAAATAAAAGAAAATAAAATGAAATAGGAGAAAAAACTAAACAATTAGAGAAAAAAACTAGTGGGAGTAAATACAAAAGAGATTACGTTGGTTAGTAAGAACTAAAAAAGTCTTAAGTAAACACCGATTGGGAATCGGTGGTGATGCAAACATGATTACAGTTTAAAGCTTTTTTCTTTTTTTTTTTAAGAGAAAAAAAGGGGGATATCATACCTAAACCAAATGGGACGTTGAATGTAATCATGAATAATATAGAATATCAATCGATCATGATAACACTTATAATATTCTATTTGGATCTGTTTTGACTAAAAGTCAAATAATTTAATCCAGATTTTTTGGCCGTCCTTGATGCCAAAAATCTATCGAGACAACCGTTTAACTCAGAGATAAATGTTTAACTCTAGAGATAATTGCTTACCCCTTTCAGTGCGTCTACACGGCAGTGCGCTGTGTAAATCGGTGATGGATTTTGCTAGTACACCGCTAGTACACCGCAATGCAGTGTATTGATGTAATTAGTAATTAGTTTTTATCTCTATTGAAAAATGGCAGCACCTGTCACCGCACCACGGTGTATATGCACTATAGCAGTATTCCCGCTCTTCAACACGTTAGTGTGGAATTTATCAAAAATTTCAAATTATCTCCAGCACTATAGGGTATCAGTTAGTCAGCGCTGAAAGGGTTAACTCAGAGATAGCCGCTTAAACAAAAAGATAACTTGGAGATAATCGTTTAAATCTTGATATTATAGTTTAACTCAGAGATAACCGTTTAACTCAGAGATAACTGTTTAACTCAAGAGATAACCGTTTAACTCCGAGATATCCGTTTAACTCAGAGATATCCGTTTAACTCAGAGATAACTGTTTAACTCTAGAGATAACTGTTTAACTCAGAGGTAACTTTTTAACTCTTGAGATAACTGTTAAAACAAAGAGATTACTCAGAGATAACCGTTTAACTCAGAGATAACTGTTTAACTCTGAGATACGTAACTGTTTAACTCTGAGATAACCGTTTCCCTCTTGAGATAGCTGTTTTACTTGAGATAACTGTTTAACTTCCATGATAATTGTTTAACTCAGAGGTAATAAATCATACTAACCGTGTCGTTGATTGATTTATTAAATTGACATTCAACTTCATGTTTGATAAACTGTACATCTCCTCCCAAACCGGCATACTCCTGAATAAATCAATACATATCGTAAAATTATTTACTTGTAGTCAGGCAGTTTGGTGAAAAAATTGTGCCATTTTAGCAACAAGCCTGAAAATTTCAGGTATGATAGAGATTGACCAGCTGAAAAAATCAGATATGGTGTCAACTAAATAATCTCCAATATGGCCACCATCTTCAAGATGGTCACCATTCTAAAAGGATTTTATCATGAAATCCTTTGAAACTTGAGTTTAATTAAATTAATCTAATTCAACATTTGATCTTCTTTTGATACTTTCAACATTTAAATCCCATTAGATAAGCTGATGATCACATAATGAATAAGTTATTGTGGCTGAAGACATCAATTATTCTGATTTTTTGCTTTTTTCAATTCAACAGTCTTGAAAACTGAAAAGGCAAAAAACCATTTCTCTGCAACAAGACTTTCTACTCCCAAAAAAACCCCAAAAATTCACAATTAAACAAAAATACTCTGAATTGTATAAAAATATGACAAGATGCCTCGGAGTTCTTGGGATAAGATCCCAGATGGCTAACAGTCAGCCATCTTGGATGCGATCTCGAAACAAACTGCGGATGCGCTACCATATACCCATACCAAAAGAATCCTTCAACACAAAAGAAAAACCTAGGTGGGGCTGGAGCAGACTCCAGTATATCCCAATATCTATGCAGGTGGTACAAAATTGAAAATCACGAATTGAAAGGATTCGATTTAAATCAGTTCTTCCGCCGATCAAAAAGTAAAGCATATTTTCACCAGCTTTCAACCCTACGATAAATTGTACTTTAATGAAATTTATGATCAAATTATCTATAAATGAGCGAAACCTTTCCAATTGACTGAACTGAACCATATCGACTATTATTCTATTCGAAGCAAAATAACTTTTTACTCGATTCCTCGAAAAAATCAATGGAATGTAGTGCAAAAGTAATACTTGGAACAGAAGAATATACCTTACCCCCCACAGTGTGTTATTACTTAAAGGAATAAATATGAAAGCGAAATACAACAAAAGCTCAAATTAAAAACTTGCGTAAATTCCATTCATTTAGCAAAACGTTGATCTATATTTCCTGCTGAGATATTCATATGCTTTAAGTACAATCTCATACAGTAAAAGCTATAGGTTTGTACTAAAAAAATTCAGTAGATTTCAAGGACACATTTTGCCATGGAAATTACGAAGTGAAATACCTCCGGGTGAAGTCCACAGTCATATACACATTGGTATTCTAAATAACTTCAAAATGGCCATCACCAATCTTATTTTTAATGATGGAGAAAATTCCGCACTCAGAAAAGAAAAACAAGTGCCAAAAAATTTTCTTTTGTTGATAAATTTTCGACATTTCGACTGACTATAATCTCATAGTCTATAATCTAATAGTCATCTTCAGGAATGCAGTAACCCTGAAGATAACTCAGAGTGTGGGATTTTCTATATTATCATTACAAGACCGTTTCATCAATAGTCATTATTTCTGATGAATTTGACAATTAGTATCGCGCACCTCCTGATTGTAAAACTACAAAGTCATTTAAGTCGTCAATATTTTTTAATCCAAATTTGTATTTTACTACTGTATTTCCAATACAGTTTGATAAGCGTAAGTCGTCATTTGGATAAGTCATCAACATAATAGACGGCTCACGCTAGCGGTTCAACTTCCAACCTATATTGAGCAACCCATCCTTCGACGCCAAGGCCATCCATTAAGATTGAGGCAGGTGCGCACTACCCGTGACCAATACTCATTCTACCCCTTAACTATAGTGCAGTAGAATGCTCTCCCGGCCCAAGCCACATTCCCACCCTCTGCTGAAGCCTTCAGGACATCCATTTCCTCACTACCCCTGCCAAGACCGTAAACCCTGTACCACCACAAGTGTTTTTAATCGCACTCGTTCTCCTTGTGAGAGCTATTCTTTTTCTTCTTTTATTTCTAACACAGACACAGGATGTATGGAGGATGTATGGAGGATAGATGGAGGATGGATGGAGGATGGATGGATGGATGATGGAGGATGTATGATGATTATTATTTACCTGTATCAATCGTAATAATGAACCGTCAGTTGGAATTATTCGACTGTCTCTACCGTCGCGTTGGAATATATGTTTAAACGACGATTTCAGCGAATGTCCGCATTGTTCTCTGATCGCAAACGCCGTTGTTTTACCGAGCGGATTCAATTCTCTCCAAACTCCCTCCCACATTAGATTGTGCGAGCCAAGAGCTGACGGAAACTGAAACGGAATAAAACAAATTAACATTCCTCCCCTTGCAGTCGAGGATTTATCGGTACCATGCGATTGATATATTTACACTGATATCGAAGTTGATTCCTCGATCGGTTTCTTTAAAACCGCTCCACGGATACTCTCCGTGCGACTCATAAATACTCGCTGATATCCTACGAAGAAAATAGAGAAAATAAACACCTTGTAATTCAATATAGTCATCGATAACTGATTGCTAACGTCCATTCCAACTTGGCCTGAGAGGACGTCTTCATTGAAAGAGGCTGAATAAAGAAATCAATCTTTTAGTTCAACTGCCAACCCATTCTGGCCCTTTAAAGATCTATATCAGGTATGTACCACCAAAACTGACTGAGCGAGGCCATTCGATGTCCTCCCAAGTCAAGTTGAAATAGACATAAGACTTAAAATCATGAACGTAAAATCAGGTACAGCATAAGCAATCAAAAACAGCATACAACCTTTACTTTACAAACTTTACTTTACTTTACGTATGTCTGAACAGATAAAAGTTAGATTTTACATTTTTCAATACATCACAAATACTTGAAACACTATAACAATTGATACACACAGTGTGAATCGGTTCGAAATAATTCTAATAGGCCTGTAAACGCAGCAAGGCTACTTCAGTAAAGCTTAGGCCTGAAGCTTGATGAATTTCATAATCCTTTGGTACATTTTTGGTACATTTACATATTGATGAATTCGGGCCTGTTTTGGTATCTATAAACACGGGTTTGCTTTTAGGCCTACTGATTTTCAGCGCTGAGTACACAGAAAATTACAAATTTTTTGAATTCCCCAATTTCATATCATAGCAGGGATCCGGGCCCAAGTCTATGATAAAAGAGTTGTCGGGTTCGGGTTCAAACTTACTTTGCATCTGGATTGAGTTCGAATGGTTTTATAAAACTGACGTTACATCCACTGCTGTGTTTAGTGCCGTGAGTATAATCAATATTGAAGCGTTCCGCTCGTCCGAACGTATTCGGAAATTTCAGGGCGAACAACTACAAACAAAAAAACGGAGGACACAACATTGTTAGTTATTCATTCTAAAATATTTGTATAATTTTCTTACACATTAATGGATCATATTCAGTTGAATAATGCTGCAATTGCATTTGCCATTAACGACTGCTGCATATTTGTTTAAAATCTCATCTCATTTTGCGGTATGTAGTTTAAAGATTGCATGTTGTGAAATACATGTAACTATAAAATATGATTTGACCCTAACTTGAAGTACCCCATAAATGATATTTCTTCTGGTTTCCCGCAAAGCTATCTCAATTATGAAGAGATCCCTGCAAAATGCCCAGTACACCGACAATGACAAAGTCTCATCACGGGCAGCAAACACATTTAAATCCCAATTGGGTTAAAAAGGTTTCACCCAAAATATTTAGTAAATTTGCATTTGAATAATAAGGAAAATTGCCGACTTCAGAAATACTGTAGGACTGAATGTAGAGTCATTTACCAGACTAGCGTCATTGTTTCCAATAAGAGTGTTTATACCACCAGTAATACGTCTGCTTTCATTCACTTCGAATATAACATCGTAACCATCTTCACGGGCATCACTTCCTGAAATCATCACAACAATAAAAACCAGTTCGGTTCAATATATTGACATTGTACAGTTAACCACTATACGGAAAAACTGGGACCGGAAAAATCGGTCCCATGTAAAGGATAGGAAAATATGTTACTAAGTCAGTAAAATGATTTTGTTTTTGTCCGAGTTGGCCATGTCCGAGTGAGGCGAGTTAACTGATTACTGATTCACTAGTTTCACTTTCAGGGAAAGATATGTGTCAAACATTGATAATACTATGACCTTTTTATGGTAAGAATGTCTTATGTTACTCCTATCACCTTTGCCCCAAAAAAATCGAAATCGAGAACCTATATAAATGCTCTCGTTGTGCTATGTGCAGTTTCACACGGGTGGATTGAACCACGGTACTCATCACGCCCGCGCAGTTCCACATTGGTTCTCATGTTACTCTTATTACTCGCGGATCAACGAAGCTCATATGGATATAATAGGATGCATTATGTTATTTCTGATGGCCGATATCGGGTGGCAATAAAATCATAGGAGAGAATTCTTCCGGGAGAGGGACCCATAACAATCCCCCACCCCTGTGTTGTGGCCTGATACTGGAATGCTGAGCAGTTACTCCGGAGCAGAGACTGGTTTCAGCTATTGACAGTACCTACCTTTACTTGTATCAATAGTCAAACTGATATTCTTAAAGATGCCCAATTTTTCAAGTTTATAGCGAGCTTCATTCGCCTTTTCAACTACCTGAAAAAAAATTCAAATAGCAGAAAAACGATTCACATTCGAGTTAAGCCCGGTGAATTTTGAAGTCGAACTCGTTTTTTACCTCGCTGAAACTACTGGCCGAAAATACACCCTTCACCTCTCTAGCGACGAGGTCATCTTTTGTGCGCTGAAGACCCTCGACGTAAACTCTTTGCACTCGCGCCTTAAATAACAAAAACAAAGTTCACAAACATCAGAGATATTTTCTGAAATATTGCGTCGAATAACGGCTGCCGAAATGGTTATGATCAATTGTTGAAATTTAGTCGTTGTTCAACTTGCGGTAGTTTGCAAAAACGCAATGACATTGTTTGAATATCATAATATTGTAGATTCTAATCTAACCAATGTAAACTCCATAAAACCCGTTCACGTTTGACATTGCGACGACCTCTAAATAATTCAGACATCGTTTTAATAATCATTTTTAATCGTGGGATAAAAAATACCTGAATTTCGAACGAGCAGACTGTTTTGACATTGCTACGACCTCTAAAATTCAAACCACTTGATCATATCATTATAAGATTGCCACGACCTCTAAACAGCGGTCAATAGAGACACTTGAAAAAAGTAGACTACACAATGGCTAGATGTCTCCTGTGCATTGCATCCTAGACCATCAGTCTTTCCGCGAGACAATTACATTTGATAAAAACCTATAAATACTCATTACAAACTAAGAATAGAAACCTGTACTTAGAACGAATGTTTGCTTATACTTTTCGAAAAAAACTGTTCTGAATTTCACTTATTGATATCATAACCTTCAACGTTCATTTCTGAAATAGAACAAACAGCACAAGGACTTAAAGTCCAGACATTGGATAAAAAGAGGATGTACGGTTTGATAGTCCGAGCTGCGGTGAGCTTCAGAATGTAGCTGTAGAGGTCACTTACCGAGACAGAACGAAAAACTTGAAAATGTGTCAAATTTGAACCTTGTTAACAACATATATATCATAGAGTCATCAATTTTTCAATTATCAGCAACACTTTTGGCAAACGTCCACAACTTATTTTTGAAAAAAAATAATCCCTGACATAAGCTACCTTTTTTTTTATAAATGAAGAGTACATATTTTATTATAACGTTACGACTCTTTTATCATTCATCAAGACCCGATAAAAAAATTGTCTCATTTCAATTCATCGCATAATCATTTATTCTGGAAACAATAATTTGAAAAAAACTTCTGTTTTCGATGAATTATTGAAAAGATCCTCGCACGCAACAATGATGACCATTTAGATAATCTATTCAGTTACGGTAACCAGCGTAACGCTTTGTTTTCAAACAGCCTGCACGCACAAGAGAAGTGCTCTAGCTATCTGATTAGATAGCGTGCGCAACTTTCAACCAATGAAAAATGTGCGTTACATAAAAGATAATAGTTAGAGAGCGCGGGTATATAAACAATCACTAAACGACAGCAGTGCGTTATCAGGATCGGATCCACCAGACAGGACATGCATGACACGGTAAAACAATTTGTGGCCAAGTTCTATAGAACAGGTATTAGAACTGAAGAAAAAACCACGCAATATTAAAGACAAACTTAAGAAGACTTTGACTTTTGAACTCGAGAACTACGAGCAATTTTCGAAAAACAGACTTATTTCCAGAGAGCAGTAGATAATTAAAGGAGGCTCTATATTGCTCAATCTTTTTTTGAAAATGACACATTAAAGAATTGAGTTCAAATACCTTCTTAGTTTTTCTTCAATAATGTGGGTATTTTCTTCAATTGAATTAGACAGTTACTTATAACTGGAAACATTTACAATGTTTTCAATTAATTCAATGGTTTTTTTTCTGTTTGTTATTGAAATATTTGACGTTTACAATAATTAACTTGTTGCAGAAACGGTTTTTATTCTAAATCTATTTCGTTTCGCTGTAAATTAGATACAAAACATTGAACATTTTCTTCAACATTATTATATCATTACATAAGTTTATTTCTTTACTAAAAATACTGATGCAACTGTGTTGAGTAGGCCTATTTGTGTTCGCGGGGTTTTTATCATTAAACTTATTTTGTAGAGAAACGGAATCTCAAGAATCAGATTTTAACGCGATGATGAATTATTCGTAGAGACTACTGGAGAATTGAGAATAAATTTAGGCTAAAGATTTGGTGCGTTTCCCCGACGATTTTGAGCCACAAAAACATCGACTTAACGTGATGAAAAATTTCATGAAAAGAAAAACTAGCAGTTTCTAGAAACGAAGAAGGAATTGAACAACTAGGGCTGGTTGCTCAAAACTCCTAACGCGTCGTTAAATCATTTATCGTGTCGTTATTAGAGTTTAGAGAGAATAATGATAATTACAATAGCAATAATAACAATAATAATTTATTCGTTATATTGCGCATAACTAGTAATAATTTATGCGCTGAATATAAAAATACAAAATTGATAAATATAATTAAGCATATAGTAAAACAATAGGAAAAATTGGAGTGTAATGAATCAATCTGGCCGGAGAAACTCGAAATAAACTCCTAATTCATAGAAAAGTAAAACTACGACTTTTTTCTGCCTATCAAAGAAAAAGATTTCTAAAAATGAATTTGGCGATAATAATCAGTCTGCTGATAGTCGCCGGACACGCAGAACGCGTCGTCATAGTGACGATGCAAATGGGCGGACATCTATCCGAATCGGGCGGAGTCGCGCGCGGTCTCATCGACATCGGACACGACGTGTTCATTCTGATGGACGAAAACGCCAAGAAACCTCCACAGTTACGAGACTCCGGCGTGAAAGTGATCAGCTATGCTTCGTCCGACGCGAAATCCATCGAAATGATCGACAATTACGAACGCGATCTATCGGAGGTGATGATCGCGGGAGGCGGGACGGACGCCGTCGTGGCGCGCGTCATGAAACCGAGAATCGAACACGATTGCCTGACGATACTTCGCGACGATTCGCTGATGCGGACGCTCGCCGGTTACAGATTCGATATGGCGATCGTCGAAGGTTTGTATTTCTGCAATCACCTGATTCCGTATAAACTGAACGTGTCGTTCGTCAGTATGTCGACTGTTATCTACCCGTACATAACAAAGACCCACCCCCTCGTTACGCCGTGGCCGTGTTCGATCACCGAACAATCAAACACGTTCGCTAATCGCATGCGACAATTTTTGTACAGTTTGTTTTTCGAGAATTTCGTGCCGCACATTTTCCTCGACGAGAAAAAGTTTCTCGGTTTCGTCGCCGACGAGCCGCACGGCTCGCTGTACGAGATCGCCGAGCAGTCGAAACTGTGGTTGATCAATAAAGACAATCTGTTAGACTGCGCGCGGCCCTCGCAACCGAACGTCATCTACATCGGCGGCATATCCGCCGCGGCGCCGAAACCGCTGCCGACCGAACTAGAAGACTTCCTCGACTCAGCCGCGGACGCCGGCGCCATCGTCGTCACGCACAGTTCGATGATGGCGCACGTGTCGGAAACGTTCACGCAGAAGTTGATGCACGCGTTCTCGCGAATCGGACAGAAAATACTGATGCGCCTCGTGTATCGTATCCCCGGTAACGTAACGATACCGTCGAACGTTAAAATAGTCGACTGGATACCGCAGAATGACGTACTCGCGCACCGGAACGTACGTCTGTTCATAACTCACTGCGGCAATAACGGTCAGAGCGAGGCTCTGTATCACGGCGTTCCGATGTTAGGCTTACCGCTATTCGGGGATCAGATGTACAACGCCGAGCGCGTCGTCGTCAAGGGTTACGGATTAAAACTCGACACCGAGAAATTCACGTCCGACGACCTCCAATCGGCGATACATGAACTGCTCAACAACAGCAACTTCACCAGAAATATCGGCAAGGCGTCGGCCATCTTTAAATCGAGACCTCATCCTCGTGACCAAGCCGCGTATTGGATTGATCACGTGATGAAATACGGGGATCAACATCTGAAAACATCCACTAACTACATGTCGACAGCTCAATTCCTGATGTTCGATATTTTCGGCAGTTTATTGTTCGTTCTGCAGATTCTTATATTCGCCTTGCATCGGACTGTCGTCAGAGTAACGGCAACAATTTGGTCTAAGATTAAAAACAAACGTTCGCCAAAAACTGAGCACGTCGAATAAACATCAGTATCGACACAATATACTCGGAAAACAATTGGACTAGAGCTCAGTCCAGACCAGTGGTCAGGACTAGAAGTTGGTATTAGTTGGGACCAGTGATCATGTATAATACAGTAAATGTGGCATACGACAAGACTAGAACTCAAGGTCCGGGCCAGTGATTTATGTTCACAGTTTCTGGGATCAACTCACATGTATTATGATGATGTGTTTTTTGATTCATTTGCGTGTTTGGCAAAATCTGGGGCCGGTTGCCCAAAAGTTGCTTAGAGCTAGTAAACCACTCGACAAACTTCATGGTTACGACGCGAAAGTATGGCATTTATCCACTGGTTAACAATAATAACTGTAACCAACTTCTGAGCAACTGATCCCCGGATCCAGTTCTACAGTCATGGGTTAAGAGTTAACTCTTGAGTTAAAATAAATTTATTTTTAATGAGCTAACTCTGAGTTAAATCTTAACTCACAACTGTGGAACTGGGTCCTGGGTGTTTATTCATTTGTCCCTTATAAACCCACGTTACCAGGTGCGATGAATTAGTTGTTTAAACCGAAGTGTGTAATATGTTTTATATAGATTAGTTGGATTTGGATTTGATTTGAACGTTGTAAATTATTATGTAAATAAAATATCATAAATTGTAACGATGACAATAATATCAACATTACTATTATCATCAATAGCAATGAGTTGTTTTAATTTCTACGACAGAAAACGTATGGCTTGCAACATGCTGAAATACAATGCAGTCCTAGTCCAAATCCGATTCCGCGTTTTCCAATGCCAGTTCAAATCCGTGTTTTACTCTTTACCCCATAAATTCAAGGTCAAGGAACATTATACAACTTAGAAAATTATTTTTCACGATAAAGTTCATAAAGTTTCCTGCTTTAGAAATACATCAATCCAGTGATAAAATGAGTTTAGTTCAGGCTGAAACTAAGGCTGCAGCAGCAGCAGAAACCGGAGGAGAGAGCGCGAAACCGAAATGTAAACCATGCTGCGCGTGTCCCGAAACGAGGAAACCAAGAGACGCCTGCATCATGGAAAAAGGAGAAGAGAACTGTTCACCCGAAATAGAAGCGCATAAAGAATGTATGAGAAAAATGGGATTTAAAGTTTGACCGAGATAATATTTAATGTCGAATAGTCAAATATGTAAATAGCAGCGTGGTTTTATAGGCATTTTATGATATAAAAAACATTTGTACTGCACCATACTTACTATGCTCATAGAAAAGATGATTGAGGATTATTCATCATATTGCTGTGGTTGTGAAGATAAACTAACCCTTAATTATTGGAGATCTAAAATAGACTATGTGTGTTTGGAATACTCTCTCAGGATGGAATCGAATGACGTATGGAATGGATGGAACGATGCTAGTTGGACATTACATCATCACATATTTTATACTGAATATACTGTTAAATACATTGAGCCATATTTGATGTGTTTTTAGAGATTTGAAAATAGATGTATTGATATTTTCCGAAGAAGATAGAAATATATTGTGTTGTTGCAATTTGATGAGGATCTCCTGGGGTGCGGCTGTTTTTCAACGAGGACTGATGTCGAGATTGAGATGGGCACTGATTGCGCAATAACCCAATCATACAAAATCCGTTTGATCCGTTAAAAGAGCTGACCCTCCTCTGGCAAACCATAAGAAACGTGAGACCTTTGAGAATTCAGACTAAAGATGAAGGCCTTGTTAGGTCTGATTTTCTAATGATTATAGGAATAGGCCTACCGGTACATGAAAGATCAGGATAATGGTGTACCCGCAGTGCTACTGTGGCAATCAAGGATTCCACATATGGCAGGCGCGCAGGTCACCAGGTGTTGCTAAGTAGATAGTCGGGCGTCCGCGTTCGATTTCTTCTACATTTCAATTAAAACTGAATGAACTTTTCTTTTAAATGAATCAATTATTAATGAAAACTAAAACAATATCCGAGTAGAAGAATGAAGACAGTATTGTATAGGCTATTTGGTGGGTACTGTGATTATATGGATTTGGGAGTCTAAAAACCCAGTTTCAAAGTTAATCGAAAAAGAACTTATTTTAACAACAGACAACCTACTGCTCATCTATCTGGCCGGACAGTTGGTTTTGCGGGTACCCAATTGATTAAAGTGTCTCCGAAATTTCCCTTGAAAACTTATACTAGGGGTCCAGGGACACCATGCCCATTTGGGAAGTGGTTTCAAATGCTCAACAATCTAACAATTTCAACATTCAACGCCCCCTGGTGACCATTTACAAAAACCAATGACCTTGAAACTCACCACAATCATAGAACATGTCAGCAGCTACGATTTTGTAATTGATTGTGATAACAAAATATGCCTCGTTACCAATTTAATATGGAAATACTAAGTCATTCTACTATTCAACGCCCCCTGGTGACCACATTCAAAACCCAACGACCTCGAAACTCACCACAATCATAGAACATGTCATGAACTACAACTTTGCAATTGATCATGGTAACAAAATATGCCTAGGTACCAATATAATAAGAAAAATACTAAGTTATTCTACTATTCAACGCCCCCTGGTGACCATATAGAAAAGCTTATGTCCTTAAAACTCGCAACAATCATAGATGATGTCATGAGCTACAACTTTCCAATTGATTGTGGTTACAAAATATGCATAGGTACGAATATAATAAAGAAATGCTAAGATATTGTATTATTCAACGCCCCCTGGTGGCCATATATGAAATCCAATTACCTTGAAACTCACCACAATCATAGAACACGTTATGAGCTACAACTTTCTAATTGATTGTGGTATCAAAATATGCTTAGGTATCAATATAATGTGGAAAAACGTTTTCCCACTTACGAATGAGTACTGGTGACACAAAGATGGCCGCCAATTGCGTCATAATTGGCTGATGAAAAATACCTGTCTCAGGTATAAAACATCCCTTTCCAAAGAATACCCATCACAAATTGCAATGAGAAATGATAAACCAGTAGGAAGCTACAGGATTCAGAATTTGGGCCAAAATTAACATTTTTTGGCACTAAAAAGGTCATAGGACGGCCACCTTGAGTCTGATCGACCCAATTTTTGTTATGTTGATGGGCCCTGGGGGGATTCACATATATCCGAAAGATCAAGGTAATTGATCAAAGCGTCTTCAAAATTTCCCTCAAAAATTTCAAAAATGTGTAAAAAGTGCTGATTTTGGCGAACAACAATGGCTGCCAGTCGGCCATCTTGATTCTGACAGGGGCAGTTTTTGGGCTGAATATGTGTCTAGGGTAGATACATGTGTAACCCAAATATCAAGACGTTACCTTGAAGCGTCTTCAAAACTTCCCAAAATAACTGGGAATAATAATTCTGTCTACGGACATACGGACGAAAAGTGAACGCAATAGCCCGCTGGGACTAAAGTCCCATGTGGGCTAAAAATGAGTAAAAAGTGCTGATTTCGATGAACATCAATGGCTACCAGTCAGCCATCTTCATTCTGTCTGAGCCAGTTTTTGAACTGACGATGTGTCAAAGGTAGATAGATACATGTAGGCTATAATTAAGACAATCCATTGAAGAATTCAGTACATCGTAATACGGGAGGTATGTGCTCAGTCCCTGAAAGTATTGCTTACTACTTAAAGGTAAAGACTATGGAAATTTGACGGATCATTGGAGGCTTTATCGTTTTGAAATAGGTGATAATGGCAACTTCGCAATGACAGCTGTTACAAACACAACAGACTGAAAAACTAACACGTGCCGTTCCACTATACTCCCTCTGCTCCCCTCAGACAGTATTAAAAATCATCTCATGGTATTTCAATACATTAGTCTATTGTGGTGTACAGCATTAGAGTATATGAATTGAAGAACTGTTCAGAAAACATACGCTCGCTCCGAGACTATTGGACTTTGTATATACGACTACCGGTATACAGAAAAAGGTTAGATTATAAAATTGGACTATTATTAGACCTAGACACCAAACCCCATTATTCATTAACTGTAGACATGTTTATGATTACCATTACGGCATATATAACAGCACAGAGTAGTTCAAATTGGGGAACCTAAAACAAGGTATGTATACCGACTGATCAAGGGCTCATTTTATGACTCGTGGAATTGTTAATCAGTCTATTACAGTCAAACTCATCTAAGTTGTTGTCACCTTAAAATCGTTTAATCATCAAAATCCTGTTTTTCCCTTGATTCAAAGTCTGTCTATAAGTCGTAGTTTCCAACAAAGAGATCCACCTCACGTACGACTCATAGTTCACGTAAAATGTATAAACTTGTTGTATCCCACGACTTAAACGTAAGTTTGACCGACGTTCAAAGAAATCAGAATTTTTATTTCGTTTAAAAAATAACATTTCAGATGAAAGCGGTCGTCGCAGTTGTCATGGCGATGACTTTGGGTGGTATCCACTCCGCTAAAGTCGCGTTGATAGCGCCACCTGCCACCAGTCACATGCAACAATTAATCGTCATCGGCGACGAGCTGGTCAAACGGTACGGACACGACGTATCGTTCATCGCCCCGACGACGGTACGAGATTCTCCGATACTCGCCGGGACGAGCGTCGACGTGATTTGGTACGAGGCGCCCGACGACATGTACCTCTACGAGACCGACGGACAAAAACAACGCGACTTCCTGACGCTGTCGCTAGAGGCGACTAATCCGTTAAGCGAAATCCGATTCGCCGTCGACGTGTTTCGACCGGTTTGCGAGACGTTGCTCGGCGATCGAGTTCTGTTCGAGACGTTGCTGTCGCGTCGATTCGATTTCGGTTTAGCCGACGGAATATTCTTCATGCAGTGTTCGTATATTTTGTTCGACAAATTGAAAATACCGTACGGCACGGTGACGACGTTAGTCATGCCGGATCAGATTGTACCGACGCTCGCGGTGCCGTCCATCAAAATACACGCAGACGTCGAAGCGTTAGATTTTAGAGGTCGCGTCATTAATACATTGTTCGCGACGCTCGGCTACGGTTTGGTTTCCTGGGTAACCGATCCGAGTTCGCGATACGAGAAATACTGTCGACAAACACCGTGCCCGAGTTACCAACGGTTACAGGGCGACTCGAAGTTGTGGCTGATCGACGTCGACGAATTATTGGACGTGCCGGTTCCGTCGATGCCTCACGTGTTCCACGTGGGCGGATTATCCGTGCGGCCGACTCAACCGCTGACCGGTGAGTTTAAAACCATCGCCGATAGCGCGAATCAGTCGCTAGTTTTAGTCTCGTTCGGCGGAACTGTATCGTTCCTCGCCGAGGAGTACGTCAATAAAGTAGTCGAGGCGATGCGAGCTCTGCCCCGATACACGTTCGTGTTCAAATTCAAACAGAAAATGAAAAACGTGCCGAAAAACGTCCATATCGTCAACTGGTTACCGCAAAGAGACATTCTCGCTCATCGCAATACCAGATTGTTTATAACTCATTGCGGCAACGCCGGACTTCACGAGACTCTGTACGGCGGCGTCCCAGTTTTAGGGATACCCTTCTACGGAGATCAGCCGGCTAACGCGCAGAAAATCGAGCGACGCGGTTACGGTTTGGGGGTCAAAATCACGAGCGTGACAACCGAGGAATTGATCGCCGCGATCGAAGAGGTGATCACGAACCCAACGTATCGTAAAAACATTCACAAATCGTCGCTGATTTATCGCAGTAAAGAGTTCGCATCTGTACGAGCCGGGAAGATTCTAGACGGAGTCCTAAAACACGGATTTAAACATATTCAGCCGCCATCTAAAGATTTGTATCTCTTTCAATTATTACTCATCGATGTAATTTTGTTGTTCGCTTTGATTACGATAGTTTCGATCATTTTACTATACGTTTGTTTAAGGTCGGTTTACCGTAAATGCTGCAGTCCGCCTCGTAACAAAGAAAAAACGGCTTGAAATTTACTACCGCTGATTTTATATTACACGTCAATTTTTATGCCGCCTAAACACAATGTTATCAGATTAAAATTGTTAAAATGAATTATTTGAAAACCTTCTTTACGACAAACTCATAAATGTTATCTATCAAGGGAGTTGTAATAAATGCAGAGAAGCTATGCAGTGGCAACACATGACAGTACTGTGATAGTATGCCTGTCATCTTAGCATGAGCAGATTTTTATGCTTTTTGTCAATAATTCAAAGTGATTATTACCCATGAAAATAATGCTTATATCATATTAAGATACATCATGTAGTTGTACGCAATAAAATGATCTGCTTTATCAAATCAAACTTCATTCAATATTTGAAGTGATATTGAACGATATTCAAGTGTTCACTGCACATGGAGGAGTTTCTTGATACTGCTACTATCAAATCAAAAAATTTGAAACTGTCAATTGTTTATATACAGTATTGACAACCCCAGAGTTCATAGTCTCCCTGACCAGTCTAATTCCGTGACTTTCAATGACCTTTTTGACCCCAATTCCATGACCTGATTCGAATAGTACAAACTGTTAAATAATAAGTACTGTCCATCAATCAGGTCCTCGGCTGGACTAAAATGACCACTTAAAACGATCCCCGTACTCCACTGACTGTCATTCTTCCCAGACTAGTGTACCAGACCAAATAATACAATGACCAGATCTGATATAATGTAGGCCTATACAATAGATTAAATGTGACCAAAAGCTTCAAAATGTATTGACATGTTGAAGCAGATACCATGATTCTAGGATTTAAGTGGCCATTCCGTGACTTTCAAGGACCTCTATGAACCCTGCAACCCCGCTCAGCACCACCTAGGGAGGTGGGTTTTACGTTGCATTCTACTGACTAATGGTGGAGTTCAGAGAACCTTTGATCAACAATAAATTCTGTCAGTCTCCTGGATTTGTGGTGAAATTCAGTAAAATACTTACCGGGATTTTGTCCAGATCAACTTCACGATTTTTCCTTTGACTTTGAGGAGTTTCACTGAAAGTTTGACTTCTGGGATTCACAGACTGAAACAATAAAGCCATTCATCAAGTTATATCTCACATTTCTAGTTCTGGCTACGGACGAGATGTCTCTGTAGTAGGCCTATATGATACATTGCTGCATTCAAATGTGGCATATACGCAATGTTGGGAGAAGAGATAAACGGACATTACCCGGTAGGCCCAGCTCTGTGTAGTGCAGAGGGTAGCTAGGAATCCCGAGTCAGTTGGGCCTTGGCAGAATCGCCCAGGAGTCAGTTGGTAGACAGAGCCTCCCCCAGCAGGGATTCGAACCTGATGGCATCAAGATTGCCGCGGTACAAAACCCTGCCACACTAGACCGATCATGCGCAGCTTAGAAGATGTCATTATTAACCAATCAGATATCCCATTATAGCCCGGAATTTCCCATTTTTAGTTCTTCCGTGAAATTTACCTGCCGTGGGAGGATGGTTGGCTTAGGGCAGCATGGAATCCCCCATCCTCCCTCGGCAGGGATTCAAACTCGAACCTGATGGCATCGTCACACTCAGCCACAGCACAAAATCCTGCCACATTAGACCGGGTGCGCAGGAACATGCACAGTTTACTGCACGAAAACTTGCGGCACCAATCAGATTGCTTGTTGTATAATCGCTGAGGTAAATTTCACGGAAGAACCAAAAGAACCAAAATCTGGATTAAAATAAAACAAAATATCTGATTGGCTAATTATGACAAGGTCTAATTAATAAGCTGCGCATAGCTGTGCACTCGGTTTGTTTGGCGGGGTTTTGTATCGTGGCAATCTTGATGCAATCAGGTTTAAATCCCTGCCGGGGAGGATGGGAATCAGCCGCCCTGGAGTAAGTTAGCAGAGGACAACTGGGAATCCCCCTCCCCTGCAGTTGGTGTTGGGCAGGGGGTAGCTAGGAGTAGGAACCTCCTTGGACCAGTGGAGTCGATTATCAGAGTGTGGCTAAGAATCCATCGAGCAATGAAGAAGAGAGGATCGAGGGTTCGGACTTTGTCTCAGAAGACTAATGTCTTTTCAGTTTTTCTTCTTCGACTTCTTCACAATCACACTCACAGTTTTAGTTTAGCCTAACTTGTGCTTTCTTGATTTATTTTTGCCGCATTTTAGGTTCAGTTTAACACTAACGCAATTCCCAAACCAATCTTAATCACGGATTTTTACCTTTGCATGAACAGTACCCATTGTGTCAATAGGTTTTAGTCCACAAATTCAAGTTTTTAAAATTTTTTGAAGGCCAAATCAAAATCTTCACATTTACAACCCGGAAGTTTAACGCGATCGGAACAATCCGGAACCGTAACTATCCGGTCGGAACAAACGGACACCGAATCGGAACTGAAGTCAATTCAATGCATTTTAATTTTTGGAAGAATAGAATAATAGAATAGAACATTATTGAACTCTGAAATCTTACAATAAAAAACATTCGAGTGTGAAGTCAATAAAGTAAAAATAATGTGGATAGGATAAAAGAACAAAATAATAAAACCGAAGGGACGGCAGCACAGTAGCTAGTCAGTAACCTGTCTGTGGTTTTGTTTCACGATCGGATATTTTCACAAACCACGTTGGTATAAGCCCATCCGATTATAAAAAGCTTACCACCAACGATTAGGTAACCGTAACTAGCTCATCTAGTATAGAAAGAGCTAGTTACGGTTACCTAATCGTTGGTGGTAAGCTTTTTATAATCGGATGGGCTTATACCAACGTGGTTTGTGAAAATATCCGATCGTGAAACAAAACCACAGACAGGTTACTGACTAAGGAAGAGCAAAGGTCCCACAGAGGCCGACAAAAAAACTCACAACATTACTTGCGCTTCCGCTGTCAGAAATCTGAGCCCGGCACCGACTAAAAAACATCCGATCAGGGAATGATTCGTCGGTAAGCCCGAACAGTTGCACTGCAACACCACGTGCTCCCACTCCGTGATTGTGGGACCTGTAGTTAACAAAAAGACTCGTTTCTTATATCTGTTATTTGCTGTACATAGCTGTATCCATTTCAACTAACCGCATCATCGGGTTCCGGGGCCGATTTCGAAAAATGTTAAGCCTTCATGATAAAGGACCAGAGGGAATGAAAAAGACTGCACTTCAACGTTCAACAGGCTGATAAGTTATCCGGATTGGTCTTCAAAGTAAGGAAAATAGGCCCGACGGGAAAAAGCTTCGGAAGAATAGCGCTGCGCCCGACGATCGGCCCCGGCGCCGCCCGGCGGTACGAAGGACTTACCGAATTTCTTTTACAATTCCATTTGAAGTCAGCATTCGCGGGAGGAAATTGTTAGTTCAGGAAATTTATAGATTCTACGTATCTATACTTTGATTAAAATCTGCCGGCAAGAATTATTGTCTGAAGCCCCGAAAATGTAGCCCGTGCCTCTGGCTGCCGAATGTTGTTCGCGAACACGGGCGCATGAAAGTCAGGAGATCATTTTTCGAGTTGAGGTATTGGAAGTCCTGGATATGGTTACCATCGGTGAGGTTAAAATCTATTAATAAAAACTAATAATTAGATACTTTTTAAAACAATATTTAGGAATACATGAATACATATATTATTTGTATTATTACTTTTAAACACTATATTTCTTCGCATGAAGCTTGCATGTTGCTTGCTAAAAGTCACAGAATATAATTTCATATCTTATATGACAATTTTTTATGCCGGTGCCTGGAAACCCATGGAAATTTTGTCATAAAGTAATCATTCTTTATTATACGTTCGGTGGTCGTATTTTATATAATATGTAATGGAAGTAATCACTGTCACGAGTTTATGAATAGTGCAATAGGATTTTGAATGATCTATCAAGTGTTTTTAAACATTAGAACATTGATGAATCTTATTGAAAATGTTACTTAAATCAAATATGGGGGGGGGGGATTTTACCAAGGAGGGATATTTACCGGGGGATTTTTACCTTTTGGGATTTTTACCGGGGCGGGGGATATTTACCTACATTCGTTAGCATGCATACAACTCGCGGTTGCAGTTAATACTCGCCCACTTCAAAAAAAAGAAAAAACCCGATATAAAATCCAATAAAATTGCTCTTGCTTGAATCTAGAAAATGGTTGCTGTAGATTTTGGACAAAAATTTGATCTCTTTAGTAACGACGCGAATTATATTAAACCCTTTGAACTCTTCCTGCGGCATGTGATGCTAATAGCGGAGGCTAATGTTGATTTGCTGACAAAAACAATTTCAAAAAAGCATATTCTTAAATAAAGATTTTGCGCGGATTCTATTTGTGATTCAAAACAAACTAGAGTTGAGTGACGAATAGATTCTTTAACAGCTGAACAGCTTTTAACTATCATCAAGGAGTTTATACCTTGTTAAGATACTTTATTTACTGAGGAGAAGGATGCTCCATGGGTAAACGACCAAATAGAACAGGATACCAAAACGAGGAACCGATACTTTCGGAAGTTCAAAAACACTAGAATATAGAATAGAATACATTTTTATTGCTCACAAAAGTACATTTGCTTAAAGCAAAAAGACAATACAACATGAATGTCAATACAATACAATACAATATCAGATACAAAATTCTGTTTTATTTTTGATAGGTGATAGCTAAGGCTAATATCTATCCGCAAAATACGGACAAACAGATATAAAGTGAAATTCGTCACAGACAACTCGCATAGTACATTTTTTTGTGAAAAGTCTGTCGACACGTGGGACACGGTGATACCTCCGAGTTTCAATAGGTAAGCGGTGGTTCGAACATCGAAATCTACAAAAGGTTATCCTTAATTCGTCTGACAATTGAGTAAGTTAAGTTTCAAAGCCCCATTCCGTTTTGAATATTTTATATGAATCAGCAATACTAGAAATGTTACACTGATCCCTCCAATATTGAATAAATTGGTCCTTTAATCGTAGTGACAGACTTTGTGCTACATAATCGTGGTTATGCGGGATTTGGTCGTACCAAAATGTCCAAGACCGTTTGTTGTTAGCGTGTTTTGGATAAAAACGTGTTTGGATAAAAACTATCCATTCATGGCGGGAATCACGTTCCGCAGACTTGAGTATTACATGCGATATTTCAGATATAATTATTGCTATTACGCAGTTTAGCCCATTAATTAATTAATCTAATTTTTATAATGATTTGAAGTGGAAAACGCCCTTACTCTCCATACATTAATATGGTAGGAGTTGACTTCTTTAGCTCCAAAATGTACATAAAAAAATTCCAATTGAATCCTTTCTAGGATAGACACAATTTCAATTCCCTAAATCTCACATCCGAAATTAAGAATAGGAAGTATCATACTGTCATATTATTGAAATGCAGTATCGATTCCGAGGGCATGCTTTTGAACTTTATTTAGGACATAAAACAGCGCCTCGTTGCGTGTTCTGCGATAGATTTTTTACAGAGGGGGAATTTAACATTGCAATTAAAAGTAATGCCTAAATACCTAAAATTCTTAACTACCTCGATTTGATGGCCGTTTATGATTATATCTAGTCGGCGGCGGCCTTTCCTTTCCTAAAAAATTATAACCTTCGTCTTATCATGAGTAGTGTCTCAAAATTATTTGAAAAATCCATTTTCAACTCGCCGTTGACACACAATCTCATTCTCCGTCTCCGTCTCCGTCTCCGTCTCCGTCTCCGTCTCCCTCTCCCTCTCCCTCTCCCTCTCCCTCTCCCTCTCCCTCTCCCTCTCCCTCGTTGTTTTTAAAATATCCCGCCAAAATAATATGTAGCATAAAATGTCAGATTGACGCTTTGCCAGTGTATATACTGTATTCTTACATTGGTATATTAGAAAATAGAATTATTTAAGGAAAAAAATAAATCGATTTACAAAGATTTATTTTCGTAAAAGCGCCTTTTGACTTAGAAAAAATATACGTATTCCTCGCATGCCACAGTAGAATAGCGAGGCTGTATTAAAACCGTTCAGTGCTGCCCCTATGAATAATGATAGCGGAACCTCTGTGAATTAAAATAATAGCGTCGTCGGTCGGCCCACAGCTGGTGGCATCAAAACTAATTTGAATCTTAGTAATGATTTGATATAAAATTGCGATCAATGTTTCATAAATGCGACTATCTTCGTAAGCCTTCGACTACTCTCAGTAAGCCTTAGCTCGACTATCTGTGCTGTTTAAATATCTCAGACGATACCGCCGGTTAACAAACTATTACAGTACCAAAAAACGTAATACGATACATGTACATTGTTTAATCTGTTATATCCGATTCAAACAACAACAAATCTACTCGCCAACATTTTCTTCATGAGATAATAATTTCTTAATTATTTAGAAAGGTTTGAAGTCAACTGGTCTTTATAGTCCTATGGAAACTTTCATTTTCCTAAAATGTGTAACAATATTGGACATTATCACAAATAAGGTAAGGAAGAAAAAACAAAGCCCAATGAAATAGTGGACTTCAGAATTTGTTCAAAACCAATTTTGTTTGAAAAGGAAGCTAAGTGGCGACGATAAATGGTAGCACATTCCGAAACCCACAAACACCCGGAATAAACACCAGTAAACACAATCCCGTAACTAAAGCCGTCCAATGGCACGCTTAAAAATTCAGGAAATTTTTTGCCGGTTAGCTGATGATGTCACGGAATGCGATGACGTAAATTGCGTAGTAGAATACTACTATACTACAGCCGATTGATGACGTCAATTAAACTGGAGATTCCGAACGCGCCGTAAAAGGGATTACCTGGAATGACGTCAAACCGACACCAGCGCGCGCCTTAACGATATACAGCAGAGAAAAAGCATTTAGACCTATAAAATACACCTGTTCATTCTAAATACAGTCAGGGCAGATCGAGTGAGCTTGAAGGAGAGTTCAGCAGCGCTATTCGGAGTGATTGGTTGAATGATTGATTAGCCAATCGATCTCCAGAAAATTTAAGAATGAACTGGAATTATGAATGAACCACCACGTGACTACTATAAACCAATGAACGTCAAGAATCGTATCGATCGATAAGGTGTGATGAGTATATGAATGAATGAATGAATGGATGAATGAAGGGATGGACTGGATGCTGCTGTCTAGATGCTGCTGCTGCTGCTGCTGCCGCTGCTGCTACTGCTGCCAATGCTACTGCTGCAGGAAAGTCGGGGTTTCTCATACTAGTCGAGCTGGAACGTTAAAACAATCTGGTAAATTTATTTCAGTGCATTCACTTCAATGCTTTAGTGCAAACAAATGCGTGGGAGTAAAATATGCGTATAGATAAAACTAGCTATTAAATATCTGCTGCTGCCTGTTTGCTCGACGGTCGGCCGGCGCTGTACTATGGGTGCAAAGACAACTGTTGCTCCGTTTACCGGTGTACCGGCATACTGTGTATTGTCAGAGGAATGGTCCTAATCGGCCTTTATCTTCGATTTGGGGTAAGCATCGTATGTTTCTATCATTGTCTACTAGTAGTATAGGTTGAATTATCTAAAATTTGTCTGGTTATAACCATAGAATCCATGTATACAACAAGCCATACGGTACGGTACTAGTGCAAATGGTTCTTTCGATTCGTTTGTTCTTATAAGCCAAATAACTGTCGTGAACGAATAATAAGTTCCATTCTAACATGTCTATAGAGCTCATCGATCATACTAACAATGAAATTAAGATATATCTGAAGTTTATCTTGGAACCTTCATGCTTATAATTGAAACTCATATATTAATTACAGTTATAAGTATTTTTCTCAGATAGTTGGAAATAACGAATACGTGGTAATTGGATTTTTCTACATGGGATATGTATAATGTACCGTCGTTCGGGTCGGGTGTCGGGTGGTGGTTCGGGGTGGTATCACGTTTTGTGTTTGTTGTTGATCTAATTGCACAACATTCATTGTCAGAATTTTGTTGTGCGTAAGACAGCAACCATTACGAAATGTTTAAACACCAGACAGCTAGCAGTTTGTCCCATACTTCGCCACCCGCCATCAATTACCGTTGACAACCGTCATAGGCCAGGAATCATTGGAAGTATATGAGCATTCTTGAAGTGCTTCTACGTCCATCTATTTTTCAATTGTTAATTTTTGAAAACTTGTTTCATAGACAGGGAAGATACCGGTGTTTGCAAATGTTTTTTGGCGGTTCCAGAACGAATAGGTCATTTTGCGCTGTTAGGGACCGTTTGATGAGGTGAACATGCGTCGCGTTACCCTTGTCCTGATAGACCGATGTCTCTCTCAGGGGTAAAGACACACATTAGTGGCTGTAATGCGCACCAGCAGTCGTTTTTAATATCCTGTTGTGCGTAAGACAGTGACCATTGTGATGGATATTTCATCCCGCGTGTCGGCAGTGCAGTGAAACGGGTAGATCAAGAGTGGGACAAATCAATTGTCGGTAAGATATGAATGTGACCCATTTATAAATCATTGCATGTGAAACTCTGATTAGTGCTGACTGCTGCATGTGCTTCATCAGTGTTATTAATTATTAAATATCTGAGTCAACCTCACATGATTTCATTATTCAATACTTGATGGAAGCTTTTTTCTCGTTTGTTTAATTATAAACTACGTACATGTCAACTATTCGTTGCTTATCATTTATTGTGTGACTTTAGTGTTGTGATTTTTAAGTTGTTCTGCGCTTTTTAATTGTCTGACATTCAGTTTCGATGTGTGGTTTTGGACAGTTATGGAATTGTTATCTTTCTGTTCAAATCCGTGTTCCTTTTTAGGAAATGATTGCAAAATTGAAGATTTTTCTTGATTTTTTTTTCTTTTGAAGATTGAACCCTTGTAATTGGCAAATCCCAAAATTGGGCGACATTCTGTAAATCTTTTTTTTATAAGTTTATAAATCTGATTGAATAAAAATAATTGTACTAAAAGACCTTTTCGGACTAGTTACTATTTGAAGGTGGGAGGGTCTCCTGAGTTAAGGGCTGTTCATTAGGGCTCAGATAAAAAAATGCACTTATACTCAAATGTTTGTTGAGAGCATGTCCTAGGACTAATTTCAAGCGAGCTCCCAATATCCTTTATTTGAGGATCATTTCACAAGTTGAATTTTCAACCAAGTCTTAAAGTTACAGTTATTTTTTACTTAAAAACCCGCTCTTTCAGTTTTAAGCCACATGGAAGTTTTGAGGGAGTGTAAAATAGAGAAAGGAGAGACGAGAGAGAGGAGATATGTGTAGAGTTTTAAGGTGTGTTTTTGGCGTGGTTTTCAATGGTAAATTCCAATTGAAAATTTATATATATATATATATTTTTATGAATCGATTTCACCATTTCATTCGGTTCTCGTCGACATTTTGAAGTCGTTGTTTGTCGACATATTGTTGTCGTTAGATACGAGATGCAATGTTTTATTGATTATTAATCGTTATAAAGGATTGGCTGAGCAGCAGCGAGCTCACTACCTCGATCACTCAGTGGTGCTATATACCACGGTAACTGGTTTCAATCGCTTCAAGGATTGTCACCCAGTTTTTCATTCATAAAACATTATCGGCTCGGGTGAAGATATTGATGAACCTGGTGCGGCAGTGCAAATGGAACACAAGCCACTAAAGATCATGTGCCAATACATTTTAGATTTTCCTTTTTTCATACAATGATTTTGTAGGTAAGTGTATGTGTATGATTTGGGATTCAGATGTGCGGACCCCGAATAAAAAGTGAAATCTATCCAAAGGCTTTGCACATGTATCACATTGAATAAAAGCAATTTTTGTATTTGATTGTTCTTTTCGTGAATTTATTTGTTTCTCTGTCCTAACAGTTTGAGTAGAATAAAATAAATGTTTTTCTGATGTGCTGCACTTTTCAATATCCATACTATAAAGAGAACGGACGGTATTTACCGCGACACATTGTATGGAAATTAATGCATGTATTAAAACGTCCTTTTACTGATGCTCAATGCCAGTTTTTCCCGTCGTCAAGTTACATGTTTCAGACAGATTAGTGGTCCGAGGGAGTCACAATATTCATTTTAAGCCCGGGCTTAAATTCGGTTTAAGTTAAAAGATGTGTTCGCCATCTAACAGTGAGTACCGTACTATACCTCAGCAGTAATACTATAGTAATTTACTGACCTGACCGACTTCGGAACACAACGCAGCATCATAACGGTGCATGACACAGTTCTCTCACACTGAGTTGTTTAAAACATTGGTTAAAACATTCATACACGTAATCTTAGGACCAAAATTAGTATGATTGCACTTAGCGATATGTTCTGACCGTGTTGCCGGTCCATACGCAGCATCTCAGAATGGTTCTTGGAGGGGAACAGGCCCATTGCGCAGTTTTCTTAGAATGGTTCCATACCACAGACGGGTGTTCGAACATCGCTGAATCACAGAATCACTGAATTGCCGAAACGCTAAATTCTGTGTTGATAATAATCTTTTTTCATTTCATTGATTTTTTTCAAATAATTGTAAAAAAAAACACTGTAGGCTATAATAAATGATAAAAAGCTTATAAGTGACATATTTGACGACGGTAACGACTTTAGAGCAAGATTGAAGTTTTTAATAGCGCTCTAACATTGAATTCAATTCGCGGTAAGCGGCCCGGCAGGACAAACAAACGCCAGTTTATTTGTAATTACATCCAGCAGTCAACTATTTCTTTTCAATCGTTGCCCTTCACTGGCAGATAGGGAGGCCCAAACGCAGCCTCTTGGAATGGCTCTGGGGGCTGCGGATGCGTGCGTTCGTGGGTAATAAATTTTATAAGAAAGCGTTCGAATAGTACATACGTTTATGGGAAGGGGTAAACAAATAATGTAGTAACTTTGTACGGGGAGGGGGTCAAAGAAAAATGTACGTACTTTTCTGACAGGGTCTCTCTTAAGAAAATGTATGTATATATGAGAGATATCAAAAAAATTATGTCAAACAGTGATAGAAAATACAGAATCCTAATATCATCGTCGAGCGACTCTCTGCAATTTTCGATTAATCGTAGTCCCACAATTTAAGCATAATATCATGCAATTCGTTGGTTGAAAGAACGGGCTTTTTAAGTGGACGTACGGGTGGTGTGGTCAATAAAGTAGTACAAAGATCAAACAAGGACGAGGGGCCTAAAAGCGGCTGGGGCAGAATTTAGTGTTAGTTATTTGAACGATAGGTTTGTACCACGGACAGGTCAGACGGGGTAGAGGAGGTGTGGGGTTGGTTCCAAGAACTCTAAACATTTGAAGCAATTAGATTCATTTCCCGGTCAATTAAAATGAATGATTTTCGTTAGCCAAAAATATCAGGATTCGGCATTTATGCGCCGAAGTGGTGTGCTCACGACCAACATGCGCTCAACGCGAAAGCCGTCCATTGGACGGGTATTCAGCTAGTAACATATAAAGTTAATTATACTTGCAGTACTGTACAGCTGTATGTTTTTCGCATTCTTTTGAACTTAAAGCAGCGACACCCTGGTAAACCAAACAAACCACCCACACAAATCTTAACTCAAGTGGTAATGAAATTATTACAGGTATTTTTGAATAATACTGCATCGGTTACACCCCACTATAATTCGACGCCCCACAACAGTACGCTGCCTCGCGGTCCAGGATTTCATATTTAAAAGTCCGCTGAAGATCCCTTAAAATTGTATAACATCCTGTGAAATCATGGCGTATGGCACAAAATCATGGAAACAACTCATTGATCGAGAGTGTAAAAGCCACATTCAGACGTGGAGAACAGATTTGAAGCTCACTTTATACAGAACAGAATCAAAATAGAAAATACAGGACGTTTCGAACTCGTCAGGTGCTGTCGTACTGGTAAATCTCTACTAAGTGTTGGAAACGTCGTGTTTGATTTTAGTTCTTGAATAAGATCCGATTTTAATCTTAAATTCTGTAGTGGGTTTCAAACGTAACTGGTCCAGAGGTTTGACGATAGGCCGGTGCGGGTAATGACTTCAGATTTAAGGAGAATCTGCAAGAATTGTACATCACTGAAAGCTAACAAATCCGAATTCTAGAATGATAAGGATCGCCAAACGTCAATGGTGACCGCACTGACAACGTTTGCTGTTGCAAGCCCTTTCGTGTGGTTCGCGTTGGGTTGGGGCACACCGGGACCCGGGCTCTGAGCATCCATCGAGCCACCGATCGGTTAGGTTTAGGGTCATTCTGAAGTCGTCACGCGTGATTGTTTTATGCCAGGGACGATTGGAAACGGGAAACATAATTTGAAAACTTTATTGACGCCTTCGAAAAATAACAACGCATGACAAAAAAACTCAGTAACGATAAAATATCTGGACATAGTGAACAGGAAGCTGGACTGAACCGCACGGTAACGTGACTGACACCTGACGTATTCAGATCTTACTGGCCAGTACAGTTTGATGATCGGCGTATTAATATGAATATATCGTATCGACTATAATTGACCGGCAGCCGGTATATAGCCCAAACGTAGTTCACATACACTGACTACCCTGATTGCCATTGAAATCCATTGACATGGCAATTGATATAAGAGTCGTGAAAGAAATCTAATCTACAAAAAACGCCAACACGGACGATGCATTGAATTGCCCATGTGTGACTCGTTTCCCTGCCTATGACTTCGTATTGCCCCTGTCTTTGACTCTATTGCTCGCTCTGTCTATTCTAATACCATTTTATCGATGATTGCCTGTTTTTAGCAATTATTGTGAACGCACGTATATGCATCATACGTATATATAGTGAGTTAGTTATTGAATGATCAATCAATGTTTCATATGAATGAACCATTACAGGTCATGTGACATGTTTACATTTGCGTAGGTGGGTAAAAGTGAATGAAAGGGCGTGTGCGCGACAGCGTGTTCGGTACTGCGCGACGGACTGAATACCCTGAGGGCGAGGAGGGAGGTGTGTATGGGCGGATCGGATATTGTATAGCTCCCCGATAGTACTGGTGCACCTATGGATTTGAATTAGATGCATAGATCCTATCGATGGTTTGTTGGCGATCTCAATAGTTTCTATTTGAAACGCATATCCCCGTAGTTTTGTCATCCACACATTTACAGAATCTCGATCTAATTAAAGTTGTATATAATTAAGTATATGCTACACACAATATTGAGATGGATGGCGGCAGGTTGACACTCGAGGTCACACGGAGACGATTTTGCCCCGGCCAAATTGGCACGGATCAGGCCTGGGTCAAATGTGGCCCGTGAAACCACACTCACTCGATACTAAACAATACTCTTTAAAGCGAAATCTGTCATTTCCGGAATCAGAACCCAATGTTAATTCAAACGCGAACATTTGTCTCGTGCTAATATTGGCTCGGGCCTGGTCCGACGTTTTTGGTCGGGGGCCAGATTTGGTCGGGTCGTACAGACACGTTTGGCACCCGTGTGAACAGTTGTTCCGGACCAAAAACGCTCGTGTGCTCGCGGCTTCGATCGCGTGTCTGCTATAGCGACCCGGTCAGTTGCAACTGGTCGCAAATAGGACGCGTTAGTTCGACTGTTTGTGGGCGACTGATGGGAGAGACTGTCATATCACGTCGCATAAACTGCCATTGACTCTATCTAGAACGGGACTTGTTTGTGACTGGCTTCGCTGTCCAGTCGCTAAGGTTCGTAAATTGGATTGGGTCTTTGCGTTTGGCGAACACAGGGTAAATTGAAACTCGGTGGCGGATATTCCAGAGGCCAATTTTGAAGGACTTGTCACATCCCAAAAACGTGCACTTTTATGTCCAAAAAGGAAATATTAGGTGTACTCTCTCACATAGGGGCTAATACTCCTCTGGATCCATCCCTGAAACCGATCCACCCCTGAGCCACTGGCCACTGGCAGGTGGACACTGTTCCACAGGGTTCTACGGTGTTCTGCATTAAAATTTAAAAATCGAATCGAGTTACAAATCCTGTCGAACTGGGTCCCGACAAAGAGTCAAATATCTTTACAAAAGAGTAAAGTCAAATTAGCTTTTGAGCAACATTGTGACTGGATTCGGACAGAGAATTCATCATTGTTAGGGCTTTTAGATAGATCGATTTTGAGCTATTTCGAAATATTTTAAGCGTTTCCCATTCGGGATTTTTGCGATAAAGGCGATGACAAATAATTAATATGGAGGGCAGTTTGTGTGTAGGATCTATTTATTACCTATAAAATACAACAGATCCATTAAGCGTTTATCGTGAGTGACATGAGATCCATTAAAACAAAAGCCTACAGACAATTACTACACTACAGCTTCTTTAAAAGCGTCGACGGAAGAGGCTGAATATCTATATTTTTTCCATTTTCATTCATATATAAAATCGTGGGAAGCTTGTCATGATAAACTATTGAGTTTGAGACACTATTTATTGCTATTCGCGCGTCGAGATCTTCTATAATATATTATTGCTATTTTTGCGCATCCGGCGTTAATCACTAAAAGCTAAACGTTCTGAATGAGTGTGTCACTACTAGTATAGTGAATGTTGTACCAATTACATCTTTTTATCAACCGGCAATTGTGGGGGCATCTGATTGATAATGCACGTAGTGATATGATGAAACCTGGATCGATTTAAATCGTTCCCGTTAAGTGTTTCTACACGTTTATAATTTTCCACAAGCGTCAAAAATAGCACGACGTATTAGTATTAGATGCGTCGGTGAATATGGAGTTTATTTTCAATTTCCTGAATCCCCCGACTGCTTTTTGTCTTAATAAAATCGAGGGCGGACAAATAAATAAATGAGTTAAATGGATAAAAACCCGAATACACACGTGCAGAAGATGATGAAGTATATTGAAGACAAATTGTCGCTAAATGCGGTTTGTTGAAAAATGTGGGAATGATGTAGAATGTCATTTGCCGAAGCAGCATTATAAAATATCATTTTCATCACCCATTTGGCACCAGTGTCGACGATTGCTCTGTTGATTCTGAAGTGAAATGGAATCATAACGGTTTCGTTTTTTTAAGAATGATAGATATTTCTGGTTCTACGACAAGAATGAGTTTGGAATTATGTACGTCGCATCATCTCAGGGGGTTTTCAACACCAACTGTTACTACACTGACTCACGGTGCCGGCACAGCGATGAGTCATATCAACGGAAAAAAGACTCCTCTCACGACAGCTTATACTCCTCGCAAAATAAAAATAATGGGAGCGAGGACGTATTGTATTTTTACGAAGATTCCTTTGAAATTGTGCTTCACGCTTAAATCTTCAGTCGAATGTTTCTAAGAATCATTCTTTCGATGAAATTAAATTACATAGAATTCTATCTCTCAGACTAACTGAATTATCAAAGCTCAGGTCTAATTATGAATATATCTATATATGTATATATTGTGTTTCACTGCTAGAAGGGTTGATCTAACTTCGAAAACACGTTATGCTTAAGCCTTTTGTGCCGAAATGAGTTTTTGTTCCAATCACCAGTTTTGAGTTTGGTCTAAACGTATTGAAAATTGAAATTAGTTCATTCTCGATTATACGTACTTTGTACGGTAAATTTCGGACAAACCGGGAGCAGTAAAATTGGTCCGAGGTAAGCGAAGTCCGGTTTGAAGATAGGAAAATAGGTTGGGATGTCAAAAAAAGGATTTCATTTTTGTCCGAGTTAGTCAGAGGCCCCAGTTTACCCGGTATAGCGAGGTTTAATGTATAGTTTCGACCAGTGTGTATATATATATATATATATATATATATATACATGTAGTAGCACCTCGCTCAAGTCGGATCTTTTGGGACCGTCAAAATGTGTCCAACGTGAGTGATATGCGAGTTGGATGTAAATTGTGTCACAAAAATGATTTAAAAAACATCAGAGTTGAACGGATCCGACCCGGGCGGAGTCTAGTACAATGATATGGACTTTTTGATCAAGATGAATTGAACTATGATTTTTGCCTATTTAACTAAGACTGATTCTAAACTTGTTGGCAGAAAAGGGATTGCCTTTTTGACAGTTTATCGCATAGATATCCTGCCAAAACGATGTAATGACGACTAATATAATCATTTAACCTTTGGTATTTTTAGAACGCTTCATTTTTCATTTTTCATCCAATCAAAGGAAAATTTATAACGGATGAATTTTGTAGGAAAACCAGAAAATAAATGTATTCGAGCGGATGGGGAAAACCACTGTGAAAATGTGTGACAAATTGGAATGAAAACCCATCTGATCATTGTACACAGATACTGCTAATTATAAGTTTAAAAACAAATTTGATCGCAAGATGATATTTCTAAAGCCACTGCCGGAAACTAGTGCCCTCCATCGTGGGGTCACTTCATCAAAGCAAGGTATTTTTGAAGCCAACGATTCAAGCTTCACATTTAGATCAAGCTAACATAATTATATGATTGAAAGGTAATAATATGTTTGACTTGTCACCTTAATACAATGACGAAATCAGTTTAAGTCTACATATTCAGGTGACATGATTGATCACAATATCTGCTGATAGCGATTCTTTCAATTCTAGTGATATCTTAAATTGAAAAGTCTGTTTAAACGCTTTAAGAGGACTCTGTCTAAAAGATTAATTAACATTTTGTTTGTTTAAATTCATTTCATTCATAAGAATGGAGTGAGTGTAAGATGAATGCGCATACAGTCTGCTCTTCCAATATGGCAGCACTATATTGCAGCGGTAAAGATGCCATTGATAAAATCTGTTCATTCATGCTGCACCTCGAGCTGTTGCAGCAGCAGCTCTTCCACACTGCCTCCACCGCTGCCGTTGAGCTGGTCGGTCGTATCACTACATTTTTCATTGATGAAATATAAAAATCTTTTATACGGCGCTGCATAACGAGGCAAGTTGCGGCAGCAGCAGCAGCAGTGATGACTCCTCAAGTTTATCGATCTACACGAGTGCTTCTATTATCAAGCAACAGTAGCGGATGTTCCTGCCGCTGCTGCTGCTGCTGCTGCTGCAAATGTCAAAGTACATCTAGATCGCAATCGAGCAGCGAGTGGTGGTAGCAGTTAGCACGCCTGCAGTGACTTAGGTGTGGTGTGCACCAGTGCGGCGTGGTAGCAGCACCAGTTCAGCATGGTTAACTGCATTCCAAGAAATAACACCATGTAGGTCTATGCCTCCTCTATTTGATACATCTAGATTTTGTGGCCTCCAGAAATAATCTTCATGAAGGATTTTTATTCGATTCTGAGAATTTAAGAGTTAGTAATGTAATTAGATGATATCATTTAATGCCATACAAGAGTAGCCAATATAACTCTTATTTGTCTTGTAAGCCTATTATATGGGCTGGCTTTTATTTATTTACATATACATATATACGAAAAGAAAAAAAAACAGTTCCCAAGGTTGACAGTTCTCTTGAGTCCGTCTTGTGTCGACCCTGATATTTCTCTAAAGCCTAATTGATCTACACTTATATATCATATACAATAGCCATCATTTCATTCCAATAGTTGGAACATCTTACTTGCATGTAATCATCTCCTTTGAAACAGAGACTAAAATCTTTATCTGAGACGTGGTCAAAAACCATAAGTGGTCAAAAACCCAAAATTTACAAAAGTTATATTTATTTGGAAATAAAAACAAAGATAAGAGAAGAGACCATCGGCGAGATGTGAAGAAAATTTTAAATTATGAATTTATATTGCTGATTACTCAAAGATCGTCCTTATATACCCAGTACCCTCCTGATAGGTCAAACATGCACACAAGTTGATGACATTGATACTGGCGGTGCAGGCAATGTACCTACTTAAACATCTCTTACCAAATATGGTCATTTCATTACCAGTGACAATCTGCATCTTAGTTGCAATAAGGAGTGTCTGCTTTTAGAATATGATTTAACATTTTATTTGATATATTTGTATTCAGAACAGCAGCAATCTAGAGATAGACCTGCCTGGCTAGCTGTATGCGTGTGCTGGTATTACTGCTGATGTCATCAATGATGTCACGGCTCTGTCTGATGATGTCATCACATGATGTCACTAAGCATTTATTTCCCGAGTGGCAGGCGGATTGTGACGTCAGAACGCGCTATCTCAGTGTGTCACTACACAGCGCTAGTGTGTTACGAGGTCAAGAGCATTTTTCAACTGCCGAGTCTGGAGAAAAACTGTGTACGGTGTTATGTTTCTTAGGAGGTGCATGCAGTCAGGAAATGTTGCAGAATTTTATTCCTAAGAGAATCTATCGAATATCGTGAGCACTCGTCAGTTGTTACAGTCAGCGAGTTGTTACTTCAGATCTGTATACAGTAATGATACTCTAAAACGAATACAGTCAGAATGCTCAGACAACGTTATTTCTAAAATAATTGATTAATTAAAAACACGAAACTCTCAAACCAAGTGCACTGGTCCCAATTAATCCTAAATATAACGACACGATGGAATTATTCTATGTTCAAGAGCTATAGAAAGGACTGATATACTCGGAGTTACGTGGTTTTTGAGTCAAATTATAATCGATGGAAGATTGACTTCGGCACATCGACCTAAGTAATGTTGTCCCCACACGCAGTAAGCGGCGAGGATCAGTACCGCAGGATTTCACATGTCCCATTATCATATCATATATATAATACGGTATATGTGTATCGGGGACAGGCCAGGCGGGGGTGTTTATATATACTATACTATACGGGGCGGGGTGGATTCAGTATATATTGTGTATAAAGTGTTGTAAACAGCTGTTGTTTTCTGTATACCAACCACTCCTTGCTCATTTTGATGATTATATAAGGCATTATTTTGATCGATGCATATATATTTCATTTTAACGACGAGACGGTAACACAGCTGATCGCTCAATCGATCGATAATCCAATATACTGATATACTAATAAACTGATAGAAAAGCTTCATATGAAGGTTTTCTTTCATTTCAATAAAATGTTTGAATATAGGTTTTTCCGATGGGTTGGGTATGGGTTGGTTTGACATTAGGAGATCTAGGCATATTGATTCGATGATGCTAGTTTCCTAATCAATACATTAGTTTTCCATTGCAGTTTTAATTGTGAAATATTTTGATCTAATACCATGTAGCTACAAGTTGGAGTTAACTAGGACTTCACTTCAAATTATCAATAAGTGAAATCTGAATTTAATCTGAATTATGAAACTGGGTCATTTGGTGGTTTTTTATAGCGATGACTTTCCGCGGTTAATTTTTCGATGTAGAGTCCATCACATTCAGTACGCCGCTGTCTCAGTCCTCGTGATGAGCACTAAATGTCATAGTGTACTCGAGTAGGTGGCCAACCTAGAAATCCTAAACAACGTCAGCTTGAAACGAGTGTTATTTTCCATGACAATCGGATTTCATTCTGCTGTCAGATCTCACGGAGAGGATGACTCATTTCTTTAGGTTTTCTTTATAATTCGAGAGATCAATGTGGGCTAAACTCGTGTAAATATTTCCGTGTTCCAATTTGTGACAATCGACTCAGTTCACAACTATGTCAGGGCCAAATTCATATGGACGATTTATGTGTTTAGGGCCGTATTTAGTGGGTTTTAGTAATAGTGCCCTTTTTACAAAATTATTGTTATATCAAATAGAACTGCCCTTTTTCGGGATTCCCTGCACCCCCCCCCCCCAAAGAATTCCAATACTAGGTCCGACCCACGTATTTTAAATGGGAATTACGCCCGTGAATGAGCATTTTTGTGTTAAATTTTGATCTAGGTTCACAGATTTAGCTGTGAGTTCAAATTCCGTTTAACCTACCGTTGTGTATTTTGGGTTAATGTGATTTAGAAAGATCCCCAGCTCCGCAGTTGTAGTAACAAGTTATATGTATATATACAATTCAATTACTAAAAATATTTCAATTCTCAGATGATTCCACGTGCGACAAATTGAAAAAAAAAAACATTTTATTTTGAACCACACGAAGCCGTGAGGTTATATATGGAAGTTTGTTGATTCCGAAAATAATAAAAAGAAACCTCATAAATTGAGGAATGGAAAATATGTCTAAGGATAAACCTAAAGCGATTCAAAATCGGAAGCGGGATATTTTGATACCATCAGAGAAGAGTCGAAAAACAAGTTCATATGCCATAAACATTCCTATTCTAGTTTAGTGAAGCGAATGTCACACCATTAAAGGCAACCAACTCGGAACAGAACATTTTGTAAGTTCAAACATATTGTAAAAAATGAATTTGTCAGTAATACGAGAATCGGATAGAGGAGGAATGGCCTTCATAGTGTGTATTTGTTGACACTTTATTTTACTTTACTCAAAACAAACATAACCTTGAACTTGGTCTCTTATACTCTCCGATCCTTTGTTTTCCTAGTATACGCTGTTTAGTAGTAGGTGTCTAAGAACGAACCGACCAATCAAAACTTTGCGTAACTTTTACACTTCTTCAACAGGAGTGAAATGCGTTACTTTGAAACGATCGTACCAAATTTGACGCGGGCCAAAAATGACTTGTATCTTGTATTTTTTTCTGCTGTAGCCTAAATATTTCGATTAGAAATGTACGCCGGCCATAAAACGTGTATCGGTATCTTCTGAAATGTGTTCCATCGATTATAGGTTAATTTACTAATATTTTGGTCCACGAACCAAAAAGGAGCAAGGGTTCTTTTAGCATTGTCTGAAATGATTGGAAGGAATTCACTGAAATGAACGATAATTATCCAAGGGGGGTTAGGGGTCCCGATGCCCCCTCCCCCCCCCCGCTTTACGTGTTGCTGTTTTGGCGTCTGCAAGAAATTAGTATTCTCATTGAAATATTAAATACTAAATCTGGGAAAACACTTTGCTTGACGCCCCCCCCCCCCCTGCTCAAATTTCTGGATCCGCCCCTAAAAGCGTCATTGAAATAAAAAAGAGAGTTGAAATTTACACATCAAATTGAGTTGACTAGAATAAACAGTAACTATGCATAGTTGCTCTCAAGGGTATTCGAGAGGGTTAAAATTGGCTTCTTCAAAAACTCTTAGAATCAAAATGTAACATCATGAATGAAGAAGATTTCTGAAACACAAATATTGGATTTTACTGCATTGAAAGCGAACTATTTCCCAACTTCTGGATCACTCTTCGCTTCTAAGTTGGCACGTAGTCATTAGTAACTTTTTACAGAATTGATTCTTTGAAGTCAGTCACCATTTTCGGTTGAATTTTTTTCCGTTTTGTTGATGTTTTTGCCTTTTTGCCAAATGTGAAATGCAAGGCGTTTAATAGAACTGGAGTCGTCGTGGTTAATACACCGACTGATTTAAATATTGATCCATCTCGCTTCTCAGTCATCTTCCCCATAAAGAAAAACAGATCACCTGTCATTCATTGATTGCCTGGAGTGAACTGAAATCAGTAAATAGTGTAGGTTATTTCACCTAAAACGTTGATGACGAGCCAAAGTCACCTACGCAAACAAACACGATGCATTTGACGTACGAGTGATTGGAATAAATTATTATCCCTCGTACTACAATGTTTACAATTCAACTAGAGTGTTGTATTGTCACAAATATTGCGTTTTGCGTGTGTGATTAGTGCGTGGTATAGTGATGGTTGTGCGTGGGGCTGATTGTGACAGGGGGAAATAACTATCTTTTTTACCAGGGCCAAATTTGACCCGTGGCAGCCTATAGGCAACGGGTTCGCACTGGTGCCTATCAATGATGGGCCTGTGTCTAGTTGATACGGGTCTGGTCCGTCACTTTGGTTGGGCCAAACTTGGCCCATGTCGACTAGATTTTAACACGGGTCAAAACCACAATGCCCTTAATAGGAATAATTGAATTGGATTAGTAACGCGTTTAGTTATTTACGTGTGAACGCACTCTAAAACTAGGTACGGACCAAATTTGACTAGACCCAAGTCAAATTTGGTCACATATAGTTGGGGTAGGGTATTGTGAGATACCTCTGGAATGTCAAGACATGACATTCCTCACAATTCAGCTAATCAGGAAAAATATAGTTTTCCCCGCATTTTCTGATCCAGCAAAACTGGTATTTACCACAAATTGAGGAATTCTACAGTAAATGTCATGATGAGGGAAGAACTAGGTAATTGCCGACATGTTTAGTTTGTTAGTGGGGAAGTTTTTCGGTTTTTTCTCCTTTAGGCGTTTCCCGGTACGAGAGAATGTAACTAGAAATGATTATAGTGGGTTTTACTAATCATGCGTAGGGTGAGTTGTGGAGCTCACTGAGAATAAATGGAAATTCCTGGTAAATTCATGAATATATCAGAAATTACAAAAAGTGCCGCATTTCTGTCACTTTGTGACATTTAGTACGGCGATATCGTACCGATGAGCCTACACATAAACTGGAAACTTCACACACAGATTGATTAGTTAAAAGGTAAAAGGGTCGTCGTTTATCCGACTGACTGAACGAAGACATTTAGGAAATTTAATTAGTAAAAGTTTCTCAGGAGAATCTGTCGATATTTCGGGAAAATTGGGGGATATGCGTGGTGCAGGAGATAATATCCTGGAAAGTGCAAAATGCGGGGAAAATTCCGCAGTACACGGTAGAAGAAATGTCATCTAAAATCGATGCTGTTTCAGAAAGCGCGCAATGAAGCATTCGGGCCCTACATACTCGTTACTATGACAACGATGCTATTTTTCTAAAATAAGCGTATAAATTATGCGACCGGTTTGACCAATCAGCGCTCGAACGTCTGGTAGTGTGTAAACTCCGACCTTTTAAACGTGAATGATCTGATATGGCGCGCGCGTAGGCGTCGGTACGGGCTGCGTGGGCGTCCATTCACCGAGCGCTCGCTCTCAACAATAGCGGATTTTATGAATGAAATTTTTTGTGTCGAGTCTCACGTAGAAAACACAGACGCTATAAACACATGGTCGTTAACGCGTTACTGAGACGGTGATCGTATACGCTCTAGTTGATCATTGGTTGTAGATATTAGACGAATCATTGAAGGCGACTTCGATTTTGAACTGATGTTTACCGGGTATAATTAAGATGTTACGGTGTGTTGATAAACATTGACTTTCTCAACGGTGACTTATCACTACTTATTTACAACTTATCTATACTCGAGGATTACTTTAGTATTCAACGCGTGATAAGCATCGATACTTTATGGTAAGTTTTGATTGATTTCTAATAATCGCTTCCGTATGGTAAAACACGTTTGGTATTTATCACTTATCTTATCACTTAGTTTGATTCTGAAATGTCGAGGCTGAAGTCGTTTTTTGAATTATACATTATGGCTGTGGAATGCGTTTCATTCTAAAAAGCATTTCACGAAAATATTTTGTTCATACGTAAATGATTCGATCCTTGAATGAATGATTAGTTTGTCGAAGGACACAAGTGGTTATTATCCATAACAGAACATTGAAACATTTGACATTCAATTCCGATGAGAAATCAAATAGGTCGCAGGTTAAAGCAAGTTTGTTTTGATGACAAAGTTGACAAACAGAACGACGTCTTCCGTGACATTTAACACTCTTAGACAAATTCACTATCTTCCGAAGTGTGGTAAAAATAATGAAGGGGTTCACACCAGTAATGTTGAAGTAAAATTTAGAGGATCCCGCAATGATAGAAAGATGAAGTCCGATAAGTTTCATTGAAGCTACTGATTTATTGATTGGACGTTATAATAGTCGGAATGAATGATTTCTCAATATATAGACACAACACGGACTCGGAGTGTTTCACCAACGGTTGAAGTCATGTCTAAAAGATTCTGTGTAAAGTTAAAAATCTTGTAGGATCATACTCCGGTTGGATTGTTAATCCTAACCCTCAAATCCTAGACATTATTCAAGTTATTGACCATTGTCCTCAAATCTACAGCTGTGGTTCATAAAGTGGATAGTCAAGTGAATAAAGACAGTGGAAGGGTTCCATGAGGTCAAGAACATCTTCTATGTAGAGAGATTGTTTGAAACCATGAGGCACCATACTTTCTCCTTGGAGTACACTTTCTCCATTGTTCAGAGAATATCACCAATGTCCAAATCAGAGCTCTGCTCTTCAAAGAAATTGACATCTTGCTAGATTGAATTCAGCGTTTGTCTTCCCAAGTACAACTCAGCTACAAGAAATCATTGAGATGATTGCTCGTAGAACTCAGCATTAGATGTAGAAATCTTTAAAATGTAGATTGAAGTTCTTCCGAATGACTGCTCTTCTACATATATTGTATTCATCTCAGTAGAAACTCATGAACAAACAAAACTCATAGATTTCATACAGATGACGATGAAGCACTTGATGAACACGTGTTATTTGCTGATTACTACACGTGTCGTTGACACATTTTATGATGTCCAAATGTTGTCTAATGACAAAAAATCTCTGAAATCATTGAGGATGAGACGAGGTTGTTATTGTTGTTATCAGTAAATAATCTCAATTCTTCGAAGTTACTAAGAATAAGAAGATTGACACAAGTAAATAATCATAACTGAACTAACAAGGCTGTCGCGCGAATAGTAGTATCTAACTCAATAATCTACTCCCAGCCAGACACATGCGTAATGGCGTAATGTGTACGTTGACATTTGGCTCAATATCAACCGTTAATGCAATATTGCGCCGATTTTGCTAGCTCTGTCTCACTTGTCAAGTCGGCCTGTTAGTTTGCGTGACACGTTTTTCGCTTGTAAAACTTGACCTACATCGTAAAAATATCAACGTAAGCATACGTAGGCGACCAACATCGACCAATCAGATGGCTGGGATCATTAACATGATTTTCATGAATGGCGCGTTGATTATAATAAAATTTATGAATGAATGTAGCGTCTGCCGTAACGGCGTACATGTGTACTGCGATACAGACAGCAACAGCAGCTGTTCGATCAGCAGCGGATTACATGCGTTATTACAACGAAACTGTAAGTCGTTTTTAAATTCATTTCGCAATAGCAATTCAAATCAAAGCCATTGTGAATACTTTTCAGCGTTTTGAAGACTCTTCAACGCAATAGGCTATATATACTCAGATAGTTCTTCACCGTTGCTGGCTGTTCAAATTCGTAATTTTGTATACCGATAGAAAGAAGAATTTACTTGTTCTGAATTGTTTTGCATGGATTCAGTATCTGATAAGAGAACGTATCAAATGTATCGATAACAGTATCATTTAATGTATCAGTGCTCATGTCTGTGATTATATAAATGTTTATTACCGGTACGTGGGAATTCGTTTTTAAATATAGAATTATCAATTTGGGTTGCCGGCCGCCATAATTTTTGATAAAGTCAGCAAATTTCGCCCCCTCATCAAACAATACAGCGCTCAAATTAATCACTGTACAAATGCTACGTGTTCGTCTCGAACATCTGGGTTTGTGACTCACTCGCTCTCCTGTACTACCAGTCTTTGTAGTTGCTATCATTTTTGAGTTTAGCGATGAAAACTACTTATTTACCAATACTTTCATTGCAAAACAATCGTGAATAACTAACAACTCGATTACCATACAACGAGGCCAAAGCCACTTGAGACGTGAAGCTTTGTCGTTCGGTTGGAACACTAAGATGAATAATCGATTAAGTATATTATGAATAAATAACTCATCAGGAAAATTCCGCCTATGACGTCATGTCTCAAATCATGCCATAAAAAGTCATTTCTACCATTTAGATCACCTCCCTGAATGAGGCAAGTCTTTTTCCGGTATTCCTCCTGGTTGATGTAATACAGGGATTCTTTATTGAGGGCAGCCATTTCATCGTCCATCGCTTCTGGACCTGGGTCTGGATTGTACAAGCTTACTGCGACGACCACTTATCATTATTCAAGGGTTATCCTCAAATTCAAATAGCCAAGTATAGCCTCGGCAACTTATCCTCACTGATAAAAGCTACCAAGTCAGAGTTTGAATGATGTCAGTAGATGAATGGTATTACTGCATCTCTGTCTGTGCTTCCAGACAGTGTGACTGCTGTGACTGTCTGCTGGACGGAATCAATCAATATTATCGATGGGCTGAAACCATGCGGTAACAGCAACATACCAATGACCAGTACTATCCGGAAGAGTCCGTCCATCTGGCCAGCGATTGATGGCCTGATCCAGAATATCTGATCATTGTTCCAGTTCAAGGCCGGAACCGTTTACGTGGGTGGTATATGATTATTGAACTACAACCTTTAACTCAAATCTGATCCGATGAATTAATTTGTATTCACGCACATTTTGTATCACGTGTGATCGATCGAATATTCGATGCCGCGGCAGCAAAATGCGATAGAACACACGGCGGGTAACCGCTGGGTATGAAATCGGTTAAAAGTGGTTTATTACATTAGCACCAGTAGTGAAAGTGCTGCTACTGTTGGTGGTGAATGAATGAATTAAAACGATCTTCGATAAACTGCGTGGGCGCGCAACATTCGCGCACTGATCATCGATATAGAAGAATTTATCAATGACAGTAGAGATATGAAATATGAATATACTGTACGAGACACCGGGAAAGAATGGCGCGACATGAAACAATTGAAAAGGAATTTAGTGAATGGTAGAATCAATACAGTGGGAACTCATTAATACGAATCTTGTGGGCTAAAGTGAAATTGTCGTATTAAACGAGGGTTTCGAATTATCCAAATCTTGATTGACATAAATATCTTAGCTGGGACGTGCTGGAAATCATCGTAATAAACGAATTTCATCTTAAACAGGATCTTATTAACGAGGTTCAACTCAGATAACCCTGGAACGTGGATAGAAATTGAACTTTTTAGAGGAAACTTCCAACAGACTCCATAAACAGGGAAGATTTCTTAGCTCATTCGAAAAACCACCTTTATATACTTTTAATAATAGAATAAACGAAAGCTGTCTAAGTTTATAGTAAAGAATTGTCAACTACAGTCAAATGATATCCATTTCAATGCCATCAACGCCAGCTTATGTGGCCTTGAACACGACAATCATTTTTCTTAAAAACAAATACCAGTACGTCAAAGCCCTAACATAATAAATCACCAAAATACAAAATCTAACAATGTGTTTTTCATCGTCCAAATGTTGGCTTCGTTTTGGACTGTATTTGAATAAGTTTGAATTTATAGCAAATCTTTTCGAATGCCGCCGAAACATTGAAATCGGTGCGGAAAACTGCTTACAGATGTCAGCACCAGTTACGTCACGGCAATGGCAGCACTTGCTTTTCTCTAACCAGAACAGCGCACAATTCAAAACGACTTTTCAAATGACACAGCCCCCATCGTGTGGTTCAATCACAAAGAAGCAGAATAGAATAGAAATCATAAAATTACATTGAAATTAAAAAACAGAAAAAACCATTTAATTTTCTTTTCATTTGTTTATACGAATGATCAATCATATCAATATCGAGTCATTCCAGCTGTTTGCCAATTTCTAACTATGCCATAATCGGTAACATTAATTTCAGTATTTAGATATGGCTTAGATCGTTCACATGTATCCACTGCGTTAATGAAAAAAACCCATCGCAAAAACGTTTCAATTCTTTAAAAATGAAAACCAACCTAAAACTTAAAAAAGTCAAAAACATAATCTATGGATGCACAACACATTGATGTCTGGAAATATATTCGCTTAATGTATCACATAAGATAAACTGAGAGTTGAGAGAGTTCAGGTAACTGAAAATCCAGAACAGCAGATGCCAATATAGATATGATTTCTAATGAGTATAACCAGTCCATTGACACTTAACGATTTTTTAGATGACATCCCCACATCAGGATAGGTGATCTCTTCCCTCATCAGGTGAGGTGATATCTTATCAGGTGAAGTGATATCCCCTCATCAGGTGAGGTGATTTCCCACCTCATCAGGTGAAATACAAGTGAATCACACTTTTAGTGTTATTAGATGGTCTCATTCTCAAGTGCTAATTTCCGAGCTAATTATTTGAATACATTTAGGATAAAGGACCAGTTGTTGGTTTAGTGGTTAACGGAACCGTTGGGCTTTAACCAAAACCTCACAAATTTTACCGTCGGAAGATCGTCTAAAATCTCGAATTTGTTGTCACTGAATTCCTGGTTTACCATTGTTTCGATATGGTGTCCAATATGTAAAATATATAATAACTGAATGTGGCTCAGGTTCCCCCAGGGTGGTAACCCCTCAACTAATTATGTTCAAATGATAGTAACCAGTCAGTTTGAACAATGCAACTTTCAGTGAAGCTCGTATCATCAGGAGACTAAATGATTACAGTGAACACTCTTGGGACCGGACAATCTCTTACGAGACTTACGTGAAATGGTTATCACCTGTGTAAAAGCAAAAATTCAATTTATGAATTTTTGGTAAAAGTCATATCATGTATGATTTCCAGAAAAAGCTTTGCGATAAAACGTGAATACTGTACATGTATATGATGTTTGGTCGAGCGAAATTTGCTTAGAATTGTTGACAGAATAAAATCGAATTAGGCCCAAATATTTTCAATGAGCAAAGTAAAAGTTGTCTTGCTACGTGTCATAGAATCGAATCTCGCCTAATTCGATTTCATTCTGTCAACAATAAGCAACTTTCGCTTGACCAAACTGCGGTACGATTATAAAGCATAACGCATTGACGATGCTGCATAAAAGTACCTAATTTACAAAAGTTAATTGACATGGAATAATTATTCTGACGAAATCATTGAAATTGTCAAAAATTATGATTTTCAAAGTGAATATCCAACAAATTTAATATTTATTGGAGCCAGTTAGAAATTAGAAATTTGAGTCGAGTTTGACGCGTATCCGGGTCCTGGATATTCCAAGTCCGTCATCAAAATGACTAACAACGAATTTCTTCGAAACTCTGGAAATTTTCCAGGCATTTTCTAAGAAAGAAACAAAACGAGCGTGAATGACTTAGATTGAAAGAAATCTCTGTTTTGGCTTCTTCGAATTCACAAGCAAGAAAACAAGTTGTAAGCTGCCAAAAAACGATTCGTAAATGAAACCTTGTAAGTTTCCCCAGCAGCACGATGTACGCACTCGATTTATATTTGCGTCTCTGAAGATTGAAGTTTTATGACGACAATATTTATATGAGTACATTTTGTCTGTTGGATTCACTGGTTTTGATATCTTTGAACTTCGATAAGAATCAGTCATAAAGATCGGTAAATTTAGCAGAGGGGCAAATTTCGACGATTATAACTGAACATGAAATCTCGTCAGATTGCAAAGATCAGTTTATCATAAAAAACGTCTCCAATCGGAAACTAGGACCAAAGGAATAATTAGAAACAATCAATCAATTGATATAAGAGCAGGGGAAGATCTAGGAAAATTGAAAGGCCGGGGTCCAGATGAAAAGAAAAGACATTTCTCGGATATATCAGCCAAGTCAAAGGCCGGACTGGGGTCCGCCCTCAGTTTTAGATATACATGTATGTCATAGAAGATGCAAATTCCGAGAGAATGAGTGTCAAACTTGCAGTTTTCAACTATCTCTGTCTTGAGAAAGGCAACCTCATTGGGAACCGGACAGGGATCCGGACCACGAGACCACGCCCTAAATCAGACCCTAAGAGAGTCTAAAAAACGTACTAGTGAATTGTATTGCTACCCATCGAATTCCGAGTTCGTCCGTTATAACCAGTTAGATTTGGTTTGTGTGTTACATTAAAAGATGATATCGAACTGTGTAACTGCAATTCAAACGCGGCACGGGCTTTGGTGGATTAACAAATAACAATGAGTCTGTAAAATGACACAAAGTTTGTCAGATTTGAACCGAAACTTATTTTAAACAGGTTGTCAACATTCAGAAACATTAGTTGAAAATATTTATGCAAAATTTGTAAGATCAACCTAAATGAATTTCGTAAAATCATCATTGGCTTGAAGACGGGTCTTCGTTCAAACAGAATAATTTGTAACAACTGAAAATGTTCCTTCAATAGCTAAGGCATAAAACGATTGGCATAAATAATGGGGATCACGTAAAAAAAAACATGAAAAATAGGTCCCTTTAGAAAAAAGCCAGGGAACCAACCGAGCGCCAAAGCCGTCCGGCACCGTAACCAAAAAAACTGGAATTTTCCAGGTGAAGAATGTTGATTGGATTCAATGTATTGTGAGAGCGTTTCTTAGATTCTAATTGGTTCTTCTAACAACTAAAAACGATTTTAATTCATGTCTGACGATTAACGCATAAAGAGCACTAGAAACTTTGGACCGTTATTGAACAGTCCCAGCTACAGAATATTTCAGAATATCGATTGTTCTTTCAGCAAAATCTGTAACATTTAAAGAATTCCGAATTCTATGGAGACAAATAAAAGGAGACGAAATGAGACTGATGTTGGGTGATGTTATTGAAAGATTTCTGCCAAACTCTAACTGTGTATACTACAATCTTTCAACTTAAATTCTTAAAAGTTCCGCAGCTATCAGAGAATGACTCGAATAATTCCGGACTTATCGAAGTGGATTATATCGGTTTTGTGTATTTTGACAGTATCACTGGTTCCTGGGAGGACGAGAGATGCGTATCTCTTCTTAGAGGGCTTTAATTTGTCCTTCCATTTCATATATAACCAAATGCTCAAAACGTAAAAATTTTATGCCAGAGTGCAGAGTAGGGCTTCCCTTTTATCTTACGTCAAAACATATCTAATAAGGTAGGCTAATTTTTCCTATGTAGTCGAACACATTTCGTACAAACAACCAAAAGGGAAAATGTAAAATAAATTCAATCGATAGAATTAAAGGCCTATCGGATTTTGATTTGATGTATAAGTTAGTTATAGACACTGAATATCTCTCTCCTTTCTAACAAAATCTATGATGTTTGTCTCGGTTGTGAATTCAATTTAAAGATCATCCGTATTTCAAGAATCTGAAAGAGCACCCTTCTCTTTCCTACCTCGAATATTAAAATTTACACAATAATCATTTCAATGATAAAATCGGTGATTCAATATTTACTATATCGAAAATGATTAAATGTTTTCTATTGGTCGATGTTTTTGGGATTGGTCCATTGACAGCGGGGTATTTGCCGACTATGCAAATGAAGGAAATATACGTTATAGGTTGGTTGATCGAGGAAGCTTTATCATTAACATAAGAGTCGGTACTGGCTGAATTGAGATGATGAAAATAGTGGGTTTATCCCTCTCTCTAAATATATATACATTATACGTACTGGTGACAGGAATAAGACAGACCTACTGCCTCACCGACGGATGGACGGACGGACGATGATAACCTGCAGTCAGTCGGTCGGCGACTGTTCTACATGCTACGTCACTGAATCGTGATGTTTGTTGGTAAGGTTTTGAAATAAATAGTGTCGTCATCGATTTGACGGCGTGTTTAGGTTAGCAGCATTAGGCGCTGACAGTTTGATCGGTTTCAGTTCGTTTGAAGATGTAGAGCAAGGTCATCGCCGGTTCGGTCTCCATTTTCTGACGGAACCACTAGCGTCATAGCGATTGAATGTATTGCGCATCTATAATAGTCAAAATAGTTTATCAATATGTATTTGATTTTCTTTTTAGAAAACCAAAGACTCCTCTCCCACTCGTCTAAATGAAGGTCATTATTTAAGGTAAGATTACAATTCATTTCATGGATAAGTAAGAATTTACTGATTCTGATAGTTAACTTCAGTATATACAAGAGTAAGGTCCTTACGGGGCCCAAATGAAGAATAGACAAGGTCGGGGTCCAAAAGATCTAACACCAAACAAAATGATCATGACTGATCCTGACTGAAGCGTTTTTTTTATGAGCTTCATTATAAATTAAGCCAGGCGCTGAAAATGTGTAATTATTTTGAAAATGGCTCGAAAACCATTCGAAATAATCTCAAATAGAAATCGAAAGAGCAACAGCCTATGAGAGGGCAGGGGTCTGGGGGTCGTGCCAGACCCCGACATAGAACATCAGCTATTGTTATATGTTTTTAGATATTGGTGAATTCACGATGATTCTTAATAGTGATATTTATGGAAACAGAATCTAGATTTCGCATCGAATCCCGACAACACATGACGGGATTAGAATACTCTAATTATAAATGGATTTATCGATTTTGAAATGTTTTTATAAATCTCTGAATATCACGCAAATTGCACGCGGTGTTACCGTGACAATCACTACAACAATGACTACATCTCCCATACTCTCTAAATTCCGAGAGATTCCGCTAAATAAGATTAGAAATAATAGTGCTGATGGCCCCCGATTTTTACAATCGCTTTTACAATCGCTTAAAGGTGTCTGGTACCGAATATTTGTAAAACCACGTAGAAAATATTCTCCAATGATATTCGGTGAATAAACATCATATATCAATCCGGATATACGTGAGAAATCCCACAGTTAATTCAGCCAAATATGATAAATATTTCGAGTAACGTTTAGCAACTTCTTTGGCTGAATTATTGTTGGATTTCTCTCGCATATTCATCTTGCACGAATATTGGGTATCTTCTCGACTCATCAATATGGAGGAGGCCCCATAACTGGATGTTTCACGGGGTCTTCAAATTGCGTACATTATAACCTACCTACCCCTCCCCCTCCCCCCCCCCCATTGTCTGGAAAACCTCAACTCACTTAATGATTTGAGAAATGTTCGCTGAAGGTGTCTCTCACAGAGTCCTCATTAGTTTTGATTCAGGTCTGTGAATCTGAGAAACATCAAGTGTCCTCTTTCATGTATCGATGTGGATCATTATTATGTTGTCTATTGAATATTTAACAGTAGCAAGCCTTCTGATACTCCTGAGAGAGAGAGTAGACCGGCCGATATTTGCAGTGAAACGAGGGGTAATGATTGGAGCGGCCCGGCTGAGAGTGTGTTCTGGGGCCAGTTGCATAGTCGCGGCTTCGTCTCAAGACCAGTCTAAGACCAACTTGGTTCTATAGCCAATCTAACAACTTAAGACCAGTCTTAAGATTTGAGACCACTTTTGGACTTAAGTCACGACTGTGCAACTGGGCCCTGGTGTAGACAAAAACCATGTGGCAACATCTCAAATTCTTATTTAAATTCATTCCGAATTTCAGATTCAATTACGGAGTATCAAAGTTGGGCGGGATAACCCTTTTATGTCCAAAGTTGTATCCTTCATCATTGTTGTCAAATCCCGCATACCGAATGAGATCCTATCAATATCAAAGCATAACTGAGAAGCTGACGGTCGATATTTCTGTTAAGAGTAGCAAATACTTATTTTAGCCTACAGGAAATCTTTAGGAAACCTATCAAATGAAGTATTTCTCGGGAAAAAGACACACAGAAACCACTTTTACAATAAATGACCTTTTATTAGCAGCGAAAAAAGATCAGAAATGGTGACAATGTCGGGAATTATACTGATTACTGATGTAAATCTTTCTTAAGTATTTTTACCGCTTCACCGCTTCTTTGCGGAGACAATACCCTTATTCTAACCCAAAATATGAAAGTTTATATCAGCAAATATTTATATGCTACACCGTATTGTTTTTCAGAAATATATACATCATAGAGCATCGTGATTAATGAATGTTAATGGTTTACTTCTTCTATATGAGTTAGAACCCCATACCCCTTCTTCATTATGATTGAATGAACCCATCTTGACTCTAATGACACTTCTCTATTGTGTAGGACATAGATGGGTTCCACGAATTCAGTGTTGAAAGCCCAAAAGACTCTCTCCAAGACTGTGAAAAAAAGGGATTAGAAATCTACGCCGAGATCTCAATTCTATTAATGAGCGTCTTAGAATATCCCGATAAAACTAATATTATTTACTAGGTCACTACTATCACAACTGGGCAATTATTTCCATGTCTGTATGTCATGGAATCTCAAACTATTGTTTACAACGGAATGGATGAATTGCCTATGAAAAAATCAGTCCGCCATATTTGAATTGTCAGTTGACGCCACGTTTGTGTCTGTCGTATCGTCTAAGCTGATTGGTGGGTTTTTATATACGGTGCATTGGTTTTTCTACATTTACAGGGGCGGATCCTGACCCAAATATAGGGGGTAGCACTTCTTAAAAGGGGCACGATGTATTGTAAACGAGGCGAAGAATCTAGATTAGGCGGCGGGCTAGGCGTCCTGGGGTCCTCCCCGAGAAAAGTTGAAAAAAATGATCATTTTCACAGCATCAAGGGTATAATTCTTAAACAAAATAGACGGTAGTCATTTGCCATTGTTTGTGTATTTTTTCCTTTTCTTAGCCATGGTTGTGAAAATGTAATCATGGCTTCTGCTCTCCATTTTTTCCCCGTTGAGATGCGATTTTTTGACTCTCTGAAGATGTCTGAAAAGAATATTACATAACCCTGCTATGTAGAATCGGATGCATGAGAGGGTAAAATACACGCAGAAATAAATGTAACTAAAGATAAATATTATATACAGAACTTTTTTGGAAGGCTGAATTTTACACGAATTTGAGAATGTTAATACAAATGCTTTTGAAGTATGTATGCCTTTTCCGAATTTTTGGCATCATGAAAAAGGATTTTTGGCAATATGAACGTGTCCATCAAAGGATTCTTTGGCAATTTTAGCCTGATAAATACTAAAAGTGTTCCCTATTCGCGGAGGTAGTTGCAGTTAATTTCTAAATATGGATTTTACATTTTATGATCAAGTACTCCGTAGATTTTTGATCGCATTCGGATCGGTGGGTTGCTCAGACAGACCCCTGTAGGGTTGACATTTTCTACCTAAAGATATTGACCTTCTAGTTGTTTATGTGACCAACCCGTTCCAAGGGAAAAGGATCCGTAGGAAATTTGATAAATAGATATCAAACCTGGGTCAGCCTGGTCCTCAATGCCGACTTATTAACACAAATTGTGCCGTGGTACTTCCGCTAACAACATAAAAATCACTCAATCGAAAAATCAAACAAAATTTACCAGCCAAATAAATAAATAATGGGGACAATCCCTATTTTAAGATCAAAACAACATAAAAATCTACAATCAATTGCCGGACTATTTACGCGTGGTAAACGACCAAAAAATGTAAAAATTGAAAAAATGATCTTCAACCTTGTAATAATATGATTATGAAAAATCTCGATGTACTAAACTTACAGTCTAATAAATCAACCCCAATCAGTCGCTTGCCGGTTCAGACCGGTTGGAAGATTGTTTGGATGAACCGGAACCAGATTTCCCAATTATGTACTTCGATTTAAAAAACTTCTGTAAACTCGATCGCCGATCACACAACTATATCTGTACTTCGAATCCGATAAAAAAAAACATAGAATGCAAACAGATTCAGAGTAGAATTCGGGACCCAGATCAACAGATTATCTCTTGTTGAAGATGCGGTGTATCCCCGTCAACTAAAAACACCGCCGCTGGGTTCGATCACGGAGTCTTAAGCGTTTTAGAGTCGATGGTTCGACTGAGACTCAGAATCAGTGAAGATATTACATCGATTCAAGGATTAAACCTTCGTGAAGCAGGTCCCTGGAATGTAGAGCCTATTTCGATATTACTTTTTTCAAAGTTTAAGTTTATTGAAATAGACCCTCATGGTCCTTAGTTTCATTACAATAAACTTATATTTATACAGATACTGCTATTGCTTTGTGTCATAGCGCTGTTGATCCATCCGTTCGGAAATAAGTTTCTTCGATTTGGTTTAGATTATCAGAATAAAAACGATTGCATCAACAAAGTTGGACAAGGTAATCGACAGGAAAGCTTGTGACTTGAAGAGGCCTGTTGACACGGACTCCATCGATCTATTTACAGAATCGACCATGACCATGTTACAGTGATTAGGCCAATCTCTCATGGTAATGTTTAATTAATCAGCCAATACCAGTGGTCGAGGTTAGCCGATGTTAAAGATGCCACACTCCAGCAGCTAAATTATCGCCCGCAAACTTTGTTTCAAATAATGTCTTGCTTAATCTCTGTAACGGATTCGGTTCGTCTGTTGGGTTCAACGAGATTAAACAGTTGAAATTTGACTCATTGGAAATGAAGTCATCTGTGAAACAGGGATCGGTGTTCTATCAGGAATTCAGAAAAAAAAGGAAATGTGTATACCAACGGGTGTGTCTTTGATGGTGCCCCCAAAAGGCACTTCGACACTCGTTTAACTGTCAATGCGTGGTGAACGTAATAAGGAGCTTGACAGGAAAAGTTTAGTGAAATAAACTTGAACTTAGACCACAGCCCAATTGGCAGCAGGCTGAGATACAAAACGAAGATAGCACTGGACTCCAAACAACTCCAAACCATAAAGCAGGCTTGGATTACCTGTGATCACCGGTGATATGACCGTGAATGTAAATCTGACGAATTTGGCATTATGCATACATACAGTACTTCCTATACGTCCGGAATCCGATGTGAATGTTACTAATCCGTTAGAGTTTCGTCGTTTTTCGTCACCACAAAGACTATATTCAACAGACCGCCGTGAATCGCATGTAGAACAATCGTCTCAATATCAAATTCATAGCTGAATATCCACATCTTTATTGCGTGTTTCTTAGAAACACATAAAAAGTCAACATCATCAAAAAGAATCATCAGTGAATGAATGAAATGCAGGTCCCAGGGACGAAGACTACGAACGGCGAGTAGAAAGTAGAACACTTTGTTTACATCACGTTGTTACAGATTCAAAAACCGAATATTGAAAATCATATTTTTGAAAACAGATAACGAACGTTTTAAAATTGGTGATATACTTAGATAAAGACCGAAGATGACTTTATAATCTTCGTGTGACTATCTACTTGAACTGACGAATAATGGTTTATCAGTAGATTGGGGGCATTTTGTATATAAACCGAAGAGCTTGCGAGGTATCTTTTTGGTCAACTCATAAATAATTCTTGTTCCATGCGCAAAAACAAATTAGCTCGGTGTAGGCCTGGTGGGTGTCAAGCTTGTTGTTTATCTGGTTGTTTTCGCCGTGTACGCTTTTTTATATATCATCAATAATTAATCTTTGCTACCGATAAACAAACTATAACTATCTTGCATTGTATGAATGACTCAATGAAGAAAAAATTATTTCAAAGTATAACTTATTATGAATATATGAATACAACGCCGGGGGAGGGGGAATAGTCCGATCCGGCCCACTCTCTATCTCTTCCTCACTCCCTCTCGTTCAGTGCCGGTGATCACCTATGAGTTGATGGTGTCAGGTGGGTGTTAGGCCTATATCTGGTTACTGACTCAATGAAATGAAATTACTTTATTTCAAACAGCAGCAGCATGAATAAACATTAAAAAATTGTCATCCGTCCAAATAACACGTGGCAAGTACTCAACAGTTTCAGGATAGATTCCCGTGAATCACCTCTACTGTCCCTGATCATAGATTCAGTACTCGGCTAATACTGCTGGGTTCAGATTCACTAAACTCTTAAATAGATTTCATTTCTTCATCAATTCAGTTTGAATCTATAAATTTAGGAGTTATTAAACACTTTTGTGAAACTGGCTCCAGGTAAACTCCATCCTTAAACTTCGAATGATTACATTATTCTTCTATCATTATCATTAAATTATTCAAAATCTTTTTCTTTGAGGAGTAAATTTTGAAATGGAAAAGCTGGGTTCAGATTCACTTAAACTCTTAAATAGATATCATTTCTTCATCAATTCAGTTTAGGTCTATAAATCGATTTAGGAAACACTTTTGTGAAACTGGGTCCATGTCAACTCCATCCTTAAACTAACGAATTTAACGAATGATTAAATTATTATTTTTCATCATTGTTATCATTAAATCATTCAAAGTTTATTTGTATTTTCTTTTTTTTTGGGGGGGGGGGGGTGTAAATTTTGAAATGGAAATATATCAGTAGATCTCGGTTTCTCGGCTGGTGCGAACATTTTAGAGACTACATTTGTTAGTCTGAGTTCATGACAAGACGTAGTTTACACGTCCATGGTCCAAACAAGAGGCTTGGAAGATGCAGCCTGTATTTAACGGTATAAATACGCTAGCGTTTGTCAATATAACGCAGGTAACACGCAGCTCCTATCGGCATCACAGAATTCCTATTGAATTCAGACGCTGCACTCCCTGAAGTCGAAAAAAATTCTTATCAACAGATCATATTTTCGTGCGATCGATTCACGAGAAAATATTCACAAAAAAAACGTTCGAAATCAAAATGTTCTTTTTTGCATCTCTGCTAGAATTTGATCGCAAAAAGATATATATTATTTTGAATATAAAGCTGCGATATGTTGGTGTAGTCACTCATGTGTTTGACACGAAATAAAATCGTGACCTGGAATTTCATAGAATTTTACTATGAGAAAGAGAGAGATAACTGACTGACTGACTGCCACGAGTTAGGACGAGTACCGAATGTACTTTGGATGTATTACTCACAATCATCCCCTGATCACTATTGTGATACGACGTAATTATTATTACCCGTGACGTCTATTGCAGGGTTGTCGTAAGACGGTTTGATTTTTTTCGCTCCTGAGATCTGAAGCGAGTGGACACTATTTTAGGCGACCCGATGACTGCTTAGAGGTGAAGACGTTTTTGTCGCAAGGTGAGTAAAACCACTCAGCTGACTTCTAGATATTGCTTTTGTTTTTCTCAATACATTGATTCTAAAAGGATTTTCAGAATTGTATTTATAGTCATAGGATTTATTCGGTTAAATTATGTTTAATAGAGGTTTCGAAATCCCTCATTTCTTTTTAGGTTCACATCCAAGCTCTCTCTCCTAATCTTAATTACTAAAGCAAATGATCATTAATATCCGTTATCCTACATCCTAACTCGACGCACAGAATCAATTACCTGAATTTATGAAAAAAAAATTCCCAGTTATAATAATATGAAGAACTATTGTTTCTACGGTAAAATCCCACGATACAAACAGAAAAACGAGTATACGAAAAGGTTTCCTTATTGGGTTTATTTCACTTATTCGACTTTATCCTAATATTCATCTATTATGAGTAAGTCAAACTGCTATACGTAATATTTGACGCAGCTACCAGAGCTTACTGTCATTATTTCATCTGCCTTTTACTGTCGATTGAGTGTGCTCTGGTAATCCAGGTGCGTGCAGTTGTTGCGGGCTATGGTTTGTTTTTTTAATGAAATGGGGCCGTACCGATTGTGAATGCATTGGTATTGATCAAAGCACCTCACTTGTACGGAGGACTATGATCCCTGACTAGATTTAATTAGCCAGTGGACTATAGGATTTCTGACTGGAAATTTTGAGAATTTTGAGAATATTTTTCATATGTTTTATATGATTACGTAGCAATTAGCAATATGTTCAATAAATTCTAATTCTTTTTCCTCCACACAAAAATTAACCAGAAATCAATCTGCCTAAGAACGAATAATTAAGGCGTCCTTTTGATAGGGATATTATTTACACGCGTGTCTGTTTTAAATGAATGTCTGATTACATCATACACTTTTTGACTTACCATTTTTCAATTGATCATAATTCTTGATGGCTTCTTAATAACGAATAATCGTCGTTGAAATTGAGATGTGAAGTTTCTAAAAAAAAAAACAGATCATTAAAAAGAGCTGAATATAATTTCATCGGTATAATATGATGAATATGATAATTATTTCTGTGAATTAAATTTGAATTTTAGTGGAAAATGTGACAGCGTTTGCTATTTTCTTCCCACACGTGTTACACGTGAGACATCCTGGTTTTATCTAATGTGTAGGTGGCCTAAAACAGGTGCTGTCTAGTTGTGTATAGCTATGCGTGACTTTTTGGTTATTTTTCCGTATAGGTCGTTAACACCAGTTTGATATAAATAAGTCGCCATCACATTGTATCATTTGAATAGCCTCTGTTTTTGAATCCCAATGTATGTTTCCAATTCTATTTGCTAAGCGTAAGTCATTATTTTCTCCAGTGCCCCACACATTAAACTTAATTTTGTAGTTTCATTCCAAACGACTGTTTTATTGTAGAGAGTTGGATGACCTGAGTTGCAGATATGATGGGTTGTATCGTATATATGTTTTTTTTTTCGTATATCGAAGTTTTGAACATGAATAAATACATCATCACTCTTCAATTTACAGCTTTTATCTGACTATCGTTTTACACTTATATATTTATATATTTGATTTAAAAGATAATCTAATTCATCGTTATTCCAGTTTGAAATCAATATTTCACAATACTTTGCAATGACAGTATTTTCTAAACATTTTTTACAGGCCAATGGTTCGAGTTCTGGAAGGATTTCGCAAGGTTTTTCTGGCGCTGTTGGCAGTCGGCGGGTAATGACAAATTTGGAATCGATCCAGGCCAAGCATCAGTCACACTTTACCGAGAATCATTAACGTCATTATGATCAGGGGTAAAACAACATGTCGCCTAAAATATTCAAATATAACCTGAAGACAAACCTTGACCCTTTCTGTCGATATTCAGAGAAAATGCAAAGCAAAGATGTTGTCGCAGTTTATATGCATCGTTGATTCTATATCAAACCCATACAAACAACATCAGCAAAGCCAAACGAATTGATGCCTGTTTATAAAAACCCAACAATCTGGACGAAATAATTAACTACGAACTCTGTTTTTCTGACGTTTCTCAGATTTCTTCTTTCCATCCTGAGAGTTAAGATATTTTTTCAAAATGACAAGTTTTCTTAATTTGCCCTTATATGAATATGTAGGTCAACAGTCATTTTTCAAAATGGCCGCTACTAATAGAACGGATGAATGATATCATCCTATACATTTTTGGCGGCGCGAGCGTTCGACCGTTTGAGAAAAGTCTTTTTTATCCAGGTAAAGATAATGACTATGAATAGAAAATAATATGAATCATAACTTAATGAATGGTATTCATGAAACACTAAAAGCCTGCAGTTACAAGAAAAACGATGATAAGTCCCACACAATAATTGATTGAATGTTTTTCTTTAAACCACCGGCTTTGAAGCTGATCGTCATCGTGAAACCTGCCATATCAACTAATACGTCGCCAAAAGTTACTTTTTGAAGTTAGGAATCAATTCATATATGTATAATCCCACACTTCTGAACTATATATGTATATAACTGATGGCCGAGGCTGCTGAAATTCCTCAAATTGTTTGTAATTCGTCGTAAACCATATCAAATTTCAGACACAGCCAAATCGTCATCAACCAATCGCTTGTTCATATCAATTTCTCTAATGAACGAAAACTCCAGTTCATTTTAGTCTTAAATGTTCAGCAAATATTTTAGAACTTCAGTTCGATGGCTTCATTTTTTCGATACATAATATCGTGGTTTGTTACCAAAGATGACATTTTTGGAAAGCGAATTACCAATAAATTTACGGAAAGCTTTCGTTGATTTTTTCCCCAAATGAACCACCGAGTGCCGTGGCAGACATTACTACTTGTTTGATAGTCTGGTATTTTAGATGTTCTGACATTATCTGTAGGAATTCCATCTATGCTAGAGCTACTTGACATTTCGTTCCTCCCACCCCCTCATGTTCCCCTCCCACCTACACATTTCATTTCTTGCCTAACACTTCGTGTATCAATTACGTGCAACTTTTTCTCTCGACATTTTCAGGTTTTTCCACAGTTATTCGCAATTACAGAACTACTGCAGTATACACTACGCTCAAGTCGGTCGTTTTAGGACTGTTGCAGGGACTACATTAATGCGAACCTACGAGAGAAGTAATACGCGCTTTAACAGGACCTCCTGTTATTTACTTCATATCCGAAAAATAGGGCTACAAATTGACTACTCAGAGCACTCGTGAGATATTTACCTAACCAAAAAGGGGCGACAAATGCCACAAACATAAAAATAAACATAAAACCACAAAAATAAAGTCAACCATGTAAACTTGAAATCATAAGCGTGACAAACATGAGCGCGAGAGAACAGATACCTGGCGTGATACCTGTAACTAAATATCAACAATAATAGCTAGAAACTGGCATTACATAATGGGAATTATTGGACAAAATATTCGTAATACACAAAGACAGTTATCTCCAACACGGACCATAAAAAGGTGTCTCTGAATTGACTGGTTATCTCTGAACGGTGCTGCGCAGTATAATCGCACGCTGAATCGGCATTTAAAGATGCCACGGTCGTTGACCTTATGAAATCTATTCTATTTCACCGAGACACATAGATTCAGAAAGTTATTATTCAATTCCGAATAGATTTCAAATAGAATTTGAAATATGTATTGCAATCACCTGATGGATTATCAAATATGGATAGCGGATAACATAATTTATCTTTAGTAATCAATCGAATTTAATGCGTTCCAGATGCAAGCCTACCGAGCTTGTGTCGGACTAGTGCCGGGCTAATGCCGGGCTGTGTCTCGGACTAGTGCAGAGCTAGTATCACGGGCTATAGTGCCGGGCTATAGTGCTTTGATGTGCACCCGGGCTAGTGCCGATTAAGTGCCATTGATACTTTTCGAGCTGCCAAAACAAACGCTGAAAGCTATAGAACATTTGCGCAACAATCTTATCACTACTATACTGCGCTGCTGCCCCCACAAACATTTTACTAGGCAAAGAAAACAATAAAATACCCCAGCTACTCACTCACTGTGGAAATACTTATATATGTTATACATGTATTCCATTGTTGTCTAGAGTTTGATATCCTCGTGTTTGTTTGGTTGTCTGGATCAGTTGAGTTTTCCAAGTAATACCCACTCCGGGCCGCCCCACATACACACATTAGTAGTAAAATTCGTCAGGAATCATTCGGGACTGCGTGTTGTTTATCTAACTGCCTTAAAGGCCGAATATCTGAAATACCTGATCGTCTGACGTAGGCAGGTAGATAGTAGTAATGTACCGGATAACACTTGGAGATTGTCTGATCACAAGTGCTAACACTGAAATATACATAAATCATCATATCTTACGCGTGAAGTAGTTTCAGAATTTGTGATCTTGAATTTCTAGACGTTTATCGTTGAATCTCCGCACGACGCAAAGCCTGACGATGCACACGTGCACAGATCCCGGTATGAGATGAAACTAAAAACAAATTCAACGAGTTAACATAAGAAAAACATGTTTTTTGTTTGTTTTCTAGTATGGTACAATGCCGTACGCACCGGGCTAATCCCGAGGACGAATCGGCTCAGATCAACGTTTACAACCAACTTCGTCTAAACCCGCTAGGACTGTAAAACACTTTTGGTTCTAGCCAAAATGATCACAAAATGGCAAAATTCGGATCGCAGGAATACAGGGTCGCTTCAAGAGCATTTACTTTACGTATACTTTATAAAAAGACTTAATATGTCTTCTGTATTTTTCCAAATGTTATGCTCTTTCCAAAATATCGTGAAACATTTTTTTTTAGATTGGAATTTCAAATAAACAGCTTTACGCGAAATCATATATAAGATATTCGCCAGTAGAATGAGATACGAGACTAATAGCTTACTACTATTCATGTGGGCAGGGGCCTAAAAACTGTTCAGATTGAATTGCTATTCTGCCCTCTGAAGTAAGCGAACTAGCGATAACACTGACCTGCTACACGAGGCTGCAATCTCGAATTTCAGATATTTATTTTGCGTCCAAACTCACTGACTCCGTCTGATTTTAAAAACCAGTGAATGCGAAGTTCATCGGTAATATTTCGACGAATAATTGTAGGTCAAAGCTTTCTATCGAAACGCATGGTGATTAAGCATCGAGAAATGGCGAGCGTGGGCGGGCGTCTCTGAGAGCAACTACTGGGCCATGGTGGTAGAAGTTTCTTCGCGTGGTAAGTAAAAGATATCGCGCAGTAAAGGTTAAGGGGTAACTAATCAGCTGGAAAATGCTTGATGTCGGATGTGTTAATAGTTGCAGCAGATCTGATACATCATTCATTCATTCACACGGTTGTTTCCTGCAGGTCGGCGGAATTTGGTAATTCAGGTATTGATGGCCGTATTGAAGTCAACTATAGGATTACATCTAATAAGGAATGAGGAATTTATCGTGAAGATTTTGTCGAATGTGTGTGTAAAATGGTGTTGAATGGCGTTTGTTTGTCGTTTGGATCTTGGTTTCTGGACTAACCTGTTATTGGATTATTCCGTTGGGTCTGTTTTTAATTCATAAATATTTATCTGTGATCTTTGTTTCATTAACTTGATTAAAGTCTAATTCTGTTGTGACGACGAATAAAACATAAATCATACTTAATTTTTAAACCATTTCGAGTTTAGATTCTTCTTCTTATTATTATTATTATTATTAATTATTATTATTATTATTATTATTATTATTACTATTATTATCATTATTATAGATATTCTAGGTTTTCCTTTAAAAAAATCAACTTGTATAGTTGGGGCGAAAAATCTATTTTGGAGTTGATGTAATATTGAAAATGGGTTTATGGAACTTTTTATTAGATGTTTTTTCTCGCTTTGTTGAAATTAACGTAGAATCCGATTCTATCAAATGTTTAACTAATCATTTTATTATTTGCAGTAAACAAACAGCTACATCAATCGATGATTCATCTATTTTAATTCAGCCAATTGGTTTGTTGAAATTAAAAAACTTTTTTGAGTTTTTTTCAGCGATGAAGTTTGAATCTAGAACGGACATATCAGAACCAGTTCACCAAACCGCACGACCGATCAGAAGATGAGCTCTATCTCATATAGGATGGATTTATTGTTTTCGGTGTCACGTGCCTAATTATGATCACTGTGACACTGCACAAAGGATAAGAAATAATTAATCTTGTGCGTGTGACAGTGACAGTTGAAGGGCATACTATCCACGATATGCCATCATTACGGCGATAAGGATTTAAATGTGTGAAAAAATTAATATGTCGTCATTTTGTGTTGGATTAAATGTGTTATCAGTCGGATATATGCTGAAGATACAGCGCAGGGGTCACACGCACTCTCACTGTCTGTCCGAGACCCAATGATCGGTGTCTGTGTAAGTACGGTATAAATGGGATGACGAATCGTAAGTATCGAAGTGTATTACGTACATCTTAGTTCCTGTTTCACAGACAAGAAATTTGATCAGGACGATTGTGTTGATATTAGTGTCTCTCTCACTCAGTAAAACGCTACATAAAATCCAGTCTTAATTTTGTAGATATTGGACGATGATATAATATTGCATGAAATTGAATTAATTCAGATTTTGCCAATAATAATGATGCTGGAAATGCTTTGACGAACCACGAGACTCCTGATGCACCGTGCCATTGGTATCAAAATTCAAGTGTTTATTTTATAGGTTTTGCATTGAATGCCGCATTTTGACCAGTCTCTCGTCTCTCAACAAGATATTATTCCCAATTCCATTCCCAACAACCCAATCGTGATAGATTGCTGTGGGATTATGTTTCGACGTTGAAGCCTGGGAGTAAGGCCTGGAAGTGAAGCCCGACAGATACCTTCCAACTCCATAAATGGAAATACTAAAAAAGTTTTGATTACCGTTTTATTCAAATACGAATTCTGCACTTGTGAATTTATATAAAATCGGGTATCACTGATATATGGGTAGCTGTTTAAACATTGATGTAAAACAGATGTTCAGGAAACTCCGCTCAGGAAGTCTCTGGACTGTAGAAACTGTTCGACTCGATATTATCATCCAAATCCTTGTACAAATATCTGAGTTGAACTGAATTGAGCGCAGTATACTGTACGATTAAATGCGTCACTTTAAACCCGCACATTTTGATTAACAAAATGCGCTCAATAAATGTTATAAAGCTGTGAGTTAATGAGTAGACTTGACCCTGCTTGCCTCGGCTCCCGCGCGACAATAGTAATTTTTTCGCTCGGCCAACAATGTGTCATCATTGTATCGATCGGAGTAGAAACATTTAGTCCGGAAAAACGATAATCCGACGCATCAACTCCGTGGCAAGCATCCAGTCTACTGAAAATTTCACGAATAATCGAACATGTGTGTTTTAATATAACGTAAATACATTTTGTCAACAAATCGAATTCATTACATTTTAGTTAGAATTTTCTTTTTGTGGAAGGGATACATATTCAATTCATTGAGAAAAAAATCCAGTCAAACCCGCTTAATTCAGAACATTAAGGAACATTAATGAAATTCAAGAAGAACAATGACTAAAAGTTTTTTTTATGTACGGTATAGAAAGACCAGACCAGAAATGGTATCTAGATGATCAAAATCTGGGTTCAAATGATCGGAATTAAGCGGCTTTGAGACTGTTGCATAAGTAATTCTCTGAAAATCTCACGTGTGGGGCGATATAAAATTCTGAAGATATAGAAAAATAATGCTTGCAGATGATCGGAGGAGGAGGAGGAGGAGGAGGAGGAGGAGGAGGAGGAGGAGGAGGACGAGGAGGAGGAGGACGAGGACGAGGAGGACGAGGAGGATCGGGACGTACTAACATAACATATATCATCGGCAACCTACAGTTTTACGGTCATTACTTCAATTCAAAGTTTCAATTTACAATTTTACAATTTCACTAATGCATCCAACTTACAACTGGTAATGTCTATTTCATTTCAAATGCGAGGAAGGATGCAACATTTCATTCATTTATGTGTAATGTCTATAATTATTACAAGTCAGCCTATATTGAGGATACACAACTTCAGATATAACGTACACGATACATATATCATATAACTCAATTTGGCTCGTCTTGGCTGAATGGACGGGAAGCTGTACTGAACCATAAATTTTCAAAAATTGCCAAAGTCTTACTACTTTTTCCTGAAGGTGAATCAGAGAATCGAGTTATTCACGCACAAAATTAAATAAAGTTTAACAATATGTTTCCCCATACCCGTAGTAAACGACGTTATTACGTCACCTGTCCGGTGTTGATTATGGTCATTCGAAGATCTATTTCAGGTTTGAGTAATTGCACGCGGCTGATCCGTGCATTCAAAACGAAATAGACATTAGATTGATAGTAAGTGACTCTGATGATAATGTCGATATCAATGTACCTTTTCTATAAAAACAATAACGACTAATTTTCAAGACCAGTCCACCAGACCGTTTAGGACCGACGTTGTTCAGGACTGCGCAACTGGATCCTGCTTACGATAAACACACATTCTATATAAAGCCATAATACACTTCATAAAATGTTATTTAATAATCTTGCTATGTTATATAATCAGTAACTGAGGAAGCAGAACTTTGTATCGGTTATAAGACGATTTGAACAGTAAACATTCCTTAATTCATTAAAACATTACAATCATATTTAATGAAACTACATCTTTTTAAAACACTTGCATATTTTAGAGAGAATAACAACAATCGGTTTGGCTGATTTAGACACCTTTATCACACTGACGTAGAACTGCATAGACAACTCATAGACGTATATACACTAGCGAGAGGAGGACACTACGCGAGGTCACATACTCATCGTCTCACTAGTATGAGGACCCTACGTGAGGTCACACACTCACTGACTCACTAGTATGAGGACACTACGTGAGGTCGCATAATAGTTCACAGATATTTGACACTAAACTGTTACAGGTATACACTAGACACAGTAAACAATAGAATCAATAAATAATATCTAAACCATTGACAATACAATTTCGATTAGTTTACACATTTTATTTGTGGACTAGTCTATTAGACTTCTTACCAAGTTTAGACATAACTAACTTGAGCTCGTATTTTCAAGCTACTGCGTCATATACCTACCTGACGAGTAGGGTTTGCTGGTGGTTGGATATTTCGCCAGATCTGTAGAATTTATCACATATTCACTTGTGTATTTCATCGAATTAATTCTATCGAAATCATCAAACATAGATATCAACATTATTTAAACAATAATATTGAGCGCGATTTAAATCCGAACATGTTTCTCGGTTTATTTTTTCAACGATAACATGAACCTAGCCTTATCTGCACGACTTCACTAACATGTAACAAAAACACAGAACGAAAAACTGAATGAATCGGAAATGTGGAGAAGTGAAACTGTATCCTGTCTATTTAATGAACTGTTTGTTATTGAAACATTGTTAGAATGCTTGCTGATTTGGACGGACGGAAGGAAATTGATTGCGTGTGATGCGTACGGGCGGCACCTCGGTGATTAGTGAAGTTTAGTTCATCTTTCCACTTCACCAGTTCGAAATCTCAGTTACAATTTACTAATTTGAAAATGTTACGGTGCCAACAACAATTCCGGGAAAGCTGTCTTTTACATCACGGGGTTCTAAAAAATATATACAGCACTTGAAGATTACAGCTGAGGGCTGCCAACCTCTGAAGTGTTATCGGTGACAAATTGAGTTTTCTTCGCGAAAATTTCATCGAAATATGAATGAAAATGTTCAAATTAATCAGTCATCAAGGGGGTAAAACCCTCTGTAATATCATTCACATTTCTGTTCACATCGAACAAATCAAATCGCGATAAAATAGTGACAAAATACTGAAAATCAGGAACAGCAGGTGAACAGATGAAGAGATTTCAACATTTCAACCTCACTCGCAGAAACTAATTAACAATCTCTAAGCACTACATCAATTCAGGCTACGATTACTACGTAACATTACGGAATAAAATAAATATATCTTAATAAATAAATAAATAAAATGCTTTCTTTAAAATAATTCATAATTCAAATGTTAATCTGGTTTCTATCGGTAAATCATACTGATGATACCTATAAATTTGACATTATCTAAAAATGGTTGACATAGACAGAAGTTTTTAAAATTTCATTCACTTGTACATTCGAACTCGGCTACAAACACCATCCTTTTTTCTAACACCAGCGCAAGCTCGTGTAGCACTAACATATTTTTGAGAACAAGTACGACAAATCTAACTCGATTTCTATCAAAATACCGTTCTTTACATAGCCAATTAGTTAAAGCGCCCCATTTTTCTTTGTAGAAATAATCTAGGGTTATAACGGAACTGTAAATTCAATCATTATTTCACGGATGAATCCACGAAGTGCTAGGCGCTAGTTTTGGCTGTTGAATTGTACAGAATCGTTTTATCAAACCCACATTCCGTGCGGGTTTTTTGAAGTGGGGACAGCTTCAACGAGACTTTGCGGGTTGGCAAGTTTTCGCCCGGAGCCGGGACGCTGAGACGTCGAACTTTTCTCATCTAGAAAAACATAAAATAAAACAACAAAATATATGAATAAATAAATACGCAATAAAACTATAGACAACTGAATTGAGGATTAAGTTGAAAACTAAGAGTCGAGGAACCAATCTTTGAAATACTTGACAATCTGATAGTTTCAGATCGCAGACAATCGCAGAGCATGTAATGAGCTACAACTTTGCAACCTTGAGAAGATAAATGTATACTAAACCTATACAAGACATTAAGACATCAAAGTGTGTTGAAAACTTCTCAAAATAACTTTTGATTCCGCTACAGAGGAAAAGTGAACGCAACAGCTCACTGGGGAGATGCCCATGTGGGCCAAAACCAACAAATAGGAGTGAAAAAGCTGGGACCAGTTGCTTAGAAGTTGGTTACAGTTAACCAGTGGATAGTTGACATAGTGACATATCAAAAGTTCATCGTTACTATGGTATTTATCCGCCGGTTATCTTTAACCAACTTTTCAGCAACTTGACTCTGAAGATCACGTTACAAACGAATGGCAAAATATCATGTAATTGAAAAGAAATCAAATATAGTGAAATTTCGCTATCAAGTTGGATGTTATAAGATCAGGTGACAGCGCAGACTGATAACTGCATCAAACATCTTAACTAGTTTCAAATAAAAACAGACATCAATTTTTACAAATTTACGAGGGGCTCAATTTTTACAAATTTACGAGGGGCAGAAAATGTAGAATAGATGCAGCGAAAGTTAATTACCTATGATATCGTCAACGCACGGACGAACGAACGAATTTAAATTCAGCTTTTTCAACTCCTTCTCGACATTGTGGAGTGTTTTCTTTTTTAACACGAGATTCGCGTCCAACAGTCGAACCTCGGTTTCCACGTCGTCCAACGAATCGCGTTCAGATTTATATTCGTCCATTTTAGTTTTCATTTCGGCGTCTACGATACGTAGTTGACGTTCTAACTCGACGAGCTCGCGTTCGCGTAACCGTTTAAACGCTTCTCGTTCCCGTTCGATATCGTTCTCTAAACCGGTGGCTTCTTTCACGCGGTCGGCTAGGTTTTTATCACAGTCACGTATTTTTATCTCGTACGACCGAACGACCGATTCGACTTCGTTCGTTTTTAACTCCTCGGTTTTCAAATCGTCGGACACCGGCGACAGTTCAGATTGCTCAACGTTGAGCCGTTGTAGTTTTTCTTCCATTTCAACGATCTCCGCGCTGATCTCACCGGTCAACTGGGACGCCTCTGTCTCCTTCTCTTCCCAAAAGTTTATCTCTGAAAAACGTTAGGAAATTTACAAACACATATCTCGGACGACTTAAGAAAATATTGCCTTCAATATTCTAGTTAATAGTTACGTTGACTAGATGAAACGGAACTAGCCCAGGTGTTTCTTTCAAATTAGGCCTATGTTTCACTGAACAACTGATTGAAATTCGAGACATGTTTTTCAGGGTGAGGTGAACTTTTTTCATATGATTTAAACAATCTGCTGTCTATAACCTGCCATCCCCCTTCAAACAATCTGCTGTCTATACCGTGCCATCCCCTTCAAACAATCTGCTGTCTATACCGTGCCATCCCCCTTCAAACAATCTGCTGTCTATACCCTGTCATCCCCCTCGTACAATCAGCTGTCTATACCCTGCCATCCCCCTTCAAACAATCTGCTGTCTATACCCTGCCATCCCCTTCAAACAATCTGCTGTCTATACCCTGCCATCCCCCTTCAAACAATCTGCTGTCTATACCCTGCCATCCCCCTCAAACAATCTGCTGTCTATACCCTGCCATCCCCCTTCAAACAATCTGCTGTCTATACCCTGCCATCCCCCTCAAACAATCTGCTGTCTATACCCTGCCATCCCCCTCAAACAATCTGCTGTCTATACCCTGCCATCCCCCTCAAGCAATCTGCTGTCTATACCCTGCCATCCCCCTCGAACGATCTGCTGTCTATACCGTGCCATCCCCCTTCAAACAATCTGCTGTCTATACCCTGCCATCCCCCTCAAACAATCTGCTGTCTATACCGTGCCATCCCCCTTCAAACAATCTGCTGTCTATACCGTGCCATCCCCCTTCAAACAATCTGCTGTCTATACCCTGCCATCCCCCTCGAACGATCTGCTGTCTATACCCTGCCATCCCCCTCAAACAATCTGCTGTCTATACCGTGCCATCACCCTCAATGTTAGTGACTTATTCTTACCTGAATCGATAATTCTCATTTGTGAAACTTGCAGTTTTAATCTTTCTACCTGAAGTTCGACTAATTTGTCTAAATCTTCGTATGTGCCCTGCTCGAGAATTTGCTGTTCAAATTCATTCTTATCGTAACCGCCCTTAGCGACGACATCCGGTAAATTAGTGGCCTCAGCCGCGGACTGATCGAGCGTGGCGGTTGACAGCGATAACGATTTGTCGGCTCGCGGACTCGGAATCGGATGGATCAACGAGAATTTCAGACTAGATCGATCGCGTTTCGCGCGGTCGTCACGCAGACTAGAGGAGTGTTTACGATCGATGCTGTCGCAATGAGGCGATTTCTTCCCGGAACGAGGCTTCAATCGTTCCGGACTGGCCGACGTCGTTTCTCGTCGTCGCGGATCGCGCTCTGTCCGAGTGGTCGTTTCAGCTGATCCAGCTCGATGAGTCCGGTGTTTACTACCGCTGTATTCGGCGACCGTATCTAACGTACCGTGTTTACGCGACGATGATCGTTCGTCTTTACGCTGAAACCCGGGAGCTCCGTGAACTCCGCTAAACGATAACGACTTCTTCAGATTATTCGTAACGGGCAAACCCCCGGCTGTCGCCCCCGACGATGACGGGCACGAATTCGACTTGTCCCCCTTTCGTGGAAATGTCGCCGTTTTTTGAGGGGTTTGTTGCGATGCAGTCTTCGACGGATCGTTGGAGTTCTTATCCGAATGACGCAGAACGAACTGCACCTCCGAGCCGTATTCTCCCCATTTCCGCAGCGTTATCAACGGATGCTCCGATGGAACGAGCAACCGTTCGTTGTCACGCCATTTTTCTTGCAGCGAGAATCGGCCAATTTTTCCGGTAGCGTGGGCCAACGCGAATATTATATCCTGACACGTCGTGTCATCGGTGACTCCGCAAACAACACGCTGGATTCCATCTACCCATACTTTAAACTCCATCTTCGCGGCACCAGCAGCAGTCAGCAGTAGCAGCACTGAGACTATCACCTACACTCACTCATTCTACACTAGAAAAAAAGAAAAAATGTGTATATTATCACTTGTATAGACCTCCTAAACCCTTTCGGTGCTGCATAATAAATACCCTAAAGTGCGGGAGATAATTCGAAAATGTTTGAAAAATTCCAGGGCAGTGCATTCAGATATCAGGCATTCACTATAACGCGTCTACACCGCAGCACGGTGCATCGTTGGTTACTTATATCCGTGCTGCCATCTTTCATTAGAGATAGAAACTTTAATGAATTACATTAATACACCACAGTGCGGTGTACTAGCCAAGTCAATCACCAATTTATACGCCGCACTGCAGTGCCAACTGAAGTTTGGTATGTAGGCATGGAAACACATTGTTAAACTTTCAAATCATGGAGTCACTTTTCTATATTTAACACCTTTCAATGAAGACGTTTGGATACCCTTGTTAAATACAGTCTAAAATGGATTAAAAACAATGTTTCGGTCAACTACCAGTGCCCTCTGGTCCTAATAAGACTTTTAACATGCATGTACCACCAACACTGACTGAGCTAGGCCACCGGGTACGCTCTCAAGTCAAGTTGAAATAGTAGACATAACAAGGAGGACCCATGCGGGCAACACTTTAAAGGCTGCGGTCCAGTCGTAAGATAAACAAGGAAGTGTTTCATAAATAGGCATTAGCATAGCATTGATTTACTTCGGTAATTTATTTAGATGCTCATAAGTTCTAGGCCTATCGGCTATGGGACTAGGCCAGGAGCCAGAGCCACTCAGAGAAGGGGTAGGCCTAAGCGAAGCGCCGCGTCATTGATCACAGAATTATGGGAAAGTCTGTCTACTGCCTAACCCACATAGGCCTAACTCTCTAGTAGGACAATCGCATTTCTTTTGCGTAAATATTAGGCCATATCAAAACTACGATTGTATGAATCGATACGATCGCAAATGATCACGTACTATTCTTCGTATGAATCGCACTATATACGCGTGAGTGATGATAGGCCCTATTCAATTCGTAGACGTACGTTAGCAGTTAAGCAGGATCTCACATGTAGAAGACTGCGTAGTTTAAAAAAATGTATGGTTTGTTGGGGTTTTCTCTAAGATCTCACATAGAAATCATCGTTTGAAGTGAAAAAAACGACTATTTTGCTGTCCACCATAGAATCGGTAGACCTCCATTTTGAGCTATCTCTCGTCAAAAAAAGGTGATTTCGTTGTGAGATAATTGTCGGAGAGTGGTGGTTGAAGGCTCGTTCGAAGCAGAAAGTCTTCTAGGTTGTATTAAAGCTTATTTCATGTGAATCGGTTGATAATTTTTGGAATTACAGTCGATTGAAGTGGAGAAGTCATTGTCAGATTGACAATTTGTTGCCACCCTTTTTTTTATATTATACAGAGGGATAGTGGACCTGGTCATTGATATTGGTTTTATTCATTCACTATCAGTTGTGACAAGTCCCTGTGTTTGCGATCGCTCCGACGGTACGAATCGCACTAACTTACTTGGGTGATATTCAATTCATAGAATCGTAGAATAGGAGAAATCACAGAATCGGAAATTAATATAATAGCACGGATTATTTCCATGAGTAGAGAATCGAAGACGAAAGGATCGCAAAAAAGCGATTTGATTGTGTGCTAGGCCTATACCGCGCCGTTCTCCTAACCCACAGATAAACAGCTCTAAAACAAAACTTCATTCCATTGATTTTGTAAACGACATTAATAAAATAGACATCAACTTACATAGAAACCAGCGCCAACACCGATTAAAACACTAATTAAAACACGATAATTTATAATTGACTTCATCGGGATCAAAATGACGCCATATTGGATAAGTGAGGTGGCAGCACCTCCTAGACACCTACAAATACAATTCAATTTAAACTTTATTCAACGAGGCGGGCCGAGTGCGAATTTTTCATTCTCGGATTCAGATCAATTTTTCTTTCGTTTAAATATATTCTCTTAATAACGATAGAAACGTAAACCAAAACCTTAAATAAACAACAATCTTCTCTTTTATTAAAAAAACTATAATGTTTAGTTTTATTCAGAGACTTCTTTTTTTATCGATAAATATTCCACAAAAAGTTGATTATCATTGAAACTAGCTGCGCCGAGATACCATCGAGTTCATCTCATACGAGTTCATCATACGGCTACAATCATACTCAGCAATAATAGCACAGCAATTATAATTAACATTCTACACTGAAAATGAGTTTTGATTCTGAACTTCCGAAACTAACAAAACTTTACAGATACAGCGAATCCTTTCTAAGTTCAATTAAACCTTTAGCAATGAACTCTAGGCACATTAAAGATCTGTTTTTCATGGTCTATTATATCTTGGAGTAATCATTTGAATTAATTTTTTAATAATTTGTCAAATGATTACTCCAAGATTATATCAGGGAGCTTGATCTAGTATGAAATCATTGAATCTCATTTCAGTCAATATTTTAACACATGGAGATTAATTCCACTGTGGCTCTAGAGCAGCAGCAATGGGAAACTCTTGCTCCTCGGGTTTAGTTTCGAATCGATATTCATTAAACTCATATAAAGAATAAACTCCCACATAATCACGAATGTGCAGCTGAACTCGGGGGAATAAGCAGGGTGCAACCAGGGTCAAAGCAAAGAGAGGTGTTCGCTTAAAAAATTTAGCGCTTTTTTCTAATTGTAGTGGCAATAATTTGCTGTTTTACCAATTGTAGAAGATCTAGAACGTCATTAAGTGTAAAAGTTTCGCCGTAATTTCGTTGTTCACATAACGGGAACACTTGTTTTAGATCTTCTATAATTGGTAAAACAGCGAATTATTGCCACTACAATTTTGGTATGTTTTCAGTTGTTCAATCATGATTTTGATCGTGCTTCAGAAAATATTCAGTGCGGAATATTTGAGGAAATTTCCGGACCCCATGAACGACCCCCTTGATCAGCCACTGTTATGGATAAATAAGCAAATCCTGCCAATAACAAAAAGTATTTCAGCACAATGGATGTATATTGTAGTAGAGGATTTACAGACATGTGGTTTTTTTTACTAAGCCTGATTGTTCGAAAACAATAAGTGATTTACACATCAGAGACTGTCATAGTTTGTATGTTTGACAAGTATCTGACACTGATGGGCGAACAAACTTCAACAAGCAAGATACTGTTGTATACAGTAAAAGCAGGCCCGTGCTGAGCTTTTTTGAGGGACAGTTCTATTTCAAGAAAAAGGGCACTTTTCTGCACTTCCCTATTGTAAAAAGGTCATCTTTAAATGTATCCAAATTTCGAAAAAATCTATTGACACTGACTTTTCGAAGGGCACTTGCCACTAGGAAATTTGGGGTTCATTCGCTAGCCCTAAACCCCCTCGGTACTGGCCTGAAAATGTAGTCTTGTTGTGGATAAAAGTATGAATTCAGTCAGTTAGTCAATAAATTACAGTTGAACCTTGCACCAGCGATCATCAGTAGCACCGGTAGTGTAAGAGATGGACCAGTTTTAGAGTTGTACATCAAGAATTAAAATCAGTCGATGTCCAATGATTTTCGAATGAATCAGCCAAAAACTCAAACATGTCAAAATTCGACAAAAATGTTAAATCAAGTTAAAAAACATAATTAACAGAATTACCGCATGAGCTGGTTCCATTTTCTATGTACATCTAAAACACCAGGGGCCAGTTGCACAGTCGTGACTTAGGTCCAAAAGTGGTCTTAAATCTTAAGACTGGTCTTAAGTTCTTAGATTGGCTATAGAACTAAGTTGGTCTTCGACTGGTCTTAAGTCTAAGTTGGTCTTAGACTGGTCTTAAGTCTAAGCCATGACTATGCAACCGGCCCCAGGGCCCAGTTGCTCAAAGGTTGGTTAAAAAGATAACCGACAGAAAAATAACATAGTAACAATTATCTTTTAATATGTCAATATGTCAACTATCCGCTGGTTAATTCTGACCAACTTTTGAGTAACTGGCCCCGGCATGTATAATCAGTTAAAGCTACGACCCGATCAACTAAATTATACCTGAAAATATTTTTCCAGACGAATGCTTTAGACAAGTTTGGATCTTGAGAAAAAATGTACACTAGGCGTACACTCTACTGAAGAGAAATTAATTTGACACTTAATTACGCAATTACAAATACAAGTTCAATTACACGTAGATTGCTGAAGCAATTGACTCACTATAATCCGACATGGTTTAACTGAACTTAAGTGAAATCTGGTTTATGAAAACCGGTCCCTTTGATATCGACGTATATAACATACCAATCTAAATGTTCAAACTTTTAGTGGAATTTCCTATAATTATTTACATTATATTTACACGAAAAAATTTACATATTTAACAGCGATAAACCGACCAATCACGGCGGCTATATCTCTAAGCTGCATCGTCTTACCGATTACACGGTAACAATCGACATGAACGATACACATTATCAAACAAACATGAATTATTGGTTGCGTAGACAGTCAGTCAGTCAGTCAGTCAGGTTGGTGTTTATACTGTTCATACTGTTGTGTAAATGCATAAAATAGAAACCACTGAATTCAACACCAAACAGTACCTCATATATGTTTTGTATAAATGCATAAAAAAAGAAAATAGTCAGCAAAACTTTTTAGCAAAAGTTGCATTAACATTATCTATCCCTGCTCTTAAAACTGATCGCTCAACTATTCAAATTGTCAGCATACCAGTGGTTGTAACTCTCGATTTCAATTTAACTGGTTTTTTTTTTCGTGAAACAAAACTTCCTAAAATTCAAGTTTATTCACAGCAGACGCGAATAGAAGCAAATAACACATTTCCACTTTATATCAACACGATTAAACCTTTAGATTTAAAAGGTTACATAAGAATTTAAGGGATCTGAAGCAAAATAGATAATTCATTTAACACACACACCGCTTTTCTCTCTCTGACCAGCCCTAATTTACCAGCTCTGTCTAACCAGCCCTAATCGCAACTAGCTCTGTCTAATCCGCCGATATTAACCAGCTCTGTCTAAACAGCCCTTATTAACCAGCTGTGTCTAACCAGCTCTAGTTAACCAGCTGTGTAACCAGCCCTACTTAACTAGCTCCGTCTAACCAGCACTGATTAAACAGCTGTCTAACCAGCCGTGATTAAGTAGCTCCGTCTAACCAGCCCTAATTAACCAGTTCTGTCTAACAGCTCTATATAACCAACATGCTTAAAACCCGCAATTTAAACGATTGATACACATATATCTCTATCCCGCCCTCTTTTTGCTGCTCCACACAAATAACATTTAACTTTCACTTCGTTGAACAAACATTTGGAAGACTAATGATGAATGATGAATGTTTCGTCAATCATGAATTTAGATTATTCAGATTAAAAGCCACGCCCGTCGGTGGTAAGCTAGTTGTCGTATCTGTAACGCTGCGGGTTGATGCCGATGTTTTTACCATGCTCGTTAACGCAGCGACATTCACTGAATCAGCGGCTAGTGATGCGGCGTTACGAGCTGTCGTTATACCACACAGAACGCCAGTACTCGTACCCCCAACTGCTGCTGCTGCTGGTGCTGCCGGCTGTTGAATTACGGAACCGAGCGACGATTGAGTCGGTGCTAGAAACTTAATAACACCTTGTGAGATACAAACAGGAATTCCCTGCGCAGTTACTAATTGTCCATTTATATTATACAATACTAATTTCTGTCCTCCGCTACTTGGAGTTTTTGGCAACTGATTCTCAGTAGTTTGCACCAGCTGCTGTTGCTGCTGCTGCTGCTGTTGCAACCGTTCTCGTTGCTGTATTAACTGTTTCTGCATCTGTAACTCTTCGGTTTGTTGCATGAGTTGATTTTTAATCTGTAGTATTTCCTGTTGTCGAGCTAGATCCGTCGAATCGCCCGTCAACCCGCTACCCCCGAGCGACGATTTCTGTATCTGATGAAGCGACGTGATTGGCTGGATGGTTTGCTGCGGTAGGTGTTGAAGAGTTTGTATTGCGTTTCTCGACGAGACCGAAACAGTTGCGGTGGCGCTACTGGTCGCTATTGATTGTTGATCTTTCTGTGTATATTGCTGTAGTAACGAATGCGCGTCCTGTATCGCCTGTTCGCGGTATATATTCGACTGAATCCCGTGATGACTACTCGCCGTTATCGGTTGCTGGTTAGCGAGTTGTTGCAATGCTAGCGCCGCCTGTTGAGTTTGCAGCTGCCTCTGAGAAAGCGTTGGCGCCGTTTTATTTTGCGGAGGCGATTCACCTTGACTAGAGTTACTCTGACCGTTATTTAACTTGGTCGCGGTCAGTTTTTGTTGAGTAGTCGCCGTAGTAACGATTTGACCGGTAGTTTGTTGTTGCAGTGATTTGATTTGTTGGAGTATTTGCTGCTGTTGAGCTGGAGTAAGCTGTGATAATTGAGATTGGATGAATTGACTGGATACAGTTTCATTTGTACAAACCTGTATCGTTTTATTTTGTGGAGGATTCATAGATTGTGTCACGGTTGCCAAACCTGGAGAACCGATCTGTGCCACTGCCGGAGAACCGATCTGTGCCACTGCCGGAGAACCGATCTGTGCCACTGCCGGAGAACCTATCTGTGCCACTGCCGGAGAACCTATCTGTGCCACTGCCGGGGAACCGATCTGTTGAGATAATAGTTGTGACACAGTTTGGTTTTGAGCGACTGATAGGACCCCTGATGACATCTGGCGTTTTTTCGGTGTATTGCTCGATGTTCTCGGAGTTTTAATCGTCTGTTTCGTAGCACTTGAAGTCGTAACTATCTTATTATCGATGGATTGTTCTTTTTTAATTGTATTTTGCTGTTGCTGGCGTTGTTCCAACAATCGTTGCACGGTGAATTTCTCGGTAACGCGTCTATTCTGAGCGGCAGCCGGTGCCGCGGTCTGACCGGCGGTGGTGACCGGCGTTGTGTTTGTTGTGAATATCACCTGCGGTTCTCCAATTTTCTCTGGTGACGGTAAAACCATCGTTTTTAATTTCATCGCTTGTATTTTATTCGACCCCGCCGCCGACGAGGATGACGGACTAACGTCAGGTTTCGATGAACGACTATTCGATTTGCTCGTAACCGCTAGTAACGGATTTGAACTATTACGCGTTTGAGACGGACTAGATACTAGTCCATCCGGTAGAGTTTTTTTAGGCGTCGAAGCCGGCATGAGAATCGGCACCTGACCACCAGCAAGTACGATACGCTGTCCTTGTTGCTGCAACGTTACGAGCTGTTGCGGCGAAACGAGAATCTTCTGTCCTCCTTGAGCCTGCAGTAAAATCGGCGCCGTTTGATTGGTTGGTTTCACGGTAGCTTGTAAAACTGGTTGCTGAGCGACGGTCGGTAATTGCAACTGCGTCGAGCCTAGCTGCATGAAAATATTTGGACTTTCATTCGTCAGCGTTCCCGAGAGAACGGCCGGCTGACCGGACTGGTTTCCGGTATTCAACCCCTGATTTTGCGCGGTAGATAATATCTGCGCGGCGGCGGCGGCTGGGACTTCGACCGGATTTTGATGCAGTAAAGTCGGCTGTTGTTGTTGAATTGTTTGTAGCACGGTTTGATTATTAATAACTTGTTTTAACAGATCCGTTGTCTGCTGCTGCTGCTGTTGATTCTGTTGTTGTATTTGAACGTGTTGTTGTATTTGCGCGGCGAGCGTTTGTAGATTCTGTTGAGCGGTCGTCGTGTGAACGTTCGTCGTCTGCCCGGTCGACGCAATACTTCCCGTAGCCGGCAATGTCAGTATCCGCGGAACCGGAATACCGGTGTTCATCATATTTTCGGCGATCGTTTTACGCACCGGTTGAGGCTGTGATTGTTTTTTGAACGTAATCTTAGGCTGAATCGAATCGGCCGACGCGTTATCGCTGCCGTGGTGATGAACGGTCGTGGACGGTACCGATTCTATCACCGGTTCTTGACTCTCCAACGGTCGGTTGAAACTCGTTTTAACGGGACTCGTTTGAGCGGCTAATGCCTCGGCGATTTGTTTGATCGCCGTTTGCGACGACGACATCTGCAATGGCACCATCTGTTGAGGAATTGATGACACGGTTGCTGCTGCTGCCGCAGCCGCAGGCGATTTAGCGACCGTATGAACGCTGCTGAAATGCGGAGGAGCCGTAACGACGTTATTACCGGCGAAATGCGTTTGATTCGACGCCGTACAGGTGGCGCTGCTGAACGTAGAATTCGTAACCGATTGAGACTGCGGAATGACGAGGCCTTTCGGAGTGAGGAATCCCTGAATGATACTCTGAGTTCCGCCGGCGTTCTGCTGAACTAAACGTATAACGACATTCTGATGTCCCGACTGTTGTAATAATTTCGCTAGATTTCCCGCTTGTAGCGTATCTGTCGTCAGATTCAGTTTAGCCGTCGTGGTTGTAGGGTTCGTCGTCGCCGTTGACGGTAATTGCGACATAATCGACCCCGGTACGAGACTCGAGCCGATGCTCGTCGAAGCCGTTATAAGTTTTGATTGTTGCGGCATGCCGCATGCCGGTATTGGAGCTTTCATCGCTTGCGTTACGTGAGTCACTTGTTTCGGTTGAATAAGAGGCATCGTCGCCGGTGCCGGAATCTTCATTGTAACTGTAGGTAAACTCGTATTCATCGAGGGGGCGCCAGCAGCAGTTTTCATCGGAGCAGATTCCAGGTTATTCAGCGATATCTGTAACGGCTGTGCGCCGGTATTATTCTGTCGACTTTCCAGTAGACTTTTTACAGTCATGCTTGCTGATTTATTTTTAGACGGGGAAGACATGATTGCTGTTGTCGCAGCAGTAGTTGAAACTGTCATCAGAGGGTCGGTTGATACTGTCATCTGAGGACTGGTCGAAGCAGTCATCAGAGGGCTGGTTGATACTGTCATCTGATGACTGGTCGAAGCCGTCATCAGAGGGCTGGTTGAAACTGTCATCAGACAGCTCGTTGAAGCCGTCATCAGAGGGCTGGTCAAAGCTGTCATCAGAGGTGCAGTTATTGTCATTGCAGGTATTATCTTATTGACCATTTGACCGCTTGATTGACCAACCGTTTGACTGAGCACTTGACCAACAGTTTGACTGAGCACTTGACCACCTGTTTGACCGAGCACTTGACCACCTGTTTGACCGAGCACTTGACCACCTGTTTGACCGAGCACTTGACCACCTGTTTGACCGAGCACTTGACCACCTGTTTGACCAGTTTGACTGACCGTTTGAGCACTGGTTTGAGTCACCATAGGCGATGCGTTAACTATAGTTTTACCACCGACGTTCGCGGTGCTCGTATGATTATACACAACCGCGTAACCAGCACAGCTCGACGTCTTGCCCGGTACGGGAAGAACAGTTTTAATTGGATAATTCACTTTCGGCTGCGTTTGTAAAACATGAGACGTCGTCGTTTTATTGCTGCAATCGTTGACGGTAGTTTGTAAACGCGGTACGATCGGTTTCGATGCACCACCGCTGACGCTGCCGCTGCCGACGGCGCAGTCTTTATTCGTCGAGGCGTACGGAGATTTCGGCGTTAAAAGCTGACGTCTGAGTTCCGTCGATGGAGCGAACACGGTCACGTTGCTGTTGCTCGGCGTCGTTTGCGTAGTCGTCACGGTTAAACACACCGGTTTAGTCGATGACGGTTTTAATGGTTTCGTACCGCCGCTAGCCGCGACTGTTGCCTCGGCGTTCGACGTTAACGGACCGACTTTCAATATTTTCGGTTTCATATTCAGCACAGACGGATGTTTCAGTAAAGTATAGTTTATTATATTCAATCCTTGAGTCGTTTCTATTAAGATATGATTCGCCGGTAGTTTAAACTGGTCGAGCAGTTGTTCCGTTAAAATGTTCGTGCTGATCTTTTTCGAATTCGCCGAGGTCATTGTTGTTGTCGTCGTCGTCGTTGAGGCGGTTGAATTTTTCTTACCGAACGACGCGATCGATTTCACGCTGTCCTCCGATTCGCTGCGTTCGATCTTGCGCCGTTTTCGCAGGCGGCCGCGCGAACTCACGTCCTCGATGATTTCGCAGTCCGAATCCGCCGCTCTGTCGCGTTTACGTTTTTTCTTCTTGCGTTTTTTCGTTTTCCGATGCCGATTGCGTCGGTTGGAACGTTCGTCCGAACTGGTATCCGTCGACGACGAGTCGTTGTCCGAACTCGAATCGGATGACGACGAGGACGATGAAATTTCCATCTGTAAAAATAATCGTTATTTCCGTGAATTCGTTAGTTTCGCATATTTATTATTTCAGATATTACTTGATACTTCGGGAGAGAGGAAGACATTTTTACGTTAACCATTCATACAAGGAATACAGAAGCATTCAGCTAGGATGGATTTAAGATAATATAAACCAGATGGGTAATAAAGGCAGGGCTGCGGCCATACTCTGAAAAGGGCAAAAAATCAGAAACAAGTTCAATCGTTTTCAGGAACATTTCATCGAAATTTGACAATAAAATATTCGAATTAAAGAGCTATAAATGGTCAAACCCTAAAAGTACACATCAAACTAATAAGATCAGTATTTTTCGGGACGAAATAGTAACAAAATACAGAAAATAAGGAATAGTAGTTGGCAGCAGCTCTATGTATGTAGGCTTTAGGACTTGGTTGATTCTAACTGAAAAACACTTGGGTAGAGATAGAGCAGAGAAAATTTGCAGAGCAAGTTCTTCAGTATTTCACGTACTATTTCTTGTTCCGGTTCCTCTTTCCAATCTTCCATTTCTTTCTTCATCTTACGTTTCATACGTCGGTTCGCGAGCAGCAGTTTCTGTTCCCACGGTTCGAGTTCTTTCAGCAGGTACGCCAGTCGGTCGTGGAGCTCCTCTACGCACGTCTCGTAATTCTCGCTATCGTCGCCGTTCGAATCGGGCCGCGAGAATTCTTGCACCATTTTTCTCAAATCATCAACGCTCTCCGCGTAGAGCACGAACGCGTTCAAATCCGGTTTCTGTAAATACAACGTATTCAATTGTTAGACGGACAACATACGAGAACGTGCGAGTCATGCGGAGAATAATGAATTTCTATTTCAAATCCCGTGAATATTTCAATCAGAAGGCTGCTAATAACCAGGGTAGAGTTTCATAGATGTGCCGACAAAATTATTCCCGAGAACGTTTCGAAATAAGCCAGTTATCGCCATGGTTTCTCATTGTTACTGTGATGGTTGTCACCCTGTTTAAGTATTACATCCAGTATGAAACTGAGCATAGGTTGAGGATCTAACCCTGGGGGTAACTTCGATATCCGATATATGAAACCAGGCCCAAGTTGAGGATTTATCCCTAGGGGTAACTTTGATACCCACGGTCTATGAAACCTGGCCCGGGTTCAGGATTCTAGTTAAATCTATACTCACCGTATCTGGCAGTGGTTTCAGTTCAGTTTTTATATCAGTTTCGGGTTTTATCGTATTTTCTGTCGTTGTTTTCTCTTCACCATTGTTTTCTCCGGTCACTACTGATTGATCTTTAACTTCGGTCATCTTATTCTCATCCTCAAGCTCCATCTTATTGCTGTCACTGCGCTCGGATTTATTCTTGTCGTCGAGGTCAGTTGTATTGCTATCATTGAGTTCAGGTTTATCGTCAGTTTTATTCTCGGAATTTGTTGTTAGTTGTTCAGTTTCCTCATGCATTGGTTGGTTGTTTGTAGATGTGTCATCAAACTCACTTAACGTTTCTCCATCTGAATTCACAGCTAAACAACAGAAATCATCGTATGAATAAATGAATGAACTTAGATTGATGCGAGACCACTGCCCACTACCCCCAGGGGCTGCCCGCCCGCACCAAAAGTGTTATCAGTTTCAGGAACATTTCATCAAAATGAAATATATGCTTAATTGAATAGTAATCAATGGTGAAACCCACAGATTTCATACTTCAGGACACATAACTAGGGGTCCAGGGACACCATGCCCACTTGGGAAGTGGTTTCCAATGCTCAACAATCTAAAAATTTCAATATTCAACGCCCCCTGGTGACCATATACAAAAATTTTTTTCTTTGCAATTGATCATGGTAACAAAATATGCCTAGGTACCAATCTAATAAGGAAATACTAAGTTATTCTACTATTCAATGCCCCCTGGTGACCATATAGAATAACTAATGTCCTTAAAACTCACCACAATTATAGACGATGTCATGAGCTACAACTTTGCAATTGATTGTGATAACAAAATATGCTTAGGTATCAATATAATGTGGAAAAACTTTTTCCCACCGATCAAAAATACCTGGCTCAGGTATAAAACATCCCTTTCCAAAGAATACCCATCACAAATTGCAATGAGGAATGGCAAACCAGTAGGAAGCTACAGGACTCAGAATTTGGGCCAAAATTGACATTTTCGGGCACTAAAAAGGTCATAGGACGGCCATCTTGAGTCCGATCGACCCAATTTTTCTTATGGTGATAGGCCCTTGGGGAGTTCAAATATCAAGGTAATTGATTTAAGTGTTCAAAACGTGTAAAAAGTGCTGATTTTGACGAACAACAATGGGTCGGTCGGCCATCTTGATTCTGACAGGGCTGAAGATGTGTTTAGGGTAGATACATGTATAAACCAAATATCAAGACATTACCTTGAAGCGTCTTCAAAACTTCCCAAGATAACTGGATTCCGTCTACGGACGGACGGACAATTTTTTATTGGGTTTCACTCTTAAAATTGAATTCATGTCTTTCTGTTTCTACTTACGTTTTTTAGACAAAGCACGATCATCGGCATCGTATCCGCAAGCAACCGATTCTTTCTCCGCCTGTACTAACGGTGAAATATCCATCTGCCGATTTTGATGCGCTGCCCTCGACGATAATTTACGGCGCGATGCGGATGACGAACTGTGCGACGATACGGAGACAACAGACGTGACGTCGTCGTCATCACGACGAGATTCTATCTCATCACCGCCGTCTGCTGCTGATTGATCATCATTCTCTTCCTCGTTCTCACTTCCACTCGCTTCTTTCAATACGGTTTTAATCACCTAAAAATACACAAACAACGCTCGAGTCAATTGATGTAGATTATAAACATGTGATCGTTCTCAATCTCATTCAACATGTTGAACCTCGCGCAGGGTCCCTATAGATCTGTCATTCCTACTACAGATTGGGAAAACCTCTTACAGATCGGTTATTCCTCCTTCAGATCAGTCATTCCTCCTACAGATCGGTCATTCCTCCTTCAGATCGCTCATTCCTCCTACAGATCAGTAATTCCTTTTAAAGATCGGTCATTCTTCCTACAGATCGGTCATTCCTCCTACAGATCGGTCATTCCTCCTACAGATCAGTCATTCCTCCTACAGATCGGTCATTCCTCCTACAGATCGGTCATTCCTCCTACAGATCGGTCATTCCTCCTACAGATCGGTCATTCCTCCTACAGATCGGTCATTCCTCCTACAGATCGGTCATTCCTCCTACAGATCGGTCATTCCTCCTACAGATCGGTCATTCCTCCTTCAGATCGCTCATTCCTCCAACAGATCAGTAATTCCTCCTACAGATCGGTCATTCCTCCTACAGATCGGTCATTCTTCCTACAGATCAGTCATTCCTCCTACAGATCAGTCATTCCTCCTACAGATCGGTCATTCTTCCTACAGATCAGTCATTCCTCCTACAGATCAGTCATTCCTCCTACAGATCAGTAATTCCTCCTACAGATTGGTCATTCTTCTTACAAGGAAAAAATTTCGAATCTTGAGGAAGTGTCTGCACTTTCAGGTTTAACTCATTGTGGCAATGGGTTGGCAGAACATAGACTATGAGATACCACATAGTCAGCTGCGAATGTGTTAGTTTCATAATTCTCTTACCTGTCTTAATCGACTCGGGCGACTTCTAGGAGTTGAATTCTTTTTTTTACGTTTTCGAGACGCCGGTCTTCGACGTTTTCTCACCGGTTTCACTGGTGTCTGTAAAACACATATAATCAGATATAAACTTTAACAAATACGAGAGAAAAGAGACAAGCCGACAGCAACAAACATTATAACCTGATCGTCGGTGAGTTCGCTTCACAATAAAACATTAACCTCTTCACTATCGCAGATAATGTTACACCCCTCACCAGGATTCGAACCCAATGGCATCATTCAATTCAAATCAATTCGGCATTACCGGGTGGCCACTCTTATCTGATTTTGTTTTTCCCTGACTTTTCCCTGGACATTTACCAAAATTCCAAGACCAAAGTTGTCTTAACTACGGTATTCGAATTTTTAGACAGCAATGAAAAAGGTATACAGTTCCCCGACTTTTCCATGATTTTGACCTTTTTCATAAAATTCCCTATTCCATGACCTTTTACGTGAAAATTCCCTGATTTCCCTGAATTCCATATGAGTGGCCATTCTGTATAAGAGGTACTAACCCTCCAACTATGAGTGAAAATTGAAACTAAATTCATGCAGACGGTTATTTAGTACTGCTACACACACGTCGAATGGCCTCTGTCAGTTTAAGTCGCACATACCTGATACAAGTCTTAAAATAGTACAAGCGCAGATGGGCGGTTGAACTAAAACATATATATTTAATCCATTTTTACTCTGTATTGAAGGATTGCAAAAAATTCTTCTTTAAATGGGGTTGCCTCAGACCTATATCAGGTATGTGCTAACAAAACTAACTGAGCTATACCAACTCTCAAGCAAAGTTGAAATGGGCATTAGTAGATAATCGATAAGTTTGTTTAAATAATGAAATCGTTCCGATACTAACTACATACCGTTGGTTTATCCATTTCAGGTAGTTTGATCAAAGCCTGGCGATAAATACGTAAATCCTGTCCACAGAATTGAGGAAAGTGAAGATATGTGTTTCCCTGAGCGTCTGTACCGAGATAGTATTCACGTTGATCAGCCGGAGGATTCGCTTCAATAGCATCGCGTAATCCATCTTGAGTTTCCTGCAAAATGCAAACCCTTTACATAAGTGAATACAATAGAATCTAATGCGTTAAAGTATTGAAGATTTTGTATCACAGTGGACTCAGCCTACAGCACTCAGTGCCAGCTTAATCGGTAATCGGTTCAAACCGGTTAAACAACAAAAAGATTTTCTGTCTTGACTTTTGGTCAACGTGAAAGAAACAAAAACCTATACCGGTATTTGTCTATGCCGGTAACGTTTCTTTCGGTCCCGGCATATAGGCAGAGTCAACTGTATTATTGTAACCTTTTTACAGAAAAGCGCTAAGATTATTTTATGATAAAGCAAATAAATCATTATTACTATTATCATCATAAAATGAAACCGCAATGTTTCGGCTGTTGACAAATAGACATCAGCAGGAGGGAATGGGATCGTTCTGTACATTCTTGTGGAACTTTCTTATTAATCTACAGTAGACGCGTTACGCCTTCGCGAATATTTCACAGGCCAAAACGTCGAACAGACGTAAAATCTATTCAACTTACCAACACATGATCGCACAGCGATTTCACGATCCAAACTCGCTGGTATAAATTCAACTCGTGGAATCTTCTCGATAATAAAGGATTTTCTAGACCTAACACTTCAAAAAACCGCGGCTCGACCCCGAGGGTTTTCGTTGTCTGAAATGAAAAATCGAAGGATCTTATTCCTGATTTTCAAAGATTTTGAATACAGCAAACCATGCGTTGGTCCGATGTACTGAGACTGGGAGACTGGGAGGGTTTCAATATCACTTAAGAAACGCTTCAAATTACTTACTATACTACAATTTTGACCTAGAAAATTCGACTATGCGACTGAAATTCATTTGAAAATGAGGGACCCAATATTTCCATTCCTCGAGCATTAATTATCCGAATTTTACCGATCTGACCCGTCCATATTTTGCCGTATTTACCAAACAAACCGTAGAACAAACCTTTTCAATATCGCGTAAGTTTGTCTCCAGAACGCGGTACCATTTCTCGAATTTCGTGCGAAGTTTATGCATCCATTGATTGTACGTGAAAAGCGGTTTCTTGTCGTCTCGAATACGCTGCGTAACCGTGCGCAACAGCGACGTCATTATCAAACGCATCATCATCGATTCGCGCGGAAGGATTAACGATCGCTCGAGTTCGTACTGCGGCACTTCACCGACCCGTAATGCATCCGAGCATAGGTACAAAAACAACCCGATCTGCGGTAACTGTTCAAAATACAATTCAAATATATATATTATCAATCTTTAATCAACTTTACCATTAGTCATCATATATACCGGTATATATGTTCTAGCTGGGGTAACAAGGCATGATGACACGAAGCCTAGTATAGTTGGTATGCAAATACAGTAGACCACATGTTACTCTTGTAGCGTTGGAACTGCTGTAAAATATTTTACCTGGTTGACTGGAGGGTTGGGGAAGTAACAAAGAACGGTTTGATTTTACGCGCGATCTAGCAATCTCATCAAATTTCCCTGGATTTTAGCTTTTTCACAAAATCCCCCGACTTTTGCATGACTTTTTCAAAGAAAAGAAATTTCCCTGGTTTCCAGGTAAGTGGACAACCTGCCCCAGCTATGCTAATTACGTATATCACTTCATGTATTTTACATAGGCCTACCTCCCACATCGCTTTCATTTGAGCCATGTTTTCCTCGGATAACAGACTCTCATCCCACTCGTTCAACTCCTGAGTTTGCTGTTCGTATTGATTTTTACGTTCGACTAATTGTTGTCGACGGAACTCTTTTTCGCGTTTCAACGCTTCCTCCCGTCGCTGTAGTAACTTCGCACCGGAATCATGCGGCATCAGTAAGCGCCCTCTACGTCGGTTCACTAGGGGTTACGAAAAAAAATACACAACAATCACGATCAGTCGCTAGCGGATGGATGATCGTATGATCGATTTACACAAACCGAAACTTCTAAATTATGTATCTCCGCTTTTGCAGCGATCATTGACAATCCTGTAACCCCCCGACCCCCAGTCAGACAGACATAGTCACGTATTCCACGTCAAATTCATAATGAATCAAATTACAAGCAACAACGAATTCCTATTGACCATACTTTTTATCTATGTCGAATTTCTGTAGAAACTGCAACTAATAGATTTTCATTACCGGTACTTATATGTTAATTAATAATAGTAGCTATAAAACGATAATCAATTTATTCAAAATAGTTGCCTTGTTTAACCCTAAATGACATGAAATGACTCTGGTTAATCTCTTGTAACAACGTCCCGGTGTCTTATCCTTCAATGATCCTATGATCAAGTGAAAACCTGTCGATCAAGGGTTATTGAGATGAGAGAGTTTTGATGTTGAATCCTGACAGTAAGGAAATGATAATGGTGTTGATTTAGTGTCGAGTTCCTGACTAGGGGGGGATAGATACAGGAGTGTCATTGACCACTGCATGAAGAATTAGCCACCTACCAGTGAAAGTGTCTTCCTCATTTGTCTGAGTGGCTGCCGAGATTTTTTCCCTCAAATCCCTTAATATCGAATCAAAAGAAACGAATGAGCAAATGATTCACAAGATTCACCGATCGGATCACAAGCGATTTGAGCAAATAACGAAAAAATTCCGACTGAAGCCAATTAATTACCTTGAAAGTAGTGCAAGTTTTTGGTCCAACACGACTTCGAATCGTTGTCCTTTTTTTGCGATTGGATGATCGATTCCGTTATAACGATTACAATTCTCAACCATTAGACGAAAATCCGACACAAATTCCATAATCGACTGGTATTCCAGATTCATAAACTTCTCTTTCACTGTAAAATATACAACAAACGCATCATGAAAGTTTTACAGCGATATTTTGAATGCATGAATGTTCAAAATTTGATGCCTAGATCGCAAACTCTGAAGACTGAGAGACATCGGACGACAATCAAAATAAACTTTCTCTGGCTAAAAACAATGAGTTTTTAGGCCTAATATATGCTCAGATAATAATAATAATTATTATTATATATTTTCTTATATAGCACCATTATAAAATCTTCACCGCGCTTTACATTCTAAAAGTAAAAGTTTAAAAAAAAATTATTCACAATAGGCCTAGGTGTTTATGAAAAGAAAAGTTTTCGATGCAGATTTGAAGGCCGAGACAGATGATCTCAAATGCCGGCAAGTTCAACACCAACCTGCCCGCTTCCATCATCCCCAGGTGAAACAAGGTTTTAAAGAAGCATTAAACAGTGGAACCTCGTTACAATACAGGCCACCAGAAAAGCCGCTTATTCATAGAGGCCTAACTGGATAGAGTGGAACTTCATCTGGTTGTAAACTACAGATTACAACAAACCTCCTATAAACATTGTTCCTTATATAACAAATAGGCCAGTGGATTGAACCTTTTTCAGGACACCACCAGAAAATCTGTTCGTTAGGCCTACTCATAACTGATAGTGTAACAGCAAACTCCACGAGCAAATTTCAGGCCACCGGAGAAATCTGTTAGTTAATCATAAAACTGGTATCTTACTTTTATTGAGCCAGATTGGTTTAGTAATCCGCTCATAGTAATCGGTGTATATCTGTCCGTCAACCGGGTCAATGAACGGCCAGTTCAATGTCTTATTTGATATCGCCATCATCTCTTTCAGAATGCGATAACCTTCCTGCAACTCGTAATCCATCACTGGAATATTCGGATCCGGTGAACTCTTCCGTCTTGTACGCCCGCCCGGTTTTTTAACGACGTCGGCGGAATCCGATGAAGCGTTATTTTCTAACGGCGAAGATGGTGACGATTTTAACTCCATTTCGTGAAGATGTGACAGAATGAAGTTAGCAGGAGTCGGGATCGGCATCTCATCATTGATCGAAGCTTCTTCATCTCCTCGGTCATCCAATATGCCAGGGGATTTCCCTGTATCTGATTCCTCGACTTGCTGTATACTGTCTGTAGTGTTACCCACAGTTTCCATACTGTTTCACTATTTCACGGCCACCTCGCAGCCATTTAGAACGGCGATAATAAGAATCCTGAAATGAAATCAATCTTATTTTGTGTCATTGCCAAACGACTAGGCTTTATCAGATGATGTTAGGCCTAGCCTACACTATTCTGTATCTAGCAGTGATTGGCAGGACAGCCTGCAGCAGGGGTAAGGGACTGAGCAGCAGACTTGGTATGCAGAAAAGGGCTACCCAATTTTTATAGGCCTATTACATTGAAGGGTTGTTTTGAAAGTTTGTAAAATGTAAATAAACACAACGTGCTTGTCTGTCATCGGATGTAAATAAAGTCTGCTGGGCTAACTACGAGATTACGAATGAAAATTGAGTTGAGGGTTCTGTCATGAGAGTAGCGAAGTAGTAAAAATGGAACCGTTTTGTTATTATTGTATAAAATGAGATATTTGGACGATTGTCAGAATCAACTCGATTAATCAGTAACACTCGAGCTGTTCTGTCTCTCAGGCGGGTCAGCGGCTCGTTTCCGAACCTACAGTAAATACGTACTGGTTCCAAAATAGTACCGTACTGCTGTAATAGTGAGTAGAGACAATTAGTGAAAAGTGCACCATGTTAATTGCACCGAATTACATCAATTAACATTAACATATCCATACGCATTCATCATGTATGTTACGGTGAATTATCTATTTCATACATGTTTTAGACATTTAAAAACATCATTGATCACTTCTATGACATTTCGAGCCGATGCATGAATGGTTCAATCGTGTATTTACTCAGTTGAGGCTCGTGAATTATTTCGATAGCTGCGCGATACGTATGGATATATTCAAATGAGGTTGCGCTAGGTTGGGTGACGTCATGATTTTATCTAAAGCGCGAACAAAAACTGGAGCGGCGTAAAAGTGTTTAAGATAGAACTGACATAAATAAATTAAAAATTGCATAATTTTATGAATTTTGTATTGTTTTGTCTATTTAAGAGTAGTTTTCAAAACATATGAATGTTCGTGGTGGAATTGTAATAATTGTCGTCGTTTCGTCTTGCATACCTCGCTTGCCAGGGGATGGTTGTCGGAGCTAACCCTAGCCGGAGCTTACCCTAAGTTCATGTTCAATTTTATTTTACGGAAAGCCGACAGGCTAATGTACAGAGATTGAGAGAAAAGGAAAAGCAAAGAATAAAATTTACAATTTTTAAACAAGCACAATTACAAAAAGAGAGAGAACTACAGTAACTTTCGTGTGAGCCAAGCAAAGCCGAGCCTTAAGGTCACTGTCACAAGAAAGCACTCACGAAAAAAAAACGAAAGAAAAATGAAAAAACAAAGGGAACAGGACTGACAGTTATTATCCTTTCCCAAAGGTTTTCGATGGCCAACTCTGGCAAGCGATTATGATCCGGATCGCTCGGTCGTATTCGATAAATATTACGTCCGTTAGGTAGTGTCGTCGTCGAATTTGTGGCAGGAAATTCAAACAAATTTCATTTCGCAATAAACAGAACGGATTCATTTTGATGCGTTTTTGATCGAAGGAATCGAAGATGATGTCTGAGAATTGGAGTGCGCCGTCAAATACCCCGGATTCTTCTAAGAAGGTCATTATTTCAAAATGAAGATTTTGGGATGGGTGCAATTTGTTGATATCGACAATTCGCTTCGCCACTGCCATGCCAGCCCAGGCATTCCCACGACCGACCAAGGCAAGAAGACTTCCCTCAGTCGGGGGTTAATTTTGTTTTGGAGGACTGGATGATTCCGAAGATCAAATTTTTTTGGGTTGATCACTCCTAATTTAATTTAATTTTGCACAGGCCGGTGCCTACTACAGTGACCTGTCTGTTGTTTATAGTTTCACGATTGGATGTTTTCACAAACCACATAAGCCCATTAACAGATTAAGGGTTGGTATAAGCCCATCCGATTATAAAAAGCTTACCACCAACAATTAGGTAACTAACTAAACCTGTTCCAAGCATTTTATTAGGGGCAGTTCTATCTTTAAGAAAAAGGAAAGGGCACTTTTTCACAGTCAAAGGTCAATTTCTCATTTAAAAAAGGGCAGCTATCCTAAATATGAAGCACCTGAATAAATCATTTGAGAATGGAAGTGGTTATTTTGCCGGATTGGGTTACGGTCTAAAACAAAGTTATTTTACCGTATATTATGTCTGATTTTGAGTGAGGTGACATCTAGTGAGCTGTAATGGCATCCGGAAAAATAAACACTCACTTTTCATTTTCCAAAAAAACATGATAATTGCCTACCCAAATTTCAAAAATCTTTACCCAACTAACCGGATGTAAGTTATATTCCACTGTTTTCCAGAATATAGTCAGAAGAATTGAATAATATATTTTCTAGAAGTACCTAATCTTACAGGTCCAGAATACCTTCAAATAATAGGAAAAAAGGAAAAAGAATGATTTTTCAAGTTTTTTAAGGGAGGAACCCCAAACCCCCTTTTATGAGTTTCACCGCCGGCATGCCATTGAGCTATAATTTTGAGGAATATATTCAAATTAACTGGCTGGATTCGCCCCTACCCAAATTTTTAAATGACTTTTAGAAGGGAAAATTTTTGGGGGTTCGTTCGTTACCTTCGAACCCTTCCTCGGCCCGGGCGGTCTGTTGCGTATCAACAAACAAAATCTACAGTGTATGAACATTGATCTTCAAAAACATAGAGATTTTTAAAAGTGAAGAAAGAAAAATAGCTGTTTGTTTGCAGAGAAAACTGAGCTGCTAAATTACTCCATACAGTTAATTATTAGCCCCCCTGACAGACAGTTTATTCTATAATCACCTAATAATACAATAGAGAGTGTTTCAAGACCTATTGTAGGATGAGATAGTGTCAAATGGACAGTTAGTGTTTGCTCAGATTAACCTAGATTTGCATGGATTAACTGATAATTAGTGACCAAACATGATTAATCCTAATCCAATCACAAGCCCTCAAACCAAATCATCAGCCCTAAAACCCGATCTCAAGCCCTGGGCTCTCAAACTGGCAGACAGATAGTTCTAAGCTCTCAACCTGACACACCACAGATAGCTAGGCTCTTACAGTAGTGGTTCTGACACTCAGATAGTTCAGCTGAAATGTACTAGATGTTTGTTTGATATTACAGGCTCCGAGTATGGATGATTTTGAGGTGATTAAACCAATAAGTCGTGGCGCATTTGGGTAAGTTTTATGTTATTGGCCTGAATGAAAAGGCTTTGAAAGTCTAAAGATCCAGTTCCACAATTCTTCACCATTTAATTTAGCTGATTGTTTAAGTTTTCGAGTCATATTCTCATCAAGGACTTTATGACTAAATATACTGCAGTTTCTTTCAGGGGTCGGTTGCATAGTCAAGGCTTAGATTTCAGACCAGTCTAAAACCATCTTTGTTCTATAGTCCACTCTAACAACTTAAGACTAGTCTTAAGATTTTAGACCACTTTTGTACTGAAGTCGCATCTGTGCAACTGGGCCCTGGGTTTTAATCTATTCAGTTTGAACTGCAGGTTATATTTATTTTACTACTTTATAGCAAAGTTTTCCTTGGACGTAAAAAAGACAACAAGTTGAAAGTTTACGCGATCAAAATAATGAAAAAAGAACAAATGGTCGATAAGAACATGGTAAATCAAGGTAAGCTAAATGAGAAACATATCAGTCCCTTAATAAACCAGTTCAATTGAAGTTCCCTAGATTGACCAGTCCAATTGAAGTTCCTAAATACTCTGGTCCAATGTTTCGATTTAAGTCCCTAGAGGTAAACTGGTCCATTGTTTTAATTTAAGTACCTAGAGATAAACTGGTCCAGTGTGTCAATTTAAGTCCCTAGAGATAATCTAGTCCAGTGTTTCAATACAACTCCCTAGAGATAAATTGGTCCAGTGTTCCAATTAAAGTCCTTAGAGACGAATTGGTCCAGTGTTTCGATTCAAGTCCCTAGAAATAAACAGGTCCAATGTTTTAATTGTTTTTGTCTTCAATTTGATAATGAATTTCATCCCGATTTCAGTAATTGCAGAACGCGACGCTCTTGCGATGACTAAAAGTCCGTTCGTTGTACACTTGTACTATTCACTGCAGTCGCAGCATCACGTATGGCTCGTTATGGAATATATGATCGGAGGTGATTTAAAATCGATGCTAGCCGTCTGCGGTTATTTTGACGAGAATATGGCCGTGTTCTACACGGCGGAGGTCGTACTGGCGTTACAGTATTTACACAAACGAGGAATTATACATCGGTAAGAAAACAATGCACAGAAATACAGTAGTCTCTGCACAAGTCGGATCCATTCAACTCTGATGTTTTTTAAATCATTTTTTGAGACACTATTTACATCCAACTCGGATATCACTCACGTCGGACACATTTTGAAGGTCCCAAAAGATCCGACTTGAGCGAAGTCTACTGTAGATTTATAGAGCCAGAGCTTACATATCAAAATTCACCCCGGAATATTCGATTTTTGCAGTGACTTGAAGCCTGATAATATGCTAATTGGGAGCAATGGTCACATAAAACTGACCGACTTCGGGTTGTCGAAGATTCATATGGATAAAAGTAAGTTCATTTTGAAGTACGATTCGCGTGTGGCTTCCCTAAATTGTCTGTAGTTCGTTTAATTATATTTGATTTATTTCGATAGAGCCACAATTGGTCGACATTTTACCATCGCCGAGTTCATTCTCTAAAAAGAAGGAATATTTTCGTACACCGGGGCAAATACTTTCTTTGACGAGCTTCTTAGCGTTTGTAAGTACCGGGGGTAGTCGTAAAATGCATTCTTTCTTCAATCCCTTTAAAGGCCATCTCATAAAAGTGGTCAGAGTGACAATTTTTTGGAATGGCCCTAAATTTCTAAGTTAGCGTTTGATCGAAACCGATTCCGATATTTCAGAAAATGCAATCCGGATCTCGACAGCGCCACGGCAGCCGAGACAGTAGAGTCAGCGCCGGTAGTTTGATAGGAAGCAGTTTCAATTCATCGTCAAAAGTTCAACAGCAACGAAGCATCGAGTTAGAACCGCCGGTTAAACAACTGACTCCGACTTTAAAACGCTCCCAACTTGATCGCTCGTCAAATATAAATACGTCGCGACCGGCGCTTACGAGACAGGACTCGATATCAGTCGACGATCATATCGCGGGTGTGTGTATGTTTACGCCGGAGAAATCAAACGACATCGGGATGTCACCGACGGAGAGGAGCGATATCGGGAGGTCACCGACGGAAAGAAGTAATATCAGGAGGTCATCACCGAAGAAGCGGAATGCTGACTCGTTAAACTCATGCAATAAAGAACGAAGTGAGAATAGCTACTCTCGGCGAGACGGCGGCCGGACGTCGTCGCGCGATCACAGCAGCGATTGTTCACCGCTGCAGCTCGCAACGAGTCGATCCGATAACCTCGACGAAAAACCGCAACGAAAACAATCGTCGTGTTCTAGTCAAAGCGATTGCGACGATCGTATGATCACATCTCCGTCCAACGATCGATCGTTCGAATTGATCAAACAGAATAATTTAAAACGTATGAACGCGATACCGTGGGAACGAGAGTGTCTGATGACTCCCGATTGTATGGACAGCGGTGCGGTCAGCTCCGAGACGCCGCAGTTACATAAAAGTAAAACGGCTCTGTCATATTCGGGAGCGGCTTTGAATATGAGATCGATGAGAACGAGCGAATCGGAGACGTCCAACGTGTTCAGTTCACCCGATTTACCGTCGAGGGTCGCGAGGCCCAGTTTCAAACGGTTACTCGCGAAACCGGCGAATACTAACAGTTTTAAACGCGATTTCACGCGAGCCGTCACGAGTAGCGTCGCTGATTTTACGATCGACGAAAACATCGACCCGTCGTTCGGTAGCGCCGGGGCCGTTGCGTGTCGGCAAAAACGCAGCTTCGATTTCGTCGAGAAAAGTCCGTTGGGAAAATCATCGATCGTCGCGGTGAATGCGAACACCGGAATGACGGCCGAGATCCGAGCTCTTCGAATCGGCGACGAGCATCGCGTTAAACGCTGTCATTCGGCGTCGTCGATCGAACGGCGCAAATTCAGTTTCGACGGCAGCGACCGTTCGAGCGACGACCTCGAACTGATGCGTTCGGGGAACACGCGCGACAGTCTGCAGATGAGTTACGCGCGTTCGTTCAGTCACCTCGATGACTCCAGTCGATCGCGTCTGCACGTGCTTCAGTCTCGTAACGAAGACAGTTTGAATTTTCACACGCCGGAGAATCAGATAATACCGAGTTTAACGGGAAACTCGGCGGCGGCGGAGGAATCGATCGATTCTTTACATTTCAGCAGCGATCAGTTGTCGCCGGTCAGTCAGATTATAGACGACAGTGATGGGAAACGTATAAACGATGATTCAAGTCGTATGTCGCCCTCGGTTGCGACGCCGCCAGCACCTGATTGTAAACAACAACCACAGACGCACCTCGCTAAAACGAAACTGCTGAAATTTCGCGATTCGTTGATCGCTACGGAACGTAGTTTCGGCAGTAGAGGTCGATATCAATTCGGTTCTGTTTATCTAGACAACACGGCGTCTAAAGCGGTCAGTTCAAAGTTTATTCTTACCCTCCCATCAATTCAAATAGATTGTAAGGCTATTAAAAAAATGTATACCTTGTTTCTCCGCTCTGCTGAACTCAATACTAGACCCGGCTGGCCGCCTATCCACCCCCTACATTAACACACCCAGCAGCTCGAGAAATGAACTGATAAAAAATTTTATTATATTTAACTAAAATGACCCGGCCGCTGCAGAGAAACAATGTATCATTTTGATTTATTTGACTTTGACTATTGAAAAATACAGATTTCTTCTCACTTCACTTTCGAATATTATTTTAAAAGATGTTTTGACGTTTTATCTATTCCGAATACAGAATAATCAAATCATCGTGAGTAAAACACCGGGACCAAAACTGGGCATCCGGACGCCGTATAAAACGCCGAAGAGCGTCCGGCGTGGGATGAGAGAAGAAACGGAAGAGGATAGAATACTGGGTACGCCGGATTACCTAGCGCCGGAACTACTACGTCAACAAAAACACGGTAAATTATCAACCCTGTCGTTTATAGAAAATTGAAGTGGATGAGATCACAGACGTTCCAATATCTTAAACTATATTTTTCTATATGTAGGACCGGAAGTTGACTGGTGGGCTCTGGGAGTTTGCGTGTTTGAATTTCTCACCGGCGTCCCTCCTTTCAACGATCAAACAGCCAATCTCGTCTTCCAGAATATTCTCAACCGAGGTAAGACTGATTCACCAATAAAGCCCACCGCACACGGCATAACATTTGTTCTACTAAAACAAAAATTTTTCACAAAACATTTTGAGTGAATGTTTTGAAAAAACGTTCAACGCACACTGCATAACGAAAATGTGCAGAAAACATTTTTTGCACCATAGAATCCATGGAGACGACAGTAAACTCAGTTATTCACATCAATTTTTGCGATGCCACCTGATGTATTGTTGCTCGTTGATTGGTTATTCAGCTATGGATGTTTTGCAAAACACAAAACATCCTCCGCACACGGGACAAAAAAACGTTTTCGACTACACAAAACGTTTTTCGCAAATCAAGCAGTTTCGTGAAAAAGGTTTTTTGTCCGACATTTTGTGTTTTGACTCCTCCACACGGCATAACAAAACAATCGGAAACGTTTTTCACGAGGAAAAACGTGTTTTCTGTGCCGTGTGCGGCAGGGTAAAAACCTGACTCCAGATCAACCGAGACCGAGTCTGAGGATTCAAAGGACTGTACCTTATTGAATTTGAATGAACATTTTCAGATATTCCGTGGCCCGAAGATGAGGAGGAAGCTCTGTCCGATAGCGCGTGTTCTGTGATCAATGATCTACTGGAAATTGAACCGAATTCACGACCAGACGCATCCAGTAAGTTCACTAAGGTCAATTTTTTCTGGCTCTTTGACGTAACTAGTAGGCCTATTGAATGTGGTATGTAAATTCAAAGAGTACAGTTTTCCAAAGTTCAAGTCAACTTGTAATCTCTATCTCCTTGAAACCTAAATCTTCCTTTTCAGTTGAATTAAACCCATTTATTATCGTCTTATTACAGGTCTGATGAACTATAGATTTTTTGAGAGTATTAATTGGGACATGCTGTGTGAATCGGATGCTCCGTTTATCCCCGTCCCCGATGACGACACGGATACAACATATTTCGAGGGTCAGTTCGAGATTTTGAACTTCGTCGCAGAAATTGTTCATATCCTGATGATAATCATCCTTAAAACCTGTACTGTCTGTTTTTACCTATTTTTCTTTTGCTTTTCAGCTCGTAACAATTTACAGGATCTGAAAATGTCGGCGTTCGATATGTTGTGATTCAGTGATCCAATTTGGAAGTGATGATGAGATGAAATTCGCGCGAAAAAGATTTCTGCGCAAATGTAATAAGTATTAAAATAGAATATTCCTGTCCAAACTAGACGCGTAACCTTACAAAATCTGATAAATCACATCAGATTACAACATCTAATATTAAACTAGCTATGGGGTCATTCATTTAATTACATATGCAATCGGGGAGGGGTCAGTGCAATTGCTAACTGTAATGCTTAATGTATATGAAAAAATGGCCGATTGTGCGGACATGAGGAAGAGGGTTGAAAAATTCAAATTTTATGATCCCTATGTACAGTACATGTATATAATGTTTTTAATAGTTTTGTTGTGTAAATACTGTGTATGTGCTGTTTGGAGTATGAGTTTATCATGATCCGGAGTTCAGATTATGAATCATTTGTAACATACCTTCATCATATACGAGAAATTGTGTTGAAATTTAATATATTAATTAACTAGATACATGATCATCTAATAAAGTTGTCTTTAGAATTTCGAAGAATTGCTTTTGATTTTCTAGTATGGATGTCGTTCAGCTTGGACCAGCAGACCAATTGTGCCCCTTAACAACCTTCTATTAAAAACAGTCTATACATAGATTGAAGCATAAGGCCTTTAAACAGCAGTTTTTGTTTTCTTTATTTTTCTTTGATTCTGTCCTGCAGCTTTTGGGCATTGCTTGGCCTACACGATCAAGCAAGATAGTCTTAAGACTTAGGAAACAATTGCTAGGTAAAAGACTAAGTAGGGTAACCCGAAGGCTTCATCGTCTTGTAATTCAGACTGGTACTAAATCTAAGGACCGTGAAATGTTTCAACGATGCTGATGTAGGTGTCCTAATTCGTGTTTTTGGGTAGAAATATTTTGTCTTTTTTGTAAAGATATAGTTAGTTTGAAGCAAGTTTCCTAAGGTTAAATGCTACTCAAAATCTGTCAAGGCCCAGAAGTGCTTACTTTTCATGAAAAAGGCTACTTGTTGACTTGAAAATTATTCCTGTGGTTCATCGTATGCCTACATTCGCTGAGCAGAGTTCTATGAAAAGCAGCTTGAAAAAAGTTTTCAAAAACGAATTCCCTTTAAAAAGTTTTGCATGGATTCAATCATTTGAATTTAAAAGGAACTGGTGTTAAGCGATGAATGAAATTTGACTTTAAAAAGTAAATCTCGTGCCCCATATGAATACTGGAAAAAGTAGCGCCACTTTTTCGGCACAAGAAAGTGCTACAGAGAAAGAACTGCCCTTCAATCGAATTCTTGCAAGCAGTGAACCTCCCGCTTTGACACTTGTGCTACCAGAAAATTTGAAACGACACCCCACAGTACAAAAGAAGATCTATAAACTAACAAAGTAATCTAAAAATAAGAAGATGAATATATTTTACACAATAGAAAAATGAACAAAAGTGTACAGAATATTTACAACTTGCCAATGTGGATCGTCTGATAAACGGATCATATGATTTTACGGTTAACACATAGCATATCACACATGATAAGATAGCAACAGTACTAATCGTATATAAACACTTGACGCACGATGATTTGTTATTTCCCAAGGTCACAACAAACGGACGATATTTTGCTCAAATCGTATATTTTGCCGTTATGCTCGACGAGCCAGTTGTTTCTCATTAACGACTCTTTATCGACGAGTTTCTTCAGTAAGTCTTTCATTTCATGTGCGGTTAACTTATCTAGATCAGCAACTGTTGAACGCCTATTTCTGCGGATCCCCGATTCGCCAATCAGTGCCCCTCGAATCAGGGCATCGGGATTCAAGAGTTTATGACGATTGTTTACGGGTTTAAAACTGTTATCCTCGTCAGTAGAAATACCCGAACTGCCCCCGTCAACTGTCCGAATAAAACCAGTACCGGTTGGGTGCCGTTGTTCCCATTTTTTGATCATATCAACCAATACTTTATTTCTTTTTTTAAAGAGTAGTTTGTCACCATGTTCGCTGCGGCGAGACTTTTTCCCTATTAGAAAGAGAAAGAAATGGAGTAATATATTTTGAAAGGTGGAGGAAATAATCCAGATATTAAGGAGAATATTGGTGATGAAATTTGAACTTGGGCACATGAATGCATCACATCACAAGCAAATTAAAAACAGAAAATTCTTTCATACGTTCGGGACGCAGAGTTAACGACTTTTTCATTATTCCGATATACCGCATACAACCATATAGAAATCAGGACCGCCCGTTATTGGACCTGTCCAATGCAGGTTCGCAAATCCTTAATTTGCGTCAGGTCCCTGTGGACCAGTCTAGATATGGTTAGGCGTGCCATGCATCATTCTATTTTAGCAAAGTGTCCTCTATAGGACCAGGAGCTGCCTACTTACCACTTAAATCACGATCTGAATGTTCATCTTGATGAAGTGGTGCGGCTGAAATCGCCGCTACTATCAAACAAACCAATAACATACTCCAGCTGAGTCGTAACATCTTGATTTCCTACTGGGCGTGTTATGACTGCTATATTCTCGTTTCTATTCATTCGTGCTCGCTCTCTCGATAGTTCGCTAGAGACTCTCTCTCGATGAAATTGATCTAATAAACTTTAGATCGAAACCGTTCCTGGTTTTATAGCGATTACAACTCGCGATCGTGTCAGGTCGCATAAGGTGATCGGCGAAAAAGCTTTTAAAACTTGGCATTAGCTTATCGCGTGGTTTACCGACCATGTGTCGTATGATAAGTCGATCGTTCACTTTACCTCGAATCGTAAGATACAGTTTGCCTGTCTAACGTGCAATAATGTGCTGTGATATTTACTGTGATATGGAGTGAAGCCAATTTCAGGTTGTTATGATTAATAGACGCGTCTTCAAAAGGGACGCATGATACAAAGTTCTAATTTCAAAACAATTTTTTGATCGCCATGTTCTCTTTCAGCGTTTCCACAGTGGTAAGGCCAGGTAAAAAGAAGTACTGAGAAGGACTTTTCCGGCAATTTTAGACCCAAAAGGAAGGATATTTTGACTTAGAAAGAAGTACTTTCCAGCAATATGATCATGGACCCATAAGGAAGCATTTTCGCAATGCCTTCACCGGGATACTAACCATATTGACCAGTCATATATTCCAGGGTAATTCCATAACATTTTCCTGTATATTCAATCTTACTGACAAATTGAATCAACAGGCCTACTTCAATAGTCGAATTCGCAACTAAATTGCGCACGAAAAATACATCAAAATCAAAATTGGAAGGACTTAAGTGTCAAAAAGAAGGACAAAGATGATGTTTGTCCAAACTTTTTCCAAAAGAAGGACAAAGAAGGACTTGAAAGGACCGCTGGAAACCCTGTCTTTTACTTTTCCTGTGAGTTAACTGTTAGGGTTAGGAGATCGTTGGAAAAGCATCCAGGAACGAATTCTACCACCAAAACGGAACAAAATCCCATTAAATTCAATACTAAACTAATTGGTTTAAGCTTAAAACTTAAAAACACATTTATTCATTGTTTAATTCACCATCTGTTTTTTTTTGTGATAAGAAAATATACAAGGTATATATGAGAATATTAGTCGCCCCCTATCATTGAAAAGGAGAACTATGAAATAGTCTGCGGAAGAAAAACACTATTATGCTTCTTGCCTCTGGGGAAAATTGAAAACCATTTTTAAAATGGTTTAATTTCTAGTCGGAAAATCATGCTTAATTACTAAATACATTCGGATGTTTGGTGCAAATATTACATGCCTAGTAAGTATACATCATTGGATGGGCTTGTTAAACGTGGTCCCATTGCATCTTAACACCGGTAAAAAACCAGAACAGACACTTAGTACTTCCGACTAAATCCTATTAAATACTCGTCTACATAAAATAACCTTTGATTTTGAAGACGGCAAACAATATAAAGACGCGCTAAACATCGTGTAGTGTTGATTAATCGATATAATGGCCGAGAAATTACGACTTGTTTTTCTTATAGATGGAAAAATTTACAAGTGAATCGAAGATGGAATTAGAAAAAAATTCCATCTTCGCTCAATATATCCTTAAGTTTTTTCGTACATAATTCAACTATTTACAGTATTTTAAATTTTTACTTCACTAGTAAAACATAATTCATAGTCTCATATACATCATATACATATACATGTATATATATATAATATACATAAAATACATGTACATGAGTAGATACATTATACATGTACATGTACACGTATATATATATAAATATATACACATATATAATAGCATTATATCAATTTAATTTGCGTAACGAAAATAATCTTTCTTTTTTAAAAACTGAAATATTTTTTTTAACAAAAGCCACTGCACACCGCGTTATATCAAATATACAATCTTTAAAATACGTATTTTTTTTTCTCTAATCTTTCGAAATCATCATTTTTTTCATGTGGACACAAGCATAACTAAAACATTAATTCATCAATATCTAAATCGCTATTGTTATTCTCGACGAAGCGAACTAAGTTTTTTTCTCGTATAAAAAAAAAAAGTAACATCAGTCGACGGGAATTTTCTAATAAAACTAAAACTATTCTACGTGGAATCGATCCGGCAATTTGCCGAGTAAATCCTGATAGCCGACTATTAATACTCCTATTGTGCATTCAACTCGGTAATCACGTTTGTACACCGGCATTCGAATTCGGTACGCTTCACTTTTGATTTACCGAAACGAACGCGAAAATTTCTTCTTCAAATCTCAAGATATTTGTGAAACAAGATTCATAGATAGTTATTCAGCGTGAGTATGTAATCTATTGTACGCTGGGTCTGGTTTAATAAACGGTAATTCCATAGAGTTGAACCCCCACGTAATACCGGCATATTTGTTATATTATGGATACACTAACCGCGATCACACGAGCATTTATGGCCTGGAACAACTGTTCACACGGGTGCCAAATGGGCCCGAGCCCGACCAAAAATTTGACTCGGGCCTGATCTGTGCGAATTTGGCCCGGGCCAAATCGTCTCCGCGTGATCGTGGCTAATCATTTACCGTATATGGAGCCCTCAGTCGCACGTACAGATAACGATTGATTCAATGATGATAATTTCTGCAAAAATGAGATTACCGAAAAATAGTCACTTCTCAAGAAATGCTTTCATCGAGTAACGGCCCGGTCTTCACATAACGCCTTCAACGACATCCGTCGAAAAACTTACACCGACTCACTAATCATGATACGGACTTCGAAGTCGAAATCGTCGCCGACAAAATTATAACTAAACTAATGTTTACAGATATTAGTTTAAAAAGCCAGTATGTACAAATGTGCGCGCTGGTTACATGCATGTACAGGTTTTAATACAAGAAGAGAGAATCACCGATCTCTGATAATTCGCTCCTTTTTTGTACTTTTCATTTTTTACAAAATAATAATAATAATCAATAACACGAATATCAATAATTACTGCGAGGTGCGTCTGTTGAATGCACCGTGTGCCATCTTATTAATTATACCAGCTCTCGTTCGAAAAAAAAATGAAAACGCAATTCAGTTCAATTCGCCTAAGGACATCTCGCCTAACGAGTCATTTAATTTTAAAATTTCTTCGAAAATGCCTCATCGATTTACAGTTGTATAAGCCACATGCTCAGTAACCTTTGTCGACATTCAGCGCATAGAATTGCCAGATTAGATAAATATGTTAAATTCCTGCGGAAACTTGTAGGATATTTTTCTGCGCCTTGCAGTCGACGTATAGCGAATTATGAATTAGAATATAGACAAAAGGTATTTTCTGTAATCACGTCTTCTATATTCTAGTTCGTCGTACTTAACAGTAAAGTACGAAGGTTTTATTTTGTGACTCTAACTCTTAAGTTTTTTTTTTTTAATTGAACCACATACAACTTATACGCAAAACTATTTCGCGTAAGTCGTCGTGAAATGATTAGATTTTAGCAAGTCAAACCAGGAGCCTGTAGTCATACAGAGAAACCACGGCACAAACAAATCAGTCGCCTGTCGTTATTCAGTTTTACAGTCAATGTTCAAATTTGACTCTTAAATGAACTAAATCCTGAGAGGGTCAATATAAACCGCAACTGCCACCAAAAATATCTATCATCAAACTTCAAACTAACTAGAACTATCAGTTATAAAATGGATTCGGTGTTTGTTTGTCATTACAATGTTCAGACGAATGAGGAAAGAGATCTTCAAATGGCTACGAAGGTACGTCATCGCAGGTCGTATCGGTTGCGAAACTGACCCCTAAAAACAAACGAGCGCACAAACGTTCTTCACTTTTCATACATATTACAGCAATTTTTGAGTATTTAGAGGTTTAACATGAGCCGACAATAACAGCTTGTATCACTATTCAAAAAGCACGGGGATTAAACCAAAACGGTTACGTTCTTCACAAATTACCGGGTATTTACGGGAAAATAAAATAGCTACGACAAATTCTAACGATATACGACGTTCGATACGAGTTTTAAAATCCTACGTAAACCTTCACAGGAACATGACATTAATAATAATAATAATAATAATATTAATAATAATAATATCCTTTTGTCGTGAATTCACGTGAAAAATTATTTAAAACTTATATGAAAGACACAATTCTAGAATGGATTCGACATGTATTATCATTACACGGTATATCGACGAGGAACCATAGCTATCAATTCAAACATCGATATAAACAATGATATATCAATAATACCATTGATCTATCATATATCGATATAACTGATGATGTAGCAATACTATCATTGATATATCACTATAAGAGTGATACTAGGTGATATATCAATAATATCGGCATTATTTTCTTATTTTGAGAGTCATTTTCTCATATAAAAGTGAAAATGTCACTGGAGCTACTTTGAAAAGAACCGCTCAAAAGTGTGATGGCTTCATACATATTCCTAGCAATCGCCTTACGCGGATTAAGATTAAATAGTCGGACAAAATTGTCAATCTCGTCAATCCATGCAACCGGAAAACGTGTATTGAGACATGCGGAAAACAAACGTGGAGTTTTACCGAGAGAGTGGAGGACACTTGATTTTTACGAATTGTGCGATGGACGAAACTACGAAACAGGATCTTTAGAGGTTTCTGAATGGTGGATACTCCCCAACGTGAACGCAATGACCCTCAAATCACTTTCCCCGAGAATGTTTAAAAAGCTGATTGTGCGAATGAACCAGAACTGAAATTTTCGATTACGTATTTCTTCGCTTTAAAAAGAAATTCCTGTAAATTCGACTGCCGATCACGCAACTATATCTGTACGTCGATTTCGGATTTCAAAATCAAACCCCTTGGTTCATTCTTGGCAGGTGCTGCTGGTGGGTCAAGATATTAAAAAAAAAAACAACGATCAACACAGAAATTTAGTGAATAATCTCAAAAATGTGGATTCACCGGAACTAACCTCACATGCCAGGGACTGCTGTGATTTTCAGTTTGAAACACAGAAAAAAAACTTAATAAGACGACAACAATAATTCAATTAATGGCATAAAAGAAACAGTTACAGGATTGATGAGACCACTGCCCTTTACACCCCGGGCTGCCTGATAATCTGTTACAAACTAAATTTTTTCCGTCAGAAAAATGTTTGAATTAATCAATTATCAATGGACGTTCAAGATCTTCATTTACATCTTTCACATTTCTGTCTACACCAATCAAATCAGTATTTTTCTCAGGATAAAATACTAACAAAATACTGTAATTCAGGGATGATTCAGCTCGCTGTGCCAGGTATGACAGGTATTTTCCTATTTTTTCACTATGGTTAATTAGAATTTTGATTTTCCATTTATTTACGTATGATGATGAATGATAGAACTGCATGAGAGTGAGTTGACTCCTCGGCGGGCTGCAGGCGATCTGCCGGGGGTCTGTGCATGCGTGACTCTTGAGTCCAGTGGCTGCTGACGTTGTGATAGACGACAGATAGACAATCATTTCAGATGATAGACAATCATTTTTCTGACGATCGCGATTATTCTTCTTTCTAGTTGTTGTAGTAAAATAAAAGAGTGGCACCATTTGAACAGTTTTACGACGTTACAATAATTCGCATAATTTCTTCTTGCGTTTCTTTCCTCGTTCTTTAATCTTACGATCTTTCTGCAAATATACATTTAAAACTTGGTATTAATATCGACGGAACGACGAGAACGAGATATCGTTTCGAATAAACCTCATACGATATCTCGTCCATTAGAATAACCACACACAAACTTAGAGAACAGATAACAAGATTTAAATTTTTAAAATCGAGAATTCATTCGTTCAAAATCGAAATGAAAAGACACGACGTTTCGATCTCGCACTAGAGATCATCATCAGGTATTACAATGATCTCCTGATGATCGCTAAGGTGAGATCGAAACATTGTGTCATCTTAATTTTTGATTGAGTGAATCCTCGATTTAAAAACTTTCAATCTGTATATAGTGGGTTATTATTATATTATCTTATTATCTGATCAGAGGTTTTGATATTTTCATTTAAATATTTCAGAGCTGAGTTTCGCATAGACAAAGTAGGCAAAGGCAAAGTAATCCTAGAGAAGATTTCAAAAATTATTTCTCAGTTATTAAGTGGTTTCTCATTCTCACTATTGTAGTCGTCACCCAGATTGAGGATTTACCCCTAAGGGTAACAACTTTGATACCCAGTCTACAAAACCACGATTTTTTTTCAACTTACAAATTTTCTGATTTCTCGTACGAGGGTATAGAAAGCATCGTCGACCCCCTGTCGAGTTTTAGCCGACGTTTCAACATAAGGAATATGGTAACTATCAGCGATCTGATGAGCCTGATTGGTATCAACTGTTCGGGTTGGAAGATCTACTTTATTACCGACCACTGAAATAAACAGACAAGAAATAAATCTGAAATTACGAACGAATCGATAGTTTATCACCATTCTTCATACGTATGATACTCTGAGCTTCTGACGTTATTCAGGACATACAACGAGATATTTTCAATTGGAAAATCAGCTTAATAAATGCTGATATTCTATCGACGCTTTCGATAAGTGACCGGCGAATGCCTAGAAGGGATATATATGGCTGTAGACTGCAGGATCCAGTTCCGATCTAACGGGTATTATAGGTTCAAATTTGACTTAAAGAGTAAACTCATTCAAAAATGAGTCAACTCTTACTCACACAACTGTGGGACTGAATCCTGAAGAAGAACCGGGAGGCAAGGCTCGCTGACAAGTATAGGGTGTTGACACAAGGCATTTACAATAGATTTATAAATAGCTACTCATTTATACTCGCAGATCATCATTGACCAGTCGATATGTAGGTTATTATAGCTATTTCAGTATAGGAGATGTATACGTATTAACTTGTCATAAGATGAAGACGTGTTAAACAGTCTACACAGAATCCATGGATACCGGTAGTTTACAACAACAGTAAAACCTGCTCAAACTATAGATTTGTTGAAACCGATATAATTCAGCCAGTTCATGAGAGATCCGATTTGAAAATCATATTTCACATAAATAAATATCCGGATTTCAATTAATTTGTATTCTACTGATCGGAATTAAACAGTTTGACCGCGACTCCCGAAACAGCGCGTAATAAAATGTATTTGAGGTCACTTGCTAAAAATTTGGTCCGATTTCACGAGTGGATAGTCGATATAGTGACAATTGAAATACCATTGAACGGACAGTAGTTAGCTTCAACCAACTGGTCCCAGGATTCAGTGTCTAACATGAGCTAAACAGTCTTACATACGACAGAGCGAGGGCACTATCAAGAGGAGAGGAGGGGATGGGAAAGGGAGGGTGTTTAATACTTACAGACCATCGGTACTTCGTCCATATCTTTAACACGTTTTATTTGTTCTCGATATTGACTGATGTCCTCGAATGATTTGGTATTATTGACAGCGAATACGCACAGGAAGCCCTCACCGGTTCGCATATACTGATCACGCATAGCGCTGTCAAATTAAACAGAAATACATCAGACATTAGAGACACAACTACGACGCAGTAGAAAATCCAGACTGGGAATATCTGACGAATACCTGCGCAGGGGCGGATTTAGAGAGGGGCCGAAGGTAGTCCGGACTACCCCTAAATTTGAAGGACCCAAAAAGAAATCCTAAGTAACATTTTTTCAATTAAGGTGAATATAGAACAAACAGAAGTGGTATTTTCTCCGCATTGTGATTGTGGTGGCGGTATTTTGTATCTAATGATTAATTTCATGGATTTCATTATTCAACTTCCCGGAAATCTCGCCACATACTTCTCGAGATTTCAAAACATTTCTATCGCCAAGTACCCCCTCACGATCGTTGGCCATAAGGGCTATGATGTTATGCGTATTGCATCGTCATTACAGTAACATTTCATGTGGTCCCTTTTTACTACCCTGGACCCACACCCCTACAAAATATCCTAGATCCGCGTCTGCTGTGAAATTATCAACCCAAAACCTGTGGATAGACGACATTCATCGGTTATCAACATCCGGGCAGATGATTTCTGTACTGATGTAGATATAAGTAAGAATTGTTAGTAGAGAATCAACATATTAAAATGCAGTGACCAGTACAGCCTCTAGGCTTTCACTGCTTCCCTAAACTGATTCACTATTGTTACTATTACATTTTGTATTTCCTGATAAGTTTAAATTAAACTTATTTTAACAATAATAATAGTAATTTGTTTTTGATCAATGATTAAAAACAAATTACTATTATTACTGTTAAAATGTCCACGAACGAAAACAGGCTTTTATGGACAGGCTTTTTAATCGTCAAATAAACACTAGGCCTGTAATCCGTGTACACTGTAGATAAATGAAGAAATCCCACCCTTCGAATTAAATTATACGATAGAATTTATCAATTTGTAACCACAACATTTCGGCTGTTGACTAACAGCCATCATCAGGTGGAATGATGATGGCTGTTAGTCAACAGCTGAAACGTTGTGGTTTCAAAATAATAAATTCTATCCTATAGGCCTAATTTAATTCGAAGTGTGAGATTTCTTCATTTATCTCAAGTTGTTATTAGAGAGCGTTTTGTTATCTTTTAGAAGTTGAGATTTGACTCCCAAATAGTGGTCACGTAGTCCGGTTCTATTTACTAAAGTCTTTGCGGTAGAAGCCCTAGATGTTTGTATGTAAGTGCGTACTATAATAATACTAGAACAGCTGCGCAGTTATCAGATCATCATTAAAATTATCAAATGTCCCCTGGTAAGTACATAGTCCAAAACAATTCAGGTGAAAACGTGGCCCCTCGATTGACCGAGACTACTAACAATCAATATTACAAAGTTCGCACCGCCGCATACGACGATAATAAAAACCTTTAACTGGAAACCTGCCAGTAAAACCGATCCAGGCCCCCTGAGAGGTATTCAATTCAGGTACCGCCTAATACCGATTTACGTTAAGACTGATCGAGAACGAACTGAGGTTTGAGATTGAACTAAACTCGCGTTTCACGGACGAGAGAATAAGGTTTAAAACGAGAAACAACACAAACAATCGCGTAAACCATTAGAAGCACGAGGTCGATTATCCAACGAAACAGGTGTCCATAAACCTCGGTAATATATCAATATAGGGTTAGAGAACGAATTTATATATATCAACAATATTACACCACTGGACCGTACATACTACGGTAGACTTAGCCGAAGTCGGGTCATTTCGAAGAAAAAAATCCACGATCGATAGAAAAACTATAAACGTTTAAAGTTATCGCAACGGTGAACATTAATTGCTACAAGCTGTTTTCAAAAACCAATTTTGAAGCAGTTGTAAAAATAACAACTGTTCATGTAACTTCAACATAGACTACTCTACATATACATTACTTATATATATATTATTATACACTGATAAACTGAACATAGACTGTGAAGAGAGTCTTTAATCAATTTTTTTACGTTCATATCAAATTTAGCGAGGTCTTAAGATTCTGCCACCATTTTTGTGTTGAATCTCGAATATGACCATAACATTAAACTAACTGATACTAATTTTATTTTTTGTGTGCGAAAACTGATCAAGATTTCTATCCAGAATAAAAAACTCCAATTGTAGTTAGCAGCGGTCCAAAACACTGTTTTCCACTTAGTTCAAAGATGTTATATTTCATGAACGCGACTGTTTTTAGATTAGATGACTGGAATTTCTGGCCGAACAATCGATGAAATGATTCTATATCGCACAGTACACGGAGAAATGTTGATAATCGAAAAAGGGATGTTCAGGCCACCGAAAATCAGGGGTCCAAGGACACTGCTCGAGATGTGGGCTATATATTTCTGCACCGGCAGGTCGAGGTACCGGGATTAAGGTCTACCTGTATTCTTCTTGCCCTGCTGTATCTAAGATATCCAGTAGACATGTTTCACCATCTATTACCACTTGTTTTCTATACGAATCCTCTGAAATTGAAAAACATGAAATCGTTATTCTTTCTACCGGTATTTGGTTAATTCTACACTGAAATTGAGTCCAAAGTGGAGATTTATCAAATGATTTGCCATCTGGATCCAAATATAATGAGAATCCCACAATAATGAAGTCCGAAAATGTGTCCTTGAGCTAGTAGTTTATTCGACATTTCGACTTTACTCTAATAGTCATCTTCAGGAATACAGGATCCAGTTCCACAGTTCTGAGTTAAGATTTGACTCTTGAGTTAACTCATTGACAATTAACTAACCTTAACTCTAACTCAGAACTGTGGAACTGGGCCCAGTATTCCTTGAGCTAATAGTTTATTCGACGTTTCGACTACATCCTAGTAGTCATTTTCAGGAATATTGTATTCCTCGAGCTTGTTGTAGTTTATTCGACGTTTCAACTACTGGTATATTCTAATAGTCATCTCCAGGAATACCGAGTCACAACAGAAATTATGAAACGTATATATATATATATATATACAATCCAGAACAGAGACTAATCAAGTAATCAGACGTGATACTTTGTTTTTTCGTTATGACTGTAGGATTCTCTTTATATCATCACAACATGGATATACCGGGGTAGTGTTTTATTAATGAACTGTTATTTGGATCTAGTTCAACGAGGACGTTAAAGCTTAAAACAGCAAAGTTTGAAATGAAAACGTTCAAAGTAACTAACGGCAACTACTAAGCTAAAAAATTTGAGTTTAACTTTTTCGCTGTCGCCATTAAATCCCTCCTCCCCCCCCCCCCCGATCACACCGTTCAACGCGATGACAGAATATTAATGAATTGAATCACAAAGATGTCATAAGGAGATCTCGTGCAGATTCTCTCAGTTTTTCATCATCAGATATGACACGATACACCGGTATCCAACGTTCAACGTTTTATTTTTGTTGCCGTTTGCGTGGAAGAAACAAAAAAAAACGTTACAACATTTAAATGTCACCGTTTCTCCCAGGCGTATTTAGATATACAACGGTGGATAAAGCTACGACTTTTAGACAAAAATAACTCGTTATATCGATCGCGATAACTCGACGAATAAATCTATTAGATATTACATTTATACATCAATAAATAATATATAAAACGTTTTCTTTTTTTAAGCGCACCACCTTGTAGCACGGGGGATGTTGGATAAAAACGTAGAGCGATTCATGGCCCACGCGTGTTCGCGGATACGCGTGTACACCGCCGTCTCGTATGACTTACCGATCGTTGGATCGTATTCTTCGACGAAACTGAAAAAGATAAAAAACGTCGAATATAATAAATACACGGATAATAAGCAGTGTATGTATTTTAATAGTGAAGATGAGTAGCCGCCGTGTTACAGGTTTAAACCGGTTTAAACCGCCGTACCCCGTACCGCGTGCTGGTTTATAAAGATAAAACCATCGACGACACATTAATGCTTTAATCATAGTCGACGCAGCGTTTTATGACGTTTTATTCCGATCGGCATCTTTCCTCTCTTTCCTCTCTCTAACCGACCGCATCATAAATATTCCGCACTAGTCTCTTAGGGATTTAATTAGAGATCCGACTTAGTAATGACTGAACGAGCGATGAATTGCGTCCCTGCATGCGCGGAGCCGGGAAAAAAATTAGAGTTCGTACGAGTAGACAATTGAATTTTATGGTTAATCAGCTGCTTATGTTTTAGTTATGATCGACCTATCTACACTGCTGCTTGCCCAATAACAGCTGGACTACCGCGATACTCAGAATTCAGTGCATCGCCAGTCGAGTCAGGAAGCCTTCAGTAATCCCTCCAACCCTTCGACCTACCCAATCATTCCCGCAGCAAACACAGGAAATAACATTATAACCGGAAGTACCGGAGCTAACCAGCGTTAACCAGCATCGAATACTAAATACGTGGTTACAGATGCTAATCATACCAGGACAACACAGGAAAACATGAGTGGTACCGGACATGAGAGTTATACCGGACAAAAGAGTGGTACTGAACAGAAGAGTTTTACCGGACAGGAGAGTAGGCTCCAGTTAGGGTCAATGAGGTCAACTGAGGGTTAATTCATGCTCCAGTAGGTATACCACTGTTAGCTCTGGGGTCACTGTTAGCTCCGGGGGTCACTGCAGGCTCCAGTAGGTGTATCGGGGATCGCTGTCGGCTCCAGTTAGTGTACTGGGAGTCAATGCGGGCTCCGGTAGGTTACTGGGGTCACTACGGGCTCCAGTAGGTGTACCGGGGGTCACTGCGGGCTCCAATTAGTGTACTGGGGGTCACTACGGCTCCAGTAGGTATACAGGGGGTCACTGCGGGCTCCAGTAGGTGACCATCGATACTTACTGATTTTGTATCAACTGAATTGTTAATGCACTTTTACCAACGCCTCCAGCTGAAAATATATATGAGAAACATTTAATTTAATTTCAATTTTATATATCCAAGACACTGTAACGCTAGAGTGGAGTGAACCACAGACTGACTGAATCAAGAGAGAGCCTCCGAGAGTTTACAAATACTGAAATATTATGCAAGAAATTCAGAATTTTTTCAAACACATATTATATATTAAACCCTCTATATAGCGATTTGTTGTTTATTTGCGTAACACTACGACTACCACACCCAACTAGAGGCTCTTCACCCCTGATCGATAGAATATTAAAATAAATTCCTAAACTAATGAATATCAATAACTCGACGAGAATCAAATCTAGGCTATTTCATTATATGTCGGTGAATGTGGCTTGTTTGGTTTTCTGTGCGTCATTTACAGCGTAAAAATTAGTCAACTCATCAAGACTCATCGTTATAAGGCCAATAACAGTAAGCGTAATATACACTGCTTAGAAATATATATGTGTTTACTCAAAACTGTACTTGTGAAGGGTAAAAGGTTATTTATGGACTGACTATTGTGATAGCTATGTATATACGTATAGTGTACTATAGTAAGAGCTGTTCAGGTAAAATCATATTCCCGGAAAATCAGCAGTAGTAATATACAACCCCCTGACTGTATTAAATTGCTGCTCGATTTCCAGGAATGATTTCAGCTGTAGATTGACTGTTATTAAAGGATTATAAAACCCTTCTGAATACCATTTTGAAGAGACACGAATTGAAATCTGCTCAAATGTTAGTAGGACCTATCTGGTATCTGATATGTAAAACGAGTCAACTTCAACGCATAGGACTTAATACATAATAATAGTATATAATCTGCCAGCGAGCTTGTCCTAGATTTGTATCCAGGTTACACTATTAGCTAGCCTCAAGAACAGCAATTACTGATCAATGTATTATGATATAAGTATCTAGTGCAAATCAAATCTACTCACTACAGATGTAGAAAACATTAAGTCCTGCACATCACATTGACCCCTACTTCCCCACCCCTTAGGTACTGGACATATAAAACACTGACTAATTCAATAAATTCAAATTCAGTCATCCAACTGCGTTAGGACTTCGATTTATCAACTTCCATCTCAAATTTCAAAATTTCAATTCCATTGACCTACACTTAACAACAGGCCTTATCCCATCATTAGGAAATACATTCAATATTCAATGAACATTGCTTTTTATTGAAAGTATGAAACGAAATGTTACTAAACGGTGTTTGACGGGTCAGTTCACGTAGAAAGATTACGCAATCTTACTAATGCGTGTCTTCAAGGATTAGGATTAATTCAAAAAGATAATCTCCTATCCAAGCAAAACCAGATCTATATGCATACATTTAAATTGAAGCTCAGTGGTTGAATGAGGTGCAATACACTTAATAAAAATAAATTACACCCTCCTAATAGATACACCAAATAATTATATAATATCATTAATCTGATGGTTATTGATGGTAGATACAGCTCAGTTATAATCCCTATTGTCAACACACACTAACCTAACTTAAATCCTATAACAAACAAGGTCTCTATCAGATTGATTAGGCTATCTGCAGCGTTTTGAGACTAAACCTAGCCCCCTCATATCAGCTGCTTTACGTGGCTTTACCTAGCCCCCTTCCCATCTGCAGCTTTTTAAGACTAAACCTAGCCCCCTCATATCAGCTGCTTTATATGGCTTTACCTAGCCCCCTTCCTATCTGCAACTTTTTAAGACTAAACCTAGCCCCCTTCATATCAGCTGCTTTAGCCTAGATGGCTAAACCTAGCCCCCTACTCTCTGACTTCAGGTCTAAAGCATTTAACAGCAAAATGTATCTCTCTGAACTTCTGACTTATGTCTATTTTATGTCTATGTCTGACTTAGGTTTATGGCATACCTATTTAAACCTGACGTTAGTCTTCCTGAAGTAGGCCTAAGCATACATCAAGAATTTCAGTGTCCTATTTGATCAGCAATTAGTAACTGGTTGATAATGCATGCTGCTGCTGCAAGTAGATTCATTGAAGTACCCTCTCATTGATTGGCCCCAGCCTCACTGATACCGACAAATATCGAAATCCTCCTCTTTCATATAGCTCCAGCAGGGCAGATAATAAGAGCACCTTCCTTCGAGCAAGATACCCTACTAGACCTAGGTACCTACTACTAGCCTATAAGGCCTAATTAATCTAGACATTCCCGGTATTCTATATCAAATCTGCTTTATCATCTAGTAAGTTCAATTAAATTATTCACCTGCTACCCTCTAGACTCCCTAGGGCCCAGTCCCTGAGCAGGCTATACCCGACACTCAACAGGGGGATTCCGGAGGGGGTAACCCAACCCCAGTACTACACACTGGTATTGCACTGGACCTGGAGCTATGCACAGATGCATTATCTATGGCAACCGTCGTCCTGTGTGTGCAAGCACATAATAATAGACCTACGCCTTACATTGTAAGTTACAAATTGACAAAATTGAAAATAACATAACAGAACTAGTAAAAGAGACCAAAAAATGCAAAGCCAATATCTGGAAAAAAATGATCACATCAATCAAATTTTCAAATAAAAATGAATCATTATTTAGAGAATCTGGTTCGAACTGCCGGTTTTGATTTGCATATTTCATCTAATAAAACTTACCCCCGACAACGACTAATTTATACTCCGTCATAGTGAAATACTGCACACAGTGTCCGTACTTAGTTCATAATCACAGTTTAAACAGTAAAATTACACGGCAGAATTAGAGACACTGACTGAAGAGACCGTGTACAACGCCCAGACTCGAGTAATACTGGAGAACCGACGAGCTTTATCGATCGCACCCAGTTCCGACACTAACACTGAATACTACAGAAATCGAGCTCAATAATCACCCGTTCGTTTCTCGGTTTATAACTAGATGACGCCACAGTACGGTACCCCACGAAGGGGAATGTCGCGCAAAGTTTCGGGTGAATGTTGGTACTTAGTATTTTATTGATTAATCCAACTTTAAATTAGTTTATTGTTCAATGGCAATTATATTTTATTGATAAGACGCGCGACCCAGAACCGCAGGTGCTGTTTTCACCCTGCAATAACTAACTTCAGACACCCATGCACGATCGGCGTTTATTTCATATTATACAATGATCGTGGTACTGACATTAAATTTAGTTGCCATTAGAAAGCCTCTTCCTAATCCTAGGGTGGCGATGAAGACGCGGCACCCCCACACTGAAAGACGGACAGAAGTCAACTCCGTCGGTTGCTAACATATGAAGAACTGATTTTATTTTAGAATAGTCAGACTTTTATAAACCTAGCTGTGAAGTGTACAGTACATATTGACACTGAAATAAACTTTACTCTGAAAACTTTGACTAACCATATGAAACTATCGTCAAGGTTGGTTCACTACCATGCGTTGTATACTGTACCTGTACTGGCCTATAAACAATGAATATAAATCTTGGATTGAAAACCCCCGAAGTAGATGTAATATCATTCCCGACACCTTATTCCAAAATGTCGAATCTTGAAGTATTCGCTTGTCTGTCACAAATCACGAGTAGTCCTCGTCTCGGAAAGGCTGTGAGGGTTAGTTAGTTTGAATCCTCTGCCATCTCCCTATGTGTCCAAGAGAAATGGGCTTGTGTTTAAATTGAATCCTCTGGTTCCACAGCGTGTTTGGATCTTCTGGATTTCCTCTTGTGTCCAAGCGAAGTGGGCTTTGAATCCTCTGTTTTCCTCGGCGTCGAAAATGGGCTCATAAGAATTCGAATCCTAAATTTTCGTTTTTCATTTTATAGAAATGGGCTCGAGTTTGAATCTTCGGTTTTTCACAGCATACTAATATCTCATAGTGAACCTTCAATCCAACATCCCACAGAGTCAACTGTGATGTGCAGATGTGTCTGGGATTTTGGAATGAACACCACCTCACATTTCTTTCTTAAGAGTAACCAGCTTGCCCAGCTTCTTTGTATCAGTAATCTTCTAAACGCTTCGGAAAACCTTACTTATTTCACCCCACTAACAATTATGAGAAATAAGTGTCGATTTTTACTGTATGGCGATGTTGATACTTTCACCTCAGTTATCAATATATCAGACTTTTATCAAAGACGGCTCAATTCATTTGTGAAAATTATTTTTGACAATATTTGACTATGTAATGTATATCGATGGATGGATTCATGTGAATGATGTATGCATTCATCTATTTTTTCTTTTCTTTTCCCTTTCAAATTTTTTCCTTTTATTTTGGTTCTTCTTCTAATTTCCCATCATGACTTCTACTTTGTATGGTGAATATTGTTGTCCATACATCCCATAATGTGTTTCTACGCGTGGCAAGTTTGATTGTATCTCACGATGTAATTTGTTAATAAAATATTGGAATGAAGATGCAGATGTGTCAGGGATGTTGGATTGAAGATGCAGTCATGTGTGATGTGTCCGGGATGTTGGAGTAAAGATGCAGTCACGTGTGTTGTGTCCGGGATGTTGGAGTAAAGATGCAGTCACGTGTGATGTGTCCGGGATGTTGGAGTTAAGATGCAGTCATGTGCGATGTGTCCGGGATTGTTGGAGTAAAGATGCAGTCATGTGTGATGTGACCGGATGCAGTCACGTGTGATGAGACCGGGATGTTGGAGTGAAGATGCAGTCACGTGTGGTGTGTCGGGGATGTTGGAGTGAAGATACAGTCACGTGTGATGGTACCGGGATTTTGGAGTGAAGATGCAGTCATGTGTGATGTGTCGGGGATGTTGGAGTGAAGATGCAGTCACGTGTGGTGTGTCGGGGATGTTGGAGTGAAGATGCAGTCACGTGTGATGTGTCCGGGATGTTGGAGTGAAGATGCAGTCACGTGTGATGTGTCCGGGATTTTGGAGTGAAGATGCAGTCACGTGTGGTGTGTCGGGGATGTTGGAGTGAAGATGCAGTCACGTGTGATGTGTCCGGGATGTTGGAGTGAAGATGCAGTCACGTGTGATGTGTCGGGGATGCTGGAGTGAAGATACAATCACGTGTGATGTGACCGGGATGTTGGAGTGAAGATGCAGTAATCTGCGATGTGTCCGGGATGAAGAAGCTGAGGATAAAATAAAACAAAATATTCTTATCAGATATTGATAAAAAAATTTAGATTTAGTTCCCATGTTGTGTGCCGAGTGGTCAATGATTCAACTTCCGAATGCTAAGCCTTTACTGTACAACTGAAGCCGAATTAAACTTACCAAGCATAAACGTTCATGCAAGCAGCTTCTAAGTGCAGTCTTAGTTCTGGTATTCTAGTCAGTTGTGGTAGCGGTCTTTTAATCAGTTCTGGTAGCGGTCATAATTACTGCTTATTTGATCATCCTGCAATTAAAAAACAAATCGCTCGAATCGAGCCAGTTAGAATTCACCGAGATTAGCTCAAAAACCCCGCGAGATGACTTCAAAATAAAATGGCGCGAAATGACTTCAACATAAAACTGCGCGAGATGACATCAAAATAAAACGTCACGAGACGACTTCAGAACAAAATGGCTCGATATTTAGAATTAATGCTTGTTTCATCATCCTGAAATGAAAAACCAAATCGCTGGAATCGAGTGAGTTAGAATTCTGAACAATTTCACCGAGCAGGGGCAGATCTAGGATTTTCCATGGGGGGGGGGGGCGGTGTCCAATGAGACAAAAAGGCACTTTTACGAAATACCACGTACTCCGAATACTTCTACACCATTTAAGTAGGTGCTCTCAGTCATTTCATGCGTTGAAAAAATATTATAGGTAGAAAGACTTGGTCAAATAATTATGGGGCGACATTTTTGAGGGCACTTCAAAGTTGAGGGGGGGGGGGGTCCGGACACCCCAACATCCCCCTAGATCCGCCCCTGCCGAGATGAGCTATCACTATAAAACGAATATAGTCCATTACCTAACCCGCAAACTTGTAAAATAACCGAGATATCTCGGTAGGTTAAGGAAAGACAGGCCGAAAGGTTGACTTCAAAATAAAACGGCAGGAGTAGATTTCTAGGTAAAACGACGCTAGATGACTTCAAAACGGCGCGATATTACTTCAAAATTTCGTGGGATGTCTTCAAAATACGATGGCACGATATTTTTAAAGAGCGCGAGAACATCAAAAATCGCGCAAAATTTGCCGCGGCTTAGATTAGTGCACGGTGTTAGTTTTTATCTGTGAAAACAGAATTAATTTGGTCTAATGTGTTATTATATCTGTCTACTGTTTTTTAGTTTATCTGTTTTATTCTTGGATTTTGTTGAGATGTTTTTTGAGGGGTCACACGGCTATATTCGATGTTGGGCCTCTTAGTCCAAACAGCTCTACTCTCCATGTGTCCAGTTGCAAGTTCAAGTAACGTCGATCGTCTTTTGTAAAAAAAATGTCGAGTCCAAGTCCAAATCGCACCTAACCATGGACTACTAAACGAATAGTCAATCACCTAACCCACAAACTTTTGAAATAACCTTTAAACTTTCCTAACCTATCAAGTTTTTAGCGGGGATCTGTGAATGTATTCAAAATTTTTAAGAAATTAACGATTGAAATTATGTTCTGATAATCGATGGTCAAGTAACTAACTATACCAACATCTCTATTCTATTAATCTACTATAATTAGAAAACATATGCCGCACAGGTCGCAATTTTTCAAGCCACTCTGTCATCACCATTCAAATTCCGGTTCGATCTTCTGTGGCTCATCGGTCTTGTTCTTCTCACTGAAATCATGGACGTATCAACTCTAGTTTATAAGTCCATGCTGAAATATGACTTACCTGACCACTTCGGACCACCTTTGTTTTGCATTGCTTCGTGTTGCGGACCGTGCTGTAATCGCTGTAATCCACGTAGCTGTGACACTAGGGGCCTGTAAACCTAACCTAACCCCTATAAAACCTAGTTCAACTATTTTCCCCTAAATCTATTTCAGCCGCTGATGATAGATAAATGTTCCACCTACCTTACAGCAACCTTGTAACGCGATGAACCAGCGATTTGAAAAGTTTATTTAATCGATCCTTTGATTAGAGTTATTGAAGTCATTTTAAAATTCCGTATCAACAGTTGAAAGTCGAGTTGTATTTCAAACAAACAGGTTTTTGAATAGTTTATCAGTTCAGAAGCGTTTGTCTCAAATAAGTTCGTTTTTTGAAAAACGTGTCCTGGTGTTATATCCGGCCACAGACTTAGCATTTAGTGTGATGATAGCTCATACGAGCGCCCACCAGTTTTTAAATGACCTCTTAGACTTTGAAGCAGGTGATTGGCTGCATCGCCAATAACAAAATAAGCTTCAATGATTTCCGAAGGCATTACCGTGTAGGTCATTGGCCTTTCTTGTTACGGACAGTAGAATTCTTTCTACTATGTTAAAGATGGTGCGAGTTTTGGAGTCCAATGAATAAATTGTTGTCGAATAAAGTCCCACAATTCGAATTTCATACGATAAGATTTATCAAAATTAAAACCACATCGTTTCGGCTGTTGACTACCAGAACAGAAGTAACAAAGCAAAGCATAGGATAATTTTGATAAATTTCAACATATTGTGGGGCTTTCGATCTTCACTACAGTTTACACGGATTAGTGTTATGTTCGACTCTTGCATTTTTCCTGAATCGCACAAACTAGATCTTTCCGTTATTTCTTCGCATTAGGGAAAGTCACCGCTGGACAGTGCTTCCTCATTGGGGGCTGTGGACCAGTGTACCTGTGGACTGTCTTGCGAGACCACAATTGCTTAGTCTACACAAGGAAGTGTATTATACTTCCCTGGTCTACACGACTATCGTCTTTTACGAGCCCGTCGCACCCATTTTTGTAATTCTCGAGTTTCCACGCCCTCAGAAACAGCCCATCGTCGTACCTTTTGTTCCTTTTTTGGAAAAATCAAAAACCCCCTTCATCTCCTTAACAAACAGCCCGTTTTCACTTACAATAATAAACTTAGCCATAACACAACTCACAATTCCTGCAAAACGAAACCTTTGAACATTGGTGTATACAAAATCCCTTGTTAAGTCTGTAATAAAATATATACTGGTGAAACTGGGCGTGATTTGAACAAGCGCCTCAGAGAACATAAAAATGACTTCAAAAATTTCAAACCCGAGAGTGGAGTAGCTAATCACGTTTATGAAACAAGTCACAATTTTGATTTTGATAATGCCGCTATAATTTTTCCCTGTCCCGATAAAACCAAACGTCACATTATGGAATCTGGCCTTATTATTGAAAATATGGATAAATGTGTTAATTTGAACAACGGTTTTTCTCCTCACAATATTTTGATCTCTCAATTTCTCGCTTCACTTGTACCCAGCTTGTTTTCCTCCGTTTGACACTTCCACTCACTCTCTCCCTCACTCATTCCTTGATTATCCCTTTGATGTTCTTGCCTTTTGTTTTTGTCTGATTACCCCTTAGTTTGTCTGCCTTTGACCCCCCGGGCTTGGTTTTTAGATTACTCAAATCTCGCACTACATCCCCTTGTTTCCCCTAGTTTGTCGTTCGCCTTCTTTGTTTTCTTCCTTAGTGTTCCGGTTTTTGTTGTGTATACTTTAATCTTAATCCTTTAATCTTAATCATTTGTCATATTCTTGTATAAATATCCTGTTATCTTATTTTGTTCCCAGTACGCCTGATGATGACAAACAGTTGTTAGCTGAAACGTCGCATCTCAAATATAATCATTCTGATATAGACATTTTCAATCTTGCTTCGTTTATTGTGGGATTTTTTATCATCATGACGTATATTGTGTATCTTCTCGTCTTACGATGGTCGTAGTTCAATCATCCAGATGGTGCTCTATAGATCTGACTAAAATCCGGGCTTCTTAAATTCTAACGAACGAATTTTTGTTGCTCAGTGTAATGATTCTAAATTGTTTCAAATCCCCGCAGCACATGACCTGGATCAGTCGGGCCACGTGTGTGCACGTCCTATTGTGACCTTTTTATCATACAGCAACAGAAGGCAATATCTGTAATAATGATAGTTGGTATTTTCAAGTGTAGTAGAAATTAGGTTATTCATTTGTTTATTATTTCGCCAATAACAAGTGATTGATAGCAAAAATGCACGTGTCATCCATCTGTAAATCCAAGGTCCGCATTTTCCTATTCAATAGTTATATGCGACTCTACCGCCATCTATCAATAAGCATATGAACTATCAATTGAGAGAATGGACGTCGAAAACTGACGAACTGCGATATAAGGTTCGAGAGCGAACTTGACTTCTCGTACGCCTAGTCCAGCGATCGAGTGGATCCGCGATCACTGACTGATCGCTGGCCACTATTGTGAGTGGATTGATCTCACTACGTCTACTATTCCAGGAGTGGTGGATCATTTTCATATCAAATCCACAGACAGACAGGGGCTCGTATTTGAAGTTTGTTGGGGCCGGGGGTGAACTGTTAGTGTAGCTTAGATCATCCAGTATCCCTCTGGTAATATATATGTTAAAAGAAATCTTGAAATTAAAAAAAAATAAATTCTTTTATATATATAGGCCTAGTACCTGGGATACTGGATGCATGATCTAAGCTACAGTTCACCCCCAAACTTCAAATATGAGCCCGTGTGGTGGTGGGAGGGAGAGGATTGGGACTCGGGAGAAGGGGAGGGAGGTGGAGGGGAGCCCCTCAACAACTTGCTGACTTGTGATGAACCTAAGCATAATCCTTACTTAATCCTTAATAACACTAAAGAGCCACTGGAAAGATGATGATCTTAACTACATTTCATACAAAAGTTAGGCCCTATTACCTTGTGTTGTGTCACGTTGGCAGGTTCTGGCGACTCGGACAACCATCCAGCTGTCCCTTCTAGGCGTAGGCCTAAATCGAAATCTAAATGGAAGTATAACTGAAGATCCCCTGATAAAACTGATCTTTATTTCCGATTTCAGAAGAGACGATGGGTGAAGTAATCAGTGAATTATTTTAACGCCGTGCGGGTCGCCGTGCCGGCCGGTCACCATCATCGATCACAATGGAATCGGATATGTGTAAACACGATCATTGTCGCGTATGTTTTAATCTGAACTGTAAGAAACCGGCGTCGAACGCGAGCTGTCGGATTATCAACTGTTTGTGTAAATGCGGAGCTCGATTTCACGAGTGTAAACAAACCGAACACGCTTTACTCTGCGCGAACGAGAAAGTGCGCTGCATCAACCACGAGAACGGATGTCCGGTCGCGATCGTACGTCGCGAACTCGGCGTTCATTTAGAACGCTGTCCGGCGAGCGTCGTTTATTGTACGATGGAATGGAATCGATGGCCGCTGTATTCGAAAGAGAGGCAGATACGCGTGCCATTCTCGCAGAACAACGTACACGCTCGATTCGGACAAATGGACGTCGCCTTGGCGATGAGAGATCAACGCATGTTGAACGAATCGATGAAAGCTCCGCGAAAAACGCGACGGGTTTTGCAGAATACGCTGACTCGGAAATACCCGGCCGTTCCGCTACACTTGTCGTATAGTCGAGACGATTCGCTAGGGGGCGACACCGACCCGGCGTCGAACGATACGTCGCGTACGGTGTCGGAGGACGAGAGCGACTCGCCGTGGGAACGCGCTAAAATGCCGCCCGGGTTACAGCGTAGTATCTGTAGTAAATTATACCGCGCGACGATGCAGACCACGGAGAGTTTGACGGTCGCCATCAATACTGCGATCCACGCGACCTTGACCAGTCCCGATACCGCTTTAGAGGATATACCGGAGAATGAGGCGACTAGTGCACATAGCAACTCGGGAAGTTTAAATGATTATAGTTTCTGTGATAATTTGAATGATGAACAGACTGGGAACGAGGAGCCAGTGAGTCCGGGAGAACCTACCCACGGCGGGCCGGTGAGTCTGGGAGAACCTTCCCACGGCGGGCCGGTGTGTCCTGGAGAATGTTCCCATGGTGGGCCGGTGAGTCTGGGAGATCCTTCCCACGATGGGCCGGAGAGTCCCGGAGAATGTTCTGCAGATGCCGATCCCGGAGATACCGAGCTTGCTTTGCCTGGTATGATAAAAGACAATCGTAATTGTGAAATTCAAAATGGTGCTGTTTGTGCTGATGATACAATAAAAACCGATCGAAGATTCGATTTATCGCCGGATCTTAAAAATGATGTTAGGGATCTGACGGCTGTGGATACGAATACTGAGGAAACTCTGTCCGAAGTTGAGGTGCCGAAACCTCCTCCTAATATGGAGATGATTCTGAACGAGTTACTAGGTTTAGATTTGTATATCGAATCTATAACGAGATATCAAGCGAAGCCGTGTTCGATGTATACGTTTCTGTGCGCTCAACAGTTCAGACGCGACGAATACGCCTGGCATTTTAAGAACGTTCACTGCGACGTTCACTCGGGTATAAACGGCTGGATGGAACAGAGATGTCCCCTCGCTCAGTACGGCTGTACGTATTCGTTCCGTCGGTTTCAACCCGCGCCCAACGATTCGACGGTCGTTTATAGCCAGACGTTGGAAAGTTTCGGAATTAAAACCTCGGTCGTCGCGGATGATTCGATTGAATCGCTGCCGGCGCCGTCTGGCGGCGGTCGAAGTAACGGTTACTGCGACGATTATAAATCGACCCGCGGACCGTCGAGGAGTCGATCGCGGAGTCCTTCGCGTTCAAAGGAGTCGACTCCGGAAATCTATACTTCGTATAACTTCGCGTCTAACGTACACTTACATCGCCCCAGTAAATCGCCTGTTAAAACTTCGGGCAGAGACTCGACCTTAACGACTCTTCCATTCGAGGTGCTCAGATACTTAACCAGGTACGAGTTTCACTGGAGAATCGATGTCGGCTCCTTACAAAATAAAGTTCTGCCTTTCATCTGAATATATTATCGTGGGTTCTTATTGTGGAAAAAAATTGATCAGTTGCAAAGTCAAGGCTTTAAGTAGGGGGTCATTCATTGGTACGTACGCAATGGGAGGAGGGGTAAGTGCAATTGCATACTGTAATGCTTAATGTTTATGAAAAAATGGCCGATTGTGTGTGCATGGGGGGTTGAAAAATTCAAATTTTATGTGTACGCAATATATGAATGATCCCTAGATCTTGGAAGAAAGTCTTAAAATTTAAGACTGACTGTTATTGAAGTCATGACTTGTGCTACTGGACCCAGACTTTTAGTTTCATGTTTCCTTCAGCTAATATTTAAGTCCTACATCCTTGAAACATTGAACAAACCACTCGCTCAGGGAAGCATTTCTATTTTTCATTCATCGGTATTTTTCATATATGACCATATTTTACTCTTATTTCCTGACAGGTATTTAGACGGTTTTAGTCTGAATAATCTCGCGATGACGAATCATTTACTACGAGACGTTTGTTGTTCAGTTCTGGAAGACCGAGGAATTGTGATCCCGCACTGGGAGAGAGAGCAAGCGCCTAATGATAAAATCGTATGGAAAATTGCATTTAAGGTGATGAATAGATTCGCGAATAGATTAAAACCCTTTCAGTGCTGACTAATTAATACCCGAAAGTGCAGGAGAAAATTTAAAAAATATATCCACCCCAGTGTGTTGAATAACACAGGCATACTGCTACGCCGCTGTATCGTTAGTTGCTAATATCTCACTGACAGGTGCTGCCATCTTTCAATCGAGATAGCTAGGGATCCAGGGACGCCAGGCCCAATTTATCTCATGCTGATGCACCATGGAAGGATACAAACTTATGTGAAGATCAAGATGTTGATCAAAGGGTTTTCAAAATTTACTTTGAAAACTTAACAAATATGTAAAAAGTGCTCGTTTTGGCGAACAACAATGGCTGCCAGGGGGCCATCTTGATTCTGACTGGGCCAGTTTTCGGGCAGAAGGTGTATCTAGGGTAGAAACATGTACAAACCAAATATAAAGACGATTCATTGAAGCGTCTTCAAAACTTCCCAAAATAACTGGATTCTGCCTACGCACAGATGGACGACGGACGACAGGTGAGCGCAATAGGCCGCTGGGACTTAAGTCCCAAGTGGGCTAAAAACTAACTACTGATAACATCTATACACTGCGATGCGGCATACTAGCTTAAGTCCATCACCAATTTATACACTGCACTACAGTGCAGATGCACTGAAAGGGTATAACAGTTACTTAAGGGTTAAATGATCTTGTTTTATCTCGGTAAAGAGATAGATTGAACTGTAGCCTATGTTTTATATTTTCAGAGGTGGTTTTTCAGTACGGTTTTCACTCCTGTTGACGAATGGAAGTTCACTGACTATCAACCGATTGGGGAACACTTGAAACAATGCTTATTCAACAAGCGTTTAATTCGTAAGCGGCCATATTTGTTTCCGATGACCGGTGAACTGCCGGTGGATATTATCGATAAACTGTTCGCTCAGGCCGAAGAAATGCAGAATTCTGATTTAGAAACACAGTATGCTAGTTTGAATTTCGATGATGTAGTTGATTAATGTGGATGATTAAGTGTGTCTACACCACAGTGCGGTGTATAAATCAGCGATTGACTTCGCTAGTGCACCGCAAGTGATGTAATTCGTAAATAAGTTTTTATCTCTAATGAAAGATGGTAGCACCTGTCAAATACAGTAACATATAAGTTACTAACGATACACGGCACCGCGGTGTGGATGCGTGAAAGTGGATGCCTGTTATTTGATGAAATGGGCTGGAATTTTTCAAAAAATTTCTAATTATTTACCGCGCTTTAGGGTATTTATTAGTCAGCACTTAAAACAATTGTAAAACCCTTAGAATAAGGAGATACTGAAAATTCACCGATCAAATTTAGAACTTATTTTGATACTCTAGTACCGGGGTTGTTCTATCACGATCTCTACCAAGATGGCACCTCGGCGCTAGTGCGGGCAAGAGGCAAACTTTCAGTTCATTATTCATCATGTATTTATTATCATGTAGATTGATTATGTAATGATTAGTCGAGATATTTGAAATTAATGTTCTCTAATAAAATTTCTAAACTAGTTTGAGAATTAAATAATTGATCTATGCTACGATAAGCTGTTAAAAGAAATAATGATTTAGAAAATGCTCAATAAAAGACAAGTAAGATATGGTCATTGGTTGTTCTTTTTCGATTTGATTCAAATGCCATTGATGGATCACAGTGCTGATGATATATACACATCTGCGGTATAACCTAACAAACTGCCGCTAAAGAAAAGGTTGTATTCCGATGGTTCATTATATCTATCTATTTGACATCAATAAGTATGGCGAATATGTAACACTTGTGCAGATTATAAATGTCTCTATTATAGTGCCTAATTCTAATAAACTATGAATCCTTATTCAATTTTGAATGTTATTTCTATATTTTTATAGGTTATGATATTCTTTATATGTTTTAGCAAAAAAACTCCCTTATCGATCTTAGAAAACTTGCTTTTCAATTATTTTGTACCGATTTAAAATAGAATGAAATCATTCATTATCATTTTTTAATGATCATTCATCCGAAACATTGAATAAACTTGCACTTCTTTCCTTCTGTGATATATTTCACGAGTAAATAATCAATGTAGAATACAAACTACTATTGTCCTCTCCCCAATTAAAATGTAAATACCCTAATTTACTCTTATGAAACAAATTCTACTACAATTCAAGTTGAGTAGTTTCCAGCAATTGTTTTTAAGTCTGAGAATATTCTCCGAATCGTAGCCATTCGAGACTGATGGGACTTTTTTGTCCATGCAATCTGGACAAAAAACGTTGCATGTGGACCACCCATCAAATTTTGCTTCAAGTCGGACCAAGACGTACAGACCTGATCAGATTTGTGTCCACTTTCATCTAGAGTAGTAAAATATTCATTAAAGACAAAAGACATGCAGGAAACTACATCATCAGTTGACACTCGTGCTGCAGGTTGGAAGAACGACTGTTTACTTTGTGGAAATGAGATCAGAAACAAATACAAGATAGATAGGATTTCATTGAATTTAGAATGTCACCCACAGTGACTAAGTCCACAAGCTGTTTCGTGTTTGTCAATGTAATCAACATAATAAACAAGTTTTTATGTAACAGATGAATTTATTGACATTAATGTTACAAATATACGTGATTGGCTGTTGAACAGAAGAGAAGCTTCGATTTAAGAATCTCGAACGTCTGACGATGTTTACTACTGATTGAAAAAGCAAATTACAAAATAATCTGCACTGATATAGTTTAAAACTATTCACAGATAGAAATTCATATAAATGTTAAGACATTATTAGCTCACTCGTGTCAGTTCGATAAAATGTGATTTTACTTGACTCGGAAGTTGAAATAATTGAAAATGCCTCTACATCGTACAGTAAAAACTCGCCTTACTTGGGGGACATGGCGAACTCAAGACTTTTGACTTACTCGTACCAACACATTTTCCTGACTTCCTAACCTATTTATTCTATTTATGCCAGATCTTAACCAGCACGGTGGAACAGACTTCTGTGACAAACCTCCACACCGGTACCTAGTTTAACTTTTTAAGCTGCTGTGGTTCACAAGCAGAACATTTCACTACCAACACCACAGATTGACTATCCGTCCTTCCTTCCTTCATTAAATACTTTTCCACACGATTTACAAAAATATTCATTGATAATCTTAGAAATAGCGGAACAAACTTGGCGACAATATTGATATAAAAGACTCGTTACAATTCCCTCGTGGAAGGGTCGAGGAACACAACAGCAACAAAAAACCCTAACAATCTTCTCATAAGACTAAGAGGCAGTGGTAAATAGTTTTGATTATAATCGTGAAACTTCTTAGTCGACAAAAAATAAAATTTCGAAGTAATATGTAGAATGACATGGATCCAAGGAACTTTATGCACGAACTCAAATCTGTCAAATGAGTTTTTTTCTTAACACACATCTCATTAAATGCTCTTTAATCTTTCTCATAAGTTCAAATAAAATTTTGGAAAATCCCGGCACATCATCCATTGCCTGGTTCCACAGGTGTTTTAATATTCAGTTCAGCTTCAAGAATATATTCTGGCGAATTCATTTCATCATTGTGGCACAGGGCTTCACCGTTCAGTACTTGTGTAGGTCAATTCTTTTTGAAATGATGACTTCAAGTTCAGTTACAATGGGGAATACCTCTCTGGATCCAGCCGTATCATCAATACGAAAACAAATAAATTTTACTTTCTCCAATCAAAGCATACAATTCATTTCAATTCTGTACAAATTGTTGGCACTTCATATGAATCTACGTTCCAGCATTCGAGAATATAAAACAATGGCGTCCGATGAAATAAAGCGATGCAGACATTAATTACCGAAGCAATTCTATTAATCGAAGATGTAATTCGTAAGCGTAGGTCGTCACCGCAATAATCTCTTCAAAATTTGTGCCTTTTAAGTTTATGAACAGCTATCAGCTATCTCAGAATAGAATATACGCTACATTCAAAAATAGTATCCATAGGTAAAAACTTATTTACAATATATAATCATGTATGTGTATATATATATATATATATATATATATATACACATACATCATTGATGAATTCAGATATAAAAATTCACTACATCTAATATTCTCACAACCTTCATCAGCGCTACTGATCAACACCACAGACTGATCAGCACTATAGAGTGATCAGTGATCAACAGTGTGATCAGGTAGATCATGGACGTATAAACTAGATTATACGTCCATGGGTAGATCAGCACTACAGTGCGATGAACACTACAGAGTGATCAGCACTACCGAGTGATCAACACTACAAAGTGATCAACACTACAGAGTGATCAGCACTAGTGGGATCAACACTACAGAGTATGCTCACAATTATTTTTCAATTACGTTTAAATAATCATGAAATAGAGAGATACTGTTTATGTCGTTTATATACGTAAAAATAAATAAATAAATAACTTAGTAAATCAATCAATAAAAACCATTTGATATTTTGACGATGTAAGACTCTTTGATTCATTCATTCACTCTTTGTGGCAGCTTTTATTGAATACAGTACAACCTCTACTCTACAACAATGCAACTTTCTACACATTGATACCTTAACGCAGTAAATTCAGAAAGATTCCAACTCCAATTTGTAGAACTCGCCACCAGATGAATCGATGTGAATGAGGATTTTTCCACAGAATAACGAGGTCTTTCTAGACATCGACTGAATCGTTTTGATTTTCCATGGAATGGTTTTCTGATAGAAAGTTGATGTGAATCATGCACATGTTCGTAGATTCATTCAATACTTTACAAATCACACACAGATTACGACTAGTTCATAACTCTTACACTATTCACAAGCGACACCACCCAAGACCTACCCAATCCCTTCAACCATAACTGCAGTTCTGACTTATTTATATTTGAAGTATATTCTTACAGCCAGAGTCTTCACTAGATACAACTAAAGACCATCTTGATTCGATATAGCCAGTCTAACAACTAAAGACAAGTCTTATGATTAATAGACCACTTTTGAGATTTGACACAGTCAGGTTTAGATTCAAGACCAGTCTTAGGTATTTCAAAAATTTCCAACCAGAGTTTTGAGTTTTGATTATAAATTAAGTTCCATTACAACAGCAGAACTATTCACCGCAAGCCCAGCTTACCATGCGACACGCGGTATATAGCGTTTTTGAAAAACTGTAAAATGCAACTTGTGCAAATCATTTGCAATCCATTCATACGGAAAAATGGCATGAACACATCCGAGATACCGTACATAGCGTATACATGTACTTATGGATAAAAATGTACACTACTGTACAAAACCTCCCGATAAAAACATACTATATACAACAATACAACGATCAAACATCATTTCTCATCATTCGAGTTTTATCAAAATACTCACAAAAAACTGAGCGCAATCAATTATTAATATACAACGCCTTACGCACTACACAAGCAAAATGACTGTGTAAATATTGCAACTTCACCGGTTCAATTGTCTCAATGATTCCCTTGAATAATCATTTGTAATTTAAATATCAATTTAAAGAGAGTCTCGAGACGAAAAAATAAATTCATATTGATCCAATTAGATCAACGACTTTTTCATGATTCAGTTTGCGATTTAAGGAATAAATATTTCTGTAATTCGGTAAATTGGTTCCAGGCAGCTGTCGAATGTCACGAGACAATTTTCCATACTGAGTTTCTTCGACGCGGAGATTAATGACGATGTAACCGGTAGATCACACGAGCGTACCCGGCCACGAGACGACGTTTAACGCTACGGTTCCTTTGATGTGTTTCAGTAGGGATACGGCGTGCGTGTGCGCTATATCCCCTAAACTATAGTTGTTCACCGATAATATGATGTCTCCGCACCTAGAAAATAAACGGCGAAAAATGTAAATCGATGTTTTACGCGAGATGAGAACGGGGCGGGTTAAAATCCGAAAGGCGCCGACGATTTCCGTCATTTCGGACAGGCGTCATTTGGTGGATGCCGATGCTCATAATTGGAAAAGATTTCATGAATTTTTCTAGTCTGAGAACGATATCGATCAGTAGTGGAGAATTGACGCGCGCCTACATGCTGTACCAGAAGACAAGATCGTCTGTGTCGCAATTCGGTTCACTACAGCTGCCCCTAATTAGTTTCTCACCCGATTTATGCGAATTGGAAAACCTAATAATACTTGACGACCGTAAACACGTAAAAACGCGGATCAGCAGGGAGTTCTCATCCCTAGTTTTAAATAACCAGGACTTATGGTTTTTTCATCCCTTAACCCACTGACTGGACTATTTTAGCGAGTTCGAGAATTTTTCCCACTCATGATGAAAAACCGAAGAAAAGCCATTCTTAAAATAATAATTCTTCTGTGACGATATTTAAACCCATGAACCCCGGATTAATGACGGACCAGTCATAGATAGAATTAATCACACAGCTACTACACAAATCTGTGACAGGAAATCTCAATTTCGGTTTGATAACCAAAGCCCTTATCTCAGCGACTGCCCCTCCCCCCTAAATCATAATTCCAACTGATGAATATCTACCTCAATCGACCGTCCAAACAAGCTGGTGTTCCCGGTACGATCGTTTTAACGTGTATCGCTTGAGTTCCGTAGCACATATCATTTCCTCCGACTATTGAGAATCCTAAACTTCCGGCAACATTACGAGTTAAAGCGATCGTTTTTACCAACTGACACGGTCTACAAAATAATTAATCAAATTTAAAGAATTGCATAATTAAAATCTAGATATGAACTTGTTACTATGTTTACAAGCACTGAGTGGATGAAATGAAACATTCCAAAATGATATAGAGATATACAGTTAATCACAAGATACAAAGCTGCAATCCTCTGAAAAGTGCAAACCTCAGAAACAAGTTTGGTTTAATCAGGAACATTTTCATTAAAATATGAAATAAAATGTTCAAGTTCAAAGAGTTATCAGTCAAACCCTAAGGTACACATCAAACTAATAAGATCAGCATTTATCAGGAGAAATAGTAACAAAATACTGATGAATGTTAGGCAGCTCTACAGATATCCTGGGCCCGGTTCCACAGTTGTGAGTTAGAGTTAACCCCGAGTTAAAGTTAGTTCATTTTCAATGTTTTAACTCTAGAGTCAAATTAAACTCAGAACTGTGGAACTGGATCCTGAGCCACAAGTTGATCTTGATGAGATCTACTGATTTATGAGATCTACTTATTGGCGCAAGTGCTGTATCAGTCATTTGAATAAATTCAACTTACTTGGGTAACATCAGCCAGTAAGTCCAGGAAGGTGTGAAGTTAGAAATGCCATCATTCGTTTCGGGACCTTCGATTATTTTTAGTATCACAGATTTTGCATCTGCACCAGATTTCAAAGCGCGAACGGCCTCGGTGTGAGTGAGTCCAACAAGATTTAAACCATTCACCGATAGTAAAATATCTCCTTTCTGTGAATAGAAAACAACGACAAAATAGAATAGAACTGATTAATGCTCTGTAATTTATTAAACTATCCTATACGTCCAAGAATTGGTTTAACGTTTGACTCTTAAATCATATTACCTTCTTCATTAATTCAGTTCATCTTAGCAGAGTAATTTATGTCCTGTCCTTACCGCATAGATTGGTTTTACTGGGGTTTGAACCCACTACCTCTCGATTGTGAGTCAAACACCTTCCATGTATACAATACAAGGGCTGGTTTAATAAACTGGTATTACCTTTAACCCGAGGTTAACTCAATTCATTATCAATTGAGTTAGCCCCCGGGTTAAAGGTAATACCAGTCTATAAAACCGCCCCCAGATCATCTAGAGATTATTCCTTAATCTCATGAAAATGATGAATAAATGTATCGTACCTTGATTTGTTTACATCGTCCGACGCAGCCTTGAGGTTGTATATTAGTGATATATATTGGAACATCACCTCTAGCGCTGCCCACACCGCCGGCCACACTGATTCCCAGAGATTCAGAAGGCTCCTGTTTAACGAGAAAAAAATATCAATTTGTTTCAAAATATCATTATTCGTGTAGGAAAATACCATTATCAAAGTATCAAGGTATCTTGAAATTATCACATTGGAGGCAGTTTTCATTAAGTTTGTGTGTTATGAATTATGAATTCTAACAGCTGAGATCTTTGAGAACGAATACACAGACTTTTATCAGAAACTGATTAGAAATTTGCTCGGCGTAAAAACTGTTGATTGTGATTAGAAGCTACCAAAAGATCTCTCGAAATGTTGTTTCGTCATTTCATTCATCTTGTTTTACATAATTCATATAACCACACGACGGGACGACTACCTTTGAAGTGTTGCCCACACGCTGTAAGCAGCAGCTAGCAGGACTCGAACCAGCTTGCCACTCACACATTTATCCCACTGCTGAGAGCGGCCGAGGCTGAAAAACTTACTTTGTTTATTTGCACGGTTCGTTCTTTACAGACTCTCGGTCGAGCTGTATCGTAAATACACGAACGTTCTAGAGCTATACTATCAGTGATACAATCAGTCGAGGTAGAACGTATTAAATCAGGAGTCTGAGGTCGTGTTTTCCTCGATACGACGAACTGTACTTTATCAGGACTACTCTAAAATCATAACAAAATCGACACCGATTACGATTTAGAAGTTGAATATTCAGACAGAGCAACAAAACAAAGCTGAGACTTCAGGCATTAAGTGGCTAAAAACAGCTACAATTTGGGTGGTGGTAAAGATGTTCAAATTTAAATTTTTTGAATCTTTCGTCTCCATTCTGATCCCCCTCCCAGCTTCAAACACGCTTAAGCTTCTTTTAAAGACCCATTCCACGCATTGAATAGTCACTCTGGTAGTTAATTGTTGTAAATTATGACGCATAGTTTCTTTTCTAAAAATCACAAAATGCCAACCACATTACAGTGTATTTTTGCCCAGGGGCGGTGTTTTACCTGGATGATTTGTGCGGCTAATTCCTGAGTTCCGTACGTAACGTCCTGTCCATTTATTTCGAGAATTCGATCATCTTTTATCAGTCGGCCGTCACTCGACGCTAGGCCACCCGGTATCTGAAATTTCATGAATCAATTAATATCTCATTTAATTCAAAACGTCGCATCGAAAAGGAAGAACGGAATTAAAGTACTCACTAAACTCAGTATGTAAACACCGGGACCATTTCTATAAACAATTAGAAAACAGAATGAAATATCTGAACACGTTCCATTTCAATTGTTACAAGTACAACAGTCTAACAGGCTTTATTCAGATCAGTTGAGACCACATTTTCATCTTATCCTCATATCATCAAAGGTCCGCCTACACATAAATGTACCCGGTATGTAGTATATGAAGTTTAAACCGGATTTCTCACAAACTGGATGAATGTTATTGGTCTCAAATGATCGGAATCGAGTGGGTTCTAACATTTATCAGTATTTCCTTACTTCTTGCCGACTAATTTGATACCTAGTTGTCGACCGGGAACCTTCGTCAATCCTATACGAAGTATTTCTACAAATAAGAAAGATAGATGCAGTTGAAATAATCCAAAAACTCCCCGGCAAGCCAGCTACTCATCAGGTCCAGTCTACTCAGCCTGCTCAGCAGGCCCAGTCGTACTATAGCTCACCTTCTTTCTCTATTGGATGATTTTCTTCCGCCTTTTCCCTGTAAACTGTCAGGCGACAAATCGGGTACATCTGTGATAGTGACCGCTTGGCGTCTTCGTGCGACGCCTGAGTCAAATCCACTCCATTCACCTAGAAATATGAAACATTTTAAATGATTTCAGGAACATTAATTGAGATATGTAAATCAATACTCATACATTAATCAGTAATCAAGGGGGTCACACCCTCGGTTACGCCATTCATATTTCTGTACATATCAAGCATTTCTCAGGACAAACAGAAACAAATACTGAAAATCAGTAACATTTGGGGCAGTTCTCATTTGCTCAAGTGAATCAAGCTAAACTGAACATACAGTAACTATACTATACTAAATGATTACTAATTTTACCATATAATTAACTAAAAACCAACACATGACATCTCTAAAATGCACTGTTATTATAATAGTGCTTGACACTCACAAATAATAACAAATACTGAAAATACTTGAGGAACCGTTTAAAGAAGGGTCAGGATATAATTACCTCTAATAGTTGGTCACCTGGTCGCAAACGGCCGTCTTTAGCAGCCACACCTTCTGGAAAAATCTCCTGAATCAGAACGCACATCTGAATTGAGAAATACACAACTACCTGAACCCGGGTGAACGTCTCCGGTTTGAAACGTGGGATACATGAGTTAAATTCATCCACGAAATTGCATCCGTCATTGGGAAAAACTTTTTAAATATTTCACGATGACTCACTAAAGGGGTATCGACTCCGCCGACAATCGCCATTCCGAAGTCATAACAACCGCGTGGTATTTCAATAGTCGTTACTTCGCCCTCCATTACGGGCATTTTTGGAAGAACTAGAAACAGATGCGAATATAAAACATTAGACACAATTGAAGAGATTGAAGCGAACAATTTGTTATTATTATCAGAAGGCTGTTTATAACCATATTTTCACCGTAGTTTTCGACGGACCCTACGCCACGCTATCTAAAACGCTAGTTCAGCAACACTGAATCCTAATTCTGTTTTAACTTTCAGTAATGGGGCTTGTTTACGCTACTGCACAAAGTGAGGATCCACCAGGTTTGCCAGTAGATGTCCGGAGACATCATCAGTTCAATAATTTCTACATTTTCAATTGAAATTGAGTCGATTTTTTTCAATGTAAATCGATCATCAATGAAAACTTTACCAAACATCGATTAATCAATGTTATATATCCTTCTGGCGGCTCATACCATAATAATTGGAGTTTGGGAGCCTAAAATATAGTAGCATCAAGTTTATCAGCCTGATCGCCAAGTGGAATAACTGCATCGATTTACTGAACTAATGTTAAATCGATCTCAAAATAAAGATCAGTACCGAGCACTGTCGTGATATAAACTGCACGGCAATGAGATAAATCTATCAGAACATCGGCTAGTACTAACGCCAGAGCTTTTGATAAAGAGCGATTTCATCGAAGTTTATGCCGGTAAAATCAGTACGAATCAATTATACCGAATTCATATTGACGACGCCTTCATATCGAGGGACAGTGTTAATGTGTAAATGGACGTAGAGTGGGATGATAATTCAATCATCACATCATCACCACTACCAAACATTAGCAAAAATATCGAGATACATTATCACCACCAAACAGCATCAGCGACAAAATCATAGAGAATTTCTAATCCAACTTGTCACATCATTATCATCAATATTCACATTGTTTCGTCCCTAAAACTATTATCGCCGAACAGTTAAACACGTTACCAGTAAAAGCGAAATCTACTGTTCCGGCGAGCTTAATTTCTTTTAAAAAATATACGTTATACGACTGGCACTATATAAGGCGGCTTGAAACTGGTCAGAGAAATGCTTAACTACTCATCAAAACTCAACTAAAAGCTAAGCAGTAGAGAATCCCACACTGATAAAATGAAAGATGAAAAGCTTCCTATAAAGCTGATGTTCTTATTCATTCGACGTTTCGACTATAACCTAACAGTCATCTTCAGAAATGAATAAAACATCAGCTACATAGGAATTTTTACGGACTTCATCTTTCGTTTTATCAGTGTGGGATTCTCTACTTTATCGTTACAACACTGGATAGCGTTTCTTCGAAGCATTTCGTGGTCCCGTCCCGTTCTAAGCCACTCGTGACTGGCACCAGCTCTTCAGAAAAACAACACCACCGGTACATCGAAACTAAAGAGTCTTACTTCCAGCGTAATATCCCATAATCCTCGATGATTTAATTTGCAATCGGTTTAATACGAATGACAGTAATCCTTATCTAGTTAGTTTCACCGGTAAACTGAATCTTGAACCGGTAAACTAAATCTTGAAATCTCTGTGCTTCACTTCTCCGAGGGAATGTCTCAAAACTTAATCACATGCTCCGACGAATTAAACTTAAATCTCCATGTAAATTTAATAGAATAGGAATTGTTCCCTATATATATATATATATATATATATGTGTGTGTGTGTGACTAAGCCTGATGACTCATAATTTGACAATGCCCGCCCTTTCAGGCATATTGGTCCCCAGAATATAAATAAATAAACAGATTATATACAATGGCTATTTCATTCACACTAACCTATAAAATAGGGAATCACTAAAAAAATCTTTATTTTGACAAAACTGATGAAATCATGAGCCCCTCCTGCAGTATATCATCTTCAATGGATTTATATATTTTGTTTATGAGTTACAAACATAATGAAAACAATTCCTATCTATTTTACTGACAATCAGTAAATAACTGATTTCAATTGAATGAATTTAAGAGTTAAACGTTTTTTTGTTAAACTGTCCTCTGAGTCTCCGTCGACTTAAGGTTTACCCAGCTCGGACCCGAACAAGACTACCCGATAACTGGAATTCTACGTAGTTCTGTGATTGCGCATCAACGAATCAGTGATTCAATTGAAAATGACAAGAAATTATTCCGATTCTGAAAGTACAGCGATATCAGTATAGTTGAGCTCTTAACGAGAATAGAAACTACACTCTCAAATAGTAATTGTCAAATAGAAATCAGGTCTGTCTGTAACTCAATGCAGTCAATGCCCTGGAATAGCAGCAGCAGCAGCAGCAGCTGGAATACTCACCATCTCGTGGATTCCTCAATACCTTCAATCTAGTATAATCCCCGTTCTCCTTTTTAGGTTTCGATTTCGACTTCGGCGACAATTTCTTCAAACCCATAATTGCGACTAGTTGCTTTAATTTTCCCAGTTTGAACGGTTTTTTTTCTATCGCCAATCAGAGCACAACGCGACAGAGAGAGAGAGAGAGAAAAGCATGAAGAGCTTGATCGCTAGCTCGGGTATCTTCAACACGTCAACATGTCTGAGATGAGAGAGAGAGAGACAGAGCTAGTGTATCGAACTACGAGGACAGCACCAGCGGCAGCAGCAGTCGCTATTCACGGACGATAGAAATTATTTATTCGTAAAATGCACTCATCTCATCGTTGACTTTTACTCTTGATCGACGAGTGATCTGTGGCAAGCGAGTACGCTACAATCTGAGCGATGAAACTTGTAGCGCGGCCGGTAACAGCAGCAGAGAACGGTAACGGAATTAATTTCGAATCAAAAATACAGAGATTTCCTTTTCGTCGACGAATACTTTTAAATGCGTGAAATTATTCCATATCAATATTGCCTGCATTTTCAGAGATGTTTTGAACCACAATTTCCTAACTACGATCATTACTATCTCACTATCATTACCATCTCACTTTCATAATTCACTATTGCTATCTATCCTACTATATCACTATCTCACACTATCCATATCGCTATATATCCATATCTCAATTTCTCCATATAATCACTATCTCGCTTTATCCATATCACCATCTCAATTTCTCTATATCACTATCTCGCTCTATCCATATCACTATCTCAATTAATCCATATCATTATCTCTATTTCTTCATATAACTCTTTCGCTTTATCCATATCCCTAACTCAAACTCAATTCTTCACTCTCACTTTTGGCAAGGAATTTTCGTTTAAGCCGAGAACTGAATTGGCCCCGATATAATTTTTTCTTTCTAAAACAAATCGAATTTCAAAATCTAAGACAAGCTTTTATCGTTTTTACGTCCTCTGTATGAAGTCAGCATGAACATTGTTTTCCCATCTGCTAAAGCCACGGGAACAGCCTATGACAATGTTTGATGTTGGATCTTACGACAACAATAGCGACCTTATGTAGAGATCCCCCGAATCAAACTTCCACTAAACCCTCATCCCGTTCGACTTACCCCCAAGATTGTTTGGTCCCGTTCGGCTTACCCCGAAGATTGTCTGGTCCTATTAGGCTTACCCCGAGGATTGCCTCATCTCGTTAGGCTTACCCCGAGGATTGCCTCGTCCTGTTCGGCTTACCCTGAGGATTGCCTCGTCCTGTTCGGCTTACCCCGAGGATTGCCTCGTCCTGTTCGGCTTACCCCGAGGATTGCCTCGTCTTGTTCGGCTTACCCCGAGGATTGCCTCATCCCATAAGGCTTTACCCGAGGATTGCCTCATTCCGTAAGGCTTACCCCGAGGATTGCCTCGTCCCAAAAGGCTTACCCCGAGGATTGCCTCATCCCGTAAGGCTTACCCCGAGGATTACCTCGTCCTATCACATCGAACGTTAACACCGAACAACATCAAACTGTGATTACCGGTGACATTTCTCAATCATTCACTGACAAGACAATATATCTAGATACGCACTAATGTCATCAATCAGAGACAGAGAGGTCTAAAAACATGAGGCACCAGTAAGTCGCCTATGTGATACAAATAATATCAACACAAATATAGCAATTGTGCTGCCAGTGAGACAGGAAAACAGGGAACTCACATGCTGTCAGTGTAACATGAATACAGGGAACACGCTGTCAGTATGACAGAAATACAGGGAATGCGCTGTCAGTAAGACATGTATACATGGAATGCGCTTTCAGTGACAGGAATACAGCTGTCAATGTGACAGGAATACTGGGGATGGGCTGTCAGTGTGACAGGAATATGGGTAATGCACTGTCAGTGACCTGTCAGTGTGACAGGAATGCATACAGTATCACAGAACTACAGGGAACATGCTATCAGGATGATGTCAGTTTAGAATATTCATTGATTAATTGGAACGAGATCTCAGAGCGGTAAGAGATGTTGGAGCAGTAGAGATGCACTGGTAGAGCTCCGCTGGTAGAGCTCCGCTGATAGAGCCATGCTCTGATGACCTAGTGACGCGAATAATATAATCGTTTGTAGTTGAGTAGATTGCCTCAGCGGCGAGTCAGTGAGCGATGGTGATGATGATGGTTGACATCGATATAAGATAGAAACTCAACACGGCAGAATACTGATATCACAACGAGAATACTGATATCACAACGACGCTTAGAGACGTAGACCCGACTGATTAGACGTAAACCCACTGTCTCGCGTCAATTCTGTTCAAATTTACCACAGCACAAAATATAGAATTCCAATTCATGTCAATGCATCCGAAGATTGCATCCGATGATGATCTATGAAATTTTATCGCATAAAAATCTATTGTGGGACTATATCATTTACCTGCAGTTGACGCGTAGTAAAAAATCGGCAAATATCAGATGTGTTCGTAAATAGTAATTTCGTTGTAGTATTTATGAATAGTATCGACAGAGCGCAACAACAATCGTCTACAATAGTTGTTTTTCTTTATACGGAGTAGAAATAAAAACGTACATTAATAATCACCATGATCTGTACATGTGTTTGTATACCCATCAGCCAGCTGTCACCTCCATCATATACAGTAATACAGCGCATGCATAAAACACGCTTTATCCGGAAAAAACTATCTTCGATAGATAAATACGTACACGAAGTCAAACTACAGTCGATCCTAATCGCTGTTATTGATGAAATGATATTGACTGGCCCCGCCCAGCCCAGCCCAGCCCAGCCCAACACAGCAGCCCAGCCCAGCTCTGCTTCATACGGTGTGGTGTAATATTAACCCTTTCAGCGCTGACAGGATTGAGTGATTCAAATATTACTATATTCCAACCTTCACAGCCCAATATCTATCAGAGCAATAGCTAAACTTTTTCAGAAAAGTTTGTAGGTTATTTTAAATTAACATACCAGGGTTTGTATGCAAAATTTGATCGCGCTAATTGCGCTCGCGTTTAAGCGTTTCGATGTTTCTATCGTGTCCAGTGAAACCATGTTTCATGTATCCTGTTTCGGAGCGGTGCGCACAGTTACGAAATCCACCGATACCATGTTTCTGTTTCAATCGTGTTTCGGATCTCGCTTTGCGCACGCACGCTGGGTCTCGAGCAATGTTACAAACTAGATTCATATTTAATCAGTTCTCGTGCGACGCATGAGAGAATTGAAAATTTAATGAAGAGATAAATTGAAAAACGCGATACTCCGATTGAAAATTAATTGCCGCCGTTGAATATCGGAAAAACATGCAGTAATCGAGTAAACGCTACGCTAACGATAATATACAATTAACAATCGCTATGGCGATGACGCTTAGTAAATATCTCCTCCAGTCGCCATAGCAACGCGTATTTGAGTCGGGAGGTTTTTTGTATGCGGTCGTCTGCTCGCGTTATGTTTCCGTTCAAACTCGACTCGGAACGAACCGGAGTAAATAATGTAATCAACCTGAAGCACTTAATATCATACCTGGCTCAACGAGACGGGAAAGGGAGGGTGGAGGTGGTGGAGGCTGAAACTGAGTTTATTTCCACTAGAAATCCACATGAAACGGTGATAAACATAACGCACACGAGGTATTCATGATAATAACAACAATTCTATCTATTTCAATCCTGCTTTTCTCATCAATTGTTGTGATAAGTTTCATCTGATCCAGTGAAACTGCTAGTAGTTCGTCTGTTCAGTAACAAAACCGAGTTTGTTTACAAAAGGATATCAAGGCCACTTCTTTTTACGTGTAAGCTAAGATTTGGCTTGCCTATTAATATGGCACCCTCCAACAGTCACCTGACCTAGGGTTAGGGTTAGCTACTAGTACTGAGTAGCTATGATATCACTGGTCACCTTACCTAGGGTAAGTGTTGGCTTCTAGTACCGAGTACCAGTGATGTCACTGGTCCCTCGACCTAGGGTTAGGGTCGGCAATGGTAACCAGTGATGTCACCGGTGACCTGAACCGGAGTTGAGAGTTATAGTTGTGTGGCGTGCTATGGTTAGCGCTACTTAACTACTTAATGACTTGAAGGCTGATATTAATCTCAGTATTTAGAATTAACAATTAAAAACCCACAGTCAATATTCAAGCATTCATTATCTGGCAGTTTCGGAGTTTATCTAAGTTTTAATATCATCTGCGGGTTTTACTTGTTAGAGCTATTCAATGTTTACTGCTCTAACACAAATTCATATATGTATTATTATATAATCCCTTGATACCTTAAAGCTGATAATTCTGTGGCCATAGCTCAAACCCCTCATTCATTCAATGGTCAATAAAGACTCCTTAAAATCTTAACCGGTGCAACTTCTATGAATCGAATCAAGCTGAGAATTAAACCTAATCTAATCAAAGCTACATCTTCCGCTAATCTATCTCGTAATAACATAGTTCAAAGGTTTAGCATTCTTGTAGCGGCCGGGGGGGGGGGGGGGGGCCGTAATCAGATATTAATTCCTGTGAGGTGAGGAAATATATCCCTAGACATTCAATAATAGACCACATGGTCGTATTCAATAACCACACAATAAACAACGTATCTTAGAAAACAGACGCCGCGTATGAATCTTTAAAATCTCTTTTGTCAAACTCAACTTTCATTGTTAGTTCAAACATATATAAACGGAACGAATAACTCGCGGGCCGGGTCAAAATCGAAACTCGATTCGGGGCTTGAGAGTGTTGGCGTCATATTCGTGAGATCAACATTTGAATATCGAATAAAAAAACAGTTGGAAATAATTCAGGTTCGCAGGTTTAACTGTTAAATCGATTCAATTTCTTCATTAGTTCAGTTTATCGTAAATCGACAGTGGCTGGTGTTAGTGAAACTGAACCCATGACAAAATCTAATCGATACCGCAAAAAAAAGCGATAATGATGATCACTATCACCTACAAGATATAATTCTTCATCATTCCGAATACGCCTCGATATACAACCCTTGGCCCAGTTTTACAGACTGACGTTACCTTTCAATTGATAACGAATTGAGTTAACCCTTGGGTTAAAGGTAATGCAAGTCTGTAAAACTGGGCTCAGGGTTATAATCTGATTAAACGAAATCAAGATAAGAGCTTGAGAAATATGAGTTAATATTTTATAGAAACGTTATATTCCAATCCGTACCACCAGGGGCTGTTCGTTGGAATCCCCTAGAGATTAGAAGAGTCAATTAATATACAAGGATTGAAGGGGAGATAATAAGGTTGGAATCCCTGCAGAACGAGACTCAAGTGAATGCGTACATATAACTGAGTTAAAGTATACGTTTATCTCGGCATTTTCAAAAATACGTCCGCGACAATTTACTATTGTCACCAGCCGACTTTATTCAGTTAATCTTGAATGAAATCGATCGAAATAGTTTTCAGGAATTCGAAGAAAGGATAGAAATCTTACCTTTTTCACACGGTGAGAGTGATACGAGTAATTCCTATGCTATATAACAGTGAGATGTGAGTATCGCGCTCGCTAGCTCACTCGCTCTCAGTGCGTACACACACAGACACGGACTCACAACGCAGGCATACGACACACGCTCACACGTACACGACGAGCCCCTCAGCTCACAGTAAACAGTTCACGTATTGTGTTTGCCAGATCAATACTATTGAGTTTGAATGATGCCTAGATGAAGAATGATTTTATAGAAGCTGCCGCCGCTGCCTTCTTGTATACGTTTTACTAACGTTAGGTTATAGAGTGAAAACTAGCCGCTGCATACAGATTAGCAGGCGCGCTCATCTAGGGTTAGGGCTCGACGCTTAAGGGCACTTTCGTGAAACAAGGGCTCTTCCTGTATCAAACACAGCAAACATGAGGCCAATACAGAAGTCTGGGGGATCAACCCCAGTGCCCAGTTGCACAGTCGTGAGTTACGTCCAAAAGCGCTTTTGAATCTTAAGACTGGTCTAATGTTGAGATCGGCTATAGAAGTAAGTTGCTCTTAGACCGGTCTTAAGTCTAAGCCGTGACTATGCAACCAGTCCCAGGACATTTTGAAATTTTAGGATTATTTCATAGCACTTCGAGACTAAAAGGTGGAGAAATAGGCCATTAGAAATATATTACTTTACGCAACAGCAGCAGCATCTATAGAATCAAGTAGCTTCAGTAGAGACAGAGAGAGAAGAGCTAAATTTATTGAAAGTAATATCTAATCTTAGGGATGTTTATCGTTATCAGTCTGGGAGCTGGATGAAAGTAATCAAACTTCGGGTCCAAAACATTTGGAGTGTGGGAATGCTAGGGGCTGCATTGCTGATCTCAAAACTATGGTTCTTACGTTATACAGGTGGTGCATATAACAAGGGGCTGAGCTAATGTCCCCAAAAACAGGTTCTGTCTGGAGTGTCGAGTATAGTTTGTGGATACCGATATTACATCACTTTCCAGCATCATTTACCGGTAATGATTTATACAACTAGGAATACCATTTAGGAAATTAATGATATTCCACATTTCGATGACCTAAATAATTCGAAATTGTTGACGAATCCAGATAAAAATCGTTTCGTTTTGAAGCGAGGTTTTATCGAGACCAGTCATTCATATATATTCCATCAATCATTTCATTAATTGCCCCCCCCCTTAATAACACAACAAAAACACGACACTATTTTACGATAAAACGTGAAAAGTACCTAATTATCACGATCATTACAGTTACTATCCATTCACTTGTGAAGCGCATTACGAAATTACATTGTGTATAATTTGAGCTTCATCGGAACCGAGGAATCAAGAGTTAGTGTATTTGACTCACAGGTATATGAGTACTCAACGAGTACTCAGGGCGAACTTCGGTTTTTCGAACTAATAAACGAACGCGCTATAGTTCAGTCGTAGCACATTTGACTGCGTCGGCCATGTTGAAACTAAGTCCGAACTACAGCGACTGCACTCTATCCATTTCCGGACTCTAGTCCCGACTAACTGACATTCGGTTAGTTCGTTTAGTTCGACTGTAGTCGACTAACTCTGATAACCGAAGTTCGCCCAGGATGTTTGATACTTCGATGTTAGGGCAGGCATGGAGTTCATCAAACACATGAGACCCAACAGCTGCCGGTCGTATATTATTGAGTCAAATGAGAGGATGTGCGGCAAATATCTACGAGAATATAACTCCACCGAAGAACGTTTTACAGTTTAATGATAAGCCGCGATCACACAAGCATTTTTGGTCCGGAAGAACTGTTCACACAGGTGCCAAATGGGCCCGAGCCCGTTAGGCCCGACCAAAAACGCCAGGCCAGGCCCCGAGCCCAATTTTAGCATGAGACAAATGATTGCGTTTGAATTGCAACTGTCACCGGAAATGGTCCACTTCGCTTTGTTTGAGTATTGTTCAGTATCGAGTGAATGGTTTGTGAGTGAGTGCGCTCTCTGATTAGTGCCAATTTGGCCCGGGCCAATTCGTTTCCGTGTGATCGCGGCTATAAATTCGCCCCGATGCCTACAGGGCCCTGCCTCATTATTCAATCCATCGTATATATTTCAAACGAATAGATCTATTCTTTCTTCGTACCGCCAGTCGGGATTATTAGGCACTCACCAGTTTTTTCATCTTTGAACGGACATTCCCATAGATGGCTTTGTAAGGCACTGCGTGGTCCTTGGAATGTACAACCTAAATGCGACTTCACGCATTCTATTACAGCACCTCGACACCTGTAAATAAATAATAAACATAAATCATACATCAAATCATCTTGCGCATACCGGTAGATTTAACTTTTAGGATCGAATTTTGAATTTCTAGTAGACGTTCTTCCACTTTCTTTTCAGACTACCGCGCGTAAGATTAGAAAGAGAATTGTCGCGGTTTAAAAGACAGTGTTGCCAGCAGCTAGCCATAATATTTCCGGAAATCAAATTCAAGATCGTCGTTCCCCATTCCGTAATGCATAAAAACGGCTTTTTCAGTCCGCAAGGTGGCGCCACCTACATTGTTTTGTAATGCTTATGAATAGATGATGACAACATAGCAACGTCTTAGAACGGAGCGGTTTTTTGCAGGATTACGGGATTATGCCGACTAAACTATCGCTCATGAATAAAAACAAAAACAACTTCAGTGAAAATCGTTTATTAGACGAAGTAGAATGGCAGAAAATTTCCGCGAATTTTTTTGTTGAAAGTTTCGATTTCCGGATATCTGGAAATTTTCTGGCAACACTGAAATGAGCTGATATCATGTTTACCTATGTTGTAAATGCGCTTCTAAATCGCTACGCGGTAAAACCTCTTCGCAATAATCGACGTTCGGACAGACGACTAATAATTTATCCAACAACCTAAAAAATAAACGAGAGAAAAACAACTGACATTAGAAAACATGCTACGTTAGATGTATATTTTTCAGTTTTGAAAATGATGGCATCAAACCACTCGCTTAGTTTTACTTCAATACAGAGCAGACTATCAGATATCTCATGTCGTAATAGTTTTCAGTGAGTGATTTGATATCAAAATAGCATTTTGATTGGAAATGAACTAGAAATTATTCTAATTTCTACGAGTATTTTGAAACTTCGCAGAAACTACTTTCACATAGAGTAGTTGAAGTCAGGTCTGTCTCAATACTGTTGGCATTTTCGTCAATTGTATTATAGTCACTTGTCTCTGGAAACCAATACGATATTTATTGTTAGTTCTAGATGTTGTGGGTGGAGTGATACTGGATGGAGTCGTGTACCGCGTCTGACTCGGGGACACGGCTACACAGAAACACGACAAAGAAACAAGTGCTGCCATCTGTACACACATTACGGTACTAATCATCACATCCCTCGTCGGTAATTGTATTGTTACCGTAGAGACCAAGTTGAATACGTAAGAAAATAATAAAGATGAAGCTGAAATATGCGCCCTCCGCTCATGCGCCGTGGTTCAGTCGAATAGATCTTATAAATTGAAGCTGTCAGAGTTTGTGATTAATTAATGAATATGACTCACTAGACAATATTATCAGAAACATAGTGCAGCTCCAGTTAAACACTGGGTTCAAATACTCTTTCCAAAAATCAGGTACCGGTGGCACACACCAGATGGCGCATCAATACGCTGGGTCATTTGAAGTAAAAATTAGTTCGTTTTCGATGATATTTGAACTTGATCTTTAGGTTTACAAATCCGAAATCTATCAAATGAGTCTTGAACAGATAAAATATCGACTTTCTCAATGAGTGTATCAGGAACAGATTTCACTGAAAATTAAATTACTAATGAGAAAAACAGATTAGAATTTAATCGAAATGAAGAAGGCAATTGAAGCGCAGTGACCCAGCAACCACTAGCGCAACACCTAACGGCTTATCGCACGCGCCACAGTACCCGGTACCCTATCAAATTTTTATCATCACCGATCCAACATTTGTTGATATTTTTTTCGAACTTTTTCTCCACGAAGTGCGGACACTTACACGTGCATATCGTCTTGTATACCCTTCCAATCTCGTTTACCGACTTTACCGAAATAGCTACGAAAACTCTGGTAACGTCGCACGAAACGAGGCGTCTTCATCGTCGCGGTCGCCGATCGGCCGCCGATCACCGTATTAACAACCTCTTTGTTATTACCGTACGTTATATTTTCCACCATATTTCTAGACGGCCCTCGCCTAACGATAAAAACATATCCTCGTTAATTTATCCCGGCAAAGTCTCGTTCTCCTGCCTTTCAATTAAATTTTTTCGCCCGAAAGCAGAAAAAAAAACATTAGTTTGACATTTACGAAACAACGTCTGACTGTTTGAGAAGGTTAACTTCGTTATAACCGGAATAACAAACGGCGCGCTGTAATTACCGGCCGCAACGCAGCGCGATGTTGGTTTATACTGTTTTTACGCTTAACTGCGATTTGATAAATCTGAGAGAAACTTGTAACATACCACGCCGCGCTATTGCTGCTGCTGCTGCTGTTAACTTAAAACCCAGAGAACACTGCTACATAAACCACTACAGTCAATATATGTATATGTACATATATTCAACTCTCTCGATATATTCGACTCTCAACTCGATATATTCCGATATTTCCTTCCTTTTCTACTTCAACTTAAACAGAACTAGAACCGTCGGCGCACAGATATTCCATTAGGATTTTCACCGACTGCAGCCCCGGCGGTACAATATATACATAGATTTACATAGAGTCCCTCGATTTCTAAAACGAAACGTTCAGACGGACCACGACCCGACTACGGAATCAGAATCGACGAATTAACTTCCGTCTTGCGCTTTAGTCCCGACAACGAAATGTGAACAGTTACGTAAATAATAAACAACTGAATTTTTGAAGATTTGTCCGAAGATATCTGAAATCAACGGCATTCAGTTTGACATCGGTCGTTGAAAGTGTCGCTCGCTCCTCGCACTGCTGAAATACCCGTTGATATTATGTCATAATGACACTAGTTTAATACGTGTATGTCCTATAAAACGACGACGGTAATAGCTACACCTGCAGCTGGCAGCCATATACGTTACTACTCTCGATTATAAATCGTATATAATAATAATTTGCATGAATGAGTCTCGTTAGGGATGAATCACGAATCCGATCGGAATCCGATAAAAAAAAAAACACGAAATCTGATCGGTACGACGTTTTAATCATATCGAAACGTTACATCGTATAAATACTTTCCCCGTTCGTCATAAACAAATGTTTAAATCCAAATCAGTCACTGCACATGACAGTGTTTCAGCTGTTTTGATGCAGCCGTTTATAATATGTTCGTTTCGGTGCGAAACACAGTTCACGACGTGCGAGTAACCGGCGTGGGAGGAATCCCCGGTATCCGGAGTTCTATCCCCGATACAGATCAATGAAGCGTGTTCGTCTACCCCGCTGAATCAGCTGATCGTTACCGTGGACGACGACGACGACAACAATGTTTTCAGTCGTCTCCGCGCTCTGCGGCGCACGCGCGCGGACACAACTCGAGAGAATCGCGTCGTCAATGGATACTAAACATTTCTCGAACCGCTGAACGTCGATGACTCATAACGGGGGCTGTAGAAACGACAGACCGTCGTCGTCGCGATATTAGATCGAACACATTTTTCTATCCGACACAGAGCGTAATGAGAACTTCTTCAAGCGATTAGAAATCCTTCGTTAAATGTAAAAACAATTGATCCGTGCGACGACAAAATAGGTCAAACCAGCCGCGAGAACGCGTGCCCTATATCCCAAAATAATTCGTCGGCCTAAGACCTCGAACCGTCCACGACTGGTTTAAGACTCGGATAGTTGCTTTCTCAATTGATCGGTTTCGAGTTTCGAGTTAAAAGAGTCGCGAGCTTCGATCTCGCCGTAATCCTTCGGGACGATTAACCAATCGACGTTTTAAAGTCGAACGCAAAAATCAGACGTCGTATTACGACATCTCGACGGCAAATAAATACAGCATCACCGAGTCTGCGCGAGGCTGCTGCAGCTGCATCGGTTCAGAGGAAACAGCTGAAGAGTACGCGCATACCGAGCATACACCGTCGTTGTCGTCGTCGTGATGTCATCGTTATGCGTGTACCGATGCAACATTTTTACCGTAAACGCGAAGACGACGAGCTCGCGTAAACAGACGCCGAATCAGTACACGCTCGTCCATGCGTCTTTTATGAATAAACAACTTTTTTCAATTAATCTAGTGACTTTACAGAAAAAGCGATCGCCGCATTAGATCGATCTTTTGTACCTTCAGAACATCACAAACGCAGCCAGGAATGAAAGATCTTTTTTATAATATCTAACACAAGGCCAGAAAAGGGCTTCTTTGGAACTTGATGAGTTTGTTCATTCAAGTGGTACTGCGCACTCTCATTTCAACCAGACCGCTGGACCAGTGATGACAGGTCAGAGTGCTGGACCAGTGATGACCGGTAATTTTAAACAGACTGCTGGACCAGTGATGACAGGTCAGAGTGCTGGACCAGTTATGACCGGTACATTTTAAACAGACTGCTGGACCAGTGATGACCGGTAAGCCCGCTGGACCAGTGATGACCGGTACATTTTAACCAGACCACTGAACCAATGATGACCGGTACATCTTAGTCAGACCGTTGGACCAGTGATTACCAGTACATCGAAACAGATTCAAGCCACGGAAATATCATATATGTTTGATGGATATACCATACGAGGCAGACTTTCGAGCGCACACTCCCAATTTTATCGGATCAACTAATGAATCGGCTTTGCCGGGCAATCCAGTGAAATCAGGGAAGTGTGTGGCCGGTTTAAGCCCTGAGAGATAATTCAACGGTCAAGCTTAATAACCACTTGTTTATACGAGGAAATAGAATATCCCCAGATATGGCTTTGATGTCATAGATCAATTTGTTTGTCCCTCAAGAGCCCCATACAACTCTTGTTGTAGATACAACATGTACAGTAGACTTGTTCTCGTTACTCCTTTTACTAGCTACTGGTCAACTCGGCAAACCGTTTTCAACTCCTTACTAGCTACTGGTCAACTCAGCTAACCGTTTTCAACTCCTTACTAGCTACTGGTCAACTCAGCTAACCGTTTTCAACTCCTTACTAGCTACTGGTCAACTCGGCTAACCGTTTTCAACTCCTTACTAGCTACTGGTCAACTCGGCAAACCGTTTTCAACTCCTTACTAGCTATTGGTCAACTCGGCAACCCGTTTTTCAACTCCTTACTAGCTACTAGTCAACTTGGCTGACCATTTTCAACTCATTACAAGCTACTGGTTAAGTTGGGGATTTTTCTAAAAACCTTTGAGTTCTCCAATATTCAGCTTGGTGAAAAAATTACAGCAGTTCCAACGCTACTGAGTTCCCTGATTCTCAACTCCAAAGCTACGGAGTTCCCCCGATTCTCAACTCAGTGAAATACTTACAATAGTCCCAATGCTACCGAGTTTCATGATTCTCAATTTCAACGCTACTGAGTTCCCTGACTATCAACTCCTAGAAATAATTACAGCAGTCCCAACGCTACCAAATATGCCAAGCAGCGTTTTTAGTTAACGATTGGTAAGAAAACCAATTATTATAAAGTGGATATGAAAGAATGAATAGATTATATGATAATTGCGCTGTATCGATGTAATGCGTATTGAGCGAAGGAGGTTTATTACCGGGGCATTGATTTTATGGATCATTCTGCGGATTGGTTTTTTATTATCGCTAATGGTAAATCCCCGTTTAACCTTTATATAACGATCTGATCGTCTTATCAGGAAACTGCAGACAATGAGAGAGAGGGAGCAAGCCAGACAGCAGGGGGGAGGATTATAGGGAGACCTAAAATAACAACATTCGGCGCAAAAAAGGTCACAAGCCCAAAAATGCCATTTATTGGCAAAAAGGTCATAATCCGGCCCTCAGATACCTAGGCTGGCACAAACAAGGTCGCAAGCCGGCCCTAAAATGCCATTTGTGGCAAAATAATCCATATTGTCATTAGCCATCTTGCCCTAATTGCCCCGATTCTAAAAAAATTTCTAGGATTAGGGTAAGCATTTTACATAAAAATAAAAACGCATGAGGTCATGTACTAGATACCAAACCTCGTCACAATTGATCGAAGTGTCCGTAAAAATTTAACATTAAAACTTGCGACGTGCTAGAAGTGCACCGATATCGGTGAACGACGTCTCTATTCGGATCGGGCCATTGTTAGGGCAGTAGATTGTACGACCGGGGCCCGGAATTCAAATACTTCAAAAAATATTATCAAATAAGATGAACCGTTCTGCTCGGTGTAGTTTTCATTGATCATCGAGAAAAAAGTCGTGTATAACTGTAAACCTGGCAGAACTTATGCCGCAGTATTTTGTTAACAGGCACCGTTGCGTAAGCGTCCCGAGGCAACTACAACAAACACTCGTAATACCAGACCCCGCCCGACAACAACACCCGAAATACGAGACACCGCCCGAAAACATGTCATACGACGAACTCGAGTAATAAACGTCACAAAGATGAGTCAGTTTTATCCGTCGATATAACCAGGTGACTCACAGTGCATGCACCGACTGAAAGCGGGGCAGCACCAGACACGAGCAAGCGCTCGGCGATTAGTTTTCACTAATGTTCATAGATGGCGATAAGGAGATGAGCTTTACCAGTAAACAGTGTTCTCCCATATGCTGGATTATAATAAAGGGGCTGCATTCATTGTTCAGTGTATGACATTGCGGCTGCTGAAGTAGTGAGGTTTTCGATCCCCCAAAAAAAACCAAAAATTCACGGTTAACTTCAGTTTAATCTCTTATCTTTCATATAAGCTGAATATATAAAGCAATGTCATCCACTCTGGTAGGGGTGGAAGATATTCTATAAGGGATGGTTGATTTTCAGAGGGGCGTCAATAAAAGTGAAAGGGGTGACCGCCCCCTCTAAAAACTGTTTTGGAGAACGCAAGTAAATCATGTAACAAACCGCTCCTGCATAAGGTATCCTAGTATCGTACAGCTGCATAGCCTGTCCCGGAAAAGTGACTTCAGAGAAAAGATGATCCTTTAGATTTGATTCATTCTCTAAGAGCGGGATGCGTGTTACCGTTAGGGGTTAGGGTTACCGCAGTTCAACGCGCAGCGTCTCGCGACGTGTGAACCACAGTTCGCTGCACTTCGACATGGACCGTCGATGAATCGTCGGATGTTCTGATTAAAACTATTGATATCGCGACAATAACACGACGTTTATTCGATAAAATATCGAAACAAAAAAACTAACGCGCATCGATTGACATCGCGAAATTAAACATATCAACAACAAATCTCGAAGTATGATGAATCTTTCGATTCGAAGAAAACAAGACCCGGAGACGGCGTTGATGAAATCAAATATTCTTTTTAGATTCACCACAAGGTCCTCGGAAAATGAAGAAAATACCGGACTCCAACTACAACAGATCTGCCAACCCCTGAAAATTGTTTCGATGGACAGAGATCGCCACTTTCCACGACAGTCACAATTTTCAGGGACATCCTCAGCGATTCTCATCCTCAGTGAAGATTTCAGCGTGTAAGTTTTGTAAACTTAATTCAAGCACTCATCTTGTGCCCGGGTGAAGAGAGCTGCATCTTCTGGATAAAAATTTTGTAAAATTCACAGAAATTATCAGGAAATCTAACTAGCGCCTTAGTGTTCACTTGTAATAATATATCACTACCGCCACCTATATCGATCATCTATTCCCTTGCCGCTTGCCAACTTCCGTCGAAAATATTGAAATTAATAAAAACTGTGACATTTTCGCGTGATGAAATTGCTTAAAAATCTATGACATTTTTATTGTTTCCCGAGAAACCGGGACAAACTATAAAATTCAGTGACTATCCCGCAAAATACGGGACAGTTAGCAGCTACGCTGCAAGCGTCAAGCAATGTTAAGATTTTGTCATATTCATAACACCTGTAGACATTGATCAGCGATCGACAGAATTCAAAGAAAACATGTGTGTGTGTGTTTGTGTGTAGCTTTAATATCGACCTGCTGGCTGCAACTGAGTCTAATTTCAAGTACTTTCCACATCTGCCAAAAACTAGAATGCATGCACACGTACGTACATAGGAGCTGTGACAAACGCGTATGCAAATGTTGACCCACGGATGATTATATCACTGCGCAAAAAAAATCTATATTCCAATGGGCAGTTTTCATTTATTCAATCCAGATGGACCTATGCAGACATGAGGACACCCCCAATATTGTGGAGACCCCAACTTAGGGTACACACAGCGTAGACATCACCAACATTGATTACCCCAAAGTGGACACTTCCAACGTCCCGGAGATCACCAACAAGGACACCTCCCACATGGACACACTCAGCACGGACACCCATATCAAGACATCACCGACATGGGCACCGCCAATATGGATGGACCCAATAAACAAAACGTAAGTACGAATAGAAAGAAGTTAACTTATGTCATCACGCCCACAGTGACTGCAATCATTAATCACAGACACACCACACGCGTCTACAACAGCAAACAGTGTGATCGTATATATTCAACACGCGCCTAACTTCTCATGATTTCCCAAGAGCTACTTTTGCAATGACAAAAAGAAAACAGTAACATAACGATAAGTTCATCTGTAAACGTCCCTTGAAACATGAAACAAATGAGGCGAAATTCTATAATTGGTCTGGCTAAAAAATGGCGTGTTGGTAATGGCAGAATTGCCTGTAGAAGCCAGACATATGGGGTATCCGTGTAAACGCGCTCTAGTCTACCCCGAGGTAATCGAGACGTGTGATTTATAGATTCTGTAATAATTGAGTGTTGAATTGAAGGTAAACATCTTTAAAAATCTGAACGAGATTAGAATATAATGTAAACTAAACATTTCGTACCGATATTCCCTCCTTCGGGAAGAGATATTATACGTTTACGGATAGACCATCATCAGAACCATGTTCCATAGAAAAATACATTGATATCACTTTCTGGCATCTGTTTGTAAGATCGAAGTCTACGCAATAAGAGGGGGCCATTTATATTCTACCCATCTGTGATGTAGGAAAATAAAGGCAATACATGCACTCCGGTTTAAGAACAGATTATATGTTCTCTATACAGTCAAAAACAACTACGTACATCCCCCCCCCCCCCAATAAACCACAAAAACATATTGAATCGAAAAATTTTGAGTTCCAGGGCTGCTGACCTTTGAAAAGTGCTATCAGTACCAAATTGAATATTTTTCAGTAATACTTTGTTGAAATACAAAATTAATCAGTAATCAACAGGAAGACCCTCAGTAACATCTTTCATATTCCTGTACGTATCAAACAAATCATATCAGTATTCTTGTTTCAAGATAGTAATACCGTGTACAGTTAGCAGCTCTGTAGACCCTGGGCTAAAAAGCACCGGTGGTTTCGTGGGTGTTTCGCTACTGCGTATTGAACATATTGGACAGCAACGCGGGCGGTCATCCTATCATTCTCAAGTTTACGGGCATCCATTATTCTCGAGTTTACGAGCATCTCTCATTCACAAGTTTACGGGCATATCTCAAAGACGAGTTATTTATTGAGACACAGAAGAAACAGTAGTCTCTCTCAGACTCTGTCTCTCTCTCTTGCTTTAGGTCAGATGGCATTTCATAAACAATGAAGTCGATGCATACAGGCAGACACCGTGGTATGAATTTAAATCCTACTGTCATCATCTGATTAATGTTTACACGCGTCAACGCTGAATGTCAAACGATGTCACGAACGATAGATCGAAAGGGAAAGCGTTTTTTCTTTATTTGGCCCAGAGACAATATTCACTTGTAAGTTATTATTCGAGGAAGTGGGATTGCCGCGCAAATTAATAACAGAGTCATAAGGCGAGAAAAGGGGCGCGGTCTAATCAGAGTTACGACGTCGCGTTTTATGTCAGTTAAATGATAAGCAGATACGTATAGAAGCAGATATAATGATTCCGAATACCCAAAAAAAATCAACCAAAAAATTTCCTAAATAAAAAACTAATAATAATAATAATAATAATAATAATAATAAAATTCTTTATAAAAATTTTTATGTAGCGCTAAATCTTATAATGACTCAGCAGAGCGCTTTACAGAAAAATGTTCAACAATACAGTTTAAAATACAATAATATTCCCTTGAGCTACAACATTTCAGTTGTAAGTTTCATTAAAGATATGTGCTCTAAGTCACTTCTTAAAGATATGGATCGATTCACTCTCCCGAAATATGTTTCGGAAGCAAGTTCCATAGTGTTGGTGAGATAAAACAAAAAGATCGGCTACCAATATTCCTCTTTGGGATAGGAGGCAGTTTACGTAAAACATCAAGACCAGATGACGACTAGGAGTATATGGTGATAAAAAGTTCAGACTGATAAGATGGTGCAGAGTTATCTAAACATTTATATGTCACGTCAGAGTGACATTATTTGACATTCAAGAACTGATACATAGCCTGATTATCATGTAACGAATATTGAAACTAATCTATAGAGAATCCCACAGTAATAACAAAAAAAAATGTTAAGTCCAAAAATGTTTCTTTGAGCAAGTAGTACAACATTTCCACTATAACCTATTAGTCAACTTCAGGAATACTGACTACCAGTATTCCTGAAGATGACTAATAGGTTATAGTCGAAACGTTGTAACAAGCAGCCTGTCGGCTGATACAGCTCCGCTGTTTTATGATAAGATTTTACAAGGACCACCTGCACAGCGCGCCCTAGTGTCTTAATCTGGAAAACGGCCCTAAAACTTTTTAGCCCTTGGCCCATAGTATCTTCATGCCAAATTTCGTCAAGATCGGATTACAATTGTAGGATGAGTAGCGATTTAACGATATTACAAGCGCCACCAGTAAAGCGCCCCCTAGAGATTAAATATGAAAAATGGCTCTATACCTTTTAAGCCCTTGGCCCATAGTATCTACGTAGCCAGTTTCATCAAGATCAGAAAAGAACTGCAGCACTAGTAGCAAATTGAAGCAAAAGTTGACGGACAGACAATGATGGATAATCCCCCTAACCCATCGGTCACCGCAGAGCTAAAAACTACTGGCTCGAGGAAACATTTTCAGACTTCCTATCATTTTTTTAAGATAAGAATTGTGGGCTTCCCTACATTTTATCGTCATAACATGGATCATAACGCATCGACTGTATAGAGTTGACGGAAAACTTAACACTCGCTCAGACTTCGACGTATATGATATGTTCGCATTCGCTAGAAGCTGCTGATCGGTTTAAAGACGTCGTCGTTCGTTCGCGTGACGAAAATGAATTGAAAATCAAATACGTTTGAAGTCATTGAATTGTTGATTAAAATTGCATCGAATCACGTCTCGTTGTCGTTTCTCGCGTCGGTTTTTCGTCCGTTTTTACCGACGACTTTAAAAATCGTTTTTCGACGTCGCTCGGTAGTTTAACCCTTCATCGTCGGGTCCAGTAGGATCAACTGTGTGAATTTTAGTTTCGAACACGGATTTGCAACGACGTATGAACAGCTGATAAAGAAAGAAATCATGGTGCAAAGTGTAAAGCGCGTTCAACTTTGAAATAGATGGTAATGGGTTTTCCTATGAGTCATAAGTACATGGCACAACAGTTCTTGATGATAATGAAACTGGGAAAGCCCTTTTAGAGGGCTTTCTTAGTGATACCCTGCTGAAGGGCTTCCCTGTGATGTCATCATCAAGAAACAAGGTCAAGCATCGAATAGTAGGGGAAAAATTCATTGAAATTTTTGCACATTTTCTCCCAGCACTTCCTGCCAGCTTAGAGCTGATGCCTGAAACTCTCCATATCAATTCCGACACCTATTTCCCTCCTTATGACAAAATATCAGCTGTGTATATTCAGTGGTTACAATTTGTGCACCGAGAGAACAGAAAGTTACTCTCAGAACCGTTCCATAGACAAACATTAGTCGCGCGCGCGAAGAGGAACGAAGATCTGCGAATGAAATATGATTGCCGGATTTAGGCGAGGGGGCATCGGAATGTTTGGTGTTAAGAAACGATGAGATAAGAAGTATAATAATTCATCAGTGTTGAAATCGACTCGTGAAGCAGCGTTAAAGCCCCGCGTGGGGCTCGTATATTTAAACCCCCACGGGGTTCGTGTACACCGTCGCTGTGTGTATGACGTCAGGGGATATTAAATTAATGCTGTTGTACCTCCGTGTTAGGCAATTATCTGATGATCGATCATCCCTTAACTGGAAACCAGCGGCCGATTGCGTCAAAATTGAAGAAAAAAAAACCTCGTCTTTTCAAAGTTGTTTTTAACTATTTCGGATTTGAAAGTTACATTCATAATGTCAGACATCAGTCGGGGGTTTAAGATGTGTAAGGTCACATTGAAGTGGGAGGGAGGGATGGAGGTACGGAGGGAGGGATGGAGGAACAGATGGAAGGACAGGGGAGGGAGGAATGGTGGGGAATAGGGAAGGGTGGAGGGAGGGATGGAGGGGACAGGGGGAATAGTAAGGAGGGAGGGATAGAGGGAGGGAGGGATAGAGGGAGGGACGGATGGAGGGATGGGGGAGGGGGAATGGAAGAGAATAGGGAGGGGTGGAAGGGACAGGGGAAACGGGGAGGGATGGAGGGGACAGGGGTAATAGGGAGGGAGGGAAATGAAGGGAGGGACACAGGGAGGGAAGGAAGGAGGGAAGGTGGGAGTGATGGAGCGAAGTAGGGAGGGATGGAGGGGAGGTGGGAGGGAATGGAAATAGGGGAGGAAGGGAGGGACGGATTGAGGGTTAGATTGAAGTGAGTCTCAGGGGTTGGTCGCACGATGTGTCGCACCAGTAGCACGTCATTGATAGCCATATCACATGTGTTCAACCTCTCGCACCCCCCGCGAGACGACGACCAATTACTAGAATTCTATTCCTACAAGTGAGCTATAGAGACAGGATGAAGGGCAGCGGCGGCGTTATGTAATCGATCACGCGTGCCGCAAATTAGGAGAAACCACGACGAATCAACACATTTACTTCCTCCGGGAAGAGACCGGGACCGCACGAGATTCGACGTTCGAAGCCAATCGGACACATTCGACGTTCTAAACGACCGAATAAAAACCGGCTGTTTTTCAATCGTCATCAAAACCGTCGCCAGTCATGGTCTGATCTATATTCCGACTGGTAAGATGACAATAAACCATGCGATCCTAATAATACCAGTCGTCAGTGGGAGTAGTTTCGTTGTGTCAGTGTAAACTGTATAAGAGAGGATATGCCTGAAGAGGGGGAAATGTAGCTTCAGCAAACATTTGCGGCAATAGATTTATTTTTTCTCGTTTGAAAATGAGATTTTCGCCGTCTTCGTTTTAATGCATTTTCAACAACGCGAACTCTCAAGATAGACTGCATGAGTATTATCATAGTCTAAAAGCTAACGTCACTCATCGTCAGGAACTGTGTTTGCCTAAAAAAATGGAGCGATCTCAATTACTCAGATATCTTCTATGCTACGAGGCCTATCGGGTAGATATATGCAACTAGGGGTCCAGGGACACCCAGTACGCTTGGTGTGAAATGCTTGACAATCTGACATATCCAATGCCCCCTGGTGAACATATACAGAAACCAATGATCTTGCAATGATAGAATTCGGCGTGAGCTATTTGCAATTGATTGAGGTTACAAAATACACATAGGTGTCGATATCCATGGAATTACAATACCGACGCCCCCTGGCAGCCCCCAACCCTCACTACACCGAAACCAAATAAAGAAAATCAAGAACTCTATTTCGGTACAAAAACCAATGGAGAAAACGAACGAATAGACGTGTCAGAAATTGGAGGTTAGGGGATGAGTGAGCAGACAGCTGTCTGTATTGAGTAATCATAATGATTATTCTAACGATTAATCAGTAAGTTCCGTATTGATCTAATCCTATAGTACGCGTTATAAACATGTGTTCACAGACAATAACTTCATTATCTAAACACGTTGTATCTATGCGAATCAATTGAAAATCTGTTTCGCGGTCCGATATATCACGGGCGGCTACGACATGTGATGGATACGCTACCGATTCAACTGCCAGAGAACGTAACCCGGCTTACATCGGCGGAGCTGACCGAACGTGACGCGATTAACTCCTTTTTTTCTAGAAAAGTTTATTTCTCGAAAAGCGTATTCCTAAAAATCGTAAATAATCAGCGCATATCACGCCATGCGTGTGTAATAAAGGACCACGGGTCCAGTAGGATCAACAGAGCACATTTTTCAGTTTCAAGCACAAAAATCGATTTGTTCTCGGGTGTGTTACATATAAACAGCTGATAAGCACGTTCATCTTTGAAATAAAATAAAATAATAATAAAAATGAGCTGACAAGATAATTCAAAGTTAGTCAATTTAAAACACACGTGAATAATATTGAGGTTTAGATTTTAAAGACGACTTAAGGCTGGCTTATGTCGACAAGCAACGCGACGCCTACCGACGCAACTGGGTTTATCGCCAATTAGCGGCAACTAGCGGCCTACGAGAGGCCGCCAGTTGCTGCTCTATCGGTTCGACATAAGCCGGTTTGCGACGGCAACCTGCCGTCTACCGACTTGTCGCAAGCCGTATCCGGCTAGTTACCCATGTTCTACTCCGGCCTACGGTAGGCGGACAGTTGCTTTCGATCGCAACTGACATTAGCTCATCTGCGACGCGACGGAACTGAGCGCAAGGGTTCCAGCCAATAAGAGACCGCATATACATAGTACAAATTATGACCGCTAGTTAGCGTCATTCATATTTAGTCATAAACTTTCAAATTCAAGTATTTCGAAACGTTAACCAAACGTTCAGTACAGCAGATGACTGAACCGAAGATCTAGAAGCGAAATTGGTAGAATTATGGTGTGAGCGGCCATCTTTATATAATATCGCTAGCACATTGCATTCAAAACAGAATCAGAAAGATAAAGATCTTAAAGAAATAGCTTTTCTAATAGAAATATATTTCCCAATAATTCAAAATAAATCAAATTTATTCTCAAAATGCTTATCACGTGACCATCTGAGCCGTTGCAGTAGCCAGTAATCGTAACCAACATAAGCAGGGAAGCAACTGGGAGGATCTCGTATCCCGCTAGTTGGCCTCAGTTGCTGCGAATCGGAGCGCAGTCGACATAAGCTGGGCTGCGATCGCGGTTGCTCTCAGTTGCGTCGGTAGGAGTCGGTAGGCGTCGCGTTGCTTGTCGACATAAGCCAGCCTTAAGATCTACAGTAGCGGTAATAAATTTTTCTAAAAAAATCTTGTCATGTTCAGTAAGTGCAACTAATCTTAGTCATGTGTAAAATCTAAACCTTTATATTCATTCTCATTTCTATCAATTGTTTTAAATCATATATCTTATCAGCTTATTCAAATTTCATAAGCATAGCATAATATGCACTGATTTTCAATTTTTAGTAATGCTCCTTAAAAGAAATTTCATCATTATTATCAATATACGTAAAGTTTTTAAAGCATAAATCAAATAGAAATACACGTAATTAACATTTAGGAGTTGATTGATGCTTGAATTGAGATAAAGCTATTACAATCGACGTATACGTATAAAAATCCAGTTCTGACCATTAACAATTTCTCGATAGCCTAAAGAGTACAACAGCCACGCACAGCCTGCCGGAAATATTCCAACACTGGCTCGATTGGATTTTTATGAGGAGTTTATATTTGCCATTGCCGGTTTGGGGTCGGGTATTTTAGAGTGAATGGGTGCATTTTTATTCTCTACCACTGGACAAAAACTACGCACGCCAATTACATAAGAGCAATAAGTACGTCGGTGTTTGCGCGCAGTTGCTGTAGCAGGTTTTTGATGTGAAATGCTGTCCTACCGTCGAGACATTAATGAACGTATTATACTAGTGTGCAAAATACTGAATCGCTAATAGAAACAACACATACAAACATGTTATATTAGCTATTAGCAAAGCAATTAGAAAAGTTGTGTCGCGTCAATCAGTAATTTGGTAGTTTTGCACACGGTATAGAGAGCTAGAGCTAGAGATAGTGCTAGGGGTTAAGCAAGGGGTACTGCTAGGGGTTAAGCAAGGGGTAATGTTAAGGGAAGACCTAGGATTAAGCAAGGTGTTAAGCACGGGGTACTTTTAGGAGTCCAGCAAGGGATAATGATAGGGAAAACCCGGAATTAAGCAAGGGGAAAAAATGGAAGACCTGGGATCATGCAAGGGGTCAATCTAGGGCTGCTAGGGATTAAGCGAGGGTTAATGTTAAGGAAAGACCTGGGAAGTGCTAGTGGTAGAGCAAGGGACTATGCAAGAGGTAGAGTCGAGGGAAGACCTGGTGCTAAGAGTAAAGCGCATGAAGGGAATCAAGTATTTTTGTTATTTCATCTTAATAATTTTTGCGAGTTACGTAATATGTAATCCACCGTATTGAGATGCAGAAAATCCTTTGAAAGGAAGACGCTACACGTTCTATCCTTAAAGTACGAATCCATCAGCGTGACTATGGTTCGAGCAAAGTCTTTTGTTCTGGAACCCGTGAGAAGACGTGTTTATTGCTAATCTCGTTCTCTCTCGGTTAACAGCGGTGTAAATTACACCCGGCGGAAAAACACCTTTAACACACACAAACACGATCTTAATTCCGCGTCGTGTCTGTCGCAAGTCACTGTCTTCCAAAAAGAACGACTCTGGTGCATAGCGTTCGCGAAGTAGTTATCGAAATGACAAGTAATTTACTGATGTAGAGAACACAATCTTCTACACTTAACACTGCTTTATATAAACCAATCACGGTTTCGCAAATTACCTTTCACAATCTCACCTTCTCCCACACAATACCAGTATACACACATCCCATCAGCCTCACTCCTTCCTCTCTCTCTCCTCTCACAGTTTTCCACTACTTTCAGTATCTCACATTCTCCCCGCTCCCTCTCACATTCTCCACACTCCCTCTCACATTCTCTACACTCCCTCTCACATTCTCTACCACTCCAGTCTCTGTCCATGTATGTAGTCTGATGTGTCCACATTCGCTGTATATAGAGTTATAAGGAACCCACTATCAGTATCTAATTACCTGACCAAATTAGAAGTAAGTGGGCAAGTAGTTGCTGTCCTCTATCACAGCCCAGTTGTCAATTACCAGCCTCAGGATATGAGACAACCTCATCTGTTAACATGCACCGTACAGGCTCGTACAGGCTCTTTAAGAACCAGCCGTGAATAAAAATGCCATGGTCAGTACATCCGGAGACCTGAGCCGAGGGTGGATAGGTTCCCAGACTAATACTAATAATTAATGCGTTCAAGTCTCTCCTATCGCCGGTCAATAACTATAAATTGTCAGTGAGAACGTGTGTCTCTATAGTAAACAATAATTTATAGATTACGCAGCTCGTTGTTGAAATATTTTAAGAGTTAAATCCGACGTGGAAGCCATATTCAGATGGAGTCGTCATATCGTTAAGAGTAGCATAATGTCGCTAATGTTTCATTCGTAGCCTGTAAACAATGGCTGTAAAGGTAGAAATGACACTCATATTCACATCACAAAGTGGCAATTATTGTTGTTAAAAGTATTGGGCAGGAGTGTCGCTGAGGGGGGAAAGGGTGCAGGGGAGGGGGAGAGGTGCAGGGGGAGCGTACACTAACTCACTGATCTATCTCTATAGTTACTGAATGAAATGGTCGCAGACTCTGATACCCATTGAGTGCAGTTGATGTAAACTGATTTTTTAATGATATAAATAGAATTTCTAATGATATGAGTTGTATATCGGAATTGATGAATCTGGAGAAGAATGTTAAATTGGGTTTCGAATATCGCATCTAATTAATTTTGATAGTTTGAAATAATGTGTACTTTTTTCCAGTAACTATTTGTTATTTCCATTTTGTAACTTTGTCAATTACTATTTTCTGCCGATTCTTGACAATCACGTCGTTTGATTATGATGAATCACAAACTTAATTGATATCAGCAACATGGTTTCCAAAATTACATTAATCAAATATTCTCAGGTTTTTCCCAAGTATGGGGATTTTTCAATTTTCCCAAATGGAAAATGGGGCCTTCATAAAAATGAACAAATACCATCACGCTACAGTCAACATTTTAGTGGTGACTGGTTGATAAAGGTGATTTTCAATGGATATCGCCCAAGAAAGTTGCCCTTGGCAGATGCAATACGGGAAATGTAAATGAATTTTCTAAAATATTTCCCTGATTCGAGGAAAATTTCTCAAATTCCCAAATATTTTCAAACTGGGAATTATTATTTCAAAATTCATAAGTTTTTCCCAATTTCCCTGTTCTGCGGGAACCATGCAGCACTGCAGAAATACCCGATCAACCGTTCATTGAATACTGTCTGCGATGAACCCCGCAAGTATTCCCGCCAAGTACGACAGCTTTTTCAACGCGTTGCCTTCGCCATTTAAACGAGAACGTTCTGACCAGTATCGCGAGAGAAAGCGTTCGTATTCGTAAACGCGTAATAAAAGCCCGATCTACGTACGGATAATTTCCCTTCGAGTCAACGCGAGAAAACTCTATTGGATAACGGGCTTTATAAGAAACAATTTCAGCGGATTATTGGTTAGTTTATATGTGACCCGTATAACGCCCGCGGGCCACGCGACGAGCCCCCGACAATTTCTGATTCGATTTCGCGATTAGCATCGGTTTCACTCCGCCGATCTCCTACGCGATAACAAGAAATGTTTTTAGATTCTATTGCGGGAAAACGGATACCTACGTTAAGGTGCGGCGCATACGACTAGAAAATATACAACATTTATCATTGATTGAAGAAAAAACCCATAATTATGAATAAAAACAGGAGGTGTTTAGACTCATGAGGTTTAGACTCAATTATGAGCCATTTTCAAAATTAAGAGAGTAGTGACGTTAAGACTCAATTTTATGAGCCATTTTCAAAAACTAAGAAAATAGTGAGATTTTGACTCAATTCTACGAGCCATTCGCAAAAACTAAGTGAGTAGTGAGGTTTATACTCAATTCTATGAGCCGTTTTCAAAACTAAGAGGATAGTGACGTTAAGACTCAACTTTATGAGCCATTTTCAAAAACTAAGAGAATAGTGACGTTAAGACTCAATTTTATGAGCCATTTTCAAAAACTAAGAGAATAGTGACATTTTGACTCAATTCTATGAGCCATTCGCAAAAACTAAGTGAGTAGTGAGGTTTATACTCAATTCTATGAGCCATTTTCAAAACTAAGAGAGTAGTGCTGTTTAGACCCAATTCTATGAGCCATTTTCAAAACTATGAGAGTAGTGATTTTTCGACTCAATTCTGTAAGCCATTTTCGAAAACTAGAGAGTAGTGACTCAATTCTATGAGCCATTTTCGAACTATGTTTGTCAAAGAATTCAGTCGAAATGTCAATACTTTCATAAGTTTTTCTTCAATATTGTAGGTTTTTTTCTTCAATTGAATTATAGACAGACACTTGTCTATACGGGAAACCAATATTTATCATCAGCTCGTTATAAAATACAAATTACGCCATGAATGAATGAACGAACTACAATATCGGATTTTCACTTATCTATTGTTTGAAGCTAACGCTGACAATCCTGCTATAATATAACATCCAATAGATTGTACTGGAAACGGTTTGATTGCATATACCGATTGTATATCTGGAAACTTCTTCAGTCGACGACGCAAAAATAGAATGAAAATAATGTCGGAAATGTTTCCTAAAGCAAGTAGTTTATTCGACGTTTCAGCTATATCGTATTTTTAATTCTAAGTGTGCGATTTCATATCATCGTTCTGACACTAACTCGAGAGAATTTCATCAGTGGTGATATTGAACCCTTTTTTTTACTCAGTTCACTCAAATATTGGTTTTGGTTGTTTTCAGTTCAGTTCGATATTAGAATTCAACCGTTTCAAGTAAAAGAATTCGAACAAACGAAACCTGTATGTACAAGGTAGGTCCAACTCGAGATAGGGTAGGTCCAACCCGAAATAGGGTAGGTCCAACCCCAGAAAGGGTAGGTCCAACCCCAGAAAGGGTAGGTCCAACCTGAGATAGGGTAGGTCCAATCCGAGATAGGGTAGGTTCAACCTGAAATAGGGTAGGTCCAACCAGAGATAAGGTAGGTCCAACCCGAGATAGGCTAGGTCCAACTCATATAGGGTAGGTCCAACACCAGAAAGGGTAGGTCCAGCCCAAGATAGGATAGGTCCAACCCAGTATAGGGTAGGTCCAATCCGAGATAGGGTAGGTCCAATCCGAAATAGGGTAGGTCCAACCTGAGATAGGCTAGGTCCAACTCAATATAGGGTAGGTCCAACCCCAGAAAGGGTAGGTCCAGCCCAAGATCGGATAGGTCCAACCCAGTATAAGGTAGGCCCAAACCGAGAGGTCCAGCATGAGGTGCCTGAATGACAGAGCTAAGATGAAATTTAATCATAGTAAACGGTTTTTTTCTGATGTAAACAACATCTTGAATACAGTGCAGATAGAACATGAATTACTCATTAGCCGAGTCTGTTATCACACACACATACACACAGTCAGCTTCAACTGTATTGACTGAAAAATAACCTCAACACTTGTTGATCATCAGGGGGTTTGTTGTGTAGACATAGCTTAGATTTAAGACCAGTCAAAGACCATCTTACATGTCTATAGCTAATCTGTAGTAAGTTCTGTAACCAATCTAAAAACAAACCCACAAAATCATGTTTGAACTATTGCCAATGTAACAACTTTAGAACAGTCTAAGCTAATTTTTGTTCAATAGTCAATCTAAAAACTTCAAGACCAGTCTAAGCTCTTTTAGTTCTATAGCTAATCTAACAGCTTAAGACCAGTCTAAGCTTATTTTTGTTCCATAGACAATTTAACAACTTAAGACCAGTCTCAGCTCTGTTTGGTTCTAACACCAAACTAACAACTTCAAGACCAGTCTAAGCACTTTTAGTTTTATAACCGATCTTTCAACCTAAGACCAGTCTAAGCTCATTTTGGTTCCATCCTACCCAACAACTTAAGTCCAATCCGAGTCCATTTTGGTTCTATAAACTATCTAACAACTTAAGACCAATCTCAGCTCATGTTTCCATAGAGAATCTAACAACTTGAGCCCATTTTTGTTCTATAACCTAACAAACGGTTCAAGACCAGTCTAAGTTCATTTTGGTTCTATAACCAATGTAACAACTTCGATACCAGTCAAAGCTCTTTTAATTCTATAGCTAACAACTTAAGACCAGTCTAAGTCAATTTTGGTTCAAAACCAATCTAACAACTTAACATTTAAGACCACTTTTGGTTTCAGTCACACTGCTCAGTGGCACCCAGTCGTGACTGTAGCCGGGTGGTGGTGCATGTTTAAATGTTCTAGACACAAACAGCGAGACGAGAGACGAGTGGTTTCGCGGCGAGGCTAATTTCAATCAGATGAAATTTCAGTTCATCACGTTAATAACAGATGGATTAATTATTTTCATTTTACAGAGATTGAATCGCGCGGATGCGATCTCATCCAATCCCGCGAAGATGAGACGACTTACGTAAAAATAGGACGAACTGCAGGCGTGATTTCAATCGTAGCCACTTCACAGAATTACTATATTGTATCATCCTGCCAATATTTTATATACGAGGGTTGGATCAATAGTGAAGTTATTTCAAGAACGATGGATCAATCATCGAAGCTAAAATGAAACCTACATCTGGATATAACATATACACCTATATACAAACATACAGACAGGCGGCGAGGTGACGACAGTAACTAACTACGTAGTGACATATATGGGTAGACAGACACACCTCGGGTGGATGGGCACATATACAGGCGGACAGGCACACCTCGGGCTGATGGGCACATACGGGCAGACAGGCACATCTCCGGCAAATGGGCAGACATGCACACCTCAGGCTGATGGGCACATACGGGCAGACAGGCACACCTCAGGCTGATGGGCACATACGGGCAGACAGGCACACCTCAGGCTGATGGGCACATATGCGAGCAGACAGGCACACCTCAGGCTGATGGGCACATATGCGGGCAGATAGGCGGCTAATGTAACTATGGAGTAACATGTATGATTGATTTACATGTATCAATCCTGTTTAGAGGTTCATAATTTTATAATATTGTGATCAGATAACAGGGCTGATCCGGTAACAGGGCTGACCCAGTGACAGGACTGATCTTATAACAGGGGTGATCTGATAACAGGGGTGATCCAGTGATAGGGCTGACCTTATAACAGGGTTGATCCGATAACAGGGTCATATTTAATCAAACTAAGATTAGACACCGAGATATTTTCATCAGAGATGGCATTTGTTTGTTTTCTTCAATATGGTTTTCGCCCTGCGGATAAGAATAGATCGTCAGGACCATCCCTAACAATCAGGAATGGTTTAATCATTTATATCGCCTTGTTATAAATCACATTAAATAGTATAACTGTTTGACTTCAGCTGATAAACATGTATATGAAATCGATGGTATCGACAGATTCAGTTCAGCTCCCGACAACTAATCATTGAAACAGAATATTGAGACAATGTTGACTAAAAGGTAACAGCATATTCACCCGAAAGTACAATATCATCAAACGTGCAATTAGACCCCTCCCCCAAGCCCGGAGCCAAGCTGAATATTGTTTCAAGATAAGTAAGTTGCCTCCGATTTTACTAACCTTTCAGCATTCAAACAAACTTCCATCGCAATCGCTAATCTCTTGATAATCCTTTAATCCTAAATCCACCGATGATGATGATATTTGCCGACTCCACGCTCACGCCTTGGCTATTGTTATCGCGGCGTTAGACCCCGCAACCGTTGACAACCGTCGAGCGGTAACATCTCAATGTGATAAATAAGCAATAATTACTACTGATCTTTAATCGCACGTCGATTGATAATAAAAACCGCCCGGTTGATAATGGATCCGCTAACGATCACGGCGTGCCCACATAATCCTTCGCGCGTTAAAACCGATCCCCAGCACGGATACCAGTGTCCTTAACATTATATACGACCGACCGCTCTAAACATTACACGCTTTTACAACCGGTATTCAAACACGTGAGAAAAGAAGTTCTATCGTTTAAACAGTCTCATCGGTTGAAGTCATGCTTTATTAAAACCATTTATTTTTTAAAAGTTTTAACAGTTTATGACCTGTCGCATGCGCGTGCTCGACTGAAATGGCGCGACAGTGAAAACCGCGTGTGAATCCGAGAATTATGTCGCCACGATTGACGATTCCACCGAGATCGAAGAATCGACGATTCCAGAAAGTTTTCTAGAAACCGATAATACCATTGGCGTTGATGACGACGAAAATCTGGTAAAATCGACGAGAAATTCACGTATCTAATTCCACGCTAAAACTGGCGATATTTCGGTAAAAATTTCTCAAATGAAATTTGTAATTTTCGTCAGACGAGATCCCGATCGGACTCGTCGTCGTCTTCGATGCGGTGTCAACTTTTTATCATCGAATCTGATGGTTTTATATCCAGACAGTAATCAGTAGAGTAGTAGTCGGCTAGCGACAGGATGGTTGTAGTAAAAACTATACTGTACACCGGCGGCTGAGAGAGAGAGAGAGCGGTGAACGCCGATATCTATGAATGAACGAACATCTGTACGACCGACGATCGCTCCATCTACAGTTCGTACCGCGAATCAATAGCTGCATTCACGCTATCGCGCTAGTTACTCCGGTCGACTAATAACAATCGGGAATGGCCCGAATCAATGAGCTCAGTTTCTTAATCAGCCGTTATCACTGGTGCAGCTAGACACAACGCTGTGGATCGACAGACTATTAAAATCATATTTCTTATTTCACGCGATGAATGAATGTAGATGAATGAATGTATCGAATGTTGTGTTAAAGTCGTTAAATTTTATTTCAATTAACACATTGTATATAAGTCAGTGAGACAGACATGAATCATGTTTCACACCCCCCCCCCCCCACACAGCTCAGTCAGTACAGTCACCAGACACATGTCAAGTTACTCATATATAGTCGTTAGATTTTTATGTTAGATTTTTATGGGAACGATGAAACAACAGATGTGGACAGAATTTCGAAACAAAAGAAAATCAGCGAAACAGATGCTGAATGAACTCAGCAGGTATCTGAGGAATCCTGCACCGAATGACGCGTGATGTTATAACTACGGTTATATCTGTCATATACCGGGAAAATATACGCACTGAAAATATATATCGTAATCTCGTTCAAATGTTTGATATTATTCACGCAATTTGATAAATCCTTTGACAAATTAGTCACATCTATCTCTCCGTGAGATTCAAAACCAGATATATATTAGAATAGTAGTGTCACATAAATTGTAAGACTATATTTGAGCCCAAATGTTAGTCGAAAAATCCCTCGACATATCTCCTAGATTTGAGTCAAAATAGTGACCGAAAGTGTCACACAGCTCTGTATATCACATTATACCGCCACATTTATAGTTAGCACATTCACTGCACACAATATAGCGGGACGGCATTTCGAGGCGACATTTCAGGACTGCATTTCAAGACCGGGTATTTTCCCGTACGTGTCATCAGCCCATAAATAATTCATCACATTTTTCACTGAGCAAACGCAAACAGGTAATTATATCACAACCTATAGAAAACTACTCCCTGGTGACTTTCAATAAATGTCAGGGACACGTCACAAATCGACACTTATACAGTCTCGCAAATCAGTGCGAAGGGAGAAGGGAGAAGGGGGAGAAGGAAAGGGGGAGGAGAGTAAAGGAGAGAGGGAGAATGATATATGGAACGTAGAATCAACAATAAGAAACTGCTCGAGTACCAATCCCCACCAATCCCTCATAATCATCATTCTGGCCTTTGTTAGAAATTGATTGAACTCATTGTTATAGTTGTGATTGAGTGTGTAGGCCTACTTATTGAAGGCCAGCACGCCATAGAATCAGTTCCAATATCGGAACAGTTCTAATAGGCCTACAGGCCCAGTTCCAACACCTGGACAGTTCCAACAGTCCTAAAACTGTTCCAATGCTGGTACAGTTCGAATACTAGTATGGTTCCAAAACCAGAACAGTTCCAATACTAGTACAGTTCCAACAATACCGGAACAGTACAGGCACGGTTCCAATACCGGCTATGGTTCCAATACCCGAACTGTCCCTTCATGAATAATTTCCTGGTTCCCAGTGATATCTTTCAGATCATTGAGAGACATAAAATGAAATTTTCAATTTGCTGAGCGAGTTTTGAATACCATAAAATGCAATTTTCACAAACAGTTCATATGAAAATCAACAGCGCCGATAGGACATTTTTGAGGATTCACTTAGCTAAGAAACTTCTTATAAAGGGCCGACACCTCGGGCCATTTTCGTATATGGTTTACATGTAAAAATGTGTTTTATCACCTTTACAGTTACAGTCATTAATTATTTCGAACATGAACCGCAATGTCATAGCACAGAGTCAATAATTAATATTCAACCTATGCATAAAATCAAACAACGTACGAGCTGATCTGCGGGGACACTTGTCATTGATTCTGTAAGTAGTACTTAGCGTTTGGTCAGTTTTACGGGTCGCGGATGGAATCTATTATTTATAGAATGTATCATCGATGGTTACATTAGTATTTCAGATCACGTACTAAAAAGGTTCTCTCCACTCTCCTCGCTCTAACGGTAGGGGACACACTATTCCACGGCAAAAAAATACTATTGTACGCCATTTCTTTGGAAAAGGTAACCTATCCAATTACAAGCGAGTCCATCCTCAGATGCTCTCAAACCTCAAGTTAACTCACATCTTTTTACAAATACAGCCGCAACAGGGACCCGATACAAATTCTTTACTTCACTATTTTATGTACCATACCTAGGATACCGCAGTTCTCTGAGACTATAACTTATTCTTAGGTTTATTTATGCTGTATCTGTTGTCTTAATTTGTATGACAAAGAGCATATTGTATATGGAATGAGGACTCTATGTCTGACTGTGGCTAGCGAGGATCCACCAGGTGTCGCTAGTGCCCATTCAGACAACAACACCCGGATACTCTTCTCAGATTCAATTAAGATCTATGTAGGATATTCTATGTACGATAAAAATCGTACTATACACGAATCCTAATGATCAATCCGAGTTCATCAAGAGGCCCAATTTGCCTTATCTCTGATGAGGGAGGCTAAAAATCTAGATGAAAGTCAAGCAAAAATGAACTACAGGCGCATCTGTTTAAAATCGGTTTGTATAAACCGGTTGACATCGGTTCATTCCATCATAAACCGGTTTGCCGTAGAGTGAACAAATGCGACAGAACGAAAAAGCCTGTTTAAGCCGGAAATTTCCTTATTCGGCCAAGTTGGAAAAGTCGGTTTGATGTTGCAAACCGCTCACAATGCTGTTTAGTCGGTTAACACCTGAACAAAGACGCCGGTTTATGCAAACCGGTTTTGATATGAACAAAGGCGATTTTCCTCCAAACCGAAACGGTTTGGGCAAACCGATTTCAAACAAGTGCGCCTAAGATTTAGACAGGGTTGTCGCACTGCCACGCACGCCACCTAGCGGGATAGCTGGTGGCACAGGTCCTCATTATGGCAAAATTAATATCATCATGATTATCATTATCAAAATGTCCACACCATACAAAACAAACAAAATTGCTTCGATCAAAATGGTTTACTTCAAACTAATCACAACCCTAGAATATTGGTGTATCGTCAATAATCGTATTTTTCGTATCATAGATAATGGAATCTGTCATCAGGTGTTTACGAGCCGTCGATCCGGGCAGGATCGTTCTAGAATTCGACGAGAACGACGCGAAACGACCGAGAGAGAAAATCTCCGGGAACTACTTCACCTGAAATTCACATCTGGAAATATTCACGTCGCTTTTTTCTATTTCGTTCGTCCCGAAAATGTGTCGACGACTACGATTCGACTTCGATAATCGAGTTTCAACTCGCGCTACGCGCAAGAATCACGTCTTTATCTACGAGTCTCAGAAAGTGTGCGGAAACGTGACGGCGGCTTTTAAACGGTTCCACGAGACCGGGAAGTGAGCGAAACTGTCACTATGTATCAGTTTAATAGATCGAGTTTAAGAGTCTATAATGCCCCATCGCCGCGAATTAGCTATATTCGACTGATTCAATTTGTTGAAGTCTCGCGCGCAAAACCTAGACATTCTACTCATAGCGTTCGAAGTTTTATCGGTAAGGACCTCCTCCGTTGAAAACCAGGTCATCGTTATTTGACGAGCCAGAAAGCTGCAACCGGTGCCAACTTCAAATTTAATCATTTGTTTCCGTTGTTTGCTAGTTTAAAGGACATGACTGAAGAAACTACATCTTATTCAAGACTAAGGATTCGATCCTGACTTCGAAGCTTTGAGCCAGGAAGTACGTGCTGACATGTTCAGTTTCAAAGCTGACAGTTCATTTATGAAACGGTGTCAAGGTCATTTCGCAAAAACCTTAGTTCATGTAAGCTTAGTTCTGATTGGCTGGCCTGTTGCTATGGTAGCCTCTAACGGTCACCTAGAGTTAGGGTTAGCTGGTAGTACTGAGTGAATGCGATGTCATTGGTCACCTCACCTAGGGCTAGGTCTATTAGAGTTTTAGTGATGTTTTGAATACGCATTTTTCAGTTTTATATCTTTGTATTTTATTGCGGGTTCGACATTTCAGCTGCACAATTTCTAGCGGTACAACTTTGATGGATGACTTTATATCCGATTTACTATGCCGGTAGTTTGACAGCCAACCCACTCAGGTAAAATACAGTTTGTGTCATAGTGCGGGTAATTTGAACCTTTTACCGTGAAGCAAAACCTCTTAACACATTTTTCAGCTAACTTGAGGTGGTTATCAACTTACAGTATGTCATGGGTAGGTTTTTGAGGAAGGGTAGCGTGTTCTAAGCTGTGGATTGATACCCTGGTCAGCGGAGTATCACAGTTCTTATCGGTAAACGCTGATAAATAAAGTCGACTAAGGAAAACCGAGGACGACGGCGACGACGACGATACCGGCGCCGCGCTAGTCGCACCCGGCCGTCGTCCCTCACACTGTCGTATGTATCCATTAGAGACAGAGTGCTACGTAAACAAGATTACAACGTCAAGTAATCATGAGTCTACTATAAAAAAATACACCGCCAATAAAAACCTCGAGTTAACCCAAACATCATTGCCACTACTGCGAAATCAAAGCAATCTAAAATTGACAAGATTGCCGGCGCACGCGTGTAATCACGCCTCAAACACCGAGGGTTTAAGAGTCCACATTAGATTCGTACCAAAAAACCAGGTTCATCATCAACTATGTGATGAGTTAGCATCATGGCTGTGGAGCTATCCCACTGCAGGTTGAAACCACCATGAAGTGGAGCTATACCACTGCTGGTTGGAAGCATCATTAAGTAGAGCCATCCCACTGCTGGTTGAACCATCACGAAGTGGAGCTATCCAAATGCTGATTGGAATCATCACAAAGAGGAGCTATCCCACTGCTGTTTGGAACCATCATGAAGTAGAGCTATCCCACTGCTGGTTGAACCATCACACAGCATCATGACCTATGAAAAAATAAGAGCCCCAAATGGCACTATGGCCATTTGCTTTACTATGGCCAGCCGTCACATTTGCTTTTTTTAAATGATTCAATCTGTGGGTTGTATTTTTCAAAATACACTGCCAGCTCATTACAATTTACAACACAATACAGAGGTTTTTATAAGTAGCAAAAACCGCACAAAGGAATATTTCCGATCAATCTTTTCCCTTCGTCTTATTGATTTGAATGCGGGAATAAAATCGAATTTCATTTGAAGTTTTGTTCAATAAAATTTAATTGGATTTGATATTATTTTGCAGAATAAAATTTGATAATTGGAGCGCATGGCTAAATAGCATCAAGGTCATCCATCCAATTTGGGAAAAAGCCATTTCTCCCAAACCTGACGCAAGTTGTAAAGGATGAATTTTTCGTAGTGCAAATTAAAATTACTCCACACTAAAATAGATTTTACAGAAATCGATCTTGAGATTTTAAATCTTAAAAATAAAACCCGGAAGTAAAACAGTAGAAAATACTGCGGGTTCACGTGAACACCTTTCGAAGCCAACAACAGAGTAGACCTTCTGATTGGCCTTTAAAACTGATACCTATTTTTGCGTTCAAATTTTCGTGAAAAACCTCCTATAAATTTTAACGAGGCCCTTTTTCAAAATACAGATTCCGATGAATTGGAGAATGGATAAAACTTGAATGCACAATTTGTATGAATATATCCTCAGTTGCACAGCGAAAAAGCCTTTTCATCTGAAAACCATGTCATTTAAATTCGCTCCCTTTGTATATAGTATCCGCCTCAGCCTACGGCTGACCTAAAAATACTGATTACTGATATCTAAAATCTCAGCTCCTAATCCATGGAATTCTATGCTTTACTTATCTACGATGCTTATGAAACGTACCTATAAATCTAAATCTTAGAACAACATTTGAAACGTAAATATCTCATATCTCGATGTTTTATGATGTTTTTATATTGTATGGAGAGCCCTGAGATTAATTTCAATTAGTAAACGGCGCTACATCAAAAAATAAATCATTGCTATTACCAGTATCAAACATCTCAGTATCTATTTTCACTTGGCATCTCAAAAAATACGAGATCATTAATATATATTACGTGTATACCTAGTCCAAATGCGCGCCCATAAACGACAATATCACGAAAAGGTAAGATTCTATACACGGCACAGACAGTTATACTATTCATCTTGATCCATTCCGGCCCACAACGAATAGTAATAAAACGCACCTTAAAACTACTTTACATTACATAAACGTCTCATCCCAGTAGCCATCTTAAAAAAACAACCGACATATTCGGCTGATCCGAATTCTATCAGCAAAACGACAATAAATGCGTATAAATAATTGATACGCGTCGAGCGAAAGAAACGATACAAAATTACGCAACTATTCGCCTTCGTCCTACCTTTTATATCTACGCGTAGCGTTACCACGTCGCGGTAATGTGATCAACTCGACGAAATCGCTCCCCCTAGTGGTGGCCGGGGGAATTAGTATATCGGAAACTTTACAACCGCGGCGTCCGCGCCATTTAAACATGTTTATTTATTTGCGGCGCGCGGCGCATTGGTAGCCGCTATATACGGACCTACTATCATTGTTGTTGATTATTTTCCCACGGTTTAGATCATCCTCTCCCCCTCGCTACCCCCTTCCTCCCTCGCTCCCTCTCTCCATCGATGATGCATTCTACATTAAGGTGAACTCCCACACATACTGGAAATAGTTCAGAACCCGAGGTCGCGCATCGATTCCCGTCGATTATTTTCGACGGATATGAAATTTTGCGATTAATCCGCGATAATATAAAAACACGCGGCGACGAAGGTAAGGAGACGAGAGTTAACCGTACTCATTTAAACGGTATCGTCGATTGATTTTTTTTTTACGAGCGAACAAAAACGCAGCGCGGTGTAAAATCTATGCGTAATCATGTACGTTCAATACTGAAATAGTTGACCGAAACAGCGGCAGCATCCAGTGACGAGCGAGCGATTGGCAGGATCCTTTAATCGAAAATCAATCGCAGCAAATTAATGAACAAACATGTAATTTAATACTGTTTACAATTTACAGGTGAATTCTCATGCTCTGCAGTTACTATAAGGGGGCCTATATCACGCGGAACTAAACCGATTCGATGAAACTAGTGCACGCACGTTGAATACAGTTCAAATCATCAACACATACATTAATATCTATAGAGCAAAGTGTACGTGTCATTCGGTGAGCACTGCACCAAAATACCACCAGAGGGCATGACTCAAAACAGCCGGTGGTTTTGTGCGGTCAGAATAGTTCACTTTCAATCAAACGGGCAATAAGCCTAAAAAAATAAGTTGTTGAGATTTTCTGTTAGTGTTTGTTCGTTGGTGGCTAATTGAATTGAGGCGGGAAGATTTCGAGTTACTACTCGCAACGACGGAACGGTCACAGCCTTTAAGCGGGCTGCACAGTAGCGTCAAAGTCGCCGCAACAACCACGCCGCGACGTTGACGCCGAAAACTTTTCCGCACACTGGCAAAAATGACGCAGCTTTATGTGCTGCATCCGTCACTATTGTAGGTCACGGGACCAATCGATCAATAATACAATCTCGATGCATGCGCGTTGAAACTAAATCCGGCTAAATCCTGCGGCACTGATGCGGAATTTGGCGCACACTCAGGCGTACTTGCCGTGCCGCAACAAAAATATCAAACATGTTAGATACAGGCATCAAAGCTGCAAGCGGCAAAATCACCCGGCACACTAGGTGATTTTGACGCCGGCATACTCCTTGCAGCGGCTTTGACGCTAGTGTGCGGGCCCCTTTAAAGTATTTCCCAGCACACTGTAAGCAGCCAGCAGGACTCGAAACCGATGCTTTATCACTCCGATACAACAGCATCACACCAACAAGAGCTACTGAGGCTGCTCCCAGATACTGGTAACAAATTGGTCCACTCTTAATACAAAAATCGACACAGTTTCGAGTAGGCGATCCTCAACAACCAGAAGGGTCTAACCAAATACTCTTCAATACTAATAATGACAATCGGGCTATATATATATATATATATATATATATATATATATATATATATATATATATATATATATATATATATATATATATATATATATATATATATATATATATATATATATATATATATATATATATATATATATATATAAACAATAAGGGAAAAAATAAACGAAAGGAAAATCAGCCTGGCAAAATCTTTTCGACCTTTTTGCCCCCTTTGTTTTACAGAAGCTGCACTGGATACACGTGTGTCTGAGCGAACAGATATAAGACATCATACAACAACTAGGCCTAGATTGTTTGATCTAAGAATCTGTACGTGAATACACGACTAATACAATTATTCAAACGTCAGGAGACGTTTAATTAACTTGTTGCTTCTCATTACTCTCAAATGCCGTACAAATATGTTGATAATTAAATCGGATTAACTCTCAGACCGTAGGGGGCCAGAGGGAAAGGATCACTGGTGGGGGGATCACAAGGGGGGCGTAGACATGTCCTTGTAACGTATGTATTGTTACTTAATCGGCTAACTCCTGAGCTAAATTTTAGGTTCGTAAATTGAACATAACATTTTTTTATTAATTTTACTTTTTTAATTCCATCAACCCGCTGAGCGCCATGCAGGGCATTATTAGCAGGTTCAATGTTTCTTTTTCCCAATGGAGAGAGACCAGAGAAGAACCGTCGACCTAGGTCCTCTGTGGCCACCAGGGTTTGAGCCCATAAACCCTGGATTGACGAGGCCAGTGACCGGCGGCTTAACCCACAGCATATTATGTGTATTGCTACATTAAATCCTTCAGTCATTGCCCTAGACAAGAATTAAGTATTCGAATCGCTTGTCGATGAATTTATGTAACGCGTTCGCCATCTATCAGCAATACTGGGTACTCAAAATTGAAGCAGTAATGACCGCACTGCCATCTCTGAACGGTAAAACTAACTATCATCTTGCAACGCAAATAATTGTATTCAGATCCATTGACACAATGAATATCTCATTGAACATTTTTGGCAATTCATTTATCATGGGATTTTACTCTTATCGTTTTATCACAGATTAGTTGTGATCTAAAACTGATTCATTTCACTGAAATTCAATCGAAGCCTATGAATGTACTATGGTCGGTGTTCCCCATATGCCTGAATTTCAATGGGCCAGCATTTGTGCATTGTTTGTGGCTGCTGATGTAGTGAAGTTTTTGGTCTGCGCAAATATATCGAAAATAAAGCATTATTTTGGTACAATCAGATATTTTTCACACTAACAGTAATGACACCCACTCTGGTAGGGGCAACTGTAAAATTGAAAAGGTGGCCGCCAAACTTAAATCTGCGTAATATTTATAAAGGGAATGTAACACATACCTTCGAACCATAATACTAGCGTGTTGACAGTCGTGTTCGGTGAGAGGCTGCCGATCGATCGGACAGATGCGCTGTATTTTGAGGTAGTTACCGATACACCGGTCGCAGAACGTGTGTCCGCATCTCGTATCCAACGGATCGACGAGCGGCTGTAAACAGATCAGGCACAACAGATCGTCGTCGACCGTCTGGCTGTAGTCGTACAGATGCGTCTGTTGAGCGCCGTGAAACTGACCGCACGTGTAGCACAGTACCGCCTCCTGGTGGCGACGGGTGTAAGTTTTCGTCGACGACGATGAAGTTAGGACTTCTCGATAGGCTGGATTCGTCGTAGGTTCGTATGGACAGTGTTGCGGCGTATTGCTATTGGACATGTTTTTCTCGGCGCCGCTCGTGGAGTATATATCTTATTGCGTGGTTTATGGAATGTATTCGAATGTAATTACGCAATGCGCTAAACGTCAAACTATCGAAAAGAAGAGAAAACAAAACATATAAAGAAATACAATTGCTTCTGAATAGATATATAATGTTTCGCAGCGATCATGACCAATTTACTTCATTTTTTTTAAGGAAAGAAAGTTGAAATCTTGTTAAGGCAGGTTTCGATTAAAGTCTCTACCGATTTTTAGAATTCTCTTCTGGCGCATTTGTTTCGCACAACAGAATGCGCTCTCTGTTCGGGAATTCTGTAAACCAGTAGAATCCGCCGGTGGAGAGTTTGTAATCCGGAATTTGCCTTTCCTAAATTGGAATGCATTCAATCGAACACCAGCCAAGTTAACGACCTGCCCAAGTGTCGATATTAGCTCGATTACAGTTATAAGCCGCGATCACACGGACACGATTTGGCCCGGGCCAAATCAGAGAGCGCGTTCACACGCAAACCATTCATTCGATACTAAACAATGCCCAAACAAAGCGAAGTGGATCATTTCCGGTGCCAGTTGCATTTCATCGCAATCATTTGTCTGGTGCTAAAATTTGGCTCGGGCCTGGTACGACGTTTTTGGTCGGGCCAAACAGGCTCGCCCAATTTGGCAACCGTGTGAACAGTTGTTCCGGCCAAATTTGGCCCGGGGCCAAAAATGGTCGTGTGATCGCGGCTATAAGCACATGGCCCCAGCTCAACTCATTTACCTATCCTCGTTCAACTTTAAACACCATTAATATTTCTTTCATAAGTATCGTCATCGAAGCAAACCTAAAGGAGCTGATGAATTTCTAGGCATCTACCTCAACTTACCTGTCAAATTACTAGAATTGGTAGATAGAACGATAAGACTTACCCATTTTTACTTTATCCTGCTCTAATTCGAGTCGAGGCCTCTTGATAGTGAGTGAAATGCTCAGGTCGGTTGACGAAGATCGAGTCGTATCAAATCATTTTCTGAAAATACAAACAAGATGATACAAAAATGTCGATTGAATTTCTTCCGGGGTAATATATAGTAAACACGGTAAGAATTACCAAAATATCATGGGAAAAATGGTCGAATATTTTGAGTATACTGTCATCCGGGTTTACGTTTCGTACCCAGGATAAAAAGACAATCTGAGAAAAAATTCTACGTCATTCACAGGGACCTAGCAGTCAAGGGGGGCCACAACAGCCTGGCAGATGACTTCAGCTAGCAGTCAGGAGGGCCACAACAGCCGGACAGATGACTTCAGCTAGCAGTCAGGAGCACCACAACAGCCTGGCAGATGACTTCACCTAGCAGTCAGGAGGGCCACAACAGCCTGGCAGATGACTTCACCTAGCAGTCAGGAGGGCCACAACAGCCTGGCAGATGACTTCACCTAGCAGTCAGGAGGGCCACAACAGCCTGGCAGATGACTTCAGCTAGCAGTCAGGAGGGCCACAACAGCCTGGAAGATGACTTCACCTAGCAGTCAAGCAGGACTGGTTGAATGATAGACAATGCAAGGATTTTCTTTATTCTCGTGTAATAACGATTTATAAGTGACTCATCGAACCGAGATCTACTGTAACACAACGCAGCATTAGGAGTGTCTGTCTACCTCTGTCTGTCATACACTGCTGTCTCTTCATCCGTGTGTGTGTGTGTGCTCTATTGTACAATCATTATTCACCTGATCTAACTTGAATGATGCATGCTGGTGGGTTAGGCAGTACCATTACCCCATACGCCTAGACCGCTGGCTGCTGGGTACCACGCTGCAAGGCTAACCCAAATTTGTTCACAATCACTTTCCCTCCACTTTGAAAATACATTGAATACTACCGGGTAATCACTTTCACCATCAAAATACATTGTATTACTAATCAATTGGTTTTTTCCATAATCTTTTTGCCAAATTAATCGAATTAAGGAGTATGAAATCAACCTACTAATCAACGAATAAAATTTGGGAAGGGGGGTCACTGTCTTTCTCCAAACAACACTGAAACCTTAGCTACAACAATGAAGTTACCACGAAGACCCCGGGGCCCTGGTATCATCTTTGACCTAGGGGTGTACTCAATTGAAAATTAATTGAGTTAGCCCATTGGTTAGAATTAATACCAGTCAATAAAACCAGCCCCAGGGGCTGGTTACATAGTCATGGCTTTGACTTAAGACCAGTCTAAGACCAACTGAGGTCTATAGCCGATCTAACAACTCAAGACCAGTCTTAAGATTTACGACCACTTTTGAATTTAAGTCACGACTGTGCAACTGGCGCTAGGATCAGAGTCTATCACAGAATCTTAAAAATGATGATTGATACAGAGAGGTCAAGCATCGAGAGATTTTGCATTCTAAAATATATTCGTCACTAGGAGGTTAAAAATGTTTATCGGAAATATCGCAGCCTCGAAAGTTACACAGTCCTCCAGCTCCTAGCCTAGTTGATACGATAGCAATGAAGTACTTGAGTTTATACAAATCTGAAAACTTAACTCAGCGGCAACTGAGTGAAGTGAAACGAGTTATCGTAAAATCAATGCGCGTAAAATAAATAATTCAACTTGTATGTTAAAACTGTTATGATTTCAATAGATATTTCATTTGCATAGCAACTGGAGCCTTCTATAATGTGTGATGGTCTGTCGGATAACAACCTGGGGCCGGTTGCATAGTCATGGCTTTGACTTAAGACCAGTCTAAGACCAACTTAGTTCTATAGCCAATCTAACAACTTAAGACCAGTCTTAGAATTTAAGACCACTTTTGGACTAAAGTCACGACTGTGCAACTGGCCCCTGAGCCCTAAAACAATTAGTGATACCACGGGATAGTCCTAAGTCTGGGGGATGCATACTTTCGACAGTGCTGACCTAAAATATATTTCCCTATGAAAGAGGACTGACGGGACTAAGATGACCGCTGATTGCGTAACAAGTGACCGATACAATTCCCCGTCCGACAACATTCATCCTCCTTCAGCAGGGATTCGAACCTGATGCCATCGAGACTCGCCGCGCCACGAAACCCTGTCTGATGAGTGTGAATACACTGAATGTTATTGCATAAAGCCTGGCGCGGACGAGCGATTTAAGTGCGACTGCGACTGATCACACGTCGCAGTGAAATCAACAATCGCCCCATGTGCGGCAACTAACGAATCGACAGGACAATAACTTTTCAGTCAATCAGCGACCTCTGTTTCATCAGGCGGTACTACAAAGATGGCGACTCCCGAAGGATTCATCGCCGATGCCTGCCATTTTTGTATCACGTCATTAATACGGCTCTCGATAGTCGCATGTATGCGCACACAGTCGCTGGTCTTATCCAGCATCGGAAAGTCGAACGCGATTGCAGATTGCTGCGAACGGCGATCTGAATCGACGCTCGTCTGCGCCCGGCTTAACATCACTGGGATCTGATTGGTGCCACATGTTTTCCTGAGGCAAGCCTGCACATGTACCTGTGCATTCGGGCTAGTCAGTGATGTCATCAGGTTCAAGAAAATCCCAGCCGATCACTTCCCAAATCAAACCTGTCTTTAGGAAGCTTCAGGCAAGAATGAGACCTTTAGGAAGCTTTAGGCAAGAATTCAATGACAATGTACAAGAGACGGCCAATTGCATACGACCGCAGTCGGCCATCTTGAATCTGACCGGGCCAATGTTTGGGCTGCTATGTTTGGAGTAGATACATGTTTAAACCCAATATCAATGAAATCCAATGAAGCGTCTTCAAAACTTCCCAAAAATACGGATAAGCCTACAGTATACGGACGCTGTCACTTACAGTCAGAGCAGGGCTAACGCCTGGCCAAGGGCCAGTTGCTCAAATTTTGGTTAATGGTGAGGTTCTTGGAATCCCAATGAATGTTTTAACTACTTACATAGGCCTATAGCACTCAACCTTATCCTTACCCTATCCCTAGAAAATGAAACCCTAAACCTCACCCTTACCCGAACCCTAACCCTCGGGATCCTAACCCTATAAACCTAATGAAGTAATTTTATTGTTATCTTTATCAGTTATCTTATTATGTATAGCAATTGGCAAAATAGTGTTTACAGGAATAATCTTAGGCTAATGCAGTATTGGCAAAGTCGGCCACTTCCTAGAAATAATAACAAACAATATTGATGTAGGGCCTACAGCAAATGTGACCCAGTTGGTTAGCTTAAGTGGTAAGCGTGCTGACCAAGAGCGCTCAGGGGTGGATCCATGGTTCGGGTTAGACAGTATTGGTAAGAAATTTTAGGGCACCTGCCTGATCTAAGGGCATCCATTATCCAAGCCAAAGTGAACGGAAATTTTGAAAATTCAGTAAAAGGGATCATTCAATCATTACGAATGCATGAAATATGACTTTTTCGACCAACCCCCCCCCCCTATACACAAAATTGGCAATTTTTCATATACATTAAGCATTACAGTACCATACGCAATTGCACAAACCCCTCCCCCTCCCCTAGGCTTATGCGTAGGCCTACCTAATAGGCTAAATGAATGATCCCCAATCGCTTTGAGGGCTTCTGGCATTGGTTACTGCCATCAGCCGATCCGCCACAGAATAACTGAGCTCATTTTGACTGTGGATGTACTCATTTTTTAGACCTCCGACGTTTCGATCCGAAATCTCCTCCGGTTGGCTCCAGCCTCCACACAAAATGCGAATCACACCACCTCGATGGCGGTTTCGGACTCTCCAAAAGGTCACGCGGCCAATAATAAGAGTATGATTGGAAGCAAACAGATTCTCCGATCTGATAAAAGAGTCAATCGGTATTTCATTAGGCCTTATTTGTATGTTATAGTAATCGTAGTAGTATTAAGACTACGAGTAGGCCTGGCTCAAATCCCGTCACACTCAATGCCAAATGGCGCATGCAAGAATTTCGCTTTCTTCTTGCTATGACGCTTAAAAACTGAAATAAGGCATAGTCTAATCCTGATACGAGTTAGAATGATGTTTATATTTATCGAATTAATTGTTTTTGTGAGAAAAGATACCTTAGATTCGATATAAATCCAGTGAAATTCGAAATATAAAGCCGTGACTAATCCTTCTCGATAGAGCTGTCAAACCCGCGTGCAAAGACGGTTCGAATCCCGTAATTAATAGTCACCAGCCAGCATCCTACGGATGGGCATATTGAAATCGAAACCATTAACTTTTGATGCTCACAGTCAAGAGTTTATGTCTCTATTGTGCCTAGCTTTTTGTCCATAGAGTGCCTTAGTGATTTTACTTCAATTTGCATTAACTGAAAACGTATAGAAATTTTTTGTGTAGTTTTAGGTCCTAAACACTGCCTGGCCGGCTTAAACACACACCGGCCCTGTTCCTCCGGTCGCTTTTCTGCACCAGCAAACTGCAAGGACCCCAAAAATTGCCTAGTGTTAAACTTTTATAACATTTTGACAACCCTTTTTGGCGGATGTGATCGAGGCTTAATAATATCTAGAAGATTAGTTACGCCATCGTTTTGGTTGTAGCTTTTATATAATCGGATGGGCTCTGACATGATTCATTTGGAAGAGTTGTTTAACAGCCATGTTATAAATCTATTTAGCAAAGATTCGGCGTTACAATTGAAGGATACTGCCCGGCAAAATGGAACACCGTTTTTCTATACATGGAGACCGAGTGACCGCTATAAATGTCTTTATGTCTGTGTACTATAAAACTATCCATACTGGGCTTGTTTCGGTAGATGTATTGTGCGCTATGACCCTGTGAAAAAATAAATAATGCGTAAATGCTGTTCGATCACGAGAGACTGTATTCATTGCGCAATGGTATCTAAAACAAGCTGGTATATTTCATACCGGTACCACCAGCCCGAAACAACGGAGGCGCATAGCAAAGTATTTTTCGGTCCTATTCGTGAAGAATGGTCGACGTCGGAAATCCGGAGCAGAGCGAAAGAGTAACGAGCGAACTATCAGTTTGGAATGCCAAAACTGGACTGACTTTGTTTTTACACATAGCTATTTATATAACACAGATTCAAGACAGGTTGAGACATGGAAAATGATACAAAAACAAAGGTGACGAGTAGTTTCTATCTATGATTGAAGACTCATAAGATGCTACTGTCAATCATCAGAACGTTCTAGATGTATATTTGCACTTTGAAGCGCTATGCGATCATAGTTTCGTGCGTACAGTGTGGAGATTATCCGGACATCTTGGCGTTTGATGTATGCAAAAAAGTTTCTCTCAAATTAAATGGTATGTGGTCTTTCTTTCATTGAATGAAATTTTGAATATTGGAAGATATATGATAAGTGTTCTATTGATTTTTAGCGAGTAACAATTTTTATTCCTCTCGGCGATGACGTTGTGTCAGCTGGATTTCTAAAAGGTGAGAGATTTGCTAGATGTGATGTATGAAACAGTGCTGTCATTGGTATTCATTTTTTTCTATTGCCTCAGACTAACAAACTCTGTCTTAACATTTTCTCGGTAGCAACCGGCAGGGTTTGTCCGTGTCCTTTGATAACTGGGCACCTTGGATTATGAAATCTAGAAAAGACGATGCCAGGATGGCATATACAATACCGAATTCGTTAAATGTTACCTCATAGAAGAGACACCACTGTATGAGAAGCATGCCCTAACTGCAGAACACCTGTTGCAGTTCATGTACGATAAAGAGGTAAAAATCCTTTTCATAAATAAAAACAGATACTGTGACTGTGATCTAGATTATTTGTATACAAAATCCATCAGAAACATTCAGTAAAAAGTATTTGGCAATCATGAGATGAAAAAAAAGATTCATAAAGCTTTGGGGGTGCATCTGGTAAGTGTATGCTTGAGATCGCCAGAATAGATTATATTTTTGACACATAACGTATAACTGTAGATGAAAATCTTGGTTTTTAGGTGGCCTACTTTTAGGTACGTGTCCTCATAACATTGTTTATGGGATGAAAGTCCTGTTACGCAGTGAGAGTCCACGAGATCACATTGATGTGCTACGTGTGCTACTAAATGTGAAACATCAACCAACGATTGTTTTATGTGACATGGCACCTATAATAGCAATGCATGGAAACAGTCGTCAGCCTAACATGTTTCAGCCAAATGAAGGACGGTTGGCACCAGCCAATGACCAGCCAATTAAATTGGCGAAGGATGAACTATTACAGTGTGATCTACCATGCATGAGAAATAAGGCTGGTGTTCACAGTACCAGTCATCCTGTTACTGGTAACTCAAACAAATACGTATTATTTGACCGTTTCCATGAGGGAAACTGCCAACAGGATTCAGAGCTATTGAAAGGCGCATTACGATTGTCCCTCAGCTAAATGGGTGGATCAACTCTCAATCTCAGAAGCAGGTGAATTCATCAATACGTCGTGACAATTACTTCCTGGATTCACCGGGGCCCGGAAAACATGTGTTTATGACAAGACTTACATTACACCCGTGGAATGAAAAGAAAAATAGGCTTATGACGAAAGCAATGGTCAAGAGATTCGGAGATGTGTGTTTAGACGAATTATGTCGTTTGTCCCTAAATAATTCGACCGGAGGTAAGCATACCGGCATTTACTCTTACATTTGTCACTGAGCCGTTATCAAGTGTTTGTAGGCTTCAATGTAAGTTTCTATCATTTATATGATCAGAATATCGGGAACGCTGAGTGTAATGATCTACTACAGTCAGAAAACAGAACAAATGGAGCGGATCGTTTGATTTCATTCCGAATGAAACTTGTTGGTTTGAATTTCCCCTATCATCTTGACTTGTCACCCTCTTAGCTCAATTTGATGAAAAGTATTTGCATTTCTTGATTCCTCCCTCCAAAAAACATTAGTTGTCTAATTGAGCAGTATAAATGTCAATATTGTAGAAAAGAATTGTATTTATGTGCGTATTTAACCGTTGTTATTGGGGGGCCATAGTTTTTTTACTATATATGCAAAATATTCCAATGTTTACATACTACACAAATTTCTTTCTGTAAAATCCCATAAAGAGTCTTCAGTTTCTTTATATATTATAAAATAAAGTTGTTGATAGGCATTCAAAATGAGAACTTTTGTTCGTCTGGATTTTTCATCTTGACTTGCCACCGTTTAAGCTCGATCTAGTGAATGGCTTTTCATTTTCTACTGACTCAATACCATTCGGTTTCCAGAACCTGCCCTGAGAGGCGAATAACTCGCAATTTCGAATTGCGGCGCCCATCAGTGGCCCCCGAAGAGAGAAATAGCGCAAAGATTTGTCGCACATCCCGCGCGGACACTAGAAGGCGGCTGCCGTATCGTGTATATACAACAAATTGCGAATTTCTATCCAAAAGTGGCTTTAACGTATCTATCAGTTTAAAGAATCTCATTAGATGAAGCATTATCGTTGATAGGATGAACAATGTTTATCATATTAGCCCGGTACAGTAACAGAGTAAATTAGCTAGTCGCGTTTGACCGTCTAGTTCTGCCCCGCTGTATAACTTTAGCGGGGAAAACGTGAACTAATAATTCAATAATCTCTTTATTGTACTAATTACACCCTTTCGGGTCGAGATGTACAGAGTGATATTTAAAAATAGTATTTACAAGCCATAAACATTCTACATTAATATGAAAATAAGAATAAGAACAATATCAGTTTCTTGTTAGCTATCAGAGTCTAAGATTTCAAAGCCTTTAGTGATGTATTCCCCAATTAGCCAGTAACCTGCCTGTGGTTTAGTTTCACGATCGGGCATTTTCACAAACCACATATTGGTATATGCCCATCCGATTATAAAAGGCTTACCACCAACGATTAGGTAACTATTCCCCAATTGGACCATGTAGTTTTTATCAGCGAGAAGCTTTTTGAATTCGGTTTGGTCGTCCCAATTTGGAGCATTCTGGATATATATAACTCAATGCTCTGTTTAAGTCATATCTAATTTCGTTTTGTCGTGAGCATTCTAATACGAAATTAAACTCATTTTTAATGGCATTACAGTGTTGGCACATCGGCAAATTGGTATATCTTCCCTCGCTTTATCAAATGACAATGATTATCGAGTTAAAAGTTGTCACAATACGTCATGCCCCTGATATTATTTTTGTAACCGAGGTGAAACCAAAACACTCAATATATAGTTTACAAGCAGAAAATCTGAAGATAGATGGACACAACATACCCTACAGCAACATTGATTGTGAAGGCAGGGGTATTTGTGTGTATATAAAAGAGGAAATTCCGGTTATTCCTGTCGGTATTTTCAGGAGTCCCTATGGTTTGATCTAAGGACAGAAAATGGTCTGCTGCGTTCAGGCTGTATATGAAGCCCTAATAGTTCTGAGCAAAATGATGCGAAACTACTTGAGATAATAAATAGCAATATGAAATCAGGTAAGAAAACGATTATATAATGGGTGACTTCAACTTCCACGGTATAGATTGGTCCAATACATCAACCACTCATAAACACCCACATATTGAAGCAAGGTTCCTCGATGTGATGAGGGATAATCTGCTAGAGCAGATGGTACAGGAACCGACAAGATATATGTACGGACAAAGAGAGAATCTCATAGACCTAGTTTTGGTAAGTGACGAAAATATTATCGGGGAGATAGACCATTTGCCAGCTACCACAATGTTCTTCTGTTCGAAATAAATACTCCATTTTCTTCTAACTCATCTAGAAGCGCTAATACTGTGAGGCTAATGTACGATTCTGCAGACTACAGCGCAATAAATAAAAAACTTGTAGAAGCCAACATGACAGATCGGATACAAAAATTGGATGTTGCCGGGAGTTGGATATTTTTCAAGGTATGCCTTCATCGATGTAGCGAAAAGTATACCCCGAAACGACGGAATCGAAATAATAAGAGTAAACCGAAGTGGCTATCCAGAACTATTATTCACAAGGTAAAGACAAAACGTCGTTTGTTTAAGAAATACAAGGCCGACAGGTCGCGAGCGAATTATATGGAGTACAAGGAAACCAGAACAGAGGTTAAGAATGAATGCACGGATTGGCTACATCAGTTAAGACTAACCCGAAGGATTTTTGGGCTTACGCCAAGTCCAAAACAAAAGCTAAGTCATCTGTACCTGATCTCTTTATCCCAGGCACATCGGTTAAGGTCAGTAATGAGATAGAGAAAGCAGAATTGCTAAATAATCAGTTTGTTAAAGCGTTTACATAAGAAAACCTGACAATCGTCCCTGAACCGCAAAAAGACAGATTCTGGCACCTTTCCAGCACATTCAATTACAACCAAGGCAGTGGAAAAAACTATCAAACTTAAACGTGTTCAAGAGTATGGGACCAGATGACCTGCATCCAAGACTGGCTGAAGGAAGTGGCTTCGACTATATAGCGGAACCCTTAACACTCATATTTCGCAAGAGTTTAGACAACAGTACCAAATGACTGGAAAGAAGCCAACGTGACCCCATTATACAAAGGAAAGGGAAATAGAGCCGAGGGTGTAAACTACAGACCAGTTAGTCTTATACATCGATCTGCTCAAAAGTAATGGAAAGCTTCATAAGAGATCAGATCATGAAGCATTTAGAAACCAATGGTTTGATCAGTCATCATCAGCATGGTTTTGTCAAAGGAAAAAACTGCGTGACGAACTTGCTGGAAACACTTAATAACTGGACAACAGCCCTAGACTCGGGAAAAAGTGTAGACGTCATTTGTACGGATTTTGCAAAGGCGTTTGACCGAGTCCCACACCAACGACTTTTGAAAAAGAAGCATAGTTACGGGCTATCGGACGAGGTATGTCTATGGGTTAATAATTTTCTGTCAGGTGGAAAACAAAAAGTGATTATTAACGGTCAGTCGTCAGCATCAGCGGCTGTCACTAGCGGCATACCCAAAGGATCGGTTTTGGGTCCAATATTATTTGTTATTTATATCAATGATTTGCCAGATGTGTTAGATTGTTGCGTGGGTATGTTTGCAGATGACACTAAAGCATATAACATCATCAAAAAAATCAAAGACTGTAGGAATTTACAGGCAAATATTGACAGAATGACAGAATGGTCTGACAAATGGCAGCTGGGATTTCAAACGGCCAAATGCAAAGTAATGAGAATAGGTAGAAACCCACCGGATAGGTACCACATGATTGATGCTGATGGAAACCACTTACTTTTGGAGGAAATCAAGCGTGAGAGAGACTTAGGGGTAGACGTCGACAATAAATTGATATTTGAATCACAAGTTCGAAATGTAGTGAACAAAGCATACAGAACATTATCAGCCATTAAAAACACATACGTCTATCTAGAATAGGATACACTGATACCTCTGCATAAGGCCCTAATTCGACCGATATTAGAGTATGCTAAGGTAGTATGGGCCTTCAGTATCATAAGGATATTGACGCTATTGAGGTAGTCCAAAGGAGAGTGACTAGGATGGTTCCCCGATTACAGAATTTATCTTATGAACAGCGCCTAAAACAAACTTCCAACCCTGGCTTATAGAAGAATGAGGGGTGATGCAATCAACACGTATAAATATGTACATGGTATATGTCCCTCCCCACCAAACTTTCTACCCAGGGTACTGTCCACTAGAACTCGCGGTCATCCATTTAAATTGTTTCTGTCAAGAGCAAAATTAAACTGTAGAAAATGCTTTTTCAGCTTTCGAACGATCCAGATCTGAAATTCGCTACCGTTAGAAGTTGTTAGTGCACCGCCGGTGGATTGCTTTAAGGTCAGGCTTGACAGACAATTGGAGTACGCACCCGAAGCTGTATTCCTATAAGGATTAAACTCTGAATATATGTTACGTGTGTTATGAAACTTTTAGAATTGTGTTATAAAAAACGCTAGTGGAAACGGAATAGTAAGCGGACAGAGCATCGATTTACGAATATACAAAACTGCGCACCAACCAAAGCTGCAGTATTAATTTTTACGCTAGAAGAGGTCAAGGTCTAAGAGACCAGAGTCCCAAACGGATACTACTACTACTACTACTACAACTATGATTACTTATCCTAGATTTACAAATTTTGGTTCTATACAGTTTTGGTAGCGAAAAATCCATTAAGGCTGGTGTCATGGTAAATTCAGTATTTAGGTTTTTGTAGCAATCTAGTTTTGGGGAATTTGATATCCATTTGTGCCAAAAAAAACGTTATACCTCTGCGCGCCCGGATTCCGAGAAAATTCTCGAAGAAAGAAGTGGAAATTAATTAAATATTTTTGATGAATGATCATTCAAAAATGTTAATGAATTAATTTTTTTCTGCCACTGTATAAAAAGATAGGCATGTGATTGTTTTGTTAAAAACTAGAATAGTTACCTAAAACTATATGAAAATATCATTGAATGATTCCAGGACGGGTTCAAAGTAATGTCCGTATTGTATTGTATTGTGCGTAATAAGAAAATGTTTTAGTTCACAGATATATCCGATCGTTATAAATAGGGGCAGCTAAATTCATTTTTAGGGGAATCTGCGTTTACAAACGATTTTCAAGCCACTTCTAATAGTACGTATATACATATAGCCGCCCCATACTGTCAAAATGAATTATCCAAAGCATGACTTTTTCTTTTTTAAGCCGTCAAAACAACATAGAAATATCCGTCAAAACGCGTCAAATCCGATCGTGGCCTAACTCCTGTACGTAAAGACACTGAACATGTTTTTTTTTTTATCTGGCTCATAGGATTCCAAAGTAACGGATGTAAGACCACGGATATGAAAATCGGCGACTTTTTCATTTCATGAAACGTATCGCCACTCGGTTCACGGAGGAGAAAAACGGTTCTAAGACGGGACCCGTGCGGCATTCCAAGAATGATTGAACTATAAGGGATGAGGTATGTTTATTAATAACAACTGTCTTTTCCTGTCCGTAACTTATTGAATCAAAGACTTTTGACAAATCTAAAAATATCCCAACAGTAATTTCACGTTTATCCATACTTTCAATAATTTTGTGAGAAATAGCTTTGAATGCTCGGGAGGAATAGTGTTTTCGAAAAGCAAACTGATATTCACAGGAAAATGATATTAGATACAAGAACGAATTATTTTTATCATAAACGAATTTTGTTAAGACCGGCGAGCAATGAATATGATTAATGTTTAGGGCTTTCTGTTTGAATTACTTCATCTTGTAATTTTACCCCTAGTTTGTCAATTACTTACTCCGTTCTTAACTATTGTTATCCGATCTTTGTTTTTAATCACTTTTATCTGTATACAACTTTTAATCACTCACTTAGTTCCTTTGTTACATTTCTGTATAAATATCTCGTCAATCCATTCTGATTCAGTACGCCTGATGATGGCTAAAAGCTTTTAGCCGAAACGTCGCTCAAATACATATACATTTCTATTCAAGATCTTTGCATTTTTTGCTTCATTATTGTGGGATTTCTCGCGTTTATGATTATACTGAAAAAGAAGGTCAGTCAATTTTTCAAGGCGTTGGGAACCAATTGTAAATGCTGTAATACATAAGCTAACGATGATGGAATGCAAATTTCTCGTGTTGTTTTCTATATTCAACACGTTTTAAACTGCACCTGTGTTTGGGGTTTTTTATGCACTTTTTATGTCACGCGTGTACGTGCGAAATTACGGTTTTCCGTTCGTCTCGTCGGCCCGATGCAATACGGAAGTGATGTCTAAACATTCTCAAGTTCGCCGGCAATCAATCGGTTTTACGACACATGAAGTGGTAGTAAAGTGGAAAGGTGAGAATTATCCGGAGTCGAACAGTTATTGCCTGTCATTATTGGTAGAGTATTGGATAACCCGACGCGCTGCGCGCTGCACGCCAGATTCAGTATCGAATACAAACACCATCACCCAATACCGATCTTAATCTTAGCGTCCGGTCTGACCGAGATCTCGGAACGGTTTCGACATTCGAAGTCAGGCCAGCTTGTACGCATTATTTAGACCAAAACCAAAACCATTTGTTTTTGTTTCCTCTTGATGACAAATAGCTAATTTTTTTCCTTTTGCTGTTTCAACATTGGCATATCACTGCATTCATTTTCAATTGGGTAAACCCATGGGTTTACGTTGATGCCAGCCTATAGTCAGTGGTTTAGTTTCACGCTCGGATATTTTCAAGCCCATCCGATTATAAAGGCTTACGACCAACGATATGGCAGCTTTGCGGCTATCGGAGTCACTATAAGAATGGACCACATCGAATCAGGCATTATGATGTTATTATATTCGAGAGAAATCCCACAAATATAAATATTTCGAGCAACGTTTCGTCTAAAGACTATCATCACAATTTTATTCAAGAAACCCTTGATATCATAGACAGGATATATAGTCAACAGTGATTGATACTGTTCACCCCGGAGGGTCACCACACCGACTCGACCCATCATCTAGTCTGTTGTCAGAATTGTCGACGCGGATTTAGTTTTACTTATTAATCAACGACCGAAAATCACAGCGAATCAAATTCCTAGCGAGAGCGTAAAAATAAATAATGAATATATTCTCGGAAAGTTACGTACACGAAACTCTTGGCCGCCGCCGCCGCCGCCGCTTGCACAGACTTCAGTCGATCATTCTCAACGGAGAAAAAAAATCTATCGCTAGGGTAAACACGATAGATGAGGATAATTTCGTGTCTCGAAGCCACTCAACAAGAAGGGAGTTCGGATAATATGACTGAACTACGTAGTTTCTGAACGCAATTTTATGCTGATGATAAGTTTAGTTACTCGTAATACGCCGGAAGTATTTTTCTATCTAGAAATGAAATGGCTCAGACGTACAGACATAGACCGACACACCAGACAGACAGTGGCAGCATATCTTGCCTTATTCATTATATTTCTCCAGGTGGAAAATGTCCAGTTGATATATTAGCTAAATGGACTACTCATGACTACAGAAAACATGTTATACGCGCAAATATCACGTTCAGAGAAATGGTTTCCAAACGCGATAGAAAGCGCCGTAAATCTAAGCTCATGAGAAGTCGTCGCCTCTGTTACCGAAGTGTGTATATAATCAGATACAGCCATATGTACACATGCGGAAGTGTCCATGGAACCCCGACCAAATTATCATGCACTCTTTCGGTACATATAGCATCTCTCTAAGTGTAGCCCGGGGAAGTGATAGCCAACCGAGGTTGAAACATTCAGCTCCTCAAGGCTTGTCACTCGGTGGTAAACCTTCTTTCCGTTGCTCTCCGAATAAAGCCACTTATATATATGACTACTATGCGCGCATTTGGAATAGCCAGACAAATTCCGGTCTGAAACCGTGTAATAATCTCACGCACATTTACACTAAACCTAATTGCACAGACTGTGAATATATATATATATATATATATATATATATATATATATATATATATATATATATATATATATATATATATATATATATATATATATATATATATATATATATATATATATATATATATATATATATATATAAGTTCATGTGAGTAATTCATTTTACTGTAAGATGACAAGGAATGAAACGTCTCATCTTAACTCTTGTTATTGGTGTCGGTATCTGTACGTATCACGGACGTATATATTTCATAGTTCTCCAGCGGCGGATCCAGGGGCACTCGTGAGACTTGTAATAGTCCATCAATCTTTTTTTTTCAGCGCCCTTTTCATTTGGTCTACAATGATGATTCATACATTTCGCTGGGGTACAACTGATATTGCCTTTTTGGACGTCAAAGTGCCCTTTTGGGACAATTTCTTCAAAATTCACCGCTGGATCCACCCCTGTTCTCGTATTGAAAACAAAGCACAGTGGTGACATAATACCTTTTCATGATATACGTATTTCACAACACAATTCAATATTTGTACTTCACATAAAATGAGACAAGGTTGAAATGAAGAAAAAATGCTACAGATGCAAAGGCTGATGACCAGAAAATGTAAACTCTTACAGCAAAAACAGTTACAAAATCGGTTCATGATTTTACAGACGGTGTAATAAAGACTTGGGGAGTTCATTACATCTCGGGTCATTATACGAACTCCATCACTGTAAAACGCCTATATTATATACGCTCTGATAGACGGTTCATGCGTGGTGGTCATATCAATTTGCTTTTACGCTCGGAAACACTTTACAGTTATCTGAAATATCCAGCGAATGATCAGAATTCAAATCCGAAGCGCCGTCTAAGCGATCTGATGGTTTACACCGGAACTGCATTATTTGGAGCGTATATCCCAACCATGCTGCTCTCTGAGAGCAGTAAAAATCGTTAGAAGTGTCAAACAGCATTAACTAATATTTACTGCAGCAGCAGCCGATGCATTTCACCGCAAAAAAGTCCACAATGTCGTGGCCAGTAAATAGTAATATCCGGTCGGTGGCGTTGGGTCTGATTCGATACGATATTTGGATTTTGTTACATGTTTGGGTGTTCTGTGAGGTTGTGATCGCTCTGTCACTGTGTAGCTGTCACTCCTGTCACACCAGTAGCAGCAGCACCAGCAGCAGCAGCTGAAGCGGCAGTAGGTCGAATCCCCCGGGGCTACAGAGAGATAATCATATACCTCGTCAAGTCCTCGTTTTTAGTCTACTTTAAGTCTATAATGTTATCGAATATCCTGGGAGCGAAAACGAGGGATTTTTGTTATATCCTGTGCGCTACGAGAAAAAAAAATAGAAACTGAAAACTATCCCTTTAGAAAATTGGTAATTCACGATTGTTGATTTAAAGTGAAACATTAATGATTAAGTGAAAAATCAACAATAGCAGTAACAAGACGGTTTAACTCAGCGGTGATACTGCGGGCCAGATGTATCTTCGTGGTTTTTTGCATGAACTGGTACACTGTACGGCTTTCCCGAGATTACACATGGCCCCAATAAACCCAGAAAACGTATATTGAATTTCTTAAAACTATTTATGATTTTCGCGGGTTTATCGATTATTCATTTTACAAAACGACCTTCAATAGTCAATACGTCGAAATGACCCGATGATGACCACAACGATGTGGTAACTCACCACTTGATTGATGACCATCAGGATGGCGCTCATCACTGAACTGACAATGACCCATGGAATATATCATATCATTAGATCACTAGGTGGGTCCAAACCTCGTTGATTATTTGAACTTATTTCATCGATTTTCTTTTGAATCGCACTTTTAGAGAGAGATACAGAGAGAGAGAGAGAGAGTTGTAGAGAGAAGGATTGGGTGAGGAACCAGAATATAATGCAAATCATTAGTAGATTATACGGCGAATCAGCGAAAACCCTTTCGAAATCATTCCTGCGAATCATCATAAATGCAGTTCGTCTTGTGAGACCATTAAGACCATTTATCTTTTCATCAAGGCACTGAATTTGAGTTATAAAACCGAAATGTAATACAAATGTAATTTGTAATCAATCAGTGAACGAAACCTAAGGTCATAGAGATTTACGACGAGATTCAGCCCGAGTCGAGTTTGCTCCGTCCAAATCCATAAAAACATGTAGTAGTTGCCGCGATTGAAAGCTGTATCACAATGAATCAATCACATGTATTAATTAGATAGATTTGAGAGTGCGGCTTTAGGCCTATCAGTACTACTCTATCACCAGTACGAGACTGCTATAAATTTAACGTCGGCTCCTGATGAGCTCGTTTATAAATGTGCTTGTTATCTAGGTACCGGCGGAAGTGATTTACACACCGGACAACAGTCTGGATTACGGCGGAGTTCTTACAGATTATAACAGCTACAAACACGACGACAAACTACTACAAAACAAACGCAATATTCGATTTAAGCCTATGTACGATAACAAAGCATCCGTTCTCTCTGTTAGATCGTATATATTTATCGTATATATGAATTTGGCGAACGTGTGTTTTGGGCATTGGCACCAATCATTTGGAATACCTTAATACGCCAACACATCCGTGATATTTACACTTTAACCCGTTGTCACACCGGAACTGTCATCAGCTGCACGTCGCGGCTACGTTCGCTGTATCAATGAAGAAAACCTCCGTTCAATTCAAGGAAGAAAAAAACACCGTCATAATTAGACATTTGACAGACGGGCATTTGGAACGTGCAGCCTTTATGTGAAATGCCCTACCCCAACACCTCCGTGATATTGACTCTCTCCCAGCATTCGGACAGCTCAAGACATTTCTGTTCAAGTCATCACCTGTTTCTGGAGAGCGCCTTTGATTATTAACAGGACACTATACAAATTCATAATCTTATCCCATCCGAATAGGATCGATTCCATCTGAGTGGATTATTTCTATTTTCAAGGCCAATATCATTCTAGATATCATGATCGAATTTGCTAATACACGGCTATGCGGAATGAAGTTGTGACCTTCGAAAACAGGAGTTTCAGCGCGACATTTCTGATATGATCAGATCCGTGGCAGACACAAGAGAAATCGTTCTAAACAACTTGATGGATTGCAGTTATTCAGAACGTGGACGTCCGCATCCTAATATAGTCGAGTCGCACTGCAACAGAAAAGACATTCTGTTCACGATAGTGCGAAAACCGTGACGGCTACAGCGCTACGAACCAGCGCTTAGGGACCGGAGAAAACATCCATTTCTTCGTAGACTTATATATGTTTCCGAATTCCATAGTCGTGGCTTAGATTTAAGACCAGTATGAGACCATCTGACAGCTTAAAACCAATCTCGAGATTTAAGACCAAGTCTCGACAACGGGACTGCGGTTTTACATAGTGCGCGGTTCTGTCATTGACGAGACACATACGAGAATTTGAAACTGATCTGTCTATGCCGAAAACGAATTTACAGAAAATACGCGATAAAGAAATAAGAATGAGTAATTGAATTAAATTGACGAAATGTTGAGACGTTTTATAGCTGAAAGTATTTCCACGACGCTAACAAATCTATCGAGAACATAATACAGTGAAGAATTTGCGCAATGAATTCGAAGAAATACAAAACAATAGAAGCGATATGACGTGTAAAGGTTCAATGTGTTTTTTACCGAAGAAAGACCAACATCGCTTTGAGAGCGGCACGTTTTGCGCGCTAATGTAGACGGAGGCAACTTATCATCGAAATACTTGATGTCGATGTTTTTCTCGGGAAGGGATCAGAAACTAATGGATGATGAGTTAGAAACCGTCTGGGAATCTATCGATATTTCAGACTAAGCAGACGCGGTAAATGTAACAACAAAAAAGCGACTTATAAAACGAAAAGAGAATATTATCTAGTAATATAATACTCTGCGTGCACGGATAGGCGGGTTTAGATTGGGATGAGGGAGAGAGAGTCGCGAGACTTGATGCGGTACCGGTGTGCTTGCGTGTACCTCCATTAGACTACAAGTGCTTGAAAACCTCTCGAGACCGCAGTTCTCTTCTAAAACCGACACACAATCCTAAATATCTGACTATTCGTAATAGTAGAAATAATATACATTTCAATACCAGCGAACATACAACTGCGCTCACAGCTCGCGCGAACTGACGCGTTATTGGAATTTGAAATTCACACACGTGTCGCGCGTCACCAGCGCACGCAATATTCATCGATCTGTTGATTAGAAATGATAAGTGCGATGTATCGGTATCGATAATCCGCGTATTGCTCTGATATGGATGATGATAACTATCGTTTATCATGGTTCAACAACGCATCTGGATTACCTTAGCTTATTTGATATGCGAATTCTTATTATTATGCGCGCGGGGTAAGTACTGTTTTTTTATCACGATCGTCGAACATTTAGGAAAAAAAGATATCTCCTCTGGAATCTGAAAAAAGATTTCTAACGCGTTTGAATATATATCCATCTCGAGTGGATCGGAATATCAGAATCATACGCACGAATTCTTTTTTTCATTTTTCTTTTTTAAATCAGAGTGAACAGAATTAATTCATTTATTAAATTAAGAATTAAGAGTTTTAGAAATATCTATAATTCTGCATTCTATCTTTAGAAATATCGTTTTCAAATACCAAAATTTCGGATGTAAACTCGCAAAATTCGAAGAATTTAAAGCTAAAATCTAACAAATATAGCCATAATTAAGCGAATATTTCTGCAGATAATTTGAGATTTTTCTCAGCGGCGTCTCTCGGACGCAAACGCTCTGGCGAACACGGAATACATCACATCAATTACTACATTATCTTTTCTGGCATTTTTCTCTGTTTCGGTTCCGCAGCGTGCTCAACGCGCATACACCGCTATCTCCGTCGGAATATAAAATACTTGTTCGCGACATTAGTCTTCGTTTCGGTGGTTAAAATATAGATTCGTCGGGCAGCGCGATGGATATTCGGAGAGCGGGGAATTGAATATAAATTCATTAGCAGTAACACCACCGCCATATTTTCAACGAAGGTCATATATGTGAAATATGGGCCAATACGGAGAGACGATATAGGGCATGCTCGATACAACATATAGGGCAACATATAGGCATTTGGGCAACACAACTTCGCATGAACGTCAGTAATTTGTCAACAGTTGTTTACTCGCGATTTTATCCGAATTTAAAATTTTAGAATTTTACAATTAGACCTCGTTCGATTCGGATTTCTCGATCCGGATTTCCACTTGATTCGCATTGAAATATTTGCTCCATTTAACCCGGAACCATGTAAACTATCATATATTTCATAATTCTGGTTTTACTTAATTCGAAGAAATCTGGGCGCAATCCATAGTCGTCCGAATGAAGCGAGTTCTATCGTAAGAACAAAATGCGACATCCTGTAAAAACTTTTCGTATAGAAATCGTCACTTCTTGGAGCAGTTGTTCACCACACCGATTTTTTCACCGGGCAATTAATTTGTGTTTGCTGATTATTCGCGTTGTATTACGTATACTGCGATACAGCTGTAGCAGAATATTGACGCAACGGATTACCGGACCGCCCGCCGCGCACAACCTGCCGCGGAACCTAACGAAGACGTTTTTCCCTCTTAAGAAGGATTAGGGAAATCGCAATCTCATCTCTCTCCGATGAAGATAACCTAAGAACTATCTATATATCTGGCAGGCAGAAGATCAGGTCAATCGTGGCTATACGCGGCAGGCCCGTACGAACGAACGCCCCTTTTTAGAAAGTGCCCTTTATAATTTCATTAGAATAAAATTTTTGATTCAAATTTTCACATCTTCTGGTAACAGTTATAAACGAATATCCTACTAGCATTAGTAGAAACACAATACGATGCCAATGACTGACGTTTGAGTGTGAGTAAAATATTCACTAGATGCTTGGAGAATAGTAAGGATTTTTGGGCGTGTCTGGCGGTACTTGCTTTTGAATGATACAAAACATGTCAAAGTCCCCTCTTCTAAATTTAAGAACACCCCTTTCAAAATCCTGGCTACGGGCTTGCGCGGGATAAAAACTAAGCCCGTACGCTGCAGATTTTAGGCTAGTTATGGCTCTTTACGTGCAGAAGGTGCAGACGAGCTGCGAGTTGAACGGGTACGACCTGGAAGTAGACAATGACACGGAACGATACCTCCAACAACATGATCTATTACTGGACGCTCGGGGAGAAAATAACTAGCGATCGATCACAAGCAAATTCACTTTGAAATATCTCGAACCATATGATGAAACAGTCTAACTAGTCCGCTAATGTTTGATCGCCAGGTTCTGTCCAGTGTTCGTCGCCGGACTCGCTAGACATTCCGATTGTGAATGAACTGATTTTAGCCATCATCCCTTGGCAGGGTTTCGAACCTGATGGCATCGCTACACTCAGCCACGGCACGAAGCCGTGCCACAGTAGACCGGGTGCGCAGGTACATGCGCAGCTTTGCCGCGCGAAAACTTGCGGCACCAATGAGATTGCTCGTTGTATAATCGCTGCGGTAAATTCTACGGAAGAACTAGTATATATGCGGAAAACCCGGGCTAAAATAAAACGGGATATTCTAACGAGACATCATCTAAGCTGCGCGTGTAGCTACACACTCGGTCTAGTGTGGCAAGGTTTCGTACCGTGGCAAGTCTCGATGCCATCAGGTTCGAATCCCTACCGGGTGAGGATGATCCCTGTTCTAACTCACAGCTGGTAGAACTAGATCCAGGTCTCTTCGATCGATTTCTTGGTGATGTGGAAGCGTCAGATGTTTGGATGTTGTTCCGATTATGGAGAAAGCAGTGCATTACATCTGACGTGTGCTTTGCATCCGAGAAACCTAAAACGGTATCTTATTGAGAGACAACTCGATATCTATGGCGGTTCTAAACAGAATCGCGAACAGCCGGAGTCACTTTCAGTTTGGGTTCAGAATATCGACGTTTCGTAGACCACACACGTATAACAGAAGATCACATTCCGCGGTATCAAAAGATACTATTTTAGAATGATGGTTACCGATCAAAGATTGTGGCAATACCGGTTGTGACGACAGTTGAGCTGATGGAACGATTACCAAAAAAATCAAATGGCAAAAGTCTATGAGTAGACTAGATAAGATGATATAAGATATAATATATAAGATAAGACGCATGGGTTGTGTTTGCTTCACCAATATAGAGCGAACATGGTCGGGTGGCAATGTTGGTCGCATCGGCAAATGAGCAGTTGCCAAATGGAAGGAATTCGCAAAAGTCTTATGGCAAGAATCTGAGACGAAGAAAGCCGATTGCTGCTCTCTTATTTCAGGACACAAGCGGCACAGTAGTTTTTGACTGATGGTAACGGCTCGTCGCGACGTTTAAATAGCAAAAATCTGTTCAGCAGAAAGGATGAGAAAAAGTAAGATGGACGACTGGTGACTTTTAAATGAGGGAATAATGATAAATGGATACCGCGACGGTATACTGGCTGCTGCTGTTGCCAGATGGAAGGGGCTGTTGTGAATGTCTTCGTTGCGCATGCGAAAAATCCGAATGATCGATGGCATGACAAAGTGTGTGCACGCATTTCAACTGATAAAAGAAGATAATCTTTCCTTTCTGATATCGACAGCGACGAGCGTGCAGTAACCGCTGTGTACGCGCATTCTACCTACCAGTCAACGATTTAATTTGCGTATTTGATTTAGCAATTCATAAATCACGTACGACCCGAACGAGAGCACGAAATATAAAACCTCGTCGAACATTCGGCGAATCAATCAAATATATGGAATTAAATAGGATTAATTTAGAGAGAACTCCTAATTTAGAGATACCCGACTGCAGAGTCAGTAACTCATCTATCATGTTGGTAAAAAAAAACAACCGGGGTATATTTCTCTATCCTATATCTTCATTCGTGCTCGCGACACTAGGAGATAAGGAATTAAGTCGAAATGTTTCCTTGAGCTAGTAATTCATATTCTTGAATTGTGCAGTTTTTATATTGCGTTTTATGATACGATTCGCAACCGATCTCTAAGATATTTCGTGGACATGTTGTTAAAATCCTACGGTTATTCTATGAAAATTCCCAATAAATGCAGTTTATCCGTCGTTGAAAAAATACAAAGCGGCGTTCACTTTTTTTGAACACACTATAGGTCTATACCTGATCATATTAAGTGACTAAAAGCGCAGAAAGGTTGGCCTACGCCCATATATAGACCTATATGTGGGATGAAATGTAGGCCAAATTCTCTATCAAAAAAGTTGCAAGCATAATCAACTTCTTACTGACAAGATCCAAGAGACGTAACCGTTGCAGATAGACGGTTTCTCGCTAATCCATCCACACCCACTCACTCATATTCAGCACAATCAAGCCTCACCACGACACATGTGGTCATTAGACGTCGGGTGAGATTAGGTTTTCTGATGTTACTCATTAATCTCAAGAATCACGATGATAAATCGTTTGATACAAATGGACGAGGCTAGTTCTACAAACCATAATCACTCCACTCTCATCTCTCTCTTCTCTCTCCCCGGGCATTCTTCTCTCTCCTTTCCCCTCTTTACTCTCGCTCATCTCTCTCTCCGCGGGCATTCCTCTCTCTCCTCTCCCCTCTTTCCACTCTCTTATCCCTCTCTCTCCGGGCATTCATCATTCTTCTCTCTCCTCTCCCCTCTTTCCTCTCTCTCCTCTCTCTCCCCGGGCATTCCTCTCTCTCCTCTCCCCTCTTTCCTTAGCCTCGTCTCTCTCCCCGGGCTCTCCTCTCTCCCCATTCTCTCCCCATTCTCTTCACTTTCCTCTTTACATATCCCCTTTTCTTTCCCCTCTCTTCCCTCTCCCCCTCCTCTGTCATGTCTCCTCTCTCCTTTTTCTCCTCCTCTTTCCCTCTCTCCTTTCTCCCCTCTCCCTCTCCATCTCCCTTTTCTCATCTTTCTCTCCGTCTCAGACGGCTCAGAATCGAAATGATGATTATATGGTTTGTTAATACAGCCCGTGAAATCACGCCGAACATGGGGGATACAAAATGTGAACGGGGACGTCTTTTATGTGTGAACGTGACGTATTAATATAGAGAATATTACTACTATCATTATTACCCCTATTAGTGCTTTAATGAATACGCGATGTTGTAATGTCGCTGTTGTATTTATATATAGACCAACGCAACCCGGCGATTGCTATACTCGCGCTCGTCGTCAGTCAGATAACCATCGCGGAAACTCGACGACAGACAAATCCAGTGACTTGAAATACAAACAGAAAGAAGCGCTGAAACTAATAAGAACGAAATAAGGCAACGAATACAATCGGCAAAGAGAGGATGTCAACTTCCAAAAGACTGCATTCGCTTGTTGGTAATGGTGAAACCCAGCCGCCTTGAACTAATAGCAACACGGTAACATAAACTATATTATGTAGGGATCATCATCTAATAAAAATGTCGACAAAGAAGATCAAGAAAGTTGCTCGTTAGATATATCGAATCTCGTTAGTCGAAAAACGCATGTCGCGAAAATATACGACGGCAGACAGACGAACGTTTTATGTATATACGTACGGACAAGGCGGTAGCTGGAATTAGTTTATCAGATTTCACAAGTAACATACATCGGTAGGCCATATGCGCGTGTGAACAAGAAAACTAGTTGGAAGGTTTATTGACACCTATATAGGCGAAACATAACGCACATATACATATATGTTGCTTGATATTGTCGACAATATATAATACAAGATAAATTATCATATAATATTAAGGTTCAATAAAGCTATTTCGGATTTGAATATCGATAATTGAATTAGATTGACCGGCAACCAATCTAGCCCAAATATATTGATGACGTTGTGCACATCCTCGAGAAAATGATTATTGAAATCCGTCAAAAATTAAATATGAGTCATGAAATACATTTAATTACAAAATAAATGCCAAAATTCGTAGCGCACATCGACTCACACAGAACCCCATAGATAACGCGTAAGGTAATGTATATAAACATGTTTGTAATGGTTTTAACGTGTCAAAAACCCTGCGAAATGCGAACTCAAAACGACACTTCATTACACCTAGAAATTAGACCTAGCAAAAAGCGGCAATCAACATCAAAAAAGCTTTTATTTGTGGATAATTTGGTCTGAAATTGATTCTGACTTGGCGCAGTCTAATCAATTTGGTTTCTTCATTCTGTTGATAATTTAGTAGATAGCTTTCCCTAATCAGACATCAATATTTATTAGTTGTCAGTTAGAGTTACCTCAATAGGCCTTTTTCAAAGGTCCATTATGGAACTGGATCCAGAACCGTGAGACTGGGTCAAGAACTGTGCAATTGTCCCCAGAACTGTGGAACTGAGTCCAGAAAATGAGGAAACGGGTCCCGAACTGTCGAGCTACCGAGTCCAGAATTATGGATCCCTATCCAGAATTGCACGCAAGTGTACATCCGCTCTATAAGCGGAAGTAATACATTTTCCTTTGCCACACGTCGGGATCGCGAATAGCCCGAGATAATCAGTGCCCAGTAAACACGTGATCTATGATATATTTGCACGATTTACACTAACGAGAAATATATTCTACCACTTACTTCAAGTAAAAGTCGTATCTTAAGGGGGGAGAGGATTGTTAACGGCCGCGTTGATCGATTTGTCGGGTATTGACGCTGCAGTTGCTGATGCTCGAAAGCTTTTGTTGCTGACGTCAATAAATCAATCGGTATCTGTGATCATCGTTTGGCGTAGCGTATTTTTTCCTTCGAACTATCGTCGCCTCTCTCTCTTTCTCCCTGTCTGTTTCTGTAATTCCTGTCACAACTCAAATACCTCGGAAATCCCCGGGATAAAGAAAATGACCATGGCTAACACATTATCCGCGGCTCAATTTCGGAGGATAGACTTTCAGTCTAGACTCGTGTAAGATAGATCTGACTCTCTCCAGGGTACAGAAATTATCGTTTGAAAACAACTACTTTGTGGTACACCGTAAATGCGTATCGGGGGCTTTTCTTACAGCCAGTAAGAAAATTATCTAAAGAAAAGAAAGAAATTTCTATACGAAAGAAAAGTGCCGTCATTAGGCTCTTTAAAATAACAGTCTCTAATCTTTAATTGTACTCGGTAAAAAGTTTTCTGAACGGAAATGTCCTGCGGGTATTAATGCAATTTTTGCTACAGCAATTCGTCTTTGCGAGTCCATCCCGTATTCTTTTAACAACAACGATTTGCACATTTTGCCCTTTTCAACATCTTCCGTACTCGTATAGATTGAGAATAACCTTTGCTATTTAACATTTTACAATATTATTTTCTAACTGATTGCACTTTGTGTCGGTTGGATGTTTGACATTTTGGTCCAGTCTGGTCGAGACGCGTTGTAGGATTGTCTGTTGCCCACTCATTGTGTGCTGTCAACCAGTCCTAACCTATGATAATACTTTCTTAACAAACACGAATTTCTTGCCATTTTTATGACTCATTTTGCACATTTTTCTATGGTGTCTGATTCGGGCCACATTAAAAAAAAGTGGCACTCGCCAATATTTTTCTTATTCTACATTTTTCGTTTTAACGCCACGTTAAAACCAGTTTTTCGTTTTGACGCCACGTTAAAACCGGTTTAACGCTTCCTTTCCGTTAATTCGATGCAGAATTTTTGCGTAGAGAAGCGCAACTGGAGTGGCGGTGTGCTGTGTTGACATATAGCAATAAGGGGAAACACGACGGTCCCGGATGGTTGACTAATAGCCACCCATGTGCTGTTATTCATGGCTGTTATTGACAGTTATGTCAGTACGATAAGACAGATCAACGTTCCTTACCAATTCATACGCAGCCACGTCGCAGACTGACTGCGCCTGTATCGAGAGCGTTCAACTGGAAAATTGAAGTCTTGCGTTTAGTTCCATAACTTGGTAACGATTCCGTATATTATCCGCGATGTTATTGCAATCCGCGTGTACTGCGGTATCGGCGCGGGCGAGAGTGAAAGCGATTCCATATACGATAGATTAATAAGGTGGGCAGCCGCTAATAAGCGCTACAAATTTCTTGATTCATTCATCCGGCGATCAGTTGGCCGTGACAGATATTAACCGCAATCTGACTTGGTCGTGATGTTTAGATTGGAAACTGCGATCAACTTAGAGAGCTCGTTTGGAATTTGAAGCTACCGGTAGTCGAATATATGGCGTCGTTAAGCGGTAAAGCCTTAAGCCGCCGGATGCATTACTGCAGTTTGAAACCACCCAACAGAGAAACTATTTATCACATCGTAATGACTTTTTCACAAATCTTTTTTAATCTTGAAAAAACAATTTTTAATTTGTTTGTTAGATTTATTGATTTGATTTGACATTTATTGCTATTTGTCCCTTTCCAAACCTCCCGAGAACGAAACGGAGGGTTTGATTTGGAAATTGGAATGCTTTTAAAAGTTAAACAGCAGCCTACGAATGATTCTAAGAGTTGACAAGAGGGTGGCCACAACCAGTATATTGCCATCAACCTGACGAAAACTGGTCAAAATTATGTTATCAAAATTACCCGTTGCAACTATGGTTTTCGTGTTGATATATACAAGAATAATATGCTGCGCTGTATAAGTTTGTAAGTTTCTAGTATTCCTGAAGATGACTATTAGAATATAGTCGAAACGTCGAATTAGCTACTAGCTCAAGAACACATTTCCGACTCTACTCCATTCTGAGAGTATTGGTATCTTCTCGTTACAACCCGAACTCAGAATGTTTAATCAATAGTTGTATACCGCCATGTATAGAAATCTTTATATCATTCGCTTATTTTATAATCAATTCGAATCAATGAGTTATATTCAATATTCAACCACTCAAACAACGAGTAAAACATCTGTATAAACAGCACCAGTCCGTCGTGGTGGTGAAACCCGCGCGTACGCGAACGAGCGAACGCGACAATACTGTGCGGCGCGATGTCGCTCTGAAGCCCGCTGTAAGTTTCATCTTAACTGCGATGGATATCGGTCGTATATCATGGAAGTACATTATCTCTGGATTATCTTAGTTTATCTGCTCGTCGAATATGTTCCTTTAGGTAAGACTTTTAGTTCGCCTTTTAACGCGTGTTTAGGATTCTATCAAGAGTGAAATTTACATTTAATGAGCTTCGGGGCTTCGCGTGGCAATCAGTATCGAATAGTTCAGAGAGATTTGCCAAATACTCATGTAATGAAACTTTGATATCACTTTGTGCCGATCAATCGTAATATCCCGTAAGATATCGATCGACCAACGCTTTGATGATTTTAACAGGTTTTCCATATTGATAGAAACTTTAACATAGAAATATTTCCAAATCGGATGGATCGAAAATATGTGTATACGCCTGGACTGGTTATACGGAACAATTCATTGGGGGTTAACTTTGTTTTAACTTATTAAATTGAATGAACGTCAACGGTTAAAAGACCGATCGCGAAAAGTAAATCCCGATACTGTTTGTTTTTAATAAGATAATCAACATGCCATTGCGCACCCTCTCCCCCTCGCCCCGATCAAATTCCCTCACATCTTAGATTACACACTCTCTTCTTGAATCCCTACTTTATCATTATTGATATTCATCTCAACCGCGTTAAATCCGGGCCGCGTTACAGCTCAAACCTTCGCAGTAGCTAATTTCCTATTCCTACTAGGCACACGCAACAGCACCACTCGGTTCTACAGTTGCCGTTTTAGGTTTGACTCTTAAATAGTTTAATTCATTTTTAGAACCCAGTTTCACAGTGTTATGAATCAAGATTTGACACTCGAGTTAAATCCTTGGAAATGAACCAGGCCTACCGGTAATTTCAACTCATGCAGAGTTAACTCTCTCATTACCACTATGGAACTAGATCCTGTCGCACATTTCTGAGAAAGGATTTGGCTCAAGAGTTAAACCAAAGTGAACTTAAATCTTTCACGAGTGTACAACGCTGGTGCTGCCCTAAAGATTTGTATGACTTAAAACCAGGGTTCAGTTTCACGAGTATCTTCTAAATCGATTTAAGATAAACCGAATCTGTGCAGAAACCACAGCAATCTAAGAGTTTTAGAATCTCCTCGTGAAATTGACCGTATAGATTTATTACTGAAATTTCTCGTACGTCTCGTTACACGATGTTATTATAGCCGAATCGGCACGGATCAAGTCAAATTTGACCCGTGCCATAAGAGAGCGCGTTCACACGCAAACCACTCGGGTCAGATTTGGCACGGGCAAAATTTGGGGCCCGGGCCAAAACGCTCGTGTGATCACAGCTTATATATACCATGGTTACTCAAAGTGCCCAAACAATACCCGTATGCCCATCATGTACAGCAACGCTATACACTGGATTAGTTTTTACATATACATTTCCTCGGTTCATACATCACGATATCTGCCATCTGCCATCCCCAACACTCGTCAAGATTTTAGACATCAAATTACATATAACATATTGACAATGATATAAGTACCTATATACCAATAAAATATATCCCTCTATAATATGTCTATGCAATTTACAATATTTGGTTTTCTAATGCTTTGCCTCTAATTCAGCTATCTATAAACTTCACATTTAGTTTAAACATTTTAAGAAGGCCTCAGTCAAGTTTAATTATTCAGTTCACATGTTCACACCTAAATCAAATGTCTGGAAATGGACGCAGGAGTCCTGTATGTATCATGGACGAGATAAACTATCAATAATAACAATAAACATGATAATGGTTATTCATCGAATTATGTAATCTCAAAGCTCTTTACAAAATATATAAAAGATCATTTTCAAAAAGATAGATTATATATACGTTTTTCTAGTTACTACGTGCATGCGTATGAATATGCTATGTAGAAAACCTTTAAAGTATCACATACTAACTGACAACTGTACAAATATGAACAAAAACCAGGAATGATCGTTTGTCAGGGTGATGGTCGCGATCGGGCACTAGGGAGAAGGGAGAGAGAGAGAGAGAGAGAGCCGGCGGTGCTTCTAAATCATATAACAACATTCCATATCGATCACAGATGTTTCCACGCGCCGCGGAAAGCCTCGCTTGATACCGACTGAAATTACGTGACCGAGCAACGTAATCGGTTTTTTGGGGGGTGATTTTATCATCTGTTGTTGCTGCTGGTAGTATACAGCAATGGTTTACCGCAAAAACGCCTACAGTCGGATCGTTATTCGAATCACCTTTTTTCTGAGATGAGAAAAAGTTTCAGAAGTTATATCGCTGTGTATTTGTCAGCGATCTTAACTTCGCACCAACGTAGTCGAAAGATTAAACTGTCAGCCATACACTCAAAACTTCTCCGTTCTCATCGCACGGATCTACGATTTGGCCCGGGCCGAATCGGCACAGATCAGGCCCGAGTCAAATTTGGCCCGTGCCTAATTAGAGAGCGCGTTCACACGCAAACCACTCACTCGATACTCGATGCTTAAACAAAGCTAATGAGTTACTCCAGAGCAATTCAAACGCGATGATTCCGATCGTCCGACGTTTTTGGTACTCGTGTGAACAGTCATTCCGGGCCACATTTGCCATGCTCAAAAACGGTTGCGTGATCGCGGCTTATAGCTCATAAGTAAAACAGGACGCCTTCGATTTACGCGTACAAACCAGAGACACTATACGCACAATGTTTAATTGGTTTTAGCGATTTGCAAGTTTAATTCACGTTCGATTGAGTTTGATGGAAATTGAATTCACAAAACAATTGGAGCGATGAGAAATCCGCAAATTTAGAGACACTCGAATTCATCGAAGTAAATCAAATTAACCCTGAATTTAACTTCTAAAAATTAGCGAATGAAGTTGTTTTGATTCGATTCATTGGAAATTTAAAAAAAGTCGCCGAAAGCCGCGGTAGCTTCAAACATCGGCAAACATCTACAGAAAAAAATTCGAAAAACAAATTAACATTCATTCTGTTTCTTGAATGAGCAGTTAATAGAATACTTCCAGCTTGGGGTGGAACACATCTCGGAGAAATCGTCGAAAAACTAAATCGTTTTATCGTGATCAGTTGCTGCTGAAAATAGAATATTCTACTCGTTGAAAGTACGATCTTTCATTGATTCGATCGAATCGCTGCGGGGCTTGTAAAATCTGTTTGTCGAAAATTAACGCTAAGTTTAACTTTCCTGTAAAGTGAATATGATACGCTTTTAATGGCTTTTAGAAATTCAATCGACGGCGGGAGCAGAGAGAGGGAGAGGGAGAGGGAGAGGGAGAGGGAGAGGGAGAGGGAGAGGGAGAGGGAGAAGGAGAGGGAGAGGGAGAGGGAGAGGGGGAGGGGAGGGGAGGGGGAGAGGGAGGGGGATGGGAGGGGGAGAGGGAGGGGGATGGGGAGGGAAGGGAGGGGAGGGGGAGGGAGGGAGAGGGAGAGGGAGAGGGAGGGAGAAGGAGAGGGAGAGGGAGGGGAGGGGAAGAAGGGAGAGAGAGGGGAGAGGGGAGAGAGAGGGGGCGAGAGGGAGAGGGGAGGGAGAGAATTTACCTTGAAGTTTACCATGAAGTTCTGGACCATATACAAACTAATATTTATCGGGGGTCCGTAAGTTCAGATACAGAAATGGCGTAAGAGTGGCGTGAGAGAGTGGGAGGGGAGGGAGAGAGAGAGAGAGGGAGAGTGGGAGTGAGGACTGAGGGAGAGGGGGAGACCACCCCAGCGCCTATGCTGTAATAAGCCATACAGTTTCCAGGCGCCATGGGTACCCGCCGGGTCCGCATTGAACGGGACAGGAGGAGGCAATCGAGGTTGAAAAACACCTCGTATCGGGGTATCGGGCGTCAAAGGCCGGAAGTAATGGGCGTTGTTGACCTATCCCCGTAGTATCTAACACGCGAGTTTGTTCGGGGGTTTCTGCAGTTCCTGGTAAATAAACACACACAAAACGCTTCAGCGGAAGTCTGAGAGCACGCTCGGAATTTTAAGTAATCCCCAGGAGAAGAAAAAACCAGCGCAAAGGTGGAGAGCTGGGGTTTTAGATTCTAACACACACGCAACACGCGTTATCATTTTCTGCTGCGGGGACTTTTTAAGATAAAATTCAATACGTTTATAATGATTATTTAAACATGACTGAACTCGATAAGGGAGTTTCAGATTCGCTGCTCGAGTCGGAAAAGCGCCATGCTCGCTTGCCTGGGTTAGATTGCCTGGACCCGACGAGGCTCACGGCAACACAAACCTTGGCCGCAGACCAGATTCATGGTGCGAGCTTCAGCGGGAGGCAATCAAACCCTGGCAAGCTAGGATGGAGCAGCGCGAGAAGATCATTTACCATCAATTAGTGACGTCAGTACAGGCGCGTCTGCGCACTTCACTCGGCCTTGTTGGCTTCCCTGATTAAGTAACTTCTCCCGACTCGGCGACGTTGCTTTGAAGACGGGCTTCTAGCGCACATGTTCAAAGCAACGTCGCGAACGATTCGCTGCCCTTTAAATATCAAAGCTCGATTCCGGCGCCGATCGAGTTAAATTCGTCGGTCTCTGTTTTCTAAACGACCATCTTCAAACGAAGACAAATAGAGAGTTAGTGCAATTAGCGTCTAGCGCTCGTGAGTTCACGGTTCCTAATTTGTGTTCTGTTTGCCGCGCTCGATGTGTGTGTAAAACACTCATCATGTTTCACTGATCAATCGCTGATAATCAACACTATATAGTTAGCTGCTGCTTTTACGAGATTCTCTCCCGTTCATTTAGTGGGAGGGATTTTTCTTAAAACGCGGGAGTTGATGAAATGGTCACCCCCGTTAACACTATCATATACAACGCATTTTATTCAAGAAAGCTGCAACTACGAGCAACCATCCAACTAGCTCGTGTAGAGTAGAACAAAATCAAAGTGCGAAAGATTATCACTTCCAGTTAGTCACTGGTAGATTAGAATATTTGAAAAAATGATAACCCGTAAGTTTGTTTCATTAAAAATGTATACCTGCACTTTTTGGGTTTTGCCGTAATATTCAATATCATGAGTTATTTTGGATTAGAGTATATCGATAATTGAATTGAATTGACCGGCAACCAGTCTAGCCCGATACATTGATGACGTAGTGCGTATCCTCCCAAAAGTGATTATTGAAACATATCAAAAATATGATAAGGGTTATGAAATATGTTTGGTTACAAAATAAACGCCAAAATAGTTATAATTTTGAAACGCCAATATCGATGACGTAGTGCACATCGACTCGCACGGAACCCCATAACGCTTACACAAGGGTATCAATGTATATAAAAATTATTCCAACGGTTTTTACGACGTCAAAATGTACAGCTATTCATTTATTTCGATTTTACGAACAAAATATTGCCGAGTTATAATACAAGAAGATGAACAGCTGAATTTCCGAATAATTTCAAAAGAAACTTCACACTTTCGGAAACAATCAATACAGCCTGCCCCGTTTTAATTGAAATCGATCGGATGTAAAAGTTATTGGTCGGGATATAGCTTTTTTGGAGGGATTTTCGACGAGAGAAGACAGCATGAACTGGCATTGATTTCAGGCATCAGTGCTGGTATTGACACGCGATATTTCATATTTCGAACTACGTCTAGTCCCTAATGGAGTTCCTCATAAGAATAACCGATTCTGGAAACGTTTCCTTTCTATACGGCAAAAAACCAGCGATATTTTGAGTGGTGAAGGAAACTGCGTGTCTGATACACCGACTCCATCACGAATTACAGCCAATCGGGTTTGGCTTGGGTCCAACCGAGCTGTAATGACGATACCTGACCACTAACAGCGAAAGCCGAGCATATTGTACAGGTCCTCTTGTTACAGAATAGATAATCCTTCTATAAAAAAAAAAAATATGAGCTACATATGAAAACATCTATGAGCTAATTTTGATTGTGACGTTCTAAGCCGCGATCACTCGGAGATGATTTCGGCCGGCCCAAATTGGCACGAATCAGGCCCGTGCGTCCACGCGTAAACAACTCACTGTATACTAGAAATGCTTAAAAAAAAATCGAAATTAGCCACTTTCGGAACTAGTTGCAATTTACACGCAAGAAATTTGACCCCTGCTAATATTTGGCTCTAGCCGCGCCTGAAGTTTTTTTTTGGCCAGGCAGTTAAAACCCAGCCCTTACATTTGTTTGAGCATGGACGTGTAATCTAGTTTATACGTCCATGGTTTAAGTCGTGGATTAGTTAACATAGTGACGATTAATTCTTCATTGGTACCTAGTATTTGTCCATCGGTGTCCACTTCAATCAACTTTTGGGCAACTGGTGCCGCTGTTTAGCATCCTCCCCCGCCAGCGATTCGAACCTGATGGTATCGAGAATGCCACGGTACGAAACCCTGCCACACTAGACCGAGTGTGCAGCTACATGCGCAGCTTATAGATGATGTCATTATTAGCCAATCACATATCCCGTTTAACTATGGCCCGGGATTTCCCATTTATAGTTCTTCCGTGAAATTTACCTCAGCCATCAAACAACGAGCAATCTGATTGGTGCCGCAAGTTTTCGTGCGGCAAAGCTGCGCATGTATCTGCGCACCCGGTCTACTGTGGCAGGGGTTCGTGCCGTTACTGAGTGTAGCAATTTCATTAGGTTCGAATCCCTGCCGAGGGAGGATGCTGTTTAGGCGCATTTATGAAACAAGTACTCATCAAGTCGACGAAAACTGAGATAGATATTCACGAGGTGATTCGAAACCAATTCGACATCAGTTGGGAAAATTATGTTTTATGGGGATATCTCATATGAACGACGTTAATTATGTTTTAGATTCGAATTGCGGAAAATTTTATTGTCAACGGAAAGAAATTTGAAATATGACGACGAGCAAGCGACGGACGACGGTATCGCTTTCTTCTTTGAAACGTTAACGGTATGAAATATTCCCGAGGGTGAAATCATCTGAACGATGACAGCGTCTTGTGCCTATACGAGCACAAAATCAAATAATCTTTATTCAAATACGAAACGGGATAACTGCTGACGCGCGCTTCTCTGCATCTCGACGCCGTGTCTGTTTGAAAAATCCTCTCCTCCAGATCTATAAATCAAGCGCGATACGGCTAGGGAGTTCATTCCGTAGTGAACTACCGACGATTTGCGCGACAAATTAAATTCACAGATTCACCCAGAGGAGACATTTACATTCTTCCTAAGACCGCGAAATTAATATTTTTTGTAAACGCTGAAAAAAACCGTTACAATAATGTTTATATACATTGATACCTATGCGTTATTTAAGGGGCCCTGTGCGAGTCGATGTGCACTACGTCATCAATATATGCGTTTGAAAATAACAATTACGATTTTGAATTTTAGAAATTATTTTGCGATTAGATATCTCTCATGACTCTAGTTTGATATTATTTTTGATAAAGTTTGATAATTATTTTTGAGAGGACGTACCCTATGCGTAATCGATATATTGGGGCTAGACGGGTTGCCGGTCAATTCAATTATCAATATCGCTCAAATCAAAAACAACTTTATTGATCCTTTATATTGTATGAATTATATCATATTATTCATTGTCGACAATATTAAGCAATATATGCTATTTTTCAAGGTGTCAATAAACTTTCGAGTTAATTTTCTTTTTCTGTAACCTGAACAATGAGACGAATACGAATATCTATTACACTCCAACCATCTGTAATGGTATATGGAGGGAAAAACAGTATTTACAATTGATTACCAAAAAAAAGCATTCTTAAAACAGAAAAAAAGCATTTTAAAACATAACAAACGCTATCTACAACATACTATTTACAAATACATTGGAGGGTTATATATAAATCCGGACCGGTATTAATAAATTTAGCCAGTTTCAAAAGTTTGATGTTTAATATATCAAAGTTCCTAAAAGGTATTTGTATTTACGTAATTGAACAAGAAGATGAACATCACACCCTCAGTGGAGAACCATTTAATCATTAAATCAGTCGAAGGGGAACGTTTTAGAATTTACACCCCCACCCCCAGCGCCCCTCCCGCCCCTGGAGACTACGCCGGATATATCGGTTTGCGATAAGAGTCGAGTCAACTCGGTGTATACAAATATTTTCAGAGCTTCTGAGATAAGTTCTCGAGCGGCGGAGTTTCGGTCCGGAGATTTTTACGATTTGTTTCCGCGCGCTGGGGGAGCCCGTTATCGCTGAATTTATCGCCTTAAATTTCATAAATCTTACATATTATCGCCTCAGTGAAACTTATATTGCTATTTGACAATTTTTCGAGCCATCATCAGTTACCACGCTGTTGACATAAACTTCGGGGCCGGTGAGACTTAAGTCTAAAAGTGCAATCTTTTTAGTAGTAAGGTATCGAATTAAGACGCTTTAGATTGATGGTTAAACAGCTCTCACGGGGAACGAAATACGTCTTAGTGATTTTTGTTGTTCGAAGATGTTATTAAAATGAAACGTTTTTGGCAGTTGTAGTTCACTCTAACCAAATTATTGAGCAATTCACCTCGGCGCATTTATGAAACATAGGATTTCTCAAGTGGGGCGAAAATAGCGGGAAATATTCGAAAATGGCCAGAAGCATCTGATGATGGATGTTTGTCTACAGTTGGAAAGATGTGGTTTTATCTGAATAAATCTTCAATATTCTATCGCATAGAATTCTATTCCGGCACTGTTTCTATTTCTATCGCGACATTCAGACTGAACGACTGATTTTTTCACGATTCTGATGATTGAATCGTCGATCACGAAACGTGTTAATTCGTAGGAATTTGTTGCACAACAACAGTTTCACTGTTCAAAACCGCCGTTCAACGGCGATACGTGTGATCGGCGAGAGATCTCCAGATTGCGTTAAGGTATCAACTGAACAGAAAAGAATCGTGATTCTTCCCGTGAAAAATCATACACGGCTGTTCAGAATGAGATGAATAATATGTGCGCAGTCATTAATCTCTACGATACGTTCTACATTACAGGCCTATCAATCATGTGTTACGAATGCATCAGCACGGAAAATCCCGGATGTGCCTTTCCGTTCAATCCGTGGAAGTATTTGCCGACCATCTGCCATTCGAGTGTGGAAAAATGCGCCGTACAAATAGAGTATCCCAGTAGAGGAAATAGTAAGTATATATACACAGCCCCCCCCCCCAAAAAAAAACAACCTCTCACCCTCTGTGGATAATATCCTCATTCATCATTGAACCGATGGAAAATTCGCTGGAATACTCTCCTTAATCAAACAAATGGTATAAAAAAGTCAGATGTACGAGACCTCAATCAACTAAAGTTAAGAAAGTTTTAGATTTTCGATCCCAAGACCAATGAATCCGAAGACATGACTGTATACATGTACGCAGATACGTATTACCCCCTATTCTATATGTACCCCAGCACCAGAGGGGCTGTGATGACTTGGAACAAAAATGTCTTGACAACCATTGATGAAAGTACTCAGTCCGTGTTGTGACGATAGAAACTCACACTAGTAATGAAAAAATAAAGCCCGGAATTGTTCCTTGAGTTTGTAGTTAACGGTATACCGTATATGAAAAGGGATTTCGATTAGTTGTGTTCGATCTCTCTAACAAAGATGACTATATGAGAGTATAGTCGAGAGGTTGAATAAACTATGAAATGGTGCTTTGAATGCGGGTGGTTGAGAGTCAATAATCACGGATGGGTTAGGACCAGCGATTCTATTATCTACGTCCGCATTGATATCCGGATGATCCGGTGATTTCGGTGTCGGAGAACGTCTGCACTATCACTTAATAATAGACTGGCTGCGTGTCGAATTCTGAGCCTAGACTGGTCGCCTGTTAATGCTATGCTGGGCGTGTTATATATCTTATTAAGGCCACTCCGCAACTAAACCACCTCGTCGGAATGGAGAGAGCGGAGACGTCCGGATGATCACGTGGTCGATAAAAGAGTGAAATTGGACGCGTCCGGGTGATAATAGAGTCGGCCCTTAATGGATTCAATACGAAGGTGCAAACGCACCGAACGCACGTCCGCCAAATGACTTCAAGACACGTCGGCCTAATAGTGTTATGGATGCGACGGTTGATAAATTCTTTTCGAGGGTTCTTTCTACGTTGTCTCTAAAACCATTGCCGAGTTTGTTTGCTAACTAGATTTTACCGGTGGTAGAACGGTTTGCCCCGCAGATGAACATACAAACAGTTCACGGATTAAGTACGACATGTACACGTTACTCCCTCTCTCCCGATGTCCTTCAGTTATAATTGCGCTCCCGTTCGAAAACATTTTTCTTATGACGGCGATTATCGAAAACAAGATAAGAAGAGGAGAGACGAGGGGTAATCGTAGTGAATTACGGTGATTGACTCGGATATCGCTATAACTCGTATGTGGTTATCCGTCGTGTGCCGCAGATTGACACGTTTCATTAGCCTGATAATTGCTGTCAGGGGAACGATGTAGTTCCGACTGGCGGAGACGAGAAAGATTGACCAATTTACCTAATTGTAAGTCTATTCACCGAGTGTAATCATCCGCCTAATGGCTTCGTTAACGAGAAATAACTGCCCAGTTTTAACGACTTAATGCGCGTGTGACTGTTTCTATCTGGTTATTACTCATATATTTATGACGTTATGATTATGTGAACATATCAGCCTCATTGACCGATATATCACTACGTCACGAAAGAATATTCATCTAAATCGCAGTGCTATAGGATCCTCTCTTTACATTCTTCTTACTTAAGATTTAGAAAAAAAGACCTAATCACGACAGGATCTAGGAAAACCGGAAGGCGGAGGTCCGGAAGAAAAGAACAGGCATTGTTCTGATAAGGGACCCATGTCTAAGGCAACTATAGTGGAGTGCCTCGATCTAGGGTTAGCCAGATTAGGCAGATATACATCCTTAAAGATGACATTTACGAGAGGATGTAAGTCAAATTTGCGGTTTTAACAATCTCTGTATTGGCGAATAGGAAAACCTCTCCATAAATCCGTCACTGCATGATATTGTGTAGCTTCGAAGTTTGTCAGTTGGTGAAGACATTATTAATTAGAACGAATATTGGTCTTTTAATCGCGGCTTTTCTACTCATAAAGACAGACAGACACTTTCTGTGGACCTCTCGACACTAGAATCATTTCAATCATGATCTCTGCCGCTCACTCCATGCTGCCAAAAATCACAGAATTGTAACTAAAATTCGTTGTGTGCGCTATTACCATTTTAAGAAACGTTAATTGTATTCAAAACATTACTCGATTTGTAAAAGTATGGAAACCCTTTGGACACTCATTAACTGTATGATGATATCGGGTGTTGTTCCGGATTTTCGAACTGTTAATTGTTTCTACCATCCTTATAAATGTATCTATATTAACATCATTTGTCAAAAGTTATGATTGATATGATATTACGAAACGATTTATTTTTTTCATATAAAACTTTTACAGATTTAATGAATGAAATGTATATATTGAAAGCGAAATGATATCAAATGAAGGACTGCTTTGAAGCAAAAGTTAGCTTGTACAAGAAAGCAGCCCTAGAAATGAATTATTAACTGACAATTAAGCTTGAGTAGTTAAATAACCTAATTGACTACATGTTTTGCTCTCTGTTTTCAGGGTGGATCATGGCGACGGCCCGTGGCTGTTACCCGCCCGGTTCAGTTCAAGGTTTGAACACCACTGACGGATGTCGCGTTTTCACCCATGGAGCGTACACGGCAACTTACTGTTTTTGTAGTTACGATCATTGTAATCACGCCGTAAGAACGTTAAATTCAGTCTACCTAATCGCTACACTTGTTTCCATAGCTATCGCATTCACCCGTTGGCGCAGTTGAAATTTCAAGCATGTTTTTCTTTTTTAAAAACGCTTATGATCGCGTTCAATTAATTCTTACCGACAAAGAAAATCGTCTGTGATTCCAGAGAAGACTAAGTGGGAGAGATTTTTATGCACTAAATAAGAATAACGAATGCGAGCACATTATACGTACATAATGTATATTTTGATTACCATATACGTTAGTTTTTCTAAGTTCAACTTACGCAGAAGGGAAGTGGAAAGGGAGTGAATGAGTGAAAGAAGGTAGAGGAGCGGGGAAGGGGTATGGAGGAAAAAATCGGGTAATATTTTACTGATCTGTTTAAACATAAAGAGGAGGCGATATCCATCCTTAAAAATAGTTATTCTGGCCGAGATACCAAGTGATGTGGGTAACATCATTCTTGTACCGATACAGGGTATACTGATTGAGATAATGTAGCTCACTAGCGGCTTACTTCTATTGCCCATGATGTATACACTCGCATATACTATATAACCGCGATGACACGACCATTTTTGGCTCGGGCCCGGAACAACTGTTCACACGGATGCCAAATGGGCCCGAGCCAATATTGGCCCAACCAAAAAACGTCGGATCAGGCCCGAGCCAAATTTTAGCACGGGACAAATGATTGCGTTTGAATTGCAACTGGTACCGGAAATGATCCACTTCGCTTTGTTTGAGCATTGTTTTAGTATCGAGTGAATGGTTTGCGTGCGAACGCGCTCTCTAATTAGGCACGGGCCAAATTTGGCTCGAGCCTGATCCGTGCCAATTTGGGCCGGGCCAAATTGTCCCCGTGTGATCGCGGCTTATAAGCCCATGCTATTGCCCTGGGTTTCACCATGGACCTATAAACTAGGGTATGCGTCAATGGATTCAACAAGAGAATTCACATTCAGGCTTTGTTAAAGGTGCTGCATAGAAAGCAAATCTCTGACCTTTATACAAAAACTAATCATGATGAATTGATTTAGTGTACATATAAAAGTGGATATAAGTGGGATAAATGGATATATGTGCAATTAACTCATAGAATGTATATTTACATAAAAAACCAGGATGATGTATATAAATATATGATATAAGTGTGATTTAGTGACTTGTTAATAAAATTTGTTCCTGTCCTTGAAAATAAAAGTTTGAAGTTTTTGCCGCAATTCTATCATCAGATATCCGGCCATCGTTTAACCGACAAATTTCCCCATTGTCGATGAAATGGATGCAACTATACGGTTAGAATTTTTGTAGTTTGAGAAATTCTTTCGACTGCTCAATACGGCGGGTATCATTTTACGGATCGCACTACTAACTATTTCATCATTTCCCCATCAGTGATTCAGAGATACACTGTTTCAAACTCGCGTCGTCGTTGCCGCCGGATAAGAGTATCTTGTTCATTCTGAAATTAAACTCCGTGCGAAATTAAACGAACTACTTAAGATGAGAATTGAGTCAATGAGACGCGGTATTTACAGCGAATCCAGTTATTTTCAACTAGAATTCAGATACGTCGGAATAGCGAGCACACACGAGCTCAACTCGTTACCCGCCATTTACAGAAAAAAACCCATTAACGTTTACTATTGTATACTATCGGCGCCTAATCTTTCATATTTGTTCAATCGTTTTTGTAGAGAAGTTATCGAATATTCATATTATGTTTTCGAATGGTATTTTGTTTATTCAGCGCTCCATAGAGTCAGCAGATCGGACCATTAATGTGGACAGCTTAAACATGATTCAGTTTGATACAATTATAACGTTAAATCATGTTTTAGTCCAATCAGAAGCGTTATCAGAGAGATGACCACAGTGCACCAGAATGGTTTCATCAGTCCTCTCCAAATCTGGGATATGGTCTCGCACCCCCATGGTTTTATCAGGGATATGGTCTTGCACCTCCATGGTTTTATCTGGGATATGGTCTCACACCTCAATGGTTTTATCTGGGATGTGGTGTCGCACCTCCACGGTTTTATCAGCGATATAGTCTCGTACCTCCGTGGTTTTATCGGGGATATGGTCTCGCACCTCCACGGTTTTATCAGCGATATAGTCTCGTACCTCCGTGGTTTTATCGGGGATATGGTCTCGCACCTCTATGGTTCTATCAGGGATATTGTCGCCACCCCCATGGTTTTATCAGGGATATTGTCGCGCACCCCCATGGTATTATCAGGGATATTGTCGCCACCCCCATGGTTTTATCAGGGATATTGTCGCGCACCTCCATGGTTTTATCAGGGATATGGTCTTGCACCTCCATGGTTTTATCAGGGATATGGTCTCGCACCTCAATGGTTGTATCAGGGATATGGTCTCGCACCTCAATGGTTGTACCAGGGATATGGTCACGCACCTCCATGGTTTTATCAGGGATATTGTCGCGCACCCCCATGGTTTTATCAGGGATATGGTCTCGCACCTCAATGGTTGTACCAGGGATATGGTCACGCACCTCCATGGTTTTATCAGGGATATGGTCTCGCACCTCTATGGTTTTATCAGGGATATTGTCGCCACCCCCATGGTTTTATCAGGGATATGGTCTCGCACCTCAATGGTTGTATCAGGGATATGGTCTCGCACCTCTATGGTTTTATCAGGGATATTGTCGCCACCCCCATGGTTTTATCAGGGATATGGTCACGCACCTCCATGGTTTTATCAGGGATATGGTCGCGCACCTCCATGGTTTTATCAGGGATATGGTCTCGCACCTCAATGGTTGTATCAGGGATATGGTCTCGCACCTCCATGGTTTTATCAGGGATATGGTCTCGCACCTCAATGGTTGTATCAGGGATATGGTCACGCACCTCCATGGTTTTATCAGGGATATGGTCGCGCACCTCCATGGTTTTATCAGGGATATGGTCTCGCACCTCCATGGTTTTATCAGGGATATTGTCGCGCACCTCCATGGTTTTATCAGGGATATGGTCGCGCACCTCCATGGTTTTATCAGGGATATGGTCAGGTTGTTATCTCTGATTACTCTACATATTTTGAATTTTACATTGCGATTCACAATCTGCATCGTTGACTTTCTACTGTCAGTTCGAGTCGACGGATTCAAAATATTTCAACTTTCTGTATTTCTCTGTTTCGTCTCTCCCTCACTCCCCTCCCTTTGCTGTCTCTCCTCCTTCTCCCCCTCTCTCCTCTAAATTTGTTTCTCCCTCTTCCTCTACCTCTCCCTCTGTCTCTCCTCCGCTCCCCCTGCCTATTCTTCTGTCTCTCCCCTTCTCTCCCCTCTATCTGCTTTAATCATCTCTGTCTTCCTCTCAATCGCCCAGTAACAATATAGATCGATAAGTTTCGCTTGATATCTGTAATCAGCCGTTTTACAAGCATCAGTTTTTGCGACCTTATATTCATCCATTAATGGATTAGTGTTGATTCTCTGAGGGGATCATGTTAAATACTGCTGATAATATCGGTATCGTAGTTAGCAGCAGCAGCAGCAGCGGCGGTGGCGGCGGCAGAACTAAGTCTAGCGCTTTGTCCAGTTTGTAAGGAAACGAGCTGAAAATCATTCGAACAAAACTATATACTATACACTGATGTTAAGTCGAACTGCTAAATACTGAAACTTTCAAATCCCATTGTGATAAAAAATGCACAACGACATTTCAAAGTCCACGCAATCTAAATAAAGCCTTGCAACGAATATGTTTTGATTATCAAAGATACTTACTTATCATACAATAAACCGACTGATCCTAATTTTAGGGGTGTGCCAAGTGTGAAGATTGACGCCTGCGGGGACTTGAGACCTTTATTCCAAATTTCCAAAAAATAAGATTAAAGTTCTCTACAATAAAATGTTCGTTAGATTTCAATTTGCCCCAGATGGTCACCAACCGACGCCTCAGCACGCTCGTAACGGACTAGCTGAGAGAGGTAGATTACCTATACGAGATAAAATGCTTCGACGCATTTTCTATCTTCAGTCGCACTCGTCGTTTTAGGTAAACACGTTATAGTCAGCGATGATGTATACGGGGTAAAAATGTAATGAGGTAAAAACTAAACGCGAAGAAGGAACGACGACGGGAAGATGAAATGGAATACAGAGGCCAAAGTTATAAATCAACCGACTATCGCTTCCCGAATTGCCGGAGCAATGATAAACATTTTGTCATCAAGTAATCATTTTTCACAGTGACACACACCGCCACTCGGCAGCGATTACACACCAAAACAGATTACAGTTTAAACCGTATCTGCCGCCGCCGCAGCTGCTGCACCGATATCTACCGTAAACATACCGTTCCCCATAACACGTTCAACTCATTTTCTGAAGTGCTAGAAATTTCGCGAAATGACGCTTCGAAAAGCGAGATTAATCGCATCAGAAAATAGCGAGAACTTACACGATTATTTATTTTTACGGTTTGTCAGTTTTTTACGCGATCGAGGCGCTTTTTACGCACTTGTTCGCCAAAATCCAGGGATACAGAACCTAACATCGGAGGTGATACCAGAATGGACGTTCTAACTGGATCCTACAGCTGACAAAAATTCGCCGAATGTACGTGTCAAAACTAGATGTTGAATAATCTAATGTTCGACAAAATGTTCAACAAATATGATACATATAGCAATGGTGACGCTGACTAAATACTATTTATATATCGCCAATTCCACAGATTCGATGCTTTAAAATAATCGATAACTGTATGTTTTTAGGAGCCTTTTTGAATTCATTCAAATCGGGTAAAGTCTTAGTAAAGTGTAAAGATTATTTTGCACATGGTCTGGTCTGAAAGAAACAGATATACTTTACTGTTGATATCCTATGTTTCAGGGGCGGATCCAATGGGGGCTAAGCCACCCGGGATTACCCCCATCCCCAATTTTTGTTTTCAAGATAACATTTTCACAACCTTGCTTACACATATTGCCGGTCATTTTGTTCTAGAATCAATTTAGATACTCAGAAATGATCAATGTTTTCAAAAGTTTCTTGGGGACCCTTAAATCCCCTTATCCGGACTTTACGGCGCTCGCGTTCATGTACTGAGTACGTGTAAAGGCCTCGGATTTTCTAGCTGGGCCCTATTAAAAACTCCTGGATCGGCTCCTGGTTATAGACCTTTCGTGGTAAGTTTCTGCCGAGTCATAAATCTTGCAACAGCAGGAAACGAACAAAGTATACATGCATATATGTATGTTTTATTATTGGACGACGAAGCCGGACCAGAATCATATATGTAATGCATGGGACTGTCTCTGAACTGATCGAGCATGGCGCAAAAGAAGACTTTGAAAATGGCATTTACCGCTCCTCAAGTAAATAAATTAAATGACTTGTGATTTCACGCGGCTTCGTCTTCCATATGATACCATCTTCGTCGTAGACGAAGGCTTAAAAATAAGCGGCCGCGAAATTAAATGTTCATATCGTCGGGAGGCAGAGATTTCCCGAATCTAGACAAGAATCCAATTAAAGCTAGCTGCGTATCGGTTGTCAACAAAACATGAATTTATTCATTAAGTTTCAAATCATCTCACTAGAGAAGAAGTTTTATCGGGTTTTTTAATCAGATGTGATATAGTAACTGAAAGGGCAGGAGGAATTGCCGTTCGAGTTAGTCGCTGATAAGCGAATTGAGTTACCGTCAAAAAAGGGAAATTAATCCGAGCTGTTAGAATTAAATCAGGGAGGATGTTTCCCGCTGCGTGGCTACAGTGTCTCTTGATCTCGATCGCTCAAAGCGAGGGCAACATAGCCATCAGGAAAACTGTTATCTCCCGTTTGAACGCTTCTCAACGGGAATTAATTTCGATTCGGTTTTTGTCGGACACGTTGCTGCTCCGCGAACGTGATTTGAGTCCCGATCGGGTGCATTTTTACTTCCAAACGATAATAGCTTTAAAATGCAAGCCACACTCTCCAGCTATTACCGCCAAACGACACTCAGTCTGAATTGTCATTAGGAATGAAGCGTTATGACAGGAATTATCAGAATTTACAATCCAGGGACTAGTTGCTCAAGGGCTGGTTTAAAGTTAACCGACGAATGAATACCTTAGTAACACTGAACTTGTCTTGAATTGTCACTATGTCAACTATCCACTGGTTAACTCTAAACTTTTAAGCAACTGGCCCCAGTCAGGTCAGTGTTGCTAAGAAATTGGTTAAGGATAACTGTCGGGTCGATGGTATTCTAATTTTCACTATATCACCCACCGGTTAACTCTAACCAACTTTTGAGAACTGAGTCCTGAACAGGGACGAATTATAAAATACTTTTGATGACTTTTGTCGAACGAACCCGCCCTTTCAGAAGTTAACCATAAAACATTTCGCTCAGAATATCATTTTTTCATTTAGCCAATCGCATATACAATATAAAACTACTTTTTGCTATCTGCTTTATGGCAGAAAAGCTAAGAAGCCTCGAAACTATTACTAGCTATAATGTTACTTCACATCTCTACCCCTATTCAGACAATAAAAATGAATATTTTTTTGTCTATATGCGTGGCCATTTTTCAAATTTCATCCTACACACTAAACATACGCGCAGGGAGGTTTTGCACAGGCTACAACGATAAAAATAAGAATTCGCTTCAACGACGAGTGGAGAAGGAAATTAAACCAGTCCCTCCCTCCCTGGAGCGGTTGCATCAACGATCAGATTTTCTATAAAGTATTCTGATAGACTGGGTAATTGACAATGTATTACACTACAGAAGTATCTCGCGTAAATCTTCATCATATCGAAATCAAATCAGAAAAATTCATACGTAAAGGGCATGTATATGTATATATGTGAAAATGGAAAAATAGCGAGGACGTCAAGATTCCTTTAGGCAGATTTTGATTGGTTTCTACCGATTTTGGATTCTCTTCTGGTTCGTTTCGATCGGAATAAGCGTTCTCATCCGGAATCTGTAAACCCGATAGAAGCAGCCGGTAGAGAGTTTGGTAGGCTTTGATTGGTCTCTACCGATTCTGGAATTCTCTTCAATATCAAAAGGCCAAAATATTCGACCAAAATATACGTACGCTCTAAAACCTATTCCGGTAATATAGCTACATTTGTAAACCTGATTATAAGCGGCCGGTAGAGGGTTTGTTATCCGCGAATTGATATTCCTAAACCCGAACGCATTCAATCGAAAGTTGTTGCCTAATACGTTTTTTAGGCTGTGAGAACTATCGCGGGGATTTCAACTCAGAACACTCGGTTCCACGCGAGTTGATAGAAACATGGACACATTCCATGTTAGCCGCGGTTAGTTTATTAAGGCTTTTCGAATAATTCGGATGACAGAATTTTCAATCATTTCCAGGAAAGAGGGGACAAGTTGCGAACAGGATTTCACCGTCGGGTTCGACATGTCATCCGAGTTATTTTTCTTTCATATTCAATCAAAACAGTTTCCTCGTCGGATCAGACATGTTATTCGAGTTATTCAAAAAATGCCTGAATATAATGGGTACAACGAAGCGTGATGTTTAACAAGTGAATTCGTTTTGAGCGGGGCGCTCGGAGTATCAGTATTGAAACACTCGCACAGTGCCGCCTGCGCACAGTTTTATCCGGTACAGATTAAATCAGTTTACGGGTGATTGATTTACATTTTACTCCGCCGAGGAACATGATGTGAATTGATCAGCGGATTTAAATTCACACCTGCGTTTTGTTTTAACTATCACTGTCTCATTCTCGCTCCCTCTCTCCCCCTTCTCTTTCACTATTTCCCCTCTCGTTGTCTCTTTCGCAAACTCTTACTTTCTCTCCCGCAAACTCTCTCTCTCTTCCGCAAACTCTACTCTTTCACTCCCTCACAATCTCCCTCTCATTGTCTCTCTTGCAAACTCACTCCCGAAAACTCTCTTCTCAGTTTTTCCCTCCCTATTCTCCCGAAAATTTGAGTGTCGTCTCGAGAGCATCTATGACAACTGCAATAACGCGTGCCTGATTTAAGTGTGAACGCGCTCTAATCAAGTACGTGCTAAATTTGAATCCACCCTTTGGCCCGGGCCAAATATCCGTACGATGGTGGCTAAGGTATCCATATCGCGCTGGACCGATGACCATTAATGATGATACATTCAGAACGGTACATAAGAGTCATCGTCATTATAACGCGCATATTCATCATGGTGTCTAGAATAAGAAATGTACATCAAAAAGGAAATCGGAGCTTGTTTTGTCAACGATGCCCGACAGCTACCGGCCCGTATAATCAACTAATGGTTATTCTAATAACGCGGACAATGGACTTTGATCGGTGTCGAATAAGATGTCCGTACGAGAATGATAAGTCGAGTGCAGATAATATAGCGGAATTTCCGATCACTGAAGAAAACCACAACGGACAGTAATAACGATGAGACATCGGTAAGCTAGTGATGTCATCGGTATAGCTCAATTCAGACTTATCCGCTGGTAATTTTCATCCTTTCGTCCTTGGTTCATAGTACCGAATAACCTTGACCGATATAATGTTTTATCCAGGGAGAGAGCGCGGCTGCGTTGCGAACACAGCGGAGTTTCCCGAATATTTCTCACGTCGATTTTTCAGTGGGATTTGTTCAATGATGATTCTACGAAGGTGATATAATTGTATACATATATACATAACTCGATGATAACTAAAAATACGGTACGTATTTTTTATCGATTGACTTTCGTTGTTTGAAACTTTTCGATAAAAGCCGATGTAAATCAAGGCCCGAATAGAAATGTTTAAATCCCTCAACCGAATGGTATACTCGATGGCATTAGCGGGTTAGTGTATCCAAAATGTTGGGAAGAAGAATCAACCAAGCACCTCTTAAGACTGACTCTTCAACAAAGAATGAAACTGATGGCTGCTGGCTGGCTGGCTGGCTGGCTGGCTGGCTGGCTGGCTGGCTGGCTGGCTGGCTGGCTGGCTGGCTGGCTGGCTGGCTGGCTGGCTGGCTGGCTGGCTGGCTGAAGAAAACACTCAGAAGTTACGGTGCATCTTTGTGCAAAAAAAGCTAAGAAGGTCGCGTACGACAAACACAGAACTTTACAGATGAATCTTGTACAGTCCAGTCAGAACATCAATATGAGCTTGTAAACGTTTCGTGAGACAAACAACACATACAGGATCAACACAGCGTCGTCCAGCTCACACACCACATTACAACCGCACTTTCATATCGGCTTTTTGCAACATTTCGCGCCCCGGTCACGTTTTCTACCCAGAAACTAAACAGTCGATTCGATTCGTTTCGATCATCATAGTGACTAGTGTGTTTATTGTTCTGGTAGTTTCCATTGTACATAACGGACAGACCAGAGCTTCCATTTCTTCACCCAGTCCTGGAAGTATCTGTTTCCACAGTGACCTCCGTCACTCTACGATCCTAGTGGACCCACGAGTCTGAGGTACATCAGACACTAAGATTCTTGATGAAAGTGGACCCATCTGTGGCACATCAGACACTAAGGTTCTTAGTGAATACATTTAGCGCCGCGATAGATCATGGATTATTCGTATTTTATGGTCCATGGATGGATTGACCTGTAGCTCTGGGACAATTTGCTTAAAGGTGTTTGAGTTAATAACATCTTTAGCCAACTTTTGGACAACTGTTCCCAGAGGGCAATATCCATCCATGGTCTGTTCGGGGAGAGAGCCGTGGCTCAGCGGTGTAGAGCGTCCACTTCGCACGCGGAAGGCCCGAACTCGGAACCGTCAATATGGTGTCGGTCACGTAACAAAAAAGCAAAGTAAAAGCAAACGTTAAAAGCCTCCATCTTCAACCTAACACTTTGAATATATGTGATGGCGATCTTACGTCATAGATGCTCTTATTTCCGGAAGTTAAAATCACAAGAGAATTTGATGACGTCATGGGTCTCACTGAGACGGCTATCATTTGCGGAAGCTGAATTCGATGAGTTCATGGATTTTTCATCATGGAGGATACCAATATCTCTGCAGGGAGCTCAGCAAAAAACATCTCCCTGATTTTGTAAAGGCCAATGGGGAGGTGGTTATGGTGATGGTTGGGTGGATGGTAAATGGCTGGTGTTGGTGGCGGTGATTCTGATATATCGCGTGTTGGAATTTTATCAGATTTGTCACCTCGTAATAAATACATGTCCATCGAGGCGAACAATTCATTTCCGTTTGAACACATATCTTACACAATACGAGTATCGATCGGTGCCAGTAATCTGACGGTTCGAGATGATACTGATTTCACTCGCGTGTGTCCCCGGGGCAGATCGATGTCGATATTATTCAACCGTGTGATAAATTGTTCGCGGCCGGCCTGCCACGCGAAAAATTCCCTATCACGCCTGTATGACATCATGCTGACGTGTGACGTGCCGGGCGCTGGGAATAGTGAGAAAGTTTATCCGTGTATATGCGACAAGCCGTTATACCCATTCTGACAATCAGACACCCATTCTGACAATCAGACACCCATTCAGACAATCATACACCCATTCTGACAATCATACATCCATTCATATTGACCACACCTGACGATGATCTCTAGTGTGAGATCGAAACGTCGTGTTCTTATATTTTAGATTGTTTCAATAAATGAATTCTCGATTTTAGATTTCTATTAATTTCTAAATAGTGGGTTTTTATCTTATTATCTGTTCACCGCGTTTGAGTGTGGTTATCGTACCATTCTGACCATTGTACACCCATTCTGACAATTGTACACCGATTCGGACAATCAAACACAGATTGGGACATTCAAACCCATTCAGACAATCGTACACCCATTCGTACAATCGTCCACTCATTCTGACAAGCAAACACTCATTCAGTCAATCATATACTTATTCTGACAATCAAATACTCATTCAGACAATCATACAGCCTTCCAGACAATCATATACTAGTTATGACAATCAAACACTCATTCAGCCAACTATATACTAGTCAGGACAATCAAACACCCATTCAGACAATCATACACCCATTCAGGTAATCAAAAGCGAAAATCATGAAAAACAAAAATCGCTTTCTACTAAGATTAGTCGAATGCTTCTTGATAACGGAAACCCTTAAATTTCCGCAAACAATTTTCTTTTATTCACGAAGCCCAACGAAGTCTTGTAGATTTACAGCTTGTCTCTCCGTGACGATGTGCCCAGAGGCATCGTGTATATGTCGCACACCACGACCGAAACGGGCCTGGAACTTGAAGTGGCAAGAATCCATCATATCTGGCGATAAAACTGTTTTTGTCTCTCATTTTCCGGGCAGGCGTTCGATGACTGATTGGTCTCTGACAGAGAGAGCTTTATCAGTGAATCATGAGTTCACAACTCTTGTAGCTGCTATAGATAAGTAAATCTGTGACGGAACCTGTCACTGGGCATTTCCTTAGAAAAATATAATCTAATCTAGTTGTCTTCGCCAGTCGACCCTGGCTGTGACAGATTGCGTGATAATTGACTGCGAAAAATATCACAAAAAGGACGTTTTATTTGTTTGTGAAATATTTATTATCTGACGCTCAGTTATCACGACTAGGGGGAGGGGGCACATGAGCAGCGCTCTGATAATCTATCATCATTCAACCTCTCAATTGATATCTCATTCATCACCGGACCAGTCACTTGTACCGTTTTACGTCGACTCAACAGTCACAGCCTCGTCGTGTTAACTTTTCATTACCGTTTCTTCAGGAATTGAGCTCCAAAACTAGGAGTATGTGAGCGGGATCATTTACGTATTTGCCGGACTGGTTTCAGTAACTGATGGTAACATGTATTCGAGGTCAAAATAGACTTAGCTCATTGTTATTTGTAATGTTCACTACGTATTTGTCATTTCACATAAATGAAAGTCGTTGAACGTGTTGATTGTTGATCGCGTCTTACAGTCGTTTTTAAGCGATGCTATTTACGCAATGGCGAATGCGTGTTCTGTGAATTAGATCGCCAAACTATTTTCAAAATCGAAGCCTCTGTTTCGTTCTCGGTAGGTGTGACTACTGGGTTTGTAAGAGACGCAAAAACAAGTATATAAATCGAATCAATCATTCAAATTAATAAGAAGGAAATTCAAAATTTCGAGATCGAAAATTAATTAGTCATTAGTTACTGTTTCTTTATTTCTAAATAGCTAAGTTTGAACGATTCCATCTGACGTTGGTTGTTGGTGGAATATATTGGCTTCACAAAGACTTCACGGCGAACTTTCATGCGAACATGACGTGAATATACGAATTTGACGAAATCTATTTCAGCAGTCCACGAGAAGTGTGTAGAAAATATCCGCGATCTAGAAAATCTGTTTCACTAACATTTTGGAAAGATTCACTTCTATATCTATCTTCAAAAATGAATCGCTGGAATGGATATAGAAGTTATCAATCCGAAATGTCAAAAAAATATCTGAAAAAGATTTCTTTAGTTAAACCTTCATATCGCAGGTCTTCTGCACGTTTTACTTTCGTCGATATTGTGGGACTCTTACGTATGAATACGAGTTTTACTTTTGTGCGAAAAACGTAACGGGGGACCTCAAAGACAAAATCGACCAAGACAATTCGCTCGTCGAGGAATTATGATTTATATCGAAGTGAGTGTACACGGTCGAAGAATCGAAGCGTTTTCTTTGCCAGACGACATTAGCGCGCGCGAGTGCTGTTTGTACACACAGTAACAGTGACACTCGTGTACCGAGCGCGTGCGGAGACCAAACATCGGCGGCGCGTTATGGAAGCGTTTCTCAGTCAGACCAACGTCAGTTACTGAACTCGGAAACTTTGGAATATATTTCAACTCAAACGCGTTAGATAAAACTGTCAAGTGAAAAACATCAACGACAATGTCGTACGATCAAGTGGTTTCGGTTATAGATAAACCGCCTTCTTCGCGAACTACCGGAGAAATAAATGCACTGATACCGTTCTTTCTTAAGAAATCGGAGCTGTTTAAATCGCTAAAAACCGGTAAGCAATTAAAGCTTTATTGAAACTATCATCAATGATTGAGGGCTGTAGATTTGACGGGATAAGTATCTCTTAGAATATCTCTTAGATTGCGATGGAGACTTTTGTGATGGCAAAGTTGCCGCAAATATCGTCGAAAATGTATTCTAATTTCAGGACTGTTACTTGGTAGAAATAGAATATCTATAGTTTTTAGCCCTAGAAAATAATCAGTTAGATTACCGTTGAGTTGAGAGAACGGTATACTTTATGTCCGTATAGCAGCGGTAAAAAAGAGACATTCAACGTTTCGATGTCTTAACTGTTATCAATCAGTGATTATATCAGTAAGTTCTAAGTGTTGATCTATCAACAAGCTGCGCTATATGTTTGTATATCATTCGTGGTGTAATTCATTTTCGTCCCGATTAACGATCGATTATCTTGGATTTTGCGGAATTTTTCAGTTGTCAATTCAAACCGTTTTATCAGATAACAGTTTATTAATGTGTGTGCACTAATTTCAGCTAAGAGTAACATACAAACACACTGCCTACTGCGCTGATATTATACTTATTAAAACCGATATAATTCTTTCCGATCAGAGGCCAGATTGTTCAGGGGTTGGTTAAAGATAACCGGCGGATAGAAAACGTGATAGAAATTGACTGTTTTTAATTTTCTTAATACCAACATTATCCGCCGGTTAATTTAAACATAGTCTCTAAATCGAATTCGTTTCGGAGTCCATGATTTAAACGAATATTTGAGCAACTACGACACTTAAATATCGATGTATAATTTATATCGAGCGTTTTTAAACCGCTAATTCTTAGTTTAACGCTTCGAATTTCGTTTCACCGCGCAGGTTTTCATTTAAACGCGGCGACTAAGCGGGTACGATGTTTCTTTTTCCCATCGGGAAAGAGGCCAGAGAAGAACCTTCGACCAAGAAACTATGTCGCCACCAGGGTTTGAACACTTAAACCCTGGATTGACGAGACCAGTGACCGGCGGCGTAAACCACTCGGTCACTGCGCCTCCTGCGACATACTTAAAGTGTTTAATTGTTTAAACTTAAAATCTGAAGTGTATCGGTCCATACGCTATTCATATTTAGATTGAGCCCATAAACACGTATATACCTAGAAGATTTACAACCTTAAGTGAAGACATAAGAGCTATAAGTAACATAGTATAATATAGTATACATGTCTGGGGCAGTGTCCGGTTGGTCAAGCAAAATACAAGACTTCATTTTGCGCTTTTATACCGGGGTTATCTAACGCAGTCGGCAAACCTATAGGTCTGATGTTTATTGCGATTTCGTACATTGCACGTATACGTGTGTGACGCCATATCTCGTTTCATAACCGTATGTTAGGTGTCCTAAACATATTAATGGGTCATTATTAATAGATCAACGCGACAGGAGGCTCGAATGGCAACATACTTTGTTTCATTCTTCGTTCAACTATATCAAATGAATACCCTAACACCGCCAATTCCTACTTTAAGATAAGAAAAACAAGAGGGGGGGGGTATGATTTCGAAATTGGAAATCGAAATCGAAATATAGTCGAATGACATTTTTTTACTGTTCTTATCAAGGCTCCAGCGAGAGACAATAAACATATTGTCTCTGCTCATTATTGATATCATTTTATCATAGGATTATCGAATGGAATATCGGGTTATAAAGTCGGATGTCAATTAGATATCAATACATACGTCACATCAGTGTTTCCCGAAGATATTTCAAATTTATGATGAAACAATGATCTTTGTCGTCAGTCGGTTGAAGCTGAGCAGCCGATCTGTATCTAACCGCATAGTTACTTACTGTTGATCTAGTTGATGTACGGGTTTCGACTCCTAAATGATTTAATACGAGTATTTGTCATGTATAAATCGATAGCTGGTGATATTGATACTAGATACAACGGTTGTCCAAATCGTTGCTAACAACAGTTTTCTCTATCTTCGCGATACTAATGTCACACACGGGTTTAAACAATATGGATCGAATCATCGCAATGAGTGATGCACGATGACCACCTGTGTGTCAAACATAATCATGGACTCTAAAACGATGCAGAGTCCACGACGTAACAAACCAACGAGATTTACATCACGTAAACCAAGCATAAAAGTTTCATCAGTTGCCGATTGGCCGTTTGAGAATAATTTCTAATATGTTGTCATCAACACAGATTTTTTTCCAAATGTACTGTTTTCAAAATGTACGGTTCCAGCTAACAAAAATAATTTCCATCGGCAGAAGATTATTTCAACGCAATTCTTTCTAGAATTTTCTATTCAAATCTATTCTCATATATAAATTACAAATGCCTGCGATTGATTTTGTGATTGCGACACTTATACAAGCACAAATTCTATACAAAGCTCTCTATACCTCTGCAGTGATGATAAAACGTGAATATTTGTATTTCCGAGAGCTGAAACGACGCGCGCGGTTCACCGTAAATACTCCCTATAGAATTCAACTGCTGTAGATAATCGAAATATCAAAGCGTATGGATCAAAATCAGCGATCGGGGTTTATTCGAGCATAATGATAATTATCCCCTGGACACAATTCGATGACGAATGCATCACTTCGATAGGGAATAATTTGATGACATTACTTTTAATCTAAAAAATAGGGATTGTCCCTGTTATTTATTTGATTGGTAGATTTTATTTGATTCGGTGTCCCTTACAAACCCGCCACACGCGGGCGAAACAGGTGGTTTGATTTTGAAATCGGAAATCTAAGTACAGATTCAGTCGTGTGATCGGCGGTGGAATT